>NC_140583.1:242242214-242841757 GCF_964204655.1 Triturus cristatus
GGCTCCTTGGCCACTCTCCCCACCTACTCCTCAGTGACGTAACTGATAGGTGTCGTGGAACAGATACGTATCCCCAACAAAGAAGCGGGAGGAGACGACAGGTAAGAGGGAGCCACCAGAGGAAGGGAACCTGGGGAAGTGTTAGGAGATTCTATATCTCACTATTTGTTTGTCTTGTTTCAGGTCTCCCTCCCAGCCGTCCCTATCCTTCCTTCCCTCGCTCACCTGCCTCCTCCGTCCGTGTGTATTACACATCTTCCGGACTAGTGGCAGATGGGAGGTGGACCCCCTAGAGCATCAGCGCCATCCTGAGGAGAGGAAACCTTAGGGGAACACGACATCATCAGAGCGTATGTTTTGTTTCACTACATCCCCCATAGAAACACGAAGTACATTGGGAACATTAACCACCTCTGTGGGGCCATGAATTTGGAAGTTTTCTGCATCCCACACTATTCCTTCCGCAACTGGCCAGGCAGATATGTTGACAAAAGTCTGGTCCCTTTTCATGATGTTTGATGAGGAGTGCGGTGCCAAAGTTCCATCAATTATTTTAACTGCAGAGCGTTCAGTGAAGTAGTGACCATTTATTAAAAGGAAGAAAAATTTCACAAATCCAATCGACATGAACAAAAAAATGGCGATGAGCACCAAACAAATGTATGTCCAAGGAAGAATCAAATAATTTCTTTGAAACCAGGTGACAAAAATAGAAAATTTGGATGGGGGACTCGATGATGTAGAGTTAGATTCAAAGGAAAAACGCAACTGGTTCAGTGTGTTGTCTTGCAAACCAGGCAATGACTCTGTAGCGGGATACATATATTCAGTTTCATCATGAAGACTGCAAGCCGTAGCGTTCATCAACGGATAAGTAACAGCGGTCATCTCTATGGCAGTGTCAGGCCTGATGTTGTTGGAATTAGCCAATACTGTATTCCTGGATATTGTTAAACAGGAAGCAGCAGGTGTCATACTATGTAGAATCGGCCAGGCGTTGTAGTTTGAAATTGTGTCCACTGAGATGTATCTGTTATCTCTGCGACCAGGAAGCGGTGGTAAAATGAATGTACGCCTATCCTTCATGCCAAGCACTGAGATAGGTGCACGATAAGAGGGGCCAAACTCTTTCTTGTTCTCCACCTTCTCACGGACCAGGTCTCCGATCTTGGGTAGCCAGCCCACTACCGGAATATGCAGTGCCGCTTCAGTGGCGGTGGGTAAATGTTCCTTTGCAAGACTGTCTCGAGCCTCTTGTAGTTTCTGTAACACATCAGAATGATTATCTACGTCAAAGGATGTGGCTGTCGCCGCCATGTCTAGACCATCAAGGTCCGGAAGAAACATTTTCATGCCAAAGAGCATTTCGTTTGGGGTCCGCCCACCCAGAGATCTTCTAGGGAGATTATTTAGTGCACGTTGTACGCTATACAAATGGGCGAACCAGTTCCTGCCAGTACCTATAACTCTAGCTGTCATGGATTGGTTTAAGTCCCGATTCGTTCGCTCCACAACTGAGTTGCCCTCAGGCCTGTATGTAGACGAAAATTTTACTTGCACCCCCAAAGACCTCATGGCATCCTTGTACGCCTTAGAGGCGAATGCGGGACCCTGGTCAGAATGATAAGTGCCACATGCAAAAATTCCCACAAAGACACGCAAATCCCTGATGACAGTTTGTGCGTCAGCACTGCGTTGTAGCCAAACCAAAAGAAAACTTGTGCACGAATCAACTGCAACCAAGATTAACTTATACGCAGTATCAGAAGAAAACGGACCGCAGTGATCTAAATAAACACAATTGAATGGTTAATTAGAAATGTACAGCTGTGTTTGTGGCGGGCGTGCTGCCGTTGAAGGTTTAATCTGCTGACAAATGTCACACGAAAGCACATAATTATGGGTTTGTTTATATAACCCACGCCACCAGTAACGTTCTGTAAGATAGAGACTGCACCGAAACGCCTGCATGAGCCGAGGCCATGCCTTCGTGCGTGGCTGTTATCAAAGCTAGTCTGTGGTCCTGATTGGGAATCAACCTGTCACCAACGTCATTAATTCTCACATAGGAAACTTTATCGGGACTTAAATGATAAGAGTATTTTGAAGGGAAACCCTGTGGGTACTTACTTCCCTACTCTGTAGCAGCTATAGCTGCCAAGATGTCATCATCAATCTTAGTCATGGATCGTGTAACTGCTGCTACTGAATATGTGGCTACTGCTGTTTTAGCTGTTTCATCAGCCAAACTGTTACCGACCGCATGTACTCCTACGCGCTGGTGGCCAAGAGTTTGAATTACTTGTGTGAGAGGCAGACGTTCTTTAAGCTCTGCAACTCGAACCCAAAGCATTTTATGCTTAATTGGGCTGCTTTTAGAATCACAATAGTCATTCTGAGACCAAAAGAATAAGTTGTCATTAAAAGACTGCACACAGTAGTAAGAGTCACTTACAACCAAGGTAGTCACTTTAGGGTCAGCAAACTCCAGTGCTAGCACCAAAGCTCACAGCTCTGCTAACTGGGCGGTACAGTCCCCTAGTGCCTGAGTGTGCATGATACTGGACTTGAACTCTCCGTTCACTATGGTATCTGATACTATAGCGCATGCTGCAGAGTAAGAATGTTTTGATCCGGTCGCTGGTTGCGCAGAACAGTCAGTATAAATGATACAATGGTAGTCCTTGAGGGGGTGCAATGACAGAGGACCAGGATGAACAAATTCATACTTTAAGAACTCCTGAGTTTGCAATGAGGAGTCAAAGATGTAGTCGACATCAGATGATGTCTACGAAGTAGCCCAGTGTATCCAATGCGGATGTAAAGCTTTTGAGTTTGGTACACTGGCTTTTGTCACAGCCTCAAGAGCCGGATATGGTGTTACAACTATCATGCGTTTGCCTTGCGCCAGTTTACGTTCCTTCAGGATCGCCATCTGGACTGCGGTGAATACTTTTTCAACAGTTGAAAAATGCAGTTCAGCCGAAGTGTAGAAATGTGACTTGTAAGCAATAGGTGTTGTGTCACCTTCATTAAATGTCAAGTAGGTGAAACCCACTGCCCCTGGCACAATTCTTATCACCAGGTTTGTGTGGTTATCACGTGTTAACAAGTATTTAGATTCAAGAAGATCAGACTGCAAGGATTGCAGAATAGCTGAATGTTCCGGAATCCAGCAGGCTTTTGTAAAGGTAGGTTGTATCAAGGCATACAGCGGCTTGATACGCTGGGCATAATCGGGAATGTAAGTTTGTCCGAAGTTTAAAAATCCCAGCAAGGATTGCAATGTTTTCGGAGATGTAGGAGAGTGCAAACGTGCGCATTTCTCAAAGAAGTGAGGCACCAGGCCTCTACCTTCATTATTGAGCTCGTAGCCCAGGAACAACACTGTGTACTCTGCAATGTGTGATTTTGCAAAGTTAAATTTGTAACCGTAGTCCGCGAACAAAACTATGATGCGGTCCACGGAACAAAGATGTGGCCATAATTCGTCGTCCGTGAGATAAATATCATCAACGTACGAGTATGCATCAGGGTCTATGTCGTCCAACAGGGAGACAACACGTGCAACAAAAACGCCCGGGCTGTTTTGGTAGCCCATGGCCAATTTTGTAAATTGTTTTTGTTTACCGCCCAGGGTGAAGGCTGTCCATTGACTACTTATAGAGGACAGGTTGTGGCTAAAAAAGCCATTGGAAATGTTAAGTGTAGTTTATATTTCTTACGCACAAGACTGATCACAAGTCCTGAGCTATTGGTATTTTGAACCGCACAGTTACGACAATGAGAGTTCAAATGTCGGTAATCCAAAACTAAGTGGTATGACCCATCTGGTTTGGTTACTGTAAAAGGGTGGTTATTCATCGGTGACACACATGTCTCAATCACTCCTTGATACTCTAATTGTTCAAGAATTACAGAAACGGGAGCTTTTGCTTCCCACCGGAGGAAATATTGGGGTTGTGGCTGTGGCATAGACCGCAATGGTATCCAATGAGGCAGAGAGGTTTTATCCCAACCCACCTGAGTCCGGTACAGAGCCTGTGCCAGCACCAAAACCCACTCTTTCGCAAAAGCCATTGCTTGCTTCTTGGCTACATTGTGTGAAAAACTAGGGAGAATTACCTCCTCCCCTCGAGGAGTGGCTAAAATAAAAGGCGGGGGCCAGTCTGCCTCAGCTAACAAGATGTCATACGAAGAAGTCAGATTTTCCCCAAAAATCCCTTTAATAACACGTTGTATATCACCTTCAATTAAAAATACAATTTAATATAATCTATCAGGGGGAGCAACTCGCGTGTCAGCAGTTTCTACTGTGATGAAAGTGTCAGTTGCTGTCGCCTCCAGAAATGGATGCAGTGCTTGCCGCACATGGTAACCTCCGCTGCGCTGTCTAGCAGCGTTACTGCCCAAGTCAGATTCTGAAGGCGGGTTCTCACCGTCCGTGGCATATCACGCTGTTAAAGCAGCAACTTTCTTTTTCTGAAACGGAGGGCACTGGCGAGGAAAATCGTCCTGCTTTCCTTTACCGTCAGTCTGATGAGAGTGCTTGCATCCCTGCGGGGGACCTCGACCTCTGCCGTGATCCTGGCGATCTCCTCCACCGGCTTGTGAGCCTGATGTTTCCTGTGAAGAATGAGGAAAACGCTGGTCAGGTACCTGAAACCTGTCAGGAGACCTAATCCTGGCGCGGTCGCGCAAATCATAAGTGCGCTCAGAAGGTTTGGGTGCCGGTGACGCTGCACGTGACCCCTGTTTCTGTCGTTGCTTCCCCTATTTTTTATTTTTCCAATTCTTTTTAGGAAAAATTGGACGGTCGTCTTTATTAGACTGTGCCGTCGGAGTTTGCTGTTGTTCCGGTATTTTAGCAAAAGGCTTAAAACCCAAACTATTGCGTCCAATGGTCTCATAAGCATTGGCAATAATTTTTGGTAACACTCTGGGTTTCTCTTCTTCCGGGATAAGACGCAAAGCATTAGACACTTGAAAGTTAACCGCATCCCCCTTGACGTTCGCAAGTATGAGATCAGCAACTACGTCAAACACTCCGACAAGCCTCATCCCCAACTCAACTGCCGCCTCCGGGCCGTGCTCATCCTGAATACGCTTAATCACGGAGGGTAGTACAGTCATAGAAGGTGTGCCAAAACACTACGCATACACCGCTCCGAACACATTACCCCAAGTCTCACAATCGGTTACCTCTGTTATTAAGTCTTTCTGCAAACTTATTGTCAAGATCCTGTGTTTCTCCACAGTAGAGGTTTTAGGAAATACCGCTTCCAGCTGGTCAAATTTCTCAGCAAGCCAGTAAGGTAAATCATCCTTATTCCATGGTCGCTTGCCTATAACCGAATTAACCATGACTAATAGACATCCCGGCCAGGCAGCTGGTTGCACTGCAACCCCAGGTGCTCCCATCTGGAGATTGCGGGAAATGTATTGTACTAGAGCCCTATGCACCTCAATCAAGGAGGTGTGCAAGACATGCAATTCGGCTACAGTGGCTGCTAGATAACGTGATGTGGTGTGTACCCGGCCAAAACTGGCCAAGTGGCCCCTGGAATGGACAAAGGAGCTAACCAGACCGGAGTCACGGTGTGGGGGAGGGCGCCAATAAACCAAAAACGGTGTTGCCATGTTGAAATCAGAACCTCAAGAGTTGTATTTGGCCGATACACTACAGGTACTGCAGTGGGAGGGTAAACAGACACAATATCGAAAAAAATATATAAAATGGACATAATATCAAGTACAAAATATAGAATGGACAAAATATCGAATGGACATAATATAGTGGTCAATAATATCGAAATACAGGTAAGTAATATCGTTCAAAATATCGAAGTACATAAATTAGGCATTAAAATATATTGAAGTTTTAATAATATCGATTTTTTTAAGTGTTTTGTATGTTAGTATATGTGTTAAAAGTGTATATCAGTTTTTGTAATGTATGTTTAATTTTTTTAAAGTAATGAATATTATATTATTTAATTTTTGCGTAATTTAATTCCGTAGCGGGTTATGGGTTTATAGGGGAATAGGGTGGGAAGTAATTTAATTATAGTAAATTAAATATACATTTTTAGGAATTAGTAATTATTTTTAATTTAAATTTGCATTTTAGTTCTGTAGCGGGTTGTGGGTTTATAGGGGAATAGGGTGGGAAGTAAATTAATTGTAATTAAGTAAATATTTAATTTTATTTATAGGTATTGATAATTAATTTATTGTTAATTAATGATTAAATATTTTTATTGGTGTTTCATTTTTATTAATTGATTAATTGATAATTATGTTAATTGTATTAATTTACTATTTGTAGCGAGTTGTGGGTTTATAGGGTAATATGGTGGGAAGTAATGTAATTGTAATTAATTATTATTGAAATTATCTTTGTGTATTGATAATTAATTTACTGTTAATTGATTATTAATTGGTATTTTTTATTATTAATTAAATTTTGGAATAGAAAATTAATTGGTTGTTAATTATTAATAGGTAATTAATTTTCAATAAATGATATTTATTGGTATTTATAATTAGTTAATGGTTCAATATTTTCTAATTGGTAATTAATTTTAATATCATTTTTTATTGGTATTGATATTTAATGTATTTTTATTTAAATATTAAATTATTACTTTCCCTATTGTTGCACTCACTGGAGTGGGAGTAGTAATTTTTACCCTCCCGCTATCCAACACTTTCCCTACTGTTGCACTCTCTGGAGTGGGAATAGTAATTTTAACCCCTACGCTATCCAACACTTTCCCTACTGTTGCACTCTCTGGTGTGGGAATAGTAATTTTTACCCCTACGCTATCCAACCTTTTCCCTACTGTTGCACTCACTGGAGTGTGAATAATAATTTTTACCCCTACGCTATCCAACGCTTTCCCTATTGTTGCACTCTCTGGAGTGGGAATAGTAGATTTTACCCCTATGCTATCCAACACTTTCTCTACTGTTGCACTCACTGGAGTGAGAATAGTAATTTTTACCCTCCCGCTATCCAACGCTTTCCCTACTGTTGCACTCTCTGGAGTGGGAATAGTAATTTTTACCCCTAAGCTATCCAACGCTTTCCCTACTGTTGCACTCTCTGGAGTGGGAATAGTAATTTTTACCCCTACGCTATCCAACATTTTCCCTACAGTTGCAGTCACTGGAGTGTGAATAGTAATTTTCACCCCTACGCTATCCAACGCTTTCCCTACAGTTGCACTCACTGGAGTGGGAATAGTCATTTTTACCCTCCCGCTATCCAATGCTTTCCCTACTGTTGCACTCTCTGTAGTGGTAATAGTAATTTGTACCCCTACGCTATCCAATGCTTTCCCTATTGTTGCACTCTCTGGAGTGGGAATAGTAATTTGTACCCCTAGGCTATCCAACGTTTTCTCTACTGTTGCACTCACTGGAGTGTGAATAGTAATTTTTACCCCCACGCTATCCAACGCTTTCCCTACTGTTGCAATCTCTGGAGTGGAAATAGTAATTTTTACCCCTACGCTATCCAACGCTTTCCCTACTGTTGCACTCACTGGAGTGGGAATAGTAATTTTTACCCTCCCGCTATCCAACGCTTTCCCTACTGTTGCACTCTCTGGAGTGGGAATAGTAATTTTAACCCCTACGCTATCCAACGCTTTCCCTACTGTTGCACTCTCTGGAGTGGAAATAGTAATTTTTACCTCTACGCTATCCAGCGCTTTCCCTACTGTTGCACTCACTGGAGTGTGATTAGTAATTTTTACCCGTACGCTATCCAACGATTTCCCTACTGTTGCACTCTCTGGAGTGGGAATAGTAATTTTTACCCCTACGCTATCCAGCGCTTTCCCTACTGTTGCACTCTCTGGAGTGGGAATAATAATTTTCACCCTTCCACTATCCAATGCTTTCCCTACTGTTGCACTCACTGGAGTGGCAATAGTCAATTTTACCCTCCCGCTATATATTGAATATTTTTTATTAATATTACGTTAATATATATATGTATTAAAAAATAAATATGTATGTTTCTTTTTTTTAACTTACATTAATTAATTATTAATTTTAAGGTTATTTAAGTATTTTTAAGTATGTTTTAGTTAAATATATTTATTATTTCATTCATTTTACATTACTTTTAAGACATTTAAAAAATTCGATATTTTGACTAACTATATTTTTTACAACGATATTTTTGATTCGATATTTTTGTACTTACCTGTTTGTAGATAAGAATTAGATATTTTGGCATTCTATATTTTTTCCTCAATATTTTGTCAAGACGATATTTTCCTCCTCGATATTCTGTCAGTGATCCCAGTGGGAGTGTATGTATGGAACAAATCATCATCACCGTTCACTGCCGGAAACGTTACCCAAGAGTAAAATATCTCAAAGTGGAAAGCCAGATCGGCTCCAACCACAAAGATTAGTGCGATACCAGCGTCTGGCACTCCATATGCCGCCAAATGTTGACGGACTGGGGTGCGGCTATGCGCCGCAATATCGACATCAGCCATAAGGACTAAGAAAAGGAAAACAACTTAAAAGTGTGACAGCGCAACAGGTTCGTAATTCATATGAATGTGAAAACCATTTTATAATATCAAGCTTGAAATAACCTATAAAGTATCAATACAGGTAGGTTATGCCGTCACCACTGTTTACCAGGCAACAGGAGTGAGGGTATTGTGGACAAGTAGAAGCACCACTAAAGCGCCTCGTAAATAAGTACCAGACCAAACGTTATGGGCGCCATGTTGCAGGGATTCTGCTCATGCACAGAATTATGCGCAGGAAACTAGGACCTCAGTGTAGAATTTGCGACTTAGTAAACTCTCAGGAATAGTGGGAAACAAGAACACTCTTTCGTTCACACTCATACTTGTCCACAACGTGAGTAATCAGAGACACTGTATAGTTTAAAATGTTTATTTTTAACTAACGTGCAGTACTCTAGCCAATACAAGCAGCATAATGCATAAAAACAATATAATTAGCATTGTTACAATTCCATAAAGCATAAAAGAAGAAATCATATTATAGTGACAGTGGAAACAGGAATATAGCTCAGTTTACCACCCTCCCGTGCTCATGAGCTAGTTTAGAATAATTATAGAAGACCTCTGGGCTTTATCAGCGAGACCCCATGCCTACGAGATCAAATGCAATTAATTACATCTCAGGATCAGCACAGCTCTTCTATGTTGCAAAGGTTTTCTCCAAGTGCTTTCTCATGCATGTAATGCCATATTAAAAGCACCCGAGTTTCCATTGGGCCACTGTGCTTCATGTTATGTCTATGTGTGTGGGACTGACCAAAGTGAATCAACAGCATACATTGTTATTCGACCTTGCACAGGCTGTGCAGACAGAGAGTGCAGTGCCCCGCTGGATATGTGAAAGGTAGACAGTTCTCATGTGAAGCAGTGCCAGCAAAGTATTTCACGAGAACAGAGCCATGTAGTGTCATGTGCAAAAGCAGCAGAATGGCAGCCAAGCCTATACTACTTATGCTAACTTAGCAATGTCTGCTGTTAACCCCATTTCCTCACTGCAGTGTAGGGTGTCAAAGAGCTTTAGATCCCATGTACACATATATTGACAATAAATCATGAGTGTGTACATCAATGCACAGGGTGTGTTACATAAGTAAGTGAGGGTTACAAGGTGTAAGAGTCGCATGTTGTTTATAGCTCACTGTGCTATATATGAAGGATTACAATTTATTAAGTGTGGATAACAAAATGTGCTCTGTGTTACAAGCAGTAACCCAATTATCTAGTGACAAAAAAATAAAAATCTGTCATCTGCATGATCTTACATGATGTGCTTTGCATGAGACATATTAACCCTTGTAAGTTTATTTAAATGCACTCATGAGCAAGTTTATTAAAATGCACTCATGAGCCATGATACTACACCTGCTAAACAGACTGTGCAATATGCTAAAAAAATTAAACAGTAGCATATTTAAATAATGCAAACATTGCACAAATAATTTAAAAGTACAATATTTAAAATTTCACACATACCTTATCAGGCAGCTTCTGTCTTGGTCAGTCAGCCAGTTGATGGTGTCAATGCTGGTTGCTGGCTGGCTGTGCTTCTCCTGTTGCTGTCCAGCAGCTACTGGTTCAGAGGAGCTGAAAGTGATAGCTCTACTCTGCGCAGCATGTGACTCCACGTCACAGGGTCATGAGTTAAGTCTTTACAGCGTTTAAAACAAAAATAAAGTACAAAGTGAATACAATAATCATTCAGTGCAATTATTATTGTAATAACAAAAAAATCCCAGCTTTCTCAACTAGTCATAGAGCTGGGTGGGGTCAGTTATGCTTGAACCCATTCCACCCAGTGACGACTGGTGAAAGGATGGGGTGAGGGTGTCCTTATACCTGGCCCAGCTTAATCTGAACCTGTAATGCAGCCTCGGGCTTATACTCTACCCGTACGAGGCTGCTGGAGAATTATGACGCTGCCTGGGGTCATTTTGGGGCGGGCCCCAAAAAGGCTCATACAAGGATTACTGAGCTGGCACCATGTCAGCCTGGTTTGTTTTTGTTGTTTGCGCATGTGTCACAAATCAGCCCACAGACTGCCCTCAATCATTCCTGGCCTGTCTGTCGCAGCAGTGACGCTCGAGTGCGTCTCAGGGAGGCAGGCAGCAGGACTCGGCAGTCGGGGCTCGGGCTGGCTTCTGCATTGGATTTAAAATGGTAAGTAACATTGCTGTTACTTAGCATTTTAAATCAAATGCGATGCCTGCGGACCTGCGGCACAAACAGGAAGGGCGCAGTCCCGCCGCCCTTTAAAGAAAACCGCCGCTGCGCTGTTGGTTTCTGGCTGTAACATGAGCACGCACTGGGCTCTTAGTTTAGTTTAATTTTACTTCCGCGCTCTGCACCGTAGTGGGCCTTTCAGGCTCCAATAAATGAATAAACCCAGCAGAGCCCCCACTCCTCACCAGCAGTCTGCCAATGGTGACTTCAGTCTCGGGTGTCAGACTCGGGCAGACAATGCTGTGCTCCTCTAAGGTCAACTATCACGTACACAGATAACACACAACCCTACATAAAGATCCGCTCACTTGAGTACATCAAATCTCTCAACTCAACGCTTCAAAAAACACAGACCTGGCTGGCCGAAAACCACCCTCAAAACTGAATTCCTCTTAATCGCTCCCCCCTACCAATCGACCATCATCCTCGACTGGCTGAACCACCTAACAGCTCTCAAAGGTCAAACTCTCATTATTGACTCAGCAAAATCGCTGGGAGTAACGCTGGACAGAAATCTAAACAGGTAGAAACACATCAGCGCCTCTACAAAAGGAGCAAATATTCAGATGAACACCTTGAGAAGACTGAAACCCTTCCTGCGGGCAAATCACTTCAAACAGGCAGTTCAAGCTCTAGTAATCCCAAGAGTGGAATATGGCAGTGTCGCTCTTTGTGGCCTTCCCAGATCGACGACGGCCACGTTAAGAGCTTCAATTAACGCTAAGCGAGACATAGCTGCATCCTTGAAATGTCCTGATCCACCTTGCTCGGGGAAGTGGCGGAGGGGGGTGGATTGGTGTGCCACGCAAGAGAAACTTATATACGATGCACGAGGTTGTCCCAAAAAGTATCGCAGGGTGTGGGGTAAGTGGTTGGGGGCTTTCGGATAGTCAAGCAGAGGGTGTTAAATGCATTTCTATTTGTACCTTAAGGGTTCCGAACGCATGGACATTCGTGCCGTTGATTGTGATCTGTCACATTTAATGTATATTTCTGATTGGCGGGAGTTGTTTATTGTCAAAAAATAACATTTGCTTATCAAAAAAGAGCTTCAATCAACACAGCTGCTAGACTCATCACAGGCTCCAAAAGAAATTGTCACATCTTCCCAGACATTAGAGCCCTCAACTGGCTACCTTTCAGGGCTAGAATTAATCTGAAAATTGCATGTATGATGCACAAGGCCTACATCACAATACCCTGAGTTATCTAGCTCGGAAACTGGTACTCTCTTGTGGTAACAGATCCACCAGGAGCTCTAGGAATCTTCTTCTGAAACCGCAAAGATTTTCCAAGGAGAAAACATACAACCGGACCTACTCAGGAATGGCTCACAGGATCTGGAATGCTTTGCCCCCAGAAACGAGACAGAACCCTTCTACTGCCTCTTTCAAAAAAGAAGTGAAATCTATTCTCATGGCTAAATTTACTTGAACTATTTTTATATCCATGGAATATATTTGCTAGCTTGTTTTAGTTACTACTTTGGGGCCGATCCGGGTCGGTTGGGCACCGAACGCGATCCGGCTGGAAAAACTATGAGCCGTGCGCATGTTTTCCGTCCGACTCGTACAACTGTACGAGCAAGCAAGTACGATGCGAGCTACGTGAAATTCACCGACCGAGTCGTTTCCGGGTCCGAACCACTCCGTACGTCTCGGCCGTAAGCTAAGCGTGGCGTGCAATGGATGCGATTTACGACCGAGCCAGTACGATGCACGCGTCAGACAGCCTGTGTGAGCTGGAGTGTCCGGCTCGCGAAACGTCTGGGAAGTTGACTTTGGGGGTCCATGTCGGACCCCCTGTCACCCGCAGCCCTACGACTCGGACACAGGGGGAGACCCAAGGGTCTCCCCAACACAGGCATGTACGGTGCAGATGGCACCGACGTGTACCCACTGTACGGGGCGCTCTTGTGCGAGACGTACCCATTCAGTCAATGGGAGCCTATATACGAGTCGTACGACCGGCTCCCATTGACTTCTATGGGAGTCCGACCGAACCGAGTCCAGCAACATATGGCCGCATCGTACTCGCTCGGTCGGACTGCAGGACTCCGGCTCGGTTGGAAAACACTTCCCGATCCGGCTCGGTCGGAGAGCTTTCCGACCCGCATCGGAATCGGCCCCTATGTATTAGACTCATCCATATTTTTTGATATGTTTGTCTCTGTTTCTTACATTTGTCCTGTAAAGCGCTCTGATACCTGCACGGCTCTTGTTCGTGCTATATAAAACCTTCAAAATAAAATTAATTTAGGGTGACAGCGGGCATCCTCCTCACCAAGGCTAGGGTCTGCCAACAGCTTTACTGTCTCTTCGCAGTCTCAGCCTTCTTACCATAAATATTTCGATTTTTTTCTGTCTCCCTGCTGAATCATGAGGGGCGAGCAGGAGAACTATTTTGCCAAGATTTAGACAGAGCTAATCTCCATGTGAAATGAACAGAGGACACAAATGGATGAAGCGGGTGAAATCAACTATAGAGACCTCAAAGTCTCCAGGGTACCATTTGTATGTCAATACAATCTATCTTTCTCTCTGTTTGCCTGTTTTACAGGTACGAACGCTTACGCCTCACTGCTGTATACATTGTAGTCCTGTTTCATTGGTGTGTACGTTTCTTGGGAAAATAACTTCGGGCCCGATTCACAAAAGGAATATGAGACAAAATCCTAACTTTACAACTTACGGTATTCACAAAAGGCATTTAGGAATAGTAAAGTTAGGATGTATAACTTTACTACTCCTAAACTGAGAAAAATCCTAACTTTACGACTTTCGGTATTCACAAAAGGCAATTAGGAGTAGTAAAGTTTTCTAACTTTACTACTCCTAAATGCCTTTTGTGAATACCGAAAGTCGTAAAGTTAGGATTTGTCTCCGATTACTTTTGTGAATCGGACCCATCGTCCGTAGACGGGTCTCTAATTTTAATTGCCTACCACGCCCCATTCATCCTCCCCACTTCTACCATCCCCACACATTTATGTTTATTCGATTTTTCTCACAGATTATGGCCACAGAAATTTTGCATTGAAAAAGCAACTCCCAGCACAATTTTAGGATGTGTCAGAGCATGTATTGTTCAAGCTGCCCCTTAAACAAGGTGCTAGGGCGTAGTTCGAGCAGGACATTTTAATATATGCTAACACACATCTTTCTAGCAGCAAACCTCCAAGACGGTTGGTGACAGGAAAGGGAGGGCGTGGAAAAGGAGCCTGATTATTTTCTGCAAGTAGGTTCTATTGTTTCTGATGGAAAATGGATTATTAGTAGTGGTAAATGTGCATCTACCACTGGCTGTAAGGCCTCTCACACAGTCTAGGGCTCAGAATAAGTCTAACTAAATGATTCCCATGCTCAACCCTTGGTAGCTTGGCTATGAGCAGACAGGCTGAAATCAAGAGACCGGTATGTAAAGCATTTTAAAACACCAATTCAGTGAATACTTAAGACACAACACACAATACAAATCCCAAACCAATTTATAAAACTAGGAAATATGTGTATCTTTAACGTAACACCAAAATGACAAAAATCTAATGTAGGGAACTGGAGATATGAATTTCTCAAGATTTAGCACTATATAGCACGTAGAAGCCTATACAGCCACCTTGGGGCATCTGGACGTGCTTGACCAGGACAAAGTCAAAGTTTCAGGTCGACCGCGATGAAACCCTGCTCGCATACCCCTCGCGGTAGGCCTCGTTAAGATTTTACCTTACTGATGTAGACAGTTTTCTGGAGCTTTATCTGCTGGGGTCCCTCGATGCTCTTCACCAGGCAGGGTTCAGTGAGGGGTCGCCTGCTTGCTTTCCAGGGAGCTCCCAGTCAAACTCTGGAAGTTGGCTCGCTGGAGCTTTTCAGCGAGACGAACCACCAGGGCTGGCCGGCTCGTGGTTCAAGGTCTCCAGCTTGGCTCTCGCGGTTGAGTCTGTCCCCCTATGGAGCTTTTTCCCAAAGTTGCTCCAAACTTCTATAACTTCTTCCTGAAGTTCCTCTGGAATGTCCCAATGTGTCCAAATAACAATCCAAGGGTCTGGAATCTTCAAGATGGTCTTTGAAAGTTTGGGACTTCAGTTATCACAATCCACTTAGACAAAACCCTTACAAATCCACTGGACGCACTAGGGATTCTTTGTGGTTATGGTCCAGGTGATCTCTGTTAGCCTGTAGCTTGCAGGTAGTCCACTCTGTATTCCTCTTGAAGCAACGTACACCCAAAGGCCTGTAGTCCCAGATAATGCAGCAGGGATGGTGCAAATCAAGTTTCCAGCTTGGCAAGCCTTCTTCCTCTCTTAGTTTCAAGCAGCAGATCTGAGATCCTCTGCAAGTCTCACATACTTATTCAGTGGTCTCTGGGGTCAGGTATGAGAGCACTCCTGTCCAATGAGGTAGAGGGCAACACCCCAGAGCATGACCACTTCCTTCAAAGTGTGGCATATTCTTCTCCCAGAAAGCACTATTTCTCGAAAATTCAATATGGCTGAATTTGTGGCACAGGAGCAAGAACTAGTTAAACCAACATCCAGTATGGCTCATTTCCATAGCTCTCCTCCCCCTACCATCTGCAAATTCCTGCCTTAATGCCTGACATCTGGCTGGGTCAGAGGGCTGCAGAGGTGGGGATGGGCCTAGTATTCTCTGCTAGCCTTATCTCCCTTTGATACTCCATGGTTTGCGAACCCACCCCCCACCCCTGCTCTGGTATTTCTGTGTAGCAGAGCTCTCTCCCCAGAGATAACCTCCTCCTGGGTAAGCCACTTATCACTTCATCAAAGCAGCCTGGCTAATCCTCTTAACTCTGACCAATCATGGGAGACCAGAGGATGGCTAGATGTTGGCTTACAGACAGGAAAGTCTTATAACTTTTTCTCTGTATACTTTAGGATAAATTCAAATTGGATTTATCAATACCATTCTCCTAAGTTCGTAAATGAGATTTTTCGTGAATTCCTAACTATAGATATTCTTCAATAAGCTATTGCCATGTTATCCTATGTGGTTGGGGATCTACAATGGGGAAAAGGAAGTGTAAAACTAATTTCTACAACACCAGGGCCCATTAAACATATTTTATAAGGGCCCTGCTTATAGCTACAAAACCCCACACCCCTCTATCACCTAGGGGAGATTAAGGGGTTCTGTATGCAAAAATAGTGTAGAACCTCACTCCACAGTTCTCCTAGCACAAAAGTCGATTTTGGGAAGCACTTTACTACAATGGAAGAAGTGAAATGTGCAATTTCTATATCCCCAGGGCATATAAAACCTCTTTTAGAAGGGCCCTCCTTATAGGTACCTGACCCCTCACCCCTGGACCACTTAGGGGAGACACTAAGGGTACCTAATATGCCAACATATTGTAGTTTATCACTTTTTGAGTGCCCCTACCATCAAAGTCGACTTTGGGTACAATTTACATTTAAAAGCAGTGCTGCAACATAGGGCATCTTATAAACCGACCTCAGGCTCTCAGCAGTGCGCACATTCAAGTGCAGAAAGGGCTGCTGCCTCTACACTACCATGCCTTATTATATACTAGGGAATGAAACGTAGTTTTAATCCCCCACCTATTATGTACTAGTCACTTATTGGGTAGGTCATGCCAATTATAAGTGTACCCTTATGTATAGTGTACCCTCATGTATGTGTGTGTTTTCACTGTGTTTTTTCTCCAGAGGACTGGCCCTGGGCCTGATTAGGCAGAGCCCAGGGACAGTCAGAGTCAGGTACCACCATTTCCAGTCAGCAAAAATAGGAGATGCCCAGTTCACAGGCTGACTTTGCAATAGTTTCCTAGCAGGGGAGCTAATATTGATGTAATTCACAGCTGCTGGCACGCTGTGATACACAATTATTGCAAGGTAATTAGGTTACGTTAAGGTATGTTATTGGATAGTTTTATGTTTTGGTGTCTGGTGAACCTGGCCCTTTTTGCAGGGTTATCCCCCGACTTTTTGCCTTCTTCCTCCTATTTTTATGACCTTTATTTTTGTTGGCGTTAGGACTCTGGGCACTTTACCACAGCTAATCAGTGCTAAAGTGCATGTGCTCTCACCCCTAAAACTTGGTATGATTGGTTTACATCTGTTTGGCATATTTAATTTACTTGTAAGTCCCTTGTAGCGTGGTATCCTACATATCCAGGAGCTGTAAATTAAATGCAACTAGTGGGCCTCCAGAGCAGACTGCACAACCCACAGAAGTAGCCTTTCAAACCTGTCTCTGGCCTGCCACTGCAATCACTGTGTGTGCAGTTAACTGCCACATTGATTTGACATTTGAAACTACTAGCCAAGCCTTTAACTCCCCATTTACTATATATAGGTCACCCCTAAGGTTGGCCCTCGGTAGCCCTATGAGCAGGGTGCTATGTAAGTAAAAGGTAGGACATGCCTGTATCGTGTGGCATGTCCTAGTTGTGACAAACAACCTCTTTTGTTTCTCACTGCTATGAGGCCTCCTCCTCTCATAAGCAAGCATTGGGAATTCCCTTATATATGTTTAAGTCGTAATTCCTGATCTGAAAGGAGTTGCGCTGCCATGTGCGGTATGTTTAGAATGATAGTGCAAAATCATGCTTACTGTTGTAAGTGGATTTCTTATTGCTAATTTAGAAATGCCACTTTTAGAAAGTGAGCGATTTTCTGTGCGTATAACTCTGTGCTTCGTGCCTACTCCAATCCACATCTAGGGCAGAGTGACAGCTGGTCTTCCTAGGCTGGGACAGTGAGGAGTGTTGGTACTTTTCATTTGTATAGGCTGTGTCCTGCCCTCACACAAAGGGCTTGTTTACCCCCTACTGTACGCCTGGAGCCAGGGCTGGGATTGAAAGAAAGGGTGGTGTACTTGTAAGGATTCTTTTGAAGTGCTCCCTAGATCAAAGACATTTTGAGTACAAGTATAAGTATGTTTTGAGATCACTTTTGGACCTGGAAGAACCTCTGCTAGAGTAAAAGCTGCTCCCGTACCTAGAAGGTTGCCCAGTGCGGACAGCTACTCAACTGTGACAACTACGGGGTGATATCCCGGCGTAGACCCCTGCTTCGTCATGTGGATTCAGCAAATTCACAGAAACTACTGTAACCCGTATAATAGGCACACAGGTGCCCTTGGGCTCCGCATGTGATTTTTAATTACCGTATACAACGTAATAGGAGCACAGGACCTCTGGTGCCCTATATTTAATTGTGATTGCTGTGTCTTGTTGACATTTATGGTGAGATTTCAAGTGTGTGTACCCTTGCGTACTCCGTACCGATTGCAGTAAAAATTATAATTTACACCCAGGGGTTTCTGTGCCTGCAATGTTGCTCGCAGAATCTAGAGCAAGGTCACTGAAGAACAGCTCACCATTTCCCTCAGCAACATCCCACCTTCGACTTCTGCGGATGTTAATACCTCAGCTCACAACTTCCGCCAATGGATCTGCAACTGCACCAATGCCCTGGCTCCTATCAAGAAAGTGCCAGGCAAACCACATCCAAAAAAGACAGCTGGTTCTCCTCCACCCTGCATGAGTTCAGATGCTCCTGTAGACAACTTGAAAAGAGATGGAGGAGAAGCAATACCGTAAAAAACCACTCAGCCTCCAAAACTGCTGTCACGGCACATCACCAACTCATCAGAACAATAAAGAAAGAGGCCCTACAAGAAAGGGTCAACGTTAATATGCACAATAGCAAGGAACGTTTTGCCATTGTCAAAGAATTCGCCAAATCCAGCACAGAGACAGCAGGCATCCCACCCTCCCAAGACCCCTGCAACAACCTCAGTGCCTTCTGCCACTGCAAGATTAAGGAGATCTACGACAGCTCCAACAACCTCAATACCCAGGACCCTCTAACCCCTCTCACAACCACCGCACCCAATGACACCCGACCCCAGCAGACCCATATCAGTTGCAATCTCCTCAGCACTGACAACACCAGAGCATCCACTCAGGATCACCCTCGGACCCCTGCCCTCACCACATCTTCAACAGAGCTGGCACCTCTATCGCCCCCAAACTCTGCCGCACCATCAACTGCTCCATCAACTCCGCCACAATCCCAGAACACTGGATACATGCAGAGATCAACCCCTTGCTGAAGAAACCCTCTGCCAACCCGAAGGACCTGTAGAACTTCAGACCCATCGCTCTGCTCTCCTTTCCAGCCATAGCTATTGACAAGGCAATCAACGCCCAACTTTGTGAGTTCATCGAGGCGCACCAAATCCTGGACCATTCTCAATCCATCTTCCGATACAATCGCAGTACGGGGACCACCCTTCTTGCCTCACACAGACAATGCCCGCACCCTCCTCGACCAAGGTGAAACTACAGCCCTCATTCTCCTGGACCTCTAAGGGCCATACTACACTGTCTCCCACCTCACCATAAGCGCAAGATTCCAGGACGGAGTCATCTGTGAAAATGCCCTGGAATGGATCTGATCCTTCCTCTACTGCTGAACACAGAGAGTCAAGCTACCACTGTTCCCCTTGGAACTCACAGAATTCAGCTGCAGAGTGCTTCAGGGCTCCTCCCTGAGCACCACTCTCTTCAAAATCTACTTGGCCCGACTCGCAGCCATCGTCAGGAAGCATAGACTCAACATCATCTCCTACGCTAATGACACCCAGCTAATCCTCTCCCTCACAAACAAACCCACAGTCACTAAAGAGCAACTTCCACAATGGGATGAAGGCTGTCTCCACCTGGATGAAGGACAGCTGCCTCAAGCTAAACTCAGAGAAGTATCCTCCTGGGCTCCACCCCCTCCGTTTGGGATGACTCCTGGTGGCCCACAGTCTTTGGTCCTCCCCCTACACCCACAGACCACGCAAGAAATCTCAGCATCGTCCTGGACTCCTGGCTCACCATGAACCTACAGATCAACACTGTCTCATCATCCTGCTGCCACATGCTACACCTGTTCCGAAAGATCTTCAAGTGGATACCCACTGAGTCTAGAAAGATGGTCACCCAGCAGACTGGACTACGGCAACGCACTCGACGCCAGCATTACCCAGAGACTCCTCAAGAAACTGCAAAGCATCCTGAACGCCCCTGCCAGACTCATCCTCAACATCCCTGACTCAGCCACATCACCAGCCACCTGAAATACCTCCACTGGCTCCCAGTCAACAAAATAATTGCCTTCAAGCTCTTCACATATGCCTACAAAGCCCTACATAACACAAGATCTGCATACCTTAACTACCTCCTCTCGTTCCACGCACCTACCAGAGAACTCCACTCCACCCAACAGGCCCTTGCCGCCATTCCACGGATCCGCAAGCCCATGGCCAGGGGAAGATCCTTCTCCTACCTCATAGCAAAGACCTGGAACACCCTGCCTCTCCCGCTAAAGCAATCACTGTCACTTCCCCAATTCAGGAAGGACCTTAAGACCTAGCTCTTTGGCCTTGCGACAGATCTGCAGGCCCACGCCACCTCCCCCCCATCACCTCTAGACCCTTGCAGGTGAGAAGTCACACTTTGCAGGCCACTTGATTGAGTGATTGATTGATTGATTGATTGATTGTTGTGAATATGACCGTATAATGGGTAATAGGGGATCAGGTGTACTGTGCTCCAGGGGATTTTGGTGATGTATGGTGGTGTGATAACTCGTGTGTTTTTCAATCTGATTTGCATTCCATCCCCTAAAGATTCGCTATTATAGATCAGTTTATGCCGTGCATTGGTCATAATAATAGGTACTATATAAGTGAGTATTTGTTAATAATGTTGTTTTAGTCTATGTTTTATGTACACTATATAATATATTTTTATATAATACTGTGTGGAGTCTCTTTTGTGGTGTATTCTTTTTTTTTTTTTTTTTTTTTTTTTTTAAACCGTTTATTGCAATCTCAAATATATACAAGTATGGGCCTACAACCTTCCGGCCGGCCGCTAAAGTGACAAAAGCAAATGACATACATACGCTAAGGCACTTGGCTTTGCATAGACGATAAAGCAGGAGGTATCAACAACGTGGGCCACATAACTCTGAACCCACATTACGGTTTCGTTTTCTACAACACAACAACATAAAACCACACCCGCAAGGCAACCCACGATCAAAAATGACGACATGTGCTCCTCAAGTGGGGAACCCCAACCATCTAAAGAAATCCAGAGGGGGGGAGGGAAACTGATCCAGGACTGGGAGAACAATGTGCCCAGGGCTGAGGGAGGGGGTCAACTATGGGGATGGAGCTGGTGAAGCGGGAGGCAACAACGGTGGCTCGCAAATACCCCCGCGGTAGGCGTTTTTTGTGGTGTATTCATTATGGTATTGGTGTTATTGTGTTGCGTAAATGCTTATACATTGCCTCTGATGCTAAGCCTGACTGCTCTGTTCCAAGCTACCAGGGGGTGAGCACAGGTTATCTCTGGTGTGTAACTTACCCTGACTAGGGTGGTGGGTTCTGCCTGGCATAGGTTCATACCCTAGCCAACCAGAAACCCCATTTCTAACAGTGTTCATGTAGGTTGCCTAAGGCAAGCACATTTTCCTGAATTAGATTGCATGACACATTGCGTATTAATTGTATAGCTATTCAATACCTGGCACAGGATAACGTGCTGCATGACTAAACACTTAAAAATTCCCGAAGGCAAGACCTATTGGCTATGCCACTGCTTGTTCTCTCTGACAGGGTTTAAAAATATAGATAAAAATACATAAAGGTCCACCATCAGGAATATATTTGCAGTGCTCCATGCTTGCATGTCTCTATGTGTTTCATGGTTGCCCTACTCTGATGCTCTAAGATCTCATTCACACTGCAGACAACATACAACATGCAATGCAGAAATTCTAGTTACGGCCTAATCGCCTTTTTACCAGTTAGAGGGCTTATGCACATATATTACATTCAGAGTGGTAGCCACTCTGTAGTTATAGATAGGATTCCCACAATAGGAATTACCTATCTATATTGGTCACAAATAACTTTGGCGCCGTTTGATGAATCTCCTAAAAACATTTCAGACCGATAGCTTTTTCTACATTGGCAGGGGATTGAAAGTTTTGCAGTGATTGTTCAAGGTGGTACAAAGATAAAAGGGGGGGGGTGGGGGGGGGGGGCAAAATGCATTTTTTCACCAATGCTTTTTTCCTAGACTTTTGTATCTCACGTAGCGCGAAAAGGCACATTGATTTACATGAAGTTTAGCCAGATTTATGGTGCACAGATTATACTTTTGGGGGCATATGTATCAAACGATTTTGTATTCGCAAACGCTGCGAATTGCAAAAAAACAGCGTTTGCGAATACAAAATCGTAAAATGAGATGTATGAGGCCTTTCAGCCTCGCAATCCTAAGGAATCGCTAATTTTGCGATTTCTTAAGTTTGCGTAAGCATTTAAGAAATCGCGAATTACCACCAACTTCGAGTTGGTGGTAATTTGCGATTTCTTTGAAATATGCACTTTTTTGCAAATTTCAAAGTGCCATGTGGCGCACATACATGCCCTTAGGGCATGTATGTGCACCATATGTGCACACATGCTGATTTCAGAGGTGCATCAGGGTGTCATCATGACACCCTTGCACCTTTGAAAATATTCTCAATTTGCGATTAGCAAATAGCGATTCGCAAATTGAGAAGGACTTCCCATTCATTGCTATGGGCCACCCGGCCCGTAGGAATGAATGGGAAGGTATTCCTTAATTGCGATTTCGCAATTTGCTAATCGCAATTAAGGAATTTTAAGAATTCGCAAAATTTGAGCTAATTTTTATATACATCCCGTTTTGCAATTCTCAAATAGCGATTCTTAAAAAATCGCTATTTGAGAATCACAAATGGAGATGTTGATACATATGCCCCCAGGTTACAACAGATAAGCAGGGTAAGTATTTTTAAGTTTTAAGGCATTTAAACCAAGTGATATTTGTTGCTGCTATATTGCTGTGAAATGTTGCAGTGTTTCGTGGAAGTACCGCTGTACATAACGATTACAAGGTATTATGTGATTGGCTGATGAACGCCTTTTAAAAAGTTTTAGGCAGCCATCTTGTTTTTTGGTACACTTTGGCTGGGTTCTGAGTTTTGGCTTTAGATATAGGTATTAGGTTTGTTATTTTTGCTTTATGAAAGTGGTAATAGATTGGGAAAAATATTTATATGTTTCTATATAGTGTGAAAAAAATGAACAGAGTACCACAGTACTGCCTAAGGAGTATTGCGGTTCCTAAATAATTATTTTTTAAAGTTACCAAATTAAATATACAACTACAGTGTAGTACAGTGTATTTCCTATTTTAACATATTTAAATCGTCACAAAAGAGTCTACGTGGTACCGTGGTAATACCTACAAATAAATTACTTTAAAAATGAAAAGAATATGCTTAGTTCTCCTCAAGCTGCTGTAAAAATATATAAAAAGTGATAAATACATGTCTCTACCTATTAGCTCTTTAATAAAGTGGTTACAACAAGGGAACAACAATAAAACAAACTACTTTCTAAGGCCCTAACTTAGAACACCTCGAAACGCAGAATGCAGCCGATGCCTGCATTTTACATTTGAGAAACACCGCCATTAGCTAATCGCATACTGCCTTATCATGCAAGTGTACCTCAGTATACCGCGAACTTACTGCAGTATACCGCGGCACAATATATAACTAAGTATTTTCAAACGTATAACTTTACCACTACTCACACTATTCACACATACTACCAAAGATCACCATTTACACCTAATAATGTATTTTCCTGCCACATTAAATCCACATCAGTTCACACACTTACATGTTAATTCTATTTTATTTAACACACTCCACTCTACGCCTCTTCGCTCTATGCCACTCCACTTTACGCCGCTCTACTCTACGATAATCCACTGTGTGCCACTCTACGACACTCGACTCTACACCACTTCACTCAATACCACTACACTGTACACTCTACGCCACTCCATTTTATGACACTCCAGTGTATGCCACTCTACGCTATTCCATTGTAGTCAATTACATTCTACGACACTACACTCTACGCTATTTCACTCTATGCCACTCCAATGTACAACACTGCACTGTACGCTATTCCACTGTATGCCACTCCACTCTACCTCACTCAACTGTACGCCACTCTATTGTATGACAATCCACTGCAACCTGTTACACGGTACATCACTCCATTCTATGCCACAGCACTCTATACCAATCTACTCTACCCTACTACACTCTACGCTATTCCACTGTACGACACGCCACTATATGCTCCTCTACTCTATGCTAGTACATTATATGCCACTCCACTCTACACCACTACACTCTACTCCATTCAACTCCACACCACTCCATTGTATGCTACTCCACTTCTAGGTACGCTATTCTACTGCACCCCACTCCTCTCTATGCCACTCCACTATATGCTATCCCACTGTACGCAACTACACTCAACGCCACTCAACTCTATGCTATTCTACTCTATGCAACTCCACACTACCACAGTCTACTGTAAATCACTCCACTCTACGTCAATCCACTCTATGCAACTCCACTCTACGCTATTCCAATTTATGCCACTCCACTCTACAGCATTCCAGTGTATGCCACTCCAACAATCAATTTTACACTATTCCAAAGGATTTTACCCTATCCTACTGGTCATAAGCGCTGCATTTGATACAGTGCCTCACCAGATTCTTTTGCAGCGCTTGGAGGACATTGGTATCAGTAACTCTGCCTTGGGGTGGCTCTCTTCGTTTCTCTCGGAGAGATCCTTTCAAGTGATCAACCTCCCTTTCTGTTCTCAGATGCATAGTATGCGCCAAGGGGTCCCGCAGGGCTCTGCTCTGAGCCGGACCTTATTTAATATTTATATTTGACCCTTGGCAGCTGTGGCAAAGGATAGGGGTTTGATTGTGGTCTCCTATGTGGATAACCCAGCGCGGGATGCCTCTCATTTCAAAGAGGATTTAACAGCAGTTGTGGACTGGATGACATCGAACTGCCTCCAACTAAATGCTACCAAATCGGAAATCTTGCTGGTGGGGAAAAACACTCATCTGTGGAGTGAGCAATGGTGGCCTTCCACCCTAGGCTACTCCCAAACAGACAGTTAAAAACCTGGGTGTCTGGATGGATACGGCCCTTACCTTCCAGCCCTAACCAAGACAGTGGCAGGAGTCTGTTTGGGCTCCTTCGCAGTCTCAAACCTTTGCTGGGTTTCTTTGATGCCAATACTCGACAGGTTATTATCCAGGCCACTATATTATCTAGACTGGATTAAGCTAGCGCTCTGTACCTAGGGGTTAACAGAGCAGAGATACAGCACCTCCAAAGAATACAGAACACGGCCGTTCAACTAATGTTCGGGCTTCCCAGGACCGGTCACACTTCACAGTTTATCAATAGACTTAATTGGCTCCCAGTGGAGAAGCGTATTCTTTTTAAAGGTCTGTGCATTGCCCACCGAATTCTAAACGCTCAATCCCCTGAAATCCTAGCAGATCTTCTTATACCTTACACTCCCGCTAGTCTCTTACGTTCTCTAAACCAGCATATGGCGTCTGTCCCGCGGTTTAAGAGAGCCAGAGCTCCTTCCGAGCTCTGGCCCCCAAACTCTGGAACTCCCTTCTGGTGAGTATTAGAGGCATTCAAAATCATGCTGCTTTCCGCAAGGCCATAAAAACGAATCTTTTCTCTAAATAATCGTCTGCGGCGTTCTTGGCCCTGTCACCTATTTGTTTTGTCTGAGCTTACATAACATATTCCACTCTATGGCACTCCACTCTACCACACTCTTCTGCACGCCACTCTGTTGTACGCTATTCCACTGTATGTTACTCCACTATACCCCACTCCACTGTTCGGCACTCCACTCTACGCCATTCCACTCTACACTATTCCAAATCTACTGCACTCCAGTGTAAGCCACTCCACTCTATGCCACTCCATTCTACGCTACTCCACTCTACACTATTTCAGTGTATGCTACTATACTGTATGCTGTTCCACTGTATGCCACTCCACTCTAAATCACTACCCTCTACACCACTCCGCTGTAGCTATTCATCAGTACGCCACTCCACTCTACCCCACTCAACTTTACAGCACTTCACTATGCGCTATTCTATTGTATGCCACTCGACTCTATGCTGCTGACCAGCACTCCAATCTATGCCACTATACTCTACAACACTGTACTCTACGCTATTCCACTATACGTAACTCTACCCACTCCACTTCATGCTAAATTCCCTCTATACCATTACACTCTAACCTACTCCACTGAATGTTATAGCACTATATGCCACTCCACTCTACACCAGTCTCCTGTACGCTACTCTATTGTACACCACTATACTCTACCCAACTCAAATCCATTCCAATCCACTCCACTATGCTCAGCTCAACAACAATGTTCTTCACTGAGCAAAAGTTCACACCCATCACTGACCCACGTTATAGTCCACTCTATAGCACTACACTGTACAACAATGCACCCATCTCAATGTTACTGTACAGCACTCTACTTTACTCTATACCACTTTACAACACTCTACTCCACTCTTCAACACCCTATGCAACTCTCTCTATGCCTATCCATTCCAGTTAATATACTCTATTCTGTGGGACACTACTCCAGTGTACTCCACAGAACGCTGCTCTATGCCATTCAACTCTACGGCAGTCTATAATACCCTACTCTACCATACTGTACCACACTCTACTCTACGCCACTCCACTGTACAATACTTTAATCCACTCTGTGACACTCTACTAAACTCTATGACACTTTCTGACACTCTACAACGCACTAGTCTACTCCACTGTACTACACACCACTCCACTCTACAACACTTTACTCCACTGTATACTAAGCCACTCTACTCAACTCAGTGCCATTTTACTCTAGAGCACGCTAATCTACTCTATGCTGCACCACTCCACTGCACTCAACTCTACTCCACTGCACAACACTTTACCCCAATCCATGGCACTGTAAAACACTCTGCTGTACACCACTCCTTCTACCACACTCTACTTCACTCTATGTAACTCCACTCTGCAAGACTCAACTACACTCTGTGCCACTATACTACACAGTACTCCACTCTGTGCACCCACAATACACTGTGCAACCCTCTACTCCAAACTATGCCCCTACACCCCAGTGTACAAAACTATACTTCACTCTACTACACTTTCCAACTCTCTACGACACACTGCTCCACTGTACTGTACAAAATGTGACTCCAACGTATAACAATTTACTCTACTCTACACTATGAGTGTCCGCACAGGTGCAGTCCACACCACTGTACAATACATGCCACTACACTTTATAATAATTTACTCCACTGTATGCTATGCAACTCCACTCTACTCTACCCTACTCCACCCCACTCTACTCTACTATACTCTACTCTACTCCACTCTAGTCTACCACACTCCACTGTACAACACTCCACTCTACATTTCACTGTAACACTCTTCCACTATAAGCCACTCCACTGTACTACATTCCATACTACACCACTTCACTCTACAACACTAATCTCTACAACAGTAAACTGTACAACACTCTCCTCCACTCGACTCTACCACACTGCACTTAATGATACTCCACTCAATGACAATAAACTTTACGATTTGTAAGAAATGTTTATTAAAAAAACAAAACAACTGATATTCAATGAAAAAAAAAGGTTAAACATTTGTTATAGTTAGGAAAACTTTATTTATTCTTTCTATACACCCTAACAAAAATACACAAACATTACAAATTCTTATATATATATATATATTCACTTAAAAAACCATAGGTTTCACACATGTTATAGTTAGCTGGACATTTCAATCGTAAAAAAACATTGAAATTCCACCGTTATAGTTAGTTCAGATAACTATAACTCGCGCGCCCGCAACCCACTGCTGATGACGTCACATATTACATCACTCATGACATGGTCAGTGATATCACTCATGACATTATCCTTGTGAGAGAGTGGCGGTCGCGCGAGTTATAGTTATCTGAACTAACTATAACGGTGGAATTTCAATGGTTTTTTACGAGTGAAATGTCCAGCTGACTATAACATGTGTGAAACCTATGGTTTTTAAGTGAATTTGCAAGGTTTTTTAAATGCTAATTCCTAACTATAACGTGTGCGAAACCTATGGTTTAAGTGAATTTGTAAGGTTTTTTAAATGCTAAGTTATGTATGTTTTATTATAGTTTTTATATATTTATTTAACACTCGTTTAAAATGTTTTTGTTTTTTTAAGGTTTTTCACCGTGTGCGCACCCCGCGATTTTTTGAAAATAAAAAGTTTTTTTTTACCCTTCGGGGTCCTTCAGGGACCCCCTGACAAACGCTAGGGTCAGGAACGCTCTACCCTGCCCCCTTTTCACGTTCTCCACCTTTCTTTTTCCCTGTCACACACACAACACACAAAATGGCAGCCGACACTTCCTGATTTCGACCGATTCGAACGTTGACTGACATGTAACCACCAATCAGAATTACGCTCGCGCACGTTAAGGTGCGCGCACCGTGCGCGCACGGTGCGCGCTTATAGATATTTATGTGCTTTTAACTGCAATTTTCTCAGGAACTACTGAACAGATTGACACCATATATGCAAAAGGCACATGCCTGACCTGAGGACTACCTCTTTGCCAAATTTCAAGTAATTCTGTTCAGCCGTTCGGGCTGTACCTTCGACTAAAGGTCCTATGGGAAAATGCATGGGGAAAACGCGTTTTGGGACCCCCCTTTTTTCTCAGCCCCCGCTTGACGAATCACCCCGAGACTTTCAGGGTAGGAGCTGAGCGGAGCGCCCCATTAGTTTTGAAAATTTCGCGAGGATTCGTCAACCGGCGCCAAAGTTATTCAAAATAGAATTTTCAGATTTCCTATGGAAACACGGTCCGAACTATAACTATCTACTGGCGACCGCCAGTAGATAATATATATAGTTATAACTTACATTTATTATTTACAAACCACCTTTACATTAATATGACTTTATTTATTGTTGATCTACAATCCAAACTTAAACTACACAAAAATATATATTTCTAAACGTATACTTCTACCATTAGTTTATAATTTATGCAACACCTTCAAATTATTATAGGTCATGCCCCTCCATACACAGTGTTAGCCATACTACATGAACAATAACTCGCCACTCTATCATGCAATGTGATCTCACAAAATATTTGATTTGCGATGTCAGGCTCCTCGTTTTCTCAGAGCCGGAGGGCGATCTTTCAAGCTGTTAGCTCCGGCCCTTTGGAACTCCCTGTCGCTGTCTATCAGAAGCATCCCCAACCATCTGACCTTCAGAATACGGCTTAGACCTGGCTCTAGCGTTGACCTCGTTTCCTCTCTGTTCCCCCTCTCATGATTGCTAGCGCTGGGATGTCCCTTTGCCGGGACAGCCAAGCGCTTTACAAGCAAAACATTTAAAAAGTAATAATATTGATTTGATCTTGAAAGAAAAGTACAATCAACCTTTCTTAAATATTTGTTCCAAAAGATATAAAAAAAGAAATCAACTCAAAGAAACAAAAACTTTACATTAAAGACTCTATAGAGTAAATACTGCATTAATGTAATGTACCCATTAACAACTTAAAGTACATAAACAAGAGACATCAGATTCACATAACAGGTCCCTTCTGGCAGCTGGCAGTTTGCAAAAAGAAATCCAGTGCATTGGGTATTAGGAGATAATTTGCGACGGGCCCCCCGAAATTTCGCCTGCCTAGGGGCCTCCACAGGTTTTAATCCGTTGCTGAGCATTGCATTAATGTGCTTTCCAAGATCGCTGGCCGGGAGACCCTGAATGACTCAGCAGAGATTTAAGATTTGCTGGTCAGGGAGGTAGGAGATTTCGTAAGAACGAGTTCACGTTCTTCAGCCGGGTTTGGTTACATAAGGCAGGGTACTGTAAATAAAGTTAAGGCAGAAGGGAGAGCGAGAGAGAGAGAGAGCCTGTGTCCCGGGGAGGAGCGTGCTTGATGCAACACCTTCGTAATGCCAGGAAGTAGCGATTCCAAGTTGTTGTCACATGGGCTGTGCTCCGAAAGGATTCAAGAGCTGGGGTAAAACAATCGAGGAACCGGGGTAAGGCAGTGAGTACAAAACTGTTCGTCTTATATTTCAGCGTTTACGGATTTTGCGGGGTATTTTGGAGAAACGGGCCTCTGCAGTTTACAGTTATATGGCGTTCGGTGAGTACAAAATTAAAAGTCTCTCTCGCAGGTGCACCGCGGGCTGCGTTAAAAGGTGCCAAGCATGCACAATGTACCAGTTCCTGTTAAAGTAGGAATATATCTTTAAGATGGCTTCAACGTGGTCCAGGCTCCCACGAGCCAGGCTTTTTGGTCGTGTGGTATGCATGGCGCTGTTTCCCGACCCTGTCATTGATGTTACTTGTCAGTTTGCATTGAAAACGCAAAGGAACCAACACACCAAAAGTTACAGCAAAGACGAGGTGGCTATGTGGGCGCATCGGAACTGTCCAATCACGTTGCTGCCAAGGGAGTTCATGTCACGTGTGACACCCCCAGCGCGTGAACACTTGGCGCTATTATTTATTTGACCAGGCTCTTCCAGAAAGATGATGTGCCATACAAAGTGCAAAACTAAGACGGAAAAAATAATGCATGCTGATGCTAATACACTGACTAGCCAGGTTTATTTCTGGAAGCATATTCCGAAAGAGTTCAGATTTGTACCCGGCATCTCCTATTTGAAGCGAACCCAGCGTGCGCGAAACATGGGCAGCTAGAAAGAGGTCAGGAATACACCTTCCCCTTTCCACACGATAACGCTTGTGGAAGCCGGGCTATTATGTTTTCTTTTGAGATCGAATATATTTTGGACGATTGTGTGTCCACTGTTCTCACCTAACACGGGGTTTCTCTTTTTCTTATTACCATGGTTTTTATGGGTTCCCTGTTCCCTTTGTTTTTACTCTGTTCTTTGTCAAACGTTTAGTTATTTGTTGTGCTATCTTCTTGATAATGTATTGCGAAGCGATTCGTCTAAAGGTCTATATAATATAGTGATCCCATTCAATATACAGTAATTGAAGTCCCATACTGCACCGAGGGAGGGACCACAGCCAGTAAAGCATTTAACATTTTTTTGTATAGGGGCACAGAAGTGGACATGGATAAATAGGGTGGGATTGTGCACAGAGATATTCTACGGTATGGGCAAAGTGGGCAATTGCCCAGGGCCCCCACCTTCCAAGGGGTGCCCCTGGAAAGCGAACTTTCTCTCTAGCTCACTTCAGTTTATTTTTGTATCTTAACCTTTTATTGCATAATTCAATATTGTTGGGCAGTATAGTCTGAATTAGCAAAAAATGGGTAATACAACTCAAAGTTGCTTCAAACAGGGGCCCCCAGAATGTTTGTTGCCCAGGGCTCCCACAATTCTTAAGATGACACTGATTGTGCGGACATGTGTGTGTTAATGTGAGATGAATAAACACCTTCACGTACAGACTGTAGTCCAGCAGAGAATGTTTGCTGGGCGGCCCATCAGTTCTTTGGTAGAGTTTCCAGTGATCATATCAACCCTCTCTATGATGCTTTAGGGGGTTACTGATGTCACCCAACCAAGAATGTTATTTTTTAAATGCGCCTGTGGCCCTGACTCTGAGTGAATTTTTAAAGTAATGTATATATGCAAAAATATTCAAATACTCTAGGGCTGGTATATTACTCAAGAGCATAATTTTTGCACAGCCGCCTTGTGTATGCCACTTCAGCTGGACCTCTTTCAAGGTTGGATGGCCGGAGGATGCGTCATGGAAACCAGTCCCAAAATCTGTTCCCTATTCTGGACAGTTCCCTCAACGGACAGTCTAATCCTGGACCTCTAAACATCCAAAATGCATGCAGTTACTGCTCACCACTAAAACTGTTTGAAAACACAGTACAATGAAAACATATTTTTAGCTAGACAACAATAGTTTAGCAGTAAATGTCTTCCAAATAAGCATCATGGTAAGAACTAGTGTGCCCATCTGCTTCGTTTGCTGGTGTATGTTTGTTTCCACGAGATGTTTGTGGTTTCAAGGACCACTGCCCATAGCAAAGAAGCTCTCTGTCCTTATTTTGGTGAAAATGTCCAGGCTTCACTTAGGATTGCTTAGGACTTGAGGCTTTTGATATAATTTCCTATGACGTCAACATTTTCACGGGAAAACGAACAAAATGGCAGTTTCCTGGGGCTTAAAACACTCTTACACCAGCCCACGGGATAACATGCAGGGGGTTTCCATCAAACTATCCAGCAGATGCTGAGGAGCTACAGAGTAAATCTGCATCCTTGAATATCAATTGACCCACTGTGTTGTATTGATTGCAGTTTCGAGCATGATATCTCTGAACAGTTGTGGAGAGTTTTGATGATGTCCTGTAGTTCTTATCCAATAGGCGTAATCACAAGCTTCTTTCCAGAATGGTTCTTGCAAATATCAAATTACATGTTTAAAAGCTTTGTAGCCTTTTGCACGTGTAAGTGGCCCTCATCATTGTTTGGGTATGACAAGAGCAGTAAGTGGTCCTGGTCTAGTAAAGGGGCATAGAGCTCTTCCTTACTGCCTTAAGTGTTTATATCCTTTATATAGGAACTTAATAAGCTCGTCCAAACACACATCTTGGCTCACTTTGTTCTTCATTGAGACTTACTCCATCAATTGCTTTTCCAGGCAAACATTAATGGCAGCTGTATTGTATGAGAAAAAGGCACTTATCAAATGCAGAAATAGAAGATCCAGTCTGATGGACCTGACCCCCCTCAACCCGTAACCAAATTTCCTACAGTGATGTTCAGCAGTGATGATTTGGACTTTTGTTTGTTCAGTGCCTTACTGTAATTTTGTGTTACACTACCACCTCACATAAATAATCTAAGACCATTTCGAGCTTTTTTTCCAATTTGTTTTTGATTGTCTACTTTTGTTTTTCCAAATCTATTTTCTTTGCTACCTGTCTGTGACTATACCTGCTGTGATGGAATTTGAGCTGGTTAGCTTGGAAAATTGCACTGTGGCTGAATTCAGGCCTTTCTGCAAAGAAAGAGGGCTCCCCACGAAGAAGTTCAAGCTGCAGAAAGCTTTGAAGGCCTGGTGGGAGGTTCAACAGTCACTAACAGCAACAAAGGAACAGGATGATAAGGACGATCGAGAAGATCTCCCCTTCTCCCCTACCGAGCCAAAGTTCTCAAGAAAGTAATCAACCAGCAGTTCACCAAATTCGAGGAGCAATACCACCTACTGGACGCCTCTCAATCAGCATTCCTTGCCAACCACAACATTGAGACCGCACTGATTGCGGCCACAGGTGACATCAGAACACTCCTCGACTGTGGAGAATCTGTGGCCCTTATCCTCCTCTACCTCTCTGCTGAGTTCGACACAGTTTTCTACAACACCCTCATCAACAGACTCCACAGCAGAGGCATACAGAAAGACGCCCTCAACTGGATCGCCTTCTTCCTCACAGGACGCACACAGAGCATCTGACTTCCTCTCTTCACATCCAAAGACACCATATGCGACGTAGCACAAGAATCATCCCGCAGCCCCAACCTGTTCAACATCTACATGATCCCCTTCGCAGGCGTCGCCAGATCCCACAGACTCAACATAATCTACTCAACATAATCTACTATGCAGATGACACTCAACTGATCCTCTCACTCACAGGGGACCCCTCCAACGCCAAAAACAACTTCTGCAATGCCATGACCTACATAGCCGAATGGATCTGCCTCCAACTGAACTCTGACAAAATTGAAGTACTGTTTTTTGGGAAGAACACCTCTGAAGGGGACCACAGCTGGTGGCCTTCAGAAGTCTGAACCACACCGACTGGCCACACACTCAACCTCAGCATCATCCTTGACAGCCAACTGACCATGAAAAGAGAATTTAACGCAGTCGCCTCCTCCTGCTTCTACACTCTTCGCTTGCTCTGCAGAACCTTCATATGGATCCCAATCAACACCATTAAGATCATCCATCGGCCCTCGTCACTAGCCGCCTCAACTAAGGTAACATCCTCTACGCTGGCATCTCCACCCAGCTCCTCCGAAGACTCCAGACCATGTAGAACGCTGCAGCCAGACTCATCCGGACCCTCCCCAAATGAACCCGAATAGCCCACCACCTGAGAGACCCCCCATTGTCTCTACATCCAGAAAAGATGGCAGTTCAAGTTCCTCACACACGCCTACAGAGCCCTCTATGACCTAGGATCTGCTACCTCAACCATCGACTAAACTTCTACCTACCCGCTTGACACATGCGCTCATCTTCACTCACCCCGCGTCGGTCGCAGCAATGGTCACTCCTTCTCCTACATTGTGGCCAAGACCTGTAACGACCTTCCCCTCGAGATCCGTACAGTCCCCTTGCTGGCAGACTTCAGAAAGAGACTCCAGACCTGGCTCTTCGATGGAGACACCGCACCAGATACCCCTACGAGTGACAGTGCTGCGCTCTACAAAGGCTGATTGATTGATGAGCAGGATTAGGACCTGGAAGTCAGCCTTGAAATGCAGCCATCAGTGGAGGAGGAGGACCCCTCTCCTGAATAGGAACTCCCTGCCAGAGCAGAAAGCAGTTTTTCCTCGCATGGCCTGTGCCCAAAGGAGCCAGATGACTAGAAAGCAACAAGGAAGTTTCAGCTGTAAATGGGCACATAAAAAAGGAGAAAGACTAGATTTGGAGCATTTAGGACACAAAAGGAGCCCTAAAGAGTTGGAACTGATGGCAAGTCAGGCAGGTTCCAGCAGCATTGGTGACAGCATACAATAAGTGTCTGATGGAGAGAAGAAGGTCTGCTTACCTAAAGATCTGGTGCCCAACTATGTGATACGTATGACATCCAGAGAAGCACTTGTGGAATCTTATGCCTCCAGTGGGGGATGGGGGGGGGGGGGGGGGGAAGGACCTTGCTTACACTAGAAGTGGAGGACCACACCATATAGGCCACAATGTAAGCCATGCTTGTTACCAAGTTTTGATTCATCCCAAAGAAATACCACATCAGGTTTAGGAATAGTCAAAAGATACAGAATCAGTCTTAGGTGGACTTCTGGGATTATGCTAGCAAGGCACTGAATGGTTTGGTGCGGGGAAGCGAAGTTGATGGTTTTACTGGGCTGTTTAATCGGACACTAAGAGAGCGCATGCTCAGTGCATGTTTTACAGAGCTGCACCTAGTGGATAGCAAGCTGACTGACTCCAGGAAGCTTGTTGAGTGTTTAAGAGAGTACATGGGAGTGACCCCAAGAAGTGTGGTTCATGATCCCCCGGCAGAGTGAGAGAGAGGTTAATGATGACCTAGACAAGACCCAAAGTAAGGCAGGGGGTAGGGTTCCCAAACACCTTCTGTAAAACAGGAGGGTTGTTCTGATGGGCGGTGGACTAAGGCATCCCATTTCTAACTCTGCTGCTTTGAGTGTCTTAGTTATGGCACAAACAGGGGGACGCTGCCTGTCCTAAGAAACAACCCACCCTGTGGGACCTCTACAGGGGTGGCCAATTTGGCCCTGGGAGGGGGGAGTAGTCCCCAAGACCAGGTCATAGACCATGCCATGATCTCCCTTAGTTGGGCGATAGATTTAGAGGGTGAGTTTGTGATCCCTGAGGGTGTGAGTCGTTACTTCTAGCAAGTGAAAATGAAGGGAATCTCTGCCACTGCTCTGAGGGACACTAGGGCTAGCCAGACCACGATTGTGGAAAGACTAGTTTCTCCTGAGCAGCACACCGGCCAGGTGTGTGAAGTAATTCAGGCCTGTGGGCAGGACGTTTCACGCTCAATGGCCTTAGTGTCATTGAAGTGGTCTGAGAGGTGACCCAGAGGAAGGTCATAGTTAGTCCCTAAATGGCCATCTAGGGAACTAGTTGCTCCCGGTGTCGGGAGAAGTGAGAGAGGCAGCCGCCCAGGGTTCCATGACAGTTCAGTTGTCAGAGGGTGCCACAACCAAGTGGAGGGGACGGGATCCCAGATGGAGGTGCAGGATGAGGGAGGACTCCCCCCTGTTCAGCCACACAGTACAGACCCTGGGCTGAGTAGCCAGGCTCAGGATTCTGCCTCTGAACTGGTGGGAGGTAGAATGGAAGTAGGGTGAATAACATCCGGGCTGTCGCCCCCCACTCTAAGAAACCTTGTAGGTCAGAGAACCCTCAGGAGTCCATAGGGAACTCCTGACCAGCCCCCAGGTTGGAAGAGACATCTACCCAATTTAACCGCTTGGAACCTCCACCGGGTAGTAGGTGTCCCGGGGCCTATCTCCTGATACTGACAGCTGTCAATGGCCTCTGTTGGTTGCTGTCCTTTTGGGCAGAAATTGCCATGGTTTGGGGACAGAAGTCTGTTCCAAGGGGTGAAATGGGCCACATCACTTTGTTGGCCTTGGGGAAACTGTCTTACTACTGGGATGCACCTATGAGAAAGTTAAGTTTAGGAGCTGCACAGATGGGGTCTCTAGATGAGGAGAAGGGCCCCCCATGGGTCGGTTCAGTGGCTCAGTAGAGTGTAGACAGAGGGAGCCAACTGAATTCAGCAGGGCATGAAACTGACAAGTGCATCTGCAGTAGAGGGCCATTGTCCATGTTCCTTCACATAAACTGGGAAGTTCATCAAGGTATTGATTAGTCTCCCTTGGAGTTCGGCTGGAGGGGGGGTCATGTTGGACCTGGCTCTCTCTGAATGGTCCCCCACAATACGCTTTGCCTTTACACTCCCCTTTTTGCTCAATTTGTTTTTGCTGGCCTTAGGACTATATTAATCAGCATTGAAGTGCTTGTGCTCTCTCTTTTAAACATAACATTGACTTATCCCCAATTGGCATATTTAATTTACTTGTAAGTCTCGAGTAAAGTGGCACTACATGTGCCTAGGGCCTGTAAATTAATTGCTACTAGTGGGACCGCCGTACTGATTGTGCAATCCACTTAAGTAGCCCTTTAAACATGTCTGAGGCCTGCCATTGAGGCCTGTGTGGGGAGTTTTAAACTGCCATTTGACTTGGTAAAATAAGCATTTTTGCCAGGCTTAAACATTCCTTTTTAATTCATATAATTCATCTTCATGGCAAGGAGCAATGTATTTAAAAAGTGAAACATGTAATTTTAAGTTTTACATGTCCCTGTAGTGAATAACTCAAAATTAGCTTTTCACTAGTGCAAGGCCTACGTCTCTGATAGGATAACATTGCCGGTGTGTTTGGAATTGTAATGAAAACTCCTTACTTAAGGTAAAGTCGGATTTTAAATACCACTTTTGAAAATACCACTTTTACAATGCTTCTTGGCAGTTCAGGCTGGACTGTGCCCATTGGAGCATGGTCAACACTGATTTGCATATAGCTGGGTCTAAACTGAGGTGGCATGTGTGCAAAATAACGATTGATTGGGATGCGGCCCGAGTAATATCCAGTGGCTGAGATTAATTCAAGCATTCCATCCATCACTCTTTGTATACTTTAGAATGTCACTCTAAGTGGGATGGGTATGCCCAGAAAAGGGTCCCGTTCACACTGTCACTGGAATCAATCTATACCTCGCTGAAGAGCCCATAACAAGGGCCAAACAGGTCCCAGGTTGATTGTGTTACGGTTCAAGGAGGACCTTGGTTGGCATTTCATGCTGGACTGTTCCCATTGGAGCAGGGTCAAGATTAATTTGTATTTAGCTGGGTCGGAACTGAAGTGGCATGGTGTGCAAAATAACAGTGGATTGGGATGTAGCCTATAACCAGTGGCTGAATTTAATTCAAGCATTCCATCCATCTCTTTTTGTATACTTTAAAATGTCAACCTAAGTGGGACACAGGTTTACCCAGATGTGGGTCCCCAGATGTGGGTCTCATGTCACTGGAACCAAGCTATAACTGCTGATGAGCCCAAAAGAAGAGCAACACTGGCCCTGGGTTGCTTGTGTTCCAGTCCAGTGGCTGAGATTAATTCAAGCATTCCATCCATCACCTTTTGTATACTTTAGACATTTTATAAATTTAGACATCTAGTCCCTGTAGGCTGTCTCTGGGAAACATATCAATCATGATGTAGCTGACAGTTGGGCTTTGTGTATTCTCCTTGACAGCCACATACAAAAAACGAGAGATTAGGTGTGCCTGGATGGGTCATCCCTAGCAGGATGGGAGGGAAGAGCTGAGCACAGCCCTACTTACACTTGAATAGGCTGTGTCCTGCTTCCACACAAAGGGCTACATACTCCCTAAAGGTTGTCTGGAGCCAGGGCAGAGAAGGCAGATGCATGGGGACTTCGCAGGGCAAACTCTAGAACCTTCTTCCCAACTTTAAAGGCACAACTGGGTATAAACAGTGGACCTCAGATACCACCACTTCAGTACACTTCTCGACCTGTGGATACTGTGCCAGGAAGAATGCCTGCTGTACTGCTGAAGCACTGCCACTGTCCCAGATTGCTGCCCTGCTAGACTACTACCTTGAGGACTGCTGCCCTTCTATGCTTGCCTGCTGCCCTCTTGGGTGAGAAAGACTGGAACTGCATTTATTGAACCCAAAACCCCAGAATGACTCTTTGGGCTAGTTGGCTGGCCTCCTTATCTAAAGCCTCAGAGACACAATAGGCTTCCAACACCCTTGCACCTGAACTCTGTCATCTGCGAGTCTACACAGCCAAGTAGTGCCACCCCAGTTCTGGACCCTTCAAAGTAGGCTTAACCCCTTCAGTGCCCATGACGAGCTGGACTCGTCATGGGCCGCGGTGGCGCTGTGCCCATGACGAGTCCAGCTCGTCATAGACCCCGCCCGCTAATGCAACGGCCGGCACTGGGCGGGGAAAGGGGCGGGCACTGAAGGGGTTAAGGGGCTCTGCCAGCCACAGTGGATCAGACGGAACTGATGCATCTCCTCTGCTGTGCTTTGCAACCCCAAGCAGACCCGACACATCGTCACTGCTGCATGGATCGGAACCATCAAAAAGACCCGCATCAAGCCCTTTGAATCATTTGAACCGCCACGGCGCGATGCATCCTCGGTGTAGGCCCTCGCATCCCTCGTCGATAGTAGCCTTGATGACGATGCCGGATTTCGCATCGCAGCTCCTCGGAACAGACTCATCACCCTGACTACGTGACGCATCCTAGATGCCAGAACTCTTTGACGGGATCATCGACGATGCTGCAGGACCTCACACTACAGCCTTGCCTCATCTCGGAACCAACGCACCTCTTCTACTGCGCGATGCATCTTCAAATGGTATCCTTACAACGCTTTGCAAACCAGGATTTAAGGTAAGTAACGCTAAATCCAAGTTCACCTACGCTAAATGGAGCACAGAGTGTATTTTGGGGCTTACCACACCAAAATCCACTTATCTTTGTAAACCTAACCCTTACCCTGAATCTAAACAGCAAGGGGGAACCAATGGTTTGTATGGCAGCACATTCATCAATTTACATCAGTGCTCCTGCTCCACCAAACTCTAAATTACCTTTTTTGAGTTTTGGAGGGAAAGGTTGCCCCAAGTGACACATGGAGAATAGATTGAAGGTTCAATCAAAGAAAAGCTTACAACCCTAAAATTGACTGAAAAAGTTTTCCTTGGGGAGGAGCCAAGATGGCGACCGGGACGGCAGCGTAGACTCCCGGCTCCGTGAACCTCCGCATCCCGCACGGATATCCTGCACGAGATCCTTAACCTGTGCTACGCGGTCGTGTTTCTGAAGGAGAGAGGCACCCGACTGTGTGACTCCGAGGTTTCTGGCTGCGGTATCGCCGGAGAAATGTGCATTTGAACTTTGCGGCCTGTGCGGCCCTGGAGCCGGGACCTCGAGTGGACGCCGTGGCCGGGTGGCAGTTCAACAACAGCGGCCTGTTGTGACTGGGTGGAGTCGGTCTACCGGAGCGGTGCCAAACTCGGCCTACATTTCGTCGTGGTCGTCTCTACTGTCATGCGTAGCGGACCGAGTGCATGCCCGGGGGTGCAATTCTCAGACCCTCCGGTGGCTGCCCCTGCCTTTGATGGTGAGCTGCCCGGCCGCCGCCCGTATCCTGCCCTGATCATTGCGGGCCGCCCCCGAATTTTTACGGGAGCTGGTCCGTAGTGGGGACGACTGTTGCCCGTGACCACGCAACGGATAACTTTTCGCCTGCCCCCGGAACCCGGTCACCGGCGACGTGGACATCGAGACGCTTGTCCCAGGGTCCCGGCCCCGGTGAGGGTCGGGCATACTTGGCGGCCATCTTGTTGCAATGAAGCCTACCATCCTGTCCGCTGGGCCGCAGCGGGATTGTGAGAGTGCGACTTTCGGGAGTGTGGCGGCGCGATCGCAGAGAGCTGTGCTGGGGTACGGCGACCTCCTCGAGGCCCTTGGTGCTCTTCACTCCTCCTTGATTCATGGTGTCGGGGTCTTGGGGAGTAAGCTCGACGGTGTGGCGTCGGCGTTGGGGCAGTGGCGGCCCGCCTGTCCGCACGTACACAGGGACTACCCACACTGCGCACAGGAGGACACTTTGGCGGCCACCCCTGAGGTTAGTGCACAGCTGGACACTCCGGCCAGTATGCTACAGTGTGTTCGTCCAGCTGAGGACCTGATCTGCCCCGGAGGCACTAGACCTGAGTGGGATGTGGTAGCCTCGTCCCGTACGTGCCCTCCTGCGACCCAGAGACAACTCCAGCAACTATTGTCTGCTTTGGCTGCTTCTGCCTTCCTGGACCTGGAGTGCAGTGCATATCCTTGTGCAGCACTGGGAAGCCTGTTTCTCCACGCTGCGGACTGTGTTGATGCTCAGAGACTTCCACCCCACCTGTGTGCGTCGCTTCTCGGACGTTTTTGGACAATCCTCTACCTTGGAACATCGAATATGGTGCTGGGTCGAGGGGTAGGCATGGGCAGACTCCCAAAGAGTGGTCAGGGATGAGGCTGATCCTTCAGGGGTGGTCATCTAGTGGACGGGCGGGCTCAGGGGTTGCGTGCTCTCCTGGCATAGCTAACAGCATAATAGGTGCATAATGCTCCCCATTTTTCTTTGAGAAGATAGATTTTGTGCCGTTTATTGTTCACTTTGGGGGAAACTTACCGTGCGGGAGGGAGAAGCCGGGGGTATGTTTTGAAGGCCCTCCTCCAGTTTATTAATACTTTCTCTACCCCCCCCCGTCTGGTGGGGTTCTTTTCCTACTTGTTTTTCCCTATTCTCCTATATTTCGGGTCTGGTTCCAGGGCGACAGGCACACTGCTGGGGGGGGGGCCGTACTCATCTGCAGAGGTGCAGGGTGGGGGGTTGGGGGAGGGGATTCTTTAGTCTTTTATCTCTTTTTCCATGGCCTCCTTTTTCTTCTCTGATTTTTTTTTTTGTTTTTCTTTTCTGGGATCAGCGTGATACACCTCCTTTGCTATGACTCGTTGCCGCTCCGTGTGTACCGCAATTTCCGGGGCGTTCTCCGGGAGTTCTGGCGTAGGACTGCAGGCGCAACTGCTTATGATATTTTTCCCCATCCTGATGTTCTTGTGTTTGCGCCATTGACCTAATGGATTGCTGTAAATCGCTTACGTTTATTACTCTGCATATCTGTAATTGCTGTTTGAAAATTGTTTGGCACCTGATCCTTCTGCCTTGTTTCATTATAAAATGAAAACCTTTTTCTCCTGGTGCCCTACCTACTTTGTTCACAGTAGTAGCATTACGATTCTGCTCCCCGAAGTGCTGCCTGTGTTTACACTTGCCTGTTTTTGCTCTGATTACTTAGCGGCCGGCCCCGGGGGGTTGTAGGCCCATACTTGTTCTTGATAGAACTGTCAATAAAGGTTTTCAAAAAAAAAAAAAAAAAAAAAAGAAAAAGTTTTCCTTTCTTGAGGAATGGGATCAGATTCTTAAATTTACTGCTTTCTTTTATAATATTTGTATACCTCTTTGAGAAGGCAAAGTACCTAGATGAGGTTTTCTCTCCTTAGGCTAGATCTAATCTGTGCCATTTAATCAGGAATGCACTCCCATGGAGGCTAGGAGCTGTACCTGAAAGATGCATTTAATAACTGCAACTGTAAATCTGGAAGTAAAAAAGATGAATTAAATGTAATTTTATTTTGTAGACGTTTAAAAATGATTTCTTCAATCCTTTAAAAAACTTTAAGATAGTATCCATGTGGGGCACTATGGATATAGCGAGTGACATGAAAGAGGTCATGCAAGTCACTAGTGTATTTTTATACTGTCCTAGTTTGTAAAGAAGACAAAGAGAAGTAAACTTAAATGTATTCGCGTTCTTGTACTTTTTCATTGGATGTTTAGAGGCCTATACACACACTGCATATTGTAGTGCATTTAGTATTGCTACAATAGTTCTTCTAAAGTACTTCAAAATGCTATTCATAAACTTCCACCTCTGATATCTTTTCTATGGTTAAATGCTCACACATGTAATGTTAAGGTTACTACTTAGGAGTCGATTACAATGCCGTCCGGAAACTCTTCAGACCAAATTGTTTTCGGAATCGTTTCCGACCGACACTGGTTCTGCGAGTCCGACTGATCGATTTGATGCTTCCGTACATCATTCGGTCAGACTCGCATTGACTTCAATGGGAGCCTGTCCACAATGTGCATGGTTGGTAAAAGGGTTCCCTTGTGTACCCCAACGGGCCCCAAACGGAGGCCTACGGGTGAGGCGAGGCCAACTATGGGTCCCCAGAGTCAGATTCCGACAGCCATCTTGTGTCGGGCAAACCGAATCGGTCATCGTAATCACTCGTTCAGAAACCGTGTCCATAGAGCTGTACGATTTGGCTCCGAACGACTAGGGCTGTCCGAATGCCATTAGGAACCGATTCAGACAGCCCGAATGGTTTAGTTGCATTGTAATAAGTCGTCCGGCAAGGTGTCCGATTCGGCGGAAACATAGGTTTCGGATTCGCTGAATCTAAATCCCGTTCGGGGTCTTTCCGGACGGCAACATAATTGAGCCCTTAGTCTTAAAAGTGGGAGGATTAGGGCAAGTGACTGGAAAAAGGGGCATACTTACTACTAAATGGGAGGGATTTCAGAGCAGTAAGGAGGGGTTTAGGTAGGGACATTCACCCACCCACAAGGTAGTAAGCCCATTGTTATTCACAAAGTAGACATTTAAAGTTTCCACAGCTAAAAAGGGATCTGAACGGTAGTAAATTACACCAGCTCCAAGATAGCGAAAGTCCAGCACTATGCATGGTTAACCACTGGCACTGCAACTGCCTCCCATAGAAAATAATTGAGGTAGGAACTTAAAAAAAGCCATAAGAAAAAATGTTACATTCAAATACATTATTTTAAACAGTTAAAAATGTAAATAAATATAAATTAATGTTAAATGAAATATCTAAAAATAAAACACATTTATTATGTAATTATAAAATATTTAACAAACTTTTGGGAATTTATAGATTAATGTAACATTAAGTTGTATTAAAATATAATTAGATTTGGAGAGGTGTGGCTCACTGGTTAGAGGTGGCAGACCCGTAAGCAGAGAATCGGCCAGGGACCAGGGTTCAATTCCCGACGCGGCAGGGTCGTGGACCAGGGTCAAAACGGACTCGATAATTCTCATCTCGGTACCTACTCTAACCAGGAACACACTCGGCAACTCTGGGCATTAAGCTTGCCTCATCTCTACAACGGCCCCCCACAGACGCCAGGGATGCCTGGTTTCACCTTGGAGATACCCAGAAAGGGACCATCTCACAGGGATAGCCAGGACGGGTTCCCCAGCGGTCTACAGCGCCGGGACGCCCCGTTGCTGGGGCAGCTGTGCGCTTTACAAGTCTACAACATTTACATTTACATTTACATTCATTTGAATTAATTCTATACATCACTTTTAATAATTACTCACACATAATAAAAATGTCTATTTTTTTAGTTGTAGATGGAAATTTATTTTTTAATTTAAACTTCAGAAAAATAATTGTAATACATTTAATTGTATTTATAATAATTAAAGATTTAATTCAAAATTAAGTTAATAGTGCTGTACCATTTCTTAGCTTGTTTGGCATTTAAAGTAAATCTCTAAAAATGTAATTACATTAATATGTAACATAAAAATTTTTACCAGTTTTTTTCTGTTAAATAAACTTTTATATCTTTATATATACTTTTCCATAGGAAGTCTCCACAATCGGGGCAGAGATCTTTGTATGGTAAAGTAAAGGAACATTTTTAAAAGTTTAATAAACTTTATAACAAATTAGTAAAAATATGTAATGATAAATATTATTGTAAATTATGGTATATCTTAAAAATTCTACAGCAATATTAACGTTGATTTTTTAATAAATTAATTTAAATGAATATTATTTTTCTGAAGTTTATATTAAAACATAAATTCCCGAATCAGGGCTAGGAGCGTTAAGATGGCGGTCGCACCCTAAGAGTGCTCTGCACCCCTCTATCATCCGCTCCCAGATCCGTCGCCATCCGCTCACATCCAGCCACCCTTACCTGTCGCCAGTGCTCCTGCTCATACTGATGCTGCCGGACGGGCGGTGAAAATACAGATTGCTGCCTGCGACACCTAAATCCCGGCGGCGGCCTTCACCCGGGTCCGGGCCCAAAATGGCGGCCTCTCCCTCCCGGCCCACAAAATCAGCCCTGTCTCCGGAGCAGTGACCCCCGGCCCCTGGCGGCAGGTCATCGCGGCGATTCCACCGGCTGCGGCGGGGTGCGTCGCATCCCCGCTTCCTAGCGACCCGAGATACGGCCTTGCATTGTGCCGCCCAGGTGCAGACCCCGCCCGCTGTTCACTGCTACGGGCCGCGGCGGGGGTCTGCGGTGCAGGGAGCGTGGAGGTGGGGCATGGGGACCGGCTGCCGAATCGGGCAGTGGGGTGCCACAGGAGCAGGCACTCCCACCCTGACATCGCAGCCCTGGAGACGGGCATCGGAGCCCCGGCAGCAGTTCCTTCCTGCCTCCTGTGTCTCCAGCTACGACGGCCTCCTGTTTGAGGCCCTGAGGTGAGCCGGGGCAGTGTTGTAGTGTTGGCGGCGGCAGGGCGGGGATACTTGGCTGTCATCTCGGTCAGCGGCAGGCCGGCACTGCTTGCTCCTCCCACTACCAACGCAGGCCCCCAGGCCCGTGTGTAGTGACTGGACCGCCGCCCGGCGGCACCCCGGTGGGGCCCTTGGGGCAATTACGGCCTGAGAGCTGCACCTAAGGCACCGGCATACCTGCGTGCCATCAGAGGGTGGTTCTACTGCGAGTTTGTGCAGCGGAGACGCCGGGTGGGGGGCCCTGCACTCCCTCTGCGTGCCTCACTGCTGGGCCGAACTGGACCGCGCCTGCAACACCAGTGCCATCTCCTAGCCCTTGCACTCTGATGTGGTGGCCAGATCTTTATTCCGGACCCCAGGCCGTGCTGTTGCTGTTTCATGCTTACCCTGGGGGCTGAGGTGCTACTGCCACGAATCCACAGGCCACCCCTTCATTTTCTGGAAATCCCACGGCCCGGCGTCAACCGGCCTGGGGTCCCCCCTCAGGGCTTGGTGCAGCACCCACGACGCTTATGGGGGCCAAGCGACATCTGGAGTGGGCTCCCTGAGACCCCTTTCGCTGAGGCGTGGCTGTGCGCTGGGGGGCCCCAGGCATCCTTGGATCCAACCTACTGGACCGCAGCTCCCCCGGGCCCGCCTTCGCTGGAATCCAGTCCACGGGACCGTGGACGCGGGGCCGCGCGGCTCTGACCTTCGCCAGTAACCCAGACCAACCAGCTGGGAGGTGTGCCTTCGACCCTAGAGGTAACACCCAGCACTTCGGAACTGCCACCTGGGTGGGGGTGGCCTTGAGTTGCAGTCGAGGCCTATCCAGCCACTGAGTCATCGAGCTGAGCCTGTCTCCCCGGGGCTTGTGGGGGGGATCTTGGGCACCTGGTCCTGCTTATCGACGGTCCGGGTGCCGGTGGCCCCCCTTCCTCCCCAACGGACTGGTGGCCCACTGGGCCTGAGTCGATAGGATCCGGCCCTGGTGGCCATGGGCAAGAGTCGCACCCAGCAGGCTTCGGCCCCCCAAACCCAAACGAAAATGGATCGATTCACCACGTCGGACAGGGACCCTGGCAGTGTGGAACCCAGCGAGTTGGGTCCCCCCGGGAGCAACCTCACCGCCATCCTGCAGGCGATAGGGGCATCGCAAACATTTGTCGAAAATAAGATCGGAGAGGTGCGGGTCGACATGGCTGTCCTTCGTCAAGACCTACGCAACGCGACGGCTCGTGTCTCGGAGGCGGAGGCCCGTCTCTCTACAGTGGAGGACAACATTGGCCAACTTAAGACCCAGTAGGCGCACCTTCAGTCTCAGACCTCGGAGCTCCACCACCGGGCTGAGGATGCCGAAAATAGATCGCGACGCAACAACCTCCGCCTCGTGGGCTTTCTGGAGGGAGTGGAACAGGGTCGAGTGGACACATTTGTGGAAACCTGGGTGCGCTCTTGGATGCCTAAGGACTCCCTCTCGCCCTGGTTTGTCATCGAACGAGCCCACCGCTCCCTGGCGCCCAAGCCCCCGCCAGGAGGTCCTGCCCGTCCCATAATCCTTAGGGTCCTCAACTTCCGGGACAGAGACACTATCTTAGGGGCGGCCAGAGCACGGGCCCGCTGCAGTTTTAAAACACCCGAGTCATGGTCTTCCCGGACTACACCAGGGAGGTGCAGGTTCAGAGGCGAACCTACGATGAGGTAAAGCAAAAACTCCGGAGCTTGGGTCTGCGCTATGGCCTTCTCTTCCCGACCCAAGGTCCTCTTTCAAAACCAAACGCTCTTCTTTGATACTCCTCAGGCGGCCTGGACCTGGCTCATGGAAGAGCGACCTCTCCTGGCTCGGTCGGCCCCTTCCCCCGTGCATCGGCCGCTCCCGACTGCGCCGCAGCCTCAGAGACATTGGACCAGATCACGCAAGAAGCACGATCGTCGACGGGGGACATCCCGATCGCCGGGTGTGTTGTCTGGGCGGCCCTGTGCCCGGACTTCGCCCCTGGGGCTCCGGTTCCCCCGGCCCACCTACCCCACCACTGGACTTGAGCGGACGGCCGGGCTCCGCGGAGGCTCTACGTCCAGCGATATCTGACTCCGACTTATCCAGGAGCCCGGCACTCCAAGGTTCTGGTGACGACGAAGCAGCATGACAGGCTCTGGCATCAAACACTTCCTAAATGGCCTCTAAACCTCCGGTGTATGACCGCTCCTTCAACCTTTCAGGCAGGGTCAATAGGATCCTGCGAGTACTGCCGGTGTTGGGACCCTTTTTCTGACTTGGTCCCGGACCCCGGGAAGCTCTTGTTGCTCCTTCTTGCCCTTGTAGTGGCGAGGAGGGGGGTGCTCCGGTCCCGGGGGCCCACACAAAACGATCATCCTACCTCTTCTTCCACTCCCGGGACTTTCTTGCAACTCCTACTGTAGGTGGTCGTGGATGTACTGTCAACGGATGGTATATCTGTATCCGTACAGGAGAAGGGGGGGTCCATCTCCACCATGTCCTATTTTTGCTAACCGTTTTAGCTTAGCCCCTAGTTTGTTTGCTTTTTGCACTGTTTTCTTTCGAGGGCGACAGATGCTTCACGTTCAGAAGTGTAGGGTGGGGAGAGTTGGGGGGATTCGGAGGGTGGAGGACCGTTGTCTTCCGATTGTTTGTTGTTTTTGGCCGCCCATGGGCCGCCGTTTTTTGTTTCTATTGGCAGACACCCACGCACAGCTGCCTTTGCTGTTGATGGGAGATCCACCAGCCCCTGCACCCCCGCCGTAGCAGCCCCAGACACGGATTCTGATCTCCCCTCGGATCTGAGAGTGCCCGCACAACCCTTGTCCCTCCCACACCCTACTCAACATGATGGCGCCTACTCTACATAGAACCTTACACATCCTCTCCTGGAACGTTAACGGCCTATTGGACCGGATCAAACGTACCGCGGTTCTTTGCAGCGCCCAGCGGCACGCCCCAGATATCTTGCTCCTGCAAGAAACGCACCTCTTAGGTTCCCAATGTAATTTCCTCACCAGATACGGGTTCGATAGGGTTTAGGACTCTGGGTTCGCACGGGGCTCCAGGGGGGTGGCCATACTTCTCCGGAAGGGACTTCCTTTCACCTTGTCGCAGGCTGTATCTGATTCACAGGGCCAGTACGTGGCCCTGACGGGCATGATTGAGGGGCATCCCCTTAATCTTTTGTGTGTTTACATTCCCCCCGCCAGCTTGGTCTCTACCCTTAGTCAGTTAACTTCGGTGTTCGTGGCAAAACTCAGCTGCGGGATGCATTTTTACCAATATGTATTCGGAAATATTAGGATAGGATTTCATCACTTGCAAGATGGGGTGGCTGGTGTGGGAGGGAGTGGGCGAACATATATAATTGCATACTACAGATTACTAATTCACAATCTGACTGTATAACTTCTTATATGTTACATGGGCATAGACACCACATAGCAAATTGCAGCTGCAGACCATCGACATATCGATGATATCAGGAATTGTCGCACAATGTTACCATAGCTGTGTTATTTATAAATGCCTTGATGGTTGTTCTCTCCAAACTAGACAAAGATCCTTTATCTGTTGTTAATTACAGACCTATGTCTCTTCTTGATCATGATTATAAAATTTATATGACAATACTTACAAATTAACTACCTACCATTCTCCTTTCAATTAGTCATTACAACTAAACTGATTTTATGAAGGGTAGATTTTCTTCGTATAAACTAGGATTGTTCGTCATGTCCACGCTAATACTATGAAGTCTACTTTTCCTTTGGGGCTTGTGGCTGTAGATGTTGGAAAAGCCTTTGATAAAATTAATTGGCAATTCTTATGTACATTTTTACAACACTTTAATTTCGGAGATTATTTCCTCTGTGTGGTTAAAGCTGTATATGTGGATCCCAGAGCTCAGCTATATGTTAACAATTATACCTCAGATTTGTTCCCAATTATTTACTGTAACAAGACAATGCTTTCGTCTATACCCACTTTTATTAGCTATAGAACCTTATTTATTTCTCAATTGCAAATCTTCATTAAATAATGGAATTACTATTGCAATTGTTAATTTAAAGGCTTTGGCAGATGATGTTTTATTATTTGTTGACCATCCCTACCCAACATTGCACATATTTGTCACATTATATCTAGGTATTCACTCGTTTCAGGATACACTTTAAATATCTCAAAAACAGAACTCTTCCTTTTGAATATTCATTGCATATGATATGATTGTTACTTCATGTATTAAAAGGTGTAGTTGTTTAATTAAATACTAAGTAAGGTATTAGTTGTATCGAAGTAATTAAAGATGCAGTTAATAAAAATTGTGATATTCTGATAAAGGAAATTATGAATAAAATTCAGAAATGCTCAGCTTTATTCCTCTCATGGTGGGTTAGGATAGAGGCTGTAAAGATAATCCTGATGTCACAAGTGTTATATTTATTATCTATGTAACTGGTCCACTTTCCCACCAAAGTATTTTCTGAACTCAGCAAAAACCTTTTCAAAATGTGTATAGAACACTAAAAAACCTAGAATATACTAGAAGACACTTAAAAGAGCTAAAATAAAGGCTAGATTGGATTACCAGATTTCTCCAAGTATACATATTTTTTAGTCACTACAAGCACACTTTGTCTGCATAACATTTCTTTTGACACAGACCCAGAATGACTTACGATAGAAATTTGGTTTGCCTTTTTCCACTGAAAATAAAACACAAATAAAGTAAGTCACTTTGCTCACCAATTATTTGCATGCCGTGGAAGATTTCTTACAATTAGACTCTTTCATTCCAACAAATATCCTTCCTTCAAGACACATTCCTTTCTGGCATAATCCACAGTTTGAATTTCACAAGTACATACCTTTTTGGTAAAACATGGAATTCTGCTGGTAGACTTTTTTTACATGATATTTATCACCTTTCTTCAAAAGATTTGTATAACTATGAAAGTTTTGTAATAGCATTTTTAAAATATTCCCCTTGAGAATATCCAAACACAAATGTTTCAAATTCTATATTTTTTCTTACAGTCTCCCATAATTTGGAACATTTAACTTCTAAAAAAAACTTTCAATGACTATATTTTGCATAACACTTAAAAGTATCTTAAGATGGTGCTAGTTTTAAGTTTGCACAACTTTTTTTCTATTACTTATAACATGGTATTCCAAGATTTACTTGCTATAACTCTGCATACCCACATGTTCGTTTGGGTTTTTTTGAGTTACTTACTGTCATGCCTTATCTTTAATGTAATTCAGTGTAGATGGTTTATCTGTTTTATTGTACATTTATGACATAATGGTAATACAAATATTTGAATGAATAGAAGAATGGAACTCATGGGCGATACCTGATCTGTGGAGGAGGAGCAGCATAAAAATGTCTGCAAGTTATTCTACATTAGTCTTACTACTCTGCATATGCTGAAGCTCTAATTGGGCATTCAAGTGATATCTAAAACAGCAAATAAGAATGCATACCAGCCGGAGAAGGAGACTACTTAACACTCTAGCCGCTTTAGAAACTTTATAATAGTAAAGTACCCCTATAACTAACTTTTGAACACCGGCTTCAGAGCTGTAAATTCTCATTGACACCTTTTAAAACTCAATAGGAGGGTGCACCAAGAAACATTTGTTTGCAGTATTACAAAACGAATCTAAAGTCATTAGATCTGCTTAAATCCATACCTGTTATGTTGCGCTAATTTTTCAACCAAATTTGTAGTGCTTTGAATACCTTTAGCCATAGGCCCTTATTAAAAAAGGTAAGATATCAGTAGATTAACCTTGTGAATTGTTTATGGCCAAGGGATAGTAGGAAAGTAGGATTAGTAATTCTAAATGTAGGGTCTGCACACTGGATGCTGGTTCTTTAATCCACACTAATACTATATGCCCAGGCACATTGCTTTTGAGAAACAGTTATATATTCCAATTGTTTAAAGAATGCAACATTTTTACCTGCTCTGAAATATGTCTAAAGGATCATTTTGTTAAGATTGTTTTCAGAATTTTAATATTTATCTCGGAATTAATTAAATGATTGAGAATAATAAAAATGAGGACTATGGCACTCCATTATACCAGTGATTCATTTGTATTTTAGGTTCTGTATACCTAGTTCCAGCATTCTTGGGATGGCAGTTATGCGATATGATCTAGTAATGCTGTAATATAAGTGACTTTGATTACACTGACCTTCATTCGTGTATAGTTTGTTTATAGAATGTCTTGGATAATTTTAGATTATTTGAAAGATTTTGCACACTTGATATATAATTTTTATTTTAGCTCTCATATTATACATATGCTAATTTGAAGTGATTTGTTCCATCCCTTGCATTAATGTAATTAGTCCTGTAAGCTAGACAGGCTTGAAGTTTATAGAACACATCAGTTTCGAAGACCTTTAGTTTATATGGTATTCTTTACTATGTTGCTTTAAACGATTGTTACTGGTTGTTCCAAGCTGCCATCTCATTTTCCCCATAGAATGTCTCCTGGTTTATCCTGAAATTCCCACCGATTTGCTCTGATAGCATCTAATTATTTTAAATCCAAAACATCTATTTAGAGCCAGATTACACTAATGATGCATTAGTGCACTGGTGACTCCTGCATTTTTTCCCACCTAGCATCCATTATTTCTGTGTCAGATGGACAAGGTATTTCACTCTGGAAAAAAACTTTACATTCAGAAAGACTGGAATGGTTTCCTCCAAGCCTTGCTCCACGCACTTTGACTCATCGAGAATATTCATAACGGGCCAGTGTCAGGTGTTACTCAAAAGTGAGGCTGGTGAAATGGTCCAGGTTGCAGATAAAGGGTTTACTCTTAATGGAATGTTGCCATGGCCAGTTTTAAGGTCACCTGCTGAACAACCCAATGTCACAACTGGGATGTTATCTAGCAAACAACAGGGTTATACCCAATTGATCCTATATATACCTGGGTATGGAACAATTATATGCAAACAGAAAGTGGTATAAAGGAATAAATATGGAGATTACTTTTAGATAGAGCACACTTAGTTACTCTATCTCTAGTTTATTAATCTAGAAAGATGTTATCAAAACATTTTTACATTTCTGCATCGAGAATGACATGGAATCAAGAAGGGAACAACAAAACAACAATACAGATATACACATAAATTGTACATACGCAAAATCCTAACATACAAAAGAAAACAAGCAACTTATACATACAAACTAACCCCTAGAAAAACACAAATAATTTCTACTAGTGTCCTCCAAATAATTTAGGACGGACTAAATTATTTGGAGGACACTAGTAGAAATTATTTGTGTTTTTCTAGGGGTTAGTTTGTATGTATAAGTTGCTTGTTTTCTTTTGCATGTTAGGATTTTGCGTATGTACAATTTATGTGTATATCTGTATTGTTGTTTTGTTGTTCCCTTCTTGATTCCATGTCATTCTTGATGCAGAAATGTAAAAATGTTTTGATAAAATCTTTCTAGATTAATAAACTAGAGATAGAGTAACTAAGTGTGCTCTATCTAAAAGTAATCTCCATATTTATTCCTTTATACCACTTTCTGTTTGCATACAACTGGGATGTTAGTCAACTGGAACACAACAGAAATATTGTACTGTAATGTAATTATGAATCTGGACTGCAGTTCTTGCTCTAGAACCATGGGTGGATTATAACTGTGTAACGAAATTTAAATAGCTTATTTTGAACAGCAGTAAAACATAGATTATGCAATGACATTCTAAACTATGATTTAATTTCTTATAGGTATTAATTTTTTAACAAAGAGCAACTTGACCGGGACTAAAACTGCTGACAGAATAATATGCCAACAGGTAATCTTTTTACAAGCTTGTGTAAATATGCTATACTAAATGCTGACCAATGTTCTGCACAACTAGGCAATGTCCAAGCATGTGTAACATTAAGCATTAGTTATATCAGGCCTGTTTGAAATGTTTTAAAATTGGTAGTGGAATGATGCTACTTTGTGAAAAACTGGGAGTGGTGGCTCAGTGGACTAATGTGTCCACTGCAGGGGCCTCTGTTCGACCTCATGGTAACAGATTCAAATCCTGTCGGGTCTACTCAGGCTTTCATCAATCTTAAGTCGATAAAATGATTAACGTTGGGTAACGATAAGCATCTGTTATTCAGCACCAAGATGCCTGTGGGTGAACGTGTGCTTTACAAATACACATTATGTTGTGCTTTAATATGTAAATTAGGAGCACATTCACTTCATCACGTTCTCATTTTCTAGTTATTGAAATCAACTACAACCCTCTAACAGGAGAATCCAACTTTGGTTGTTGAAGTCTGAATTAGTGGCATATGTTTAGGATATCCACATGGGATACATGTACATGGAATGATCCTAAACGGGATTCATTTACACAGCCAGTTGTTATTTTGGGAAGCTTTTCATGTGCCTTACCCTCCAGCACCTAAGGTCTTCACCCATAATCTGCAGAAGAGAATGCCTATTGTTCTCCCATCCACCATAATACGTAATCCAATTTTCCTTCTTCCTTTTGCTGTTTATTTCTGTGCTGTGGGCATTTGGCCCCAACAGCACAGGTGGATTGATCCCCACCTCCCCCCATGCACCATCTGGCTAGCCCACAGAGGTGTGCAACTCAGGGGAAAGGCCTTGTGAAAGGAGCACAGGGCAGACTGCACGGAGAGAGGGGCTTGATCTACACAGCTCCAGCATCTTGGGAAGATTCAGCGAGTTAGGTGTATGGAGTTTAACTCCCATTCATAACACGGTGTGCCTAAAGAAGGAGGCAGGCGCACTGGTTAGAGTAGGAAGTCCCTGCACCGCTACAGTCTGTCTACTTTGTTGAGGGGAGCGGAGACTTTGATCCCCCTCCTGCCTGCATTTAGCCCCATAGAGACTGCCCACGGCACATAAACACTTGCCTACTTGGCATCCACCCCGCCATAACTGACCTGATGATCATTAGAGGGTCCCCCAGGTCCAGACTGAGGGCTAGGAAATTCGATGGAGGAGACTTAACTCCTTAGAAGACCTGAATGTCAAATTGCAGTTGAAAGAAGAAGAGCTTGAAAACTGGACTCGCTGAAACAACATACGCATCAGGTGCATACCACATTGAGATGACGGGAACAACATGATGGACTTTGTAGGTAAACATCTGCACATTATCAGAGGCGGCACTTCAATACCTCCGTCCCCCAAACTGGACTGGGCTCATCTAGTGGCCTTCGCAAGCCTAACTAAGGCCCTGCTCCAGATATCCTCACATACCTCTACAACTACAAGGAAATTGAAGCAATTATGCCTGTGGCAAGGGAGATATAATCTTCAGTGGAACGATCCAACTGTTCCAAGATCTGGTGCTGGTAGCTCTTAGAAAGCAGAGAGACTTTTGCATTGTCACGTTGGCCCTGAAAGAACACAACATCAAATATTAATGGGGTCACCCCTTTAACCTAATCTTCCAGTGTAAGGTGTGAAGTAGGGTACTTCTTTTATTACCGGCAGCCAAAGCTTTGCTGGGACTCCCCATGGACCAGGAGGGGGAGGACCACTCACACACCCTGGCATCAGAGGGACAGGAAAAATGTCTGGAGTTGCATACCTCCACCCGAAACTACAAACTTAGACAAAGGATTCCCAATATGTCTTACAACACCAAAGCTGATGTCATCTTTCATCTTCTGATGATGAAACAAGTAACCCCACCCCATAAGGAATCCCAACCAGGGTCCTACTTTCCTGGAGGCACTTTGCCTACAAGTCACACCATGCAAAGCCCAAAAGGACCAAAGGGCCAAAAGAAAACTCATGGGAAGAGGACTCTGGGACATCCCTGCCTCACCATCCCAGTGACATGAGCCACTCCGTGGAGATCTGGGACCCATGTCCTTGTAGCCGTTTTTTCAAAGAAGGGGATCACACCTCCCATTCTATACAAAAATATTAAATATGAGTCTAGACCCTTTGGTTCTAGGCCCCATTGATCCGGATCACGTGGGATTCGTCTATAATTGACAGTGGGAAGTGGACAGGGAGAGAGTGTTTGACCAAGTGAGATGGGCCTTCTTTTCGGAGATACTATACAAACTGCATATGGGCAGAGATCAGGAAAACAATTGGACTTATACTAACCCCACCGATATGGTCATAATGAACTGGCAACGCACTGAACCCTGTCCCACCCTATTCGCTCTAGCTGTTGAACCTCTGACCATAGGGATCTGGCAGAAGTGTGCACTAACGGACATTTCATTTGGAGACCACGTGCACAAGATTAAATTGTTTGCAGACAATAGCCTTCTCACACTCACTAACTCCACAGACTCCCTCACTTCCCTACTCCCCATTCTAGAGGAGTTTGAAAGAGTCTCAGGCTTCAGGTTCAACCTAGCCAAATCGCATACACTCAGTATCACAATTCTAATAACTGACCTCCTGACCCTTATGGTGAAGACACCCTTCCATAGGGCAAACCAGTGGATTATATATCTGGGTCTTGCCATCATGTGAAACTTAAAGGGATGGTCAAGAACCAATTGGATACAACTCTGCAAAAATATTCTGGAAGACCAGCGACAACGGCAGCCGTTTTATTTGTCATGGTTAGGGCGCATAAATGTAATTAAAATGAACATTCTACCTAGGGTTTTATATTTATTCTAAATGCTCCAGACTCTTAAACTGATCCAAGTTATAACCCAATTCCAGAATAACATTTGTGCATTTATCTGGGCAGGGAAAACTCCATCAAAATCCTAATGGCCTCAAAGGATAGGAGGCAGTTTGGCATGTCCCAACCTTCTGGAGTACTATTCGGTGGCAAACCTTCGATATCTTTCAGTATGGGTGGTGCATGATCGTAAAAGGCACTGGTTAAATATTGGCAGGGCAGTGACTTGACACCTGCTTTCAGACCTAGCATGGCTACTGAGGTCTGCATGCCCCAAAAGCGCTTACATCGCCACCCCCACCAGGATGGTTCTAGATATTTGGTATCACATGGGGCTCAGAAAGGGACTCACAACCTTCCAACCCCCCCAATACACCCTTAGCTAGCAACCTGGAATGTACACCTGCTGTATAGGCCTTTTTTGAGCGGGAGAATGGAGACTGCAGGTTTATGGGCAACCTCTTCCAGGGTCATGACATTAAGTCATTTGAACAATGCAAACGATTTCCACGGCTCCATTACTATCAGCTCTGACACTGGGTACTACACCTCCCTAACACTGCAGTGGCCTCAAAACATTTGGAAAATTGGTAAAGTAATTTGAGGGCACTAATGGATTGATCTCCAAAATCTGTTGCATCATTCAGGACTCTACACCCCATCCCTTCCTACCTAATAAATGAGATAGACAAATGATTTGGGAAAGGACATATCCCCAAAGGTCTTGGTCCTGCTATGTGCAACATATCACTTACAGCTTAGCCAACACAGATAAGAAATTCACTCGACTTTGGCAACCCCTCATAGACGACATGTCGAATCTTGAATTCAGTAGTCTCACACTGCAAAGACTCAGGGCTCTGCAACTCTTTGACCACCCCTAGGGGCGTGGCTTTCTATTTGTTGCAGGGATGACGACGAGGGACTGTTAGGGATGCAGACAGCGTGTATGAGGACATGGGGGACTGTTATCTATTGCACCCCTATAAACAATAATCGAAGAGCTTTGCTTGTGCAAGTTTTATTATGGAACACAAATAAAAAGATTTGTTTAAAAAATCCAAGCTGGATGTTCGTAAGTCCTTCTCGCGAACAGACTTTAAATGTTTTCATTGTGCCAGGATTGTTAAACTCACATTTTCAGATACAGTACAAAAAGAAATAGGGTAGTACATCAGCGTATAAAAAAACCGAATATTGATAAATCTGTCTATTTTGAGAAAAAATGTATTAAAAATTCTTCTGGCCCTGTGAATTCTTCCCACAAAAGATATCTGTTATTAAAGTTCTGTTTCCTAGTTGGAGAATATTTAGAACTATGCCAGCACAAATGAGGGGGCACTATATTTTCTTTTACCAGAGTTATGGAGCAATAGCTGATTTTCCAAAAAATGGCAGCTCTTTTATCCACTTTTATTTTCCCATGCTACAGAGTTAAAACTCGGTCTTTCCAGGTAGGTGAGAAACAACGGGGATGGCATTAGCACCCTAAGGAACTCAGTCCAGGCAGACATTAAAGAAGAAATTCTGCAAACCAGGAAGCCAGCTTAAAATGCGTAAGCAAAGATTCTGGATTTAAAAATAAATCTTTTAATATTAAGTTAATATTGAGCGAGCAGTTCTGACACAGTAATGGCGCTAAGAAGCTGCGGTTCATTTTGTAGGAGTAAAGAAACAATATCCTTGCCTTGTGGTATCATTGGATAGTGTCTGTATAATTTATAGGCAACTTCCAGTTGCTCCGTACTCAAAATGTTTTCGCTATAGGCTGTGGAGGTTGAAATTTTGATTTGCATTTTTTATATCAAAGTGATTCTTTCTTGTATAGTTTTTACATAATGGGAAACTGCTTTCAAGTTAGTAAACTTGTATGTTTTTTTTCTTACGTGTATTTTTTCCTTTAGACCATGGAGAACCCTGTGGAGACAGACATCTATCATTTTGCTTAAATGGAGGGTTTTGCTATTTGATACCTTCTGTGTCCAGACCTTATTGTAGGTAAGTCACCATAACGAAACAAGTTGTACCTTTTAAGCATTACCAAAGTCGGACACCAATGGCATTCAAATTATTTTCAAACCCTGGCTGTGATCAAATATGGAGTTCATTTAGTGATGTAAGATTTATAAATGTTGGGTATTTATTATCAGCATATCGTGGCATAAAGATCAGCTGACAGAAATTTGGTGGCAGATTTACAAGAAAGTGACGCATCTGTAAAGATGCGTCACTTTCTCTGCGCCACTTTGAGAAACCCTTGCGCCACTATGGATGCGCCGTATTTACAATACGGCGCACCATGGCTCAAGGATTGACAGATGCGTCAGAAATTCTGACGCATCTGTTGACGCAAAAGTCACTCATTGCTGGAGTCGTGTCGCAAGCACGACGCAACTCCAGCAATGCAGGGGGATGCCTATCCTCATAATGCTGCGTCACTCCTTATGCCTGCTTCTAGCAGGCGTAAGAATTTGACGCAGTGGCGTCCTAGAGGTGGCGCAGTGAAGTCTTGTAGATTTCACTGCGACACTTCTACAAGGCTTTTTTGCCTTGGAACGCCCACCCTGCATACATTATACCTGACAGATGTATAATGTGACGCAGGGCTTTACAACGTGACGCATCTCCCTAGATGCGTCACGTTGTAAATGGGCCGCATTTTTACGCTGCTGCATCACAAAAAGTGACTCAACTGGGGCGCGAAAATGATGCAAGGGGCTTGTAAATCTGCCCCATGGTGTTTTAAATATCAATGAAGTAAATTATACAAAATCTACACTCAGTAGAACGATATTGTGTAAATAATATTTAGGCCGAAATATTTACACCAAACAATGTTTTTGTTATTGAAGTTTTGCAATACAACCGTGAATGTGTGAAAATGAAAATATCCTAGTATTTATGTGGGCATGCAGTAAGTAGCAAATGTGACATATCTTATTTGCTTCGGAAACATCGGTCTTTTATGTGGGTATCTTAACAGGGACCTATAAAAATCACAATTGAATACATATCTTAAGCAGGAAGAATGTGTACCATGCTCTCCGTTATTGTGGAGACGTTTAGAGAGAGTTAGCAGGAGTAAAGTTGTTAGGTGCATGGCATGGTGTAAATATAACAGGTACCATACACTAATATATTCAGTAAAATTACCTACCCTGTTGCCTGTATTCATTTTGGCCTGCCTGAACTGCTGCTGACAAACCCCGTTGACCAATGGAGGTCATGGATTATCCAAATCCAGGGATGCCTGCCATTTGACTGATGCCCGCGGAGAGATTGTATTTAATCCAGCGGCAGATATGGGGTACGATACACACAGGAACTTACCATCAATGAGTACTGGTGTGAGCAATGAGTGCTGGCATCCAATGGAAAACATAAAAAATGAAAATTATTTGGACTTTGAGGTCTACTATTGATTTGTAATATTGAGGACGCCGACACGTCATCACCATGCCGGAAGTGACTGCTGCCCTCTGAATGGCCAGAGATCAACCAATGACAAAGCTGGACAATTTAAATGAATTCAGCACTGTGTGTATCCGATATTTGCTTTACTGCACTGAAGAAGGCATAAAGCTGAAACGCGTCTGCGGCCATTAAAGCTGATTATTTTTACCCCATGAGTGCTCCAACCGTTTTTGAAGTAGTTGTGTAACTGGCGGGTCCTACCCCGCCTCATAGATCCACCCATCGCGAGTTCAGCGGCCTTGGTGGGAAGTTTACATATATATATATATATATATATATATATATATATATATATATATATTTTCACTGAAAAAACCATAGGTTTCAGGGGTGTTTTAGTTAGCTGGACTTTTCACTCGTACAAAACCATTGAAATTCCCCCGTTATAGTTAGTTCAGCTAACTATAACTCGCGCGCCCGCAATGCACTGCTGATGACATCACATATTACATCACTCATGACATGGTCAGTGACATCACTCATGACATCACTGATGACATCTCAAATGACATTACTGATTACATCACTGATTACATCATCCAGTGAATGTGTGTTTTTCTGAAAATTACATATGTTTTATATATGTATATCTCAAGGTCGATGGAAGAATGAATGGGTATATAAATGTCTAAATGGATGATTTGTTTTTGAAAAATTGATTGTATAACTGACTGATTAAGTGTATCTTAGTGAATACATGGCTTAGTGAGTAATGTTTTGAAGACAGCATGTGTGCAGGACATTATGGGTGGATGAGTGTGTGCATGGGTGTGTTAGTGAGTGAATGACTGTCTCAATAGTGTCTTTATGAGTAACTACATATGTTTTAAACTAGTATATGTGACTATTGGTGTATATAAGTGAGTATATGTGAGAGATTGAAAGAGTTCCTGTATGAATAAGTATGTGTTTCTATAAGTGATTGTTTAAAAGACTAAGTATGTGTAAGTTTCTGTAGAAGTGTGGTGGTGTGTGTACAACTGTATATGCAAGTAAATTGATGTTTGATTCTTTATTAGCATGAGTGACTGTGTGTGGGTAACTCTATGGATGAGTGGCGTTGTGTAACAGGATGTATAGGTGTATGAGTACATATGATGAGTGAGTACATGTATGAATGACTGTATAGGACTGTTGGTGAATGAGTGGTTGTGTAAATGAAATAAAAATTGTGTAAAGCTGAATTCCTGGGAGTGTGCCCGTTTATAGTGTGTTTGATACTGCTTAGAAATGTGACACTGGTTCGGCCGGAGGAGATATGCACCACTCAGTAAAAAAGAGTACAAATAATAACAAAAATAATTAATGTAAGGCGAAAAGGCCTCACTAGCAGGTCTTGGTTTCTCAACAAATAAAATACTTCAACACTGACATCTTTAAAGGCCACTTCTTTTAAAAATTGGGAGCAGCAAATTAAACCTTGCCTAGTCGTGAAAAGGGATCAAGCATATAACGTCATTATGGGCCCAAGGATGCACGATGTCAATTGGGTTACCCCTGGCATTTTAGTGAAATCCCTCACCATATTGCCTGGTACAGAGTGCATAAGATAATAAACTACCATAGGTGCACTTTACAGTGTTTGTAGACCTGATTTCGTTTTATTAGAAGAACAGATAAAGGGAAATTATTTGTGTGAATAAAGTTTGTAGTAGGTGTTGCTGGAATATGAAGCAACCTTGAAAAATCTAAAGACAAGAGGCGATTGGCAAATCAGGAAAAGTTGGTTTAATTAAACGCTTCAGCCGGAAGTACAGTAACAGAAGCGGGTCTGAGGACTGTTGTAATATGCTATCCTTTAAGTTATCCACTTTAAGACATTGAAAGTATCAATGTGGAATGCTGAACTTATTATGTTCCAAATGACATAGTGGTGTTCTGAATCTTCTTGAGAATGTCTTATTCAAGAGAAAGCAGTTGGATGAACTACAGCTGGGTTGGCAGGCTGAAGTGTATTGGATCTTTCTCAATAAATACCTCTGGATTAACTTTATTGGATTGTACCCATCTTTACAACTGTCTCAAAAGTACAATCCATCTGAGCAAGGTTTTATAGATTTCTTTGGGTATCATAAAATGCTTCTGTCAATCCTTTTTTGGCAAAGAATGCGGGCCTTGTTTTTGGAGTCATAAATACAGCCCTTGATAACAAATGCAGGTGGGCCACTACCTTGCGTGGACACAATGGGGGCCAGTGGGTAACATGTCCAGATGTCTGACATGAGCGGCACGTGATCACTGCGTGTTATATGTCCTGATTGGCTATGTGTTCCTAACTTCATATGGCATCTGACTTTATGGTGTTTTTAGGTCAAGCCTAGCAGTGCGCATGCGCTGCTCTGTGAGGCATGCTTAATCCCCTTCTGCGGGCTTTCGCTATGCTCTCACTGCCGTTTGGTTAAAGTGTGTGTCTTCTGAAAGGCTATCTTCTCTATGGTTTCTTGTAGTCATATGTCCCACCTTCTCGTGTCTTACTCCTCCCTGGAGTATCGGCCTATTACGGTATCCTTGGAGTAATAACCTCTTAACCGACCTATATTTCTTTTGGTGTCAATAAATGCTAAACAAAAATCTTAGTGTGAATACATCAATAATTCCCCATAACCGAGAGACTCATTGTCTACAAAACCATTTTACTTTTTGTTTTTATTTATTTAACTTATGGTGCCAATTGGGGTCTTCTTATTTGTTTAAATAATTGTGATTTGATATTTATGAGTACTATGTTCACACTAATGATTGTATGTACATATATGTTTTAGGATTTATTCTTAATTACAAGAGAAAATGTAGAAATGAAATAAAGATATATTTTGACATTTTTGATCAATAAAAACAAAAACCAAAAAGTAAAATGGTTTTGTAGACAATGAGTCTCTCGTTTATGGAGAATTATTGATGTATTCACACTAAGATTTTTGTTTAGCATTTATTGACACCAAAACAAATATAGGTCGGTTAAGAGGTTATTACTCCATAATTTTATCTTTTTCCCCCCTCTTGGACCTAAAAATAATCGGGGATAACCTTTTCTCCAATAGTCTATTACGGTATCCTTTCCATGACAGCTTCATCCTTTGTGTTTGCGCAATCTTTGCAGCTTGTACTTCGGCTTTAGCTTTAAACACGGCGGCCGCCTGCCTTTCTTTTCTATTTATTTACTTTAGTAGCTTTTGCAGTACACCGCTCTTTAGCTTCACGTTTAAACCTATAGCGAGGCATGCCACGAATGCTTGAAAAGTATATAAATAGAAAAGAAAGGAGGGCGGCCACCATGTTTAAAGCTAAAGCCAACGTGCAAGCTGCAGATATTGCCGGCTTTACAGCCTGTATGTCGACTTTAGCTTTAAACATGGTGGCCGCCCTCCTTTCTTTTCTATTTATTTACTTTTGTAGAATTTGTGGCACGCCACGCTTTAGCATCACATGTTTAAAGGTAAAGCCGCAGAATGCCGCAAATGCTACAAAAGTAAATAATCATTAATAAGCATTGTCATTTTTACAAAATTTCTGCCTCAGCTTTGTCAATACTTGTTATTGTATTGGAGAGGCTAGGTTGCCGAGTTACTCAGTCCTACATAATTTTTCAGTTTAGCTCAGTACTGGCAAGCAATACGTGGGCACTGTAAGGACCCAAAGAACAAAGAGCTCTATGCGTTTTCATGTCGGAGTGCTCTCCTTTTTATGTCAACAGCAGTGAAGCACTCACTTAGTTTGGGGTCTATGGGCATCAGAGTGTCACTGCTCCGGGGTTTAAAGGTGGAGGTGGGCTCAGTCATGCGTCATTTTCTTATTTTTTTATTTATTTATTTAATGCGATTTTATATAGCGCGAACTGTACCCAAAGGTGTTAGAGCGCTTTACAAAAGGACCAGTTACGTTACATAAGAACTTTGGCGTACATGAGTTACATAAAAGATACAAACAGAAAAACTCTAAATCCACAAAAGAATGTTAGTAAGTCCAAACGTCTACTCCAGATACTAGAGGTTAGAGTTGCATATATACAAGTTGAAAATTCACTCAAGGAAAAGATACAAACAGAAAAAATCACTCAAGATTACATTTCAAAAAGTGATTAGGGTTGGACAATTATATATTACATATTTATAGAGCATGACATTCTTGCCGTCGTTCAGCCAGGAGTTCATGTGGTGTTGCAATTAGGGGCGGTGCTCTTGGGGCCGTAGGGGTAGAAGACCGGGTGGTGGTAGGCGGAAGCAGCATGCTGGATCCCCTGGGCTGATGTTGGTTTCGATTGGCGTAGTGGCTGGGGCCCGCTCCTTTGCCGGAACTTGCACCACGTACTTTCTGTCTCGGGGAAAGTCCTTGACCCTGGGATCCTCCAAGGGCACAGCACTTCTCGCTGTGGGCCCAGGCATGCAGAAACATGCGGCACCTTCTCACAACTCTCGTTCAGTCCCGGTGAGACAGTCCTCTTCGCAAGCCTTCCCAACTAGCCCAGCCCTCCGCATGGCGTCCTCGGTGGGCCAGGGGGTCTCGTCACTTGTCGACCGCCGTACTCCGCTTCACAGGACGGGGGGGATCGGATGCTGCCTGTCCGTCACATATTACACCCCCTTGGCTTGGGCACCTCTATATCGCCGATCGGGAGACTCGCTCAACGGCCAGGACCTGACTCGATCACCCGGGCTTTTCTTTCTTTTCTTTTCCCGGGCGGGGGTTAGCTGATGATTCTGCGCTTCAGGTGGGGGGTAGAGGGGTGAGTCGCTATTGAGTGCACAGGCAGAGATCAGTGGCATTGCGGCCCAGCTCTACCGGCCCTCAGATGCGTTCTTGCAGTCTTCCGGGCACCATTTTGGGTTACTTTCTCACGGGGACGTTGCTGCTCATAACTTGGCCGATCAGGATCGCAGAAAGGCGGCTGTACCTTCTACGTGATCTGCCAGCATTCCAATTTCGGGACTGGTGTTTCCGGCAGGATATGACTGCGGCAAAGTGCCTCTCTGGATACCGTTGTGCGGGTTCACCACGGAACTTCACCTCCGATCAGCCACACATACCTGGGGCATACAGGAACTCACCGGGAGGGGTACTAGGCATTCCCACGGCATAATGAGATCAACAGGGCCAAGCCAGGTTGTGAAATCAGCAAGCATTTAAAGCCACATTTCTTAAAAGCCTTCGTGATATAGTCGATTGTGGATTCTACGATATCCTGGTTTGGGGTTGTTTACTGCAAAGACAAATGAGAGTGGACTGGGTGTTGTGAATATCACTTAAAACATCTGGGAAAAATAAGCAGGTCATAATAGTCCATAAAAACGCAATTTCCAAATACCTTAAATCGCTTTGTGTTGTATGGACACTGGATTTTACGAAGCTTAAGCTCATGTAGTTCTGGCTGCTTAAACATAGACCACTGACGCATGAAAGCGCGTTTACGGGACAGTTTGAGACTACACTAGCCAGCCATCTAGCATCACATGTTCGCACTGAAGGCGGCTGATCATATGACCATTCTCCATCACAACACACCGAATCCTGGTTAAACTATTACAGCTGTATTTAAATGCAGCCACTACACCCAACAGTATCCACTCTCCTGGTGTGGCGAACCAGCCGGCGGCTCTCCGTGAGAAGGAATGATTTGAATCAATCCATCTGTCAGAATCTATGTTGACCCCTTAAACTCTCTGATTAGCTGCACTTACTCACATTAGGACCACGCACCATAAAACCATGAATACTGCTTGTTTCCCTTTTACAATATTTTACCGCACCTGGCCTGCTTTAACATACCACATTTTTTTAATACATACTGCACTTGGGACTCTGCAGAGTTTTTGGATGCCTCTATGGAAAGGACATGGTAATTTTTAAAGTCTTGTGGTAGTTTCCGATCAGTTGTTTCTCTATGAAGGCCCACAAGAGCATATCCCAAGTGTGATATTTCATTATTCCCAATCTTTGTGAGTTTATTAGTTTCAGTGGTCAGCCCCCTCGCCAGGTCTTTAAGCTTTAGTTGTATGGGAGGTGCGGTTAGCGCCCTTAATGCCATGGCTATTCTCCTTTTTGGCAGGATACATGCAAGGTCATCAAAGTTATTTGTGGACCTAAATGTCTTCTGGGCTATAGCCCCAACAAACACGGTTCATGGCTTCAAATCAGGCATTGGTTTGTCACTTAAGACACTGTGCATTTCAATATAACCTGATCAGAGGGCATTCCCACACTATGTGATAGAAGTCTGTGTTGAGTGCCCTGCTTCTGGGGCAGGTGCCGCCCACTCCTGTGTTCCTTTACTTAACTGTTTGGTAGATAAGTGGATCTGGTGTAGGTAGTTAAATTGCACAAATTTCAACGTAGACTTCTTAGACACTTTTTAAGTGTATTCCAGCATCTTCACTGTCTCAACATCTGACAATTCCCTCCTGATTTTCTCACTCATTGTTCCCTAGCTTTTCTAATGTTTGCCTGGCACAATTTAAGCAGTTCTCCGTGAAGTAAGGACAGAGCATTTTCATGAGCTGCATTAAGTTAGATATCTGAGATGTGTCTGCCTCCAACCCATAAAAGCTTTATTGGACTGGTTAGACAGGGAAGCTGTTGCCATACTGTATGTGATCAAGAGAAACAAAGCTTTAAAGAGACACTGCTGAGGGAGGCTCTTTAGCCCTGCCCAAATGTTGCTTCCCTTGAGTACAGATTTGGATTGGGCAAAAGTTGTGAGATTACACTGAAAAATAGTGCTTCTATTGCACGTTTGTCTTGTGGGAAAAGTTCATGATCAACACAGAAGGACTGAGTTGGACATGGTTACAAGACACTCATCAAGCCTAGAGGTAACATCAGTTTACTGTGAAACGTTATAAAAAAACACCAAGGCTGGCCTATTTATTATGAAAGGCATATATTTAAACAAACAGGTCTTTTAGGGTGGGCTTTAATTATACTATCCTAAAGTTTTCAGACTGTTATTTTGATACAGAGATTTTTTGTAAGCACAGCTATCACTCTAGATGGAGTCTCTTAGGACTGGGTACTGAGTAAATAGATGTGTAAATGGACTGCTCTACAGGATGCTAATTAGTTGGTTTTCAAGGCTTTGTGGAACTTACTCACTGATAGTTCCATGCACAGATAAAGTAAGATGCTGTTCCAGATTTCTGCACAATGTACTTGGAAGGGTTATGCTCTCTACATAGTATACTTTATTGATAGATTTGTAAAGTTGTCTTTGTTTCATAACCACTAATTCTTACTAGATACATTTTTACCAAGTTTGTATACTAGTAAATTGGGGGTTTTCTCAGTAGATTTCGTGCACGAAGGCAAGAAAAGAATTTGCTTTTGGTATATTGTTTTGTCACCTCTAATTTTGTACATATTGCATACTTGATAGTTACTTTGTAGGAAAGCCTGTGCTTATTATAGTAGGTCTGAGTTGGTGATGGCCCAACTGATAAAGAGTGTAGGCCTAATTAGTGCTTTAGGAAACGTTATGTCCGATGACATAGGTCCGCTGTGTTTATAATGACAACTGAGACAGTAAGCCTGAATTATTTATAGTGGTAATCATATATTAAAGCCAGTGAGCCTGTTAGGATGAGTTTATATTAAACTATGTTTAAGCCTGTACACAGGTATAAGACATTAGGTTATTAGTTGTGCAGAATGTGAGGTCTGTGCAAGTAATAGGTCCACAATTGTATCTTCACTGGGAACCAAGCACCTCATTGTGGTGCTTGACTCTCTGAGTAGTGAAGCAAAGCAGTCCAAGGCATACTTAGGGTATAGGGTAGATAGTGTAGGGTAACAGTCCCAGTGCAATCACATGCAATAACAACACTCAGTAACTAATTGGCCAATCTGTGCATTTTCTTTTAAAGAGGAAAAGTACATTAATTACACACTTCACACACATTTATAAATATATACATACCATAGGTGGAATTACCTTTGGTCACATTCTGAAATAGCATTTGACCCCTAGTGGGTCCTGAACCCCAAAATTATAATACCCTCCTCCTATATCAGATAGAACATCACAATATAAGGGGGTGTCACTTTAAATGATACAGGATTATTGACTTTTTCAGGAGGTCACATCATCAATATATCAGGTAAGCGTATTTGCTTTGTCAGGGTTTCACCACATTAAAAGACTAATAATTGTAAATTGATACTTGTATAGCGCACTACTCACCCGCAAGGGTCTCAAGGCGCTTGTACGAATACCGCTGTGGAACCCATCCTGGCTTTCCCTGTGAGGCGTCCACTCCTGGGCACCCCCAAGGTGGAGGCCAGGCATCCTTAGCGTTGTGGGGGCCGTTGTGGAGATTAAGCAAGCTATTGCCCAGAGTTGCAGAGTGGGACTCCATGATTGGAATGGCACCGAGGCGAGAATTATCAGGTCCATGGAATTTTGAGCCAAAGACCCGCCGAGGCGGGGAATTGAACCCTGGTCCTGGGCTAGACCTCTGCATCAGGGTCTGCCGCTCTAATCATTGAGCCACACTTCTCCACAGTACAGTAAAAATCACTATCTTCTCAATGGAATCAGTAATCACATTTACGTGCGGTTTTTATCATCAGTACAATGTTTTTCAACAATGATTGTCAATCACATATGTTAAATGCAACATTTAAAATCAACATAACGTGTCTGTGTCTTTCTTCTACCACTGTAGGCGACACAAAATGCAGCCAGAAGGCCAACCACTAGAGGTCTTGGGCCCAAAGTGAGTCCGAGCATGTTTAAATGAGCTGTCTTCAAAGACGCATTACTATTGCCCCGTCTGGTTTATTTCTTTAATTGTGTGCTCATTTTGCTGCTGTTGGCGAGCCCTAGCAACTTGGAGCTTTTGCAGCAGGCCCCTGGCCTCTAAAGGGGTGCATGTTACAAAGAGCTGGTTTCATGGGCTCCTTGCACCATCTTTTCTCCTTTGCTTGGCCCCTAGTGATCTTCTCCTCCTGTTGGGATACAGAAGACCATGGATCCCACCAACTGGTCCTTTGAGGGTGAAAGGGGCCAGAATCAGTTGCCCTGGAGGGTCCCACTAGTCCTGGGGTCAGATGCAGACCGAGTCCTCAGTCCATCATGGGGTTTGTCTTTCTAGCTGTTCATGGTGTAGCTGCTGTCATCGTCCATGTCCAGGGTAGAGACCTCAGCCTATCATGGGGCTTGTCTTTCCATCTGTTCATGGTGTTGCTGCCATCGTCGTCCAAGTCCAGGGTCTGTCTCTCCATTATTCAAGAGTTTACAAGAGTGGGTTGAAAGTTCTAGATGCTATATATCCCTGGGCGATCTTAGGAGGCCAAATCATCCCTCCACCCCTGACCCATCCCTCTTGCACAGCATTTTGGGACAATCCAAAATGTCACAGTCAAGTTGTCTTTGTCTAGAGCTCCTCTGAGGGCCTCAGCTCCACCACTAGCTGATATCACTGTCAGGGACTTTCCCACCAAAACTACAAATTGGAGCCCCTACTGTATTGGCTTCAAATGTATGGGCTTCCTCCTTTTTAGGTCTCGCTGGCGTTGCAGCGCGAAGCGCTGCCGCCAACGAGACTATTGTTGCCGTGTTTACTCCAAAGGGAGACAGACCTGGGCACGAGCCGATTCTGGTCTGGGCACGAGCCGATTCTGGTCTGTGAATGCGCTTCACAGTGGAACAGCTTGTGCGCGTTAATTCCAGTTGAGTGCTCGTCTCCGGAAGACGTGCTGCGCCGATTCTGGTCTGGGCACGAGCCGATTCTGGTCTGTGAACGCGCTACACAGTGGAACAGCTTGTGCGTGTTAATTCCAGTTGAGTGCTCGTCTCCGGAAGACGTGCTGCGCATTAATTATAGTTGAGTGCTCCAGCAGCCTGGGGCGCCTGTCGACATGCTGTGCTAATGATTACTTTGGGGTCTCATGCTGTGATAATTCTCACTTTCTGTGTTGTGATCGGGAGCAGGCGTATCACTGGCGCCACCGCCACGCCTTCATTAGTAATAAAAGCTGCTTGGCAAGCGATAATTAGGGCGGCATGTTTTAGGACATTTTTAGCAATTACTTTGTTTACTTAGTGCTATTAGTGATATCTTTCGTGCATCCAATGCTCTATTTAAACGTGCAGCACTGAACATTTTCAAAGAAGGCGAATCAGCGACATTCATTGGAGACACGACCTATTTGAAGACGCCTGTTTTACTGGGGTAAGTTCTGTGAACTGTTTAGTTTGTTTACTTTATTATAGTATAACTGGCAGGGTTGGCTAAATTATGCGAGAAAAGGAAAAATATGCAGGAGATGATGGTATGAGGCAAGTGTGGCAAATGTATAATTATGCGTACACCATATAAAAGCAAGTTGCAAAATGTCCGGTGTTGGGCGGATGGGTTCACTGTGCTGTTGCGTTGCCTGTAGGTGTGGTTATGAGTGCATGTGACTAGCTGGCGACATGTCCTTGTACTGTTACTTGCCTTTGGACTTGGTTGTTTTTGCATATATATATAGCACGAACTCGACCCGAAGTTTATTGGAGCGCTTTACACGAGCACCGTATTTACATTACACATTCAGGCACGGGGAGATTAAGTGATTTGCCCAGAATCACAGGATGTTGATGCGACCTCAGGGCTCAAACTCTGGTTTCCAGCACCAAAGTCGGCAGTTTAGCCGACGGACCACATCCTCGCCCTTGCCCTGCTGATTTTCAGAGACGGCTGCTCTGTCTTCACAAGGGTCGGGCGAACTATGACTCCGCTGCCTGACCTGGAACAGATCTGTTAGGTGTTTGTATTTATTTTTCAATTTTTTTTATTTAGTGCAAACTCAATCCGTAGGTATTGGAGCACTTTACATGTATACCACATCCATTATAGAAGGACACATTCATGTTTGGTAGGTACGTGGATATTAAGTTATTCATAACCGGCGGAGCCAAGGCTGGTCTCTCTACCTCTGTGACTCCGGTTGCTGCTCGCGCCTCGTGTATAGCTGGTTTTCCTAGTTATCCGGCGAATACAAAAGCGGGCTTTGCTGTGTTTCTGTTTAAAGGCTACACATAAGGGGCTCAACTGATCGAATTGTAACCAGCTGTCCAACACAATACCGGCAGAAGGGCTCAGTGAGACGTACACTTGTAAGGGGCAGAGGTTACACTACCGGCAAGTCTGCCTCAGCCTTCATTCTTCCGAGGTGGATCAATTGAATACCATTGATTGGGTAGCAGTTATATCTGTTAACAGAGCGTAGAAATGGAGTAAATTTAATACGGAGGGCTATTTGAAAAGTATACTTTTTTTCCTATGTGCCAGATGAATTTGTCTTTATGTTCTTGGGACTTATAAGAATCTTGTAGTGTGTACATCAGGCGGGTCATGTGTCTTTGGAAAACTATCACCTTTTTGTGATATTGTAGTTGCATGATAGTTTCACATTATAATAGTGGGGGCTCGGATGGCAAACCTCCTTTCCGGGTGTTGGTCCTTGCCAGCAGTCATCACCTACTGCCAAAGACCTGCTTTTTAAAATGTATATCACCTGTCCACCTCCTTCCCCTTCCGGTACCCCCCTCACTAGTGCCCTCTCTCCCTTTCATTTTCACCCTTCCAGCCTCTCTGCCCCCGTTCTCTCTCGGTCCGCCATTTCTCTCCATGCCCCCATTTCTCTCTGCCTGTGCCCCCTTTCTCTCTCTCCCTGTACCCCCCTTACTCTCCATCCCATTTTCCCGTGACCCATAGCTTTGGCTGCAGGTGAGTTGGCACAACTCCTGTGAGAGAAGTGTCTCTAGATTAGGTGGCACGTGCCCCTGCTGGGACCATGGTCAGGCGTTTGTCTGTTACACAGAAAACCACGTCTCCGTTAAACTGCAGTTTGAGAGTATTTTTGGTTATTGTGTTTATTTACTGTACCAAATGAATCATGGTGGAACCGGGAATCTTATGCCAGAGCATCTCAGGAATCCAAAAAGTAAAACTGAAAAAACACATTTTGGAGAAAAATCATGTGATGTTGCAGAAATCGCTTCATCTCTTTGTGGTGTTTAATGTAGGTTCATTTACAAACCCCAGCCATCATATAAGGTCTCTGGAATGCCTTAGACCTGGCAGAGTCTCTTGATGCCCATGAGCAACAGTAAAGAGCATGTTCACCGCTGAAGAGAGTGACCACTTCACCATTCATCCCTTTGTGCCTGCAAACAGAGCTGAATACTTCTCCTTTCACCACTTTGCATCTGCAAACAGAGCTGACCACTTCACCAGCTGAACAACATTTGCACAAGCGTCGCTGACAACCCGTACTACCGATTTTTTTATTGCATATGATGCCCCAATCACTTCAAGTACATTTGTTGTGATCGGTAGTCCCTGTCCCCTGCTATACATTCCATCGTAAATTTTTAGATCCTGTTTTTTGTATTTTTATTCATCCATTCACACTTTTTGCGTTAAAATAGCCATAGATTTACTGTACAGTTGCTAGAATAGCTTATAATATGGTATAGTGTGTAATTTTAAAATAATCACTCCACTGCAAACAAAAACATTGATAAAAAACACTGCCATTTACAATGCCAGTAGCTCCAACTGCAACAAATGCGAGACCTATTGCATTGCAAAGGCGTGTTTCAGTGAGCCTGGGCTGTCCCAACCCCAATGCAATGTGACAGCTATTTACCAGATGCAGATTATCATCCCCTTCCTCATAGGAGCTGAGTGAAACTTTAATATTTTATCCTTTTGTGTGGGGCGGCCTTTGTTCCCTCTTTTGAAGAGCAGTGAAATTAAGTTGGCCCAGCAGGGGTACAAAAGGCCTGGAATCTGATTCTGATTTGAGCCAAAGAAATATGATAATTCTGAACAACCCGCAAGACGTACATGTATGTTCTTGGCACCTACAAATGCAAACTTGCGTGCATGTTCCACCCAGTTTGACACCTTATTGGACTGTGTAGGTCTAAGTGGAGCCAAACTGCAATTTAAGGCAGATTTCCTCTGTGTGTGTAATACAGTGACAACGCAGATAACCCAGTAAACCCTACTGTCTTATCTGCGAGTGCCCAGTAATATAATTAAGCCTAAACCAGGTCAACATATTTCCTTGCAGAGTCCCTTCTGCGCCAGGCTATTTGAGCGCAATTAACAAACTGTGCACAACAGTAATCTCACACCTCTAGTCCCCACACACATGTGCACAAAGGTGCACGTGCTCCAGGCTCGGTGCCCTTTATCCTGGCTGCGTCACAGCTGCCTCATCTTAAAAGGCGAACACTAATGGTAAACACTCGCATTGCAATTATCTTTTGATTACCATTGGTGTGACTAGAGTAGTGAGTCTCACCCACACTAAAGGTCCAAAAACCGGATGATCAAAAAATCTGGGTGGACTAAATGGGCGGAACCTATTTCACTACAACAGGCTTTTTGTTACATAAAATCTCACATTTTAGTGTAGCGAACAAGGTTTTATGTGTTGGCTACTTCCTTCGACAAACCCTGGAAGTAGATGTGCAATGTCCTGTCTGTTCGAGTTTCATTCACATTCTGATTCTCTAAAAGATAGCATACTGCATGAGGTAATGGGTTAGCTCTGCAGCTCTCCAGACAGTCCTACTGAAGCCTCTATTTCTGAACTAGTTGAATGGTATTGACCATAGTGTGCCATTATGTTGCAATTCCAAGATGCTTGCAGTAGTAATTGAAAGCATCCAGCTGGGCACCACTTATGATCGACTTCAATGAATTGCACTACTCAAAATTTCCCCAACCAAAGCATGTCTTTTTTTGTCAAATATGATTTCTTTAAAACTCCAATATAAAAGTTTCAAATTATATTTGCAAATTTTAATATGAGATGATATAATATTAATCAATTTTCCATTACATAAATAAATTCATATCATCCCTGTTGTCTTTCAGAAATAACCATACCAGAATGTCCAATACTTTTAGAAGCATTATGTTGGCTTCTTAGATGAATACAACAGTAGTACACTATACACTTTAGTAATCGAAGTGTATTTGTGTTTCTACCATTCCAAGACTTTGCTTCTAAACGTAGCACATATGTTGGAACTTTAAAACAACAATGCACTGCTGCTGTTTTTAATTTTCTGAATTGCAACCCTATGCCAGCCAAACGAAGGTGGTGGAATGTATTCTTTCTACTTTTATTCTTTTTATTTATCGTCATGTGCGTGTTGAGCTTGTGGGTTCGTTTGATCGGGGCAATGTCATTGGCTGAATGAAAGAATGAGTAGATGTACAGATGTCTGAGTGCAAGGATGAGTGACAGAGTGCATGTAGGGTAACACCTAAAGTGCCTAATCTCACCCGTGACTGAATAGGCACTCTCATTTATGAGCCAAGCCTATCACCATTGTCAATGTTTGTTTTATTTTATATGCAGCTACGTGTTTCTCAAATACATTAGTACAAAAGCAAAGTCTACATTGTAAATTCAAGATGTGTGTCTATGATTACAAGCTGCTACTCAGGTCATTTAGAATAATGTGTGTCAAGGCAAAGACTCTGAAAAAGAACAAATAATGCAACACACATTAAAACCCTGGAAACATTTTAGCATAATTTGCTTGCCCACAATGGCTTTATAAATATTGAGTCAGCACAGTTTACATGCAAGCGTTCAAACAGAAGAACAGTTCAATACAAATATGAGAAATAGCTAATCTATTGAGCAGTTGACCTTACTTAGCAAACTAAACCTGAAACAACTTGGAAAAGATGACTAAGCATTTCATTACATAATTATGCAAACACAACAGTTTTACAAAGGTTTGGAAAACTGCAAAGGTGAAGTCAGGTTGTTTGGAAAACTATCAAAGTACAAAGTTCAAAAAGTGTTGGAACATAGTGTAAAAACTATTCAACCTAAGATTAGTTTAAAAGTAAAAAATACAAAACCACAAAGGATATTTTACAAAACAACATCTTATCAAGCATGTTAATAATCACTTCAATAGAGCCCAAAATGAGTTTGAGTTTCTGGCATATCTTGTAGTTGCAAAACATTACATGGTATTTATCAGTTGTATATTCTCGCTACCTGTTTTTGAGATAGAATATTTTTGCTCAAAATCTGTTTTCTGATGGCATGGCCTAGCGGTCCAACATGGCGGTGGTGTTGGTGGCCTTGTGGGGTCCGGCGGTGGAAGGAGGTATAGCTGTGTAGCCCTTGTGCCCTGGCCCTCGAGGTGGGTTTGGGCTGGACATCGTGGTCGCGATGAGTGGTGGTGCGAGGCCGTTCCCGGTGGGGGTCGGTGCCCAAGGGCTGAGCGGCGGACGGAGTCGCGGCTGGTCCCGCCAGACCTTGTGGCGCCTGCACAAGACCCTGATCTCCCCCACACCAAAGACTGTGTTCCTTTGCCTGGCGCTGCATTGCCTGCGGGACCAGGGAGTGCTGTTTTGCTGGGAACTGGCTCCTGCTGTTATCGCTGAAAAGTTGCCTTTATCTCTACATTTTCAAGTAAGTGTGCCCTACTATTCGGACACCGCATTGACCCACAGATGCCCCGGTGGGCCCCCTCGTTATGAGGCAATGCTGCGGCTTTACTTCTGATTGTGGAGGCAGTGGAGCCAGGTCTCGGTGCGGCTTGTGGTCAGTTGCTACCCAGATATTGCGATTCCACACACTCTGGTGGTCCATTGCAAGACTCTGCTGATGCTTCCATTTTCTTCCACATTATTGGGATGCCATTGGCCCTTTTCTCATTCTGAATGCTCGTGCCTCCCCCTTCGAGCTGTGGTTAGAGGGGTCTGGCGGGTTAGTGGTTCCTGTGGCGCTGGACAGCAATTTTGTATGGATTGTGCGTCTGAAGTAGTTTTATAATGGCTAAGGATAAACTTCCAAATTCCATGGCCAAACAAAGCACCGTGGACAAATTTACAGGGGTTATCCATGGAGGCTGACTCCGGGCTGGGACTGAGAATGCAGCGCTCCTGGCTGCCATTACCCAGTCAAGAGACATGCTGGATGCCACAATTGATGCAGTTGGCTCAGACATGAATTTGTTGCGTTAGGACCTATGGAAAGCAGTAGGGAGAATCACTGAGGCTGTGACTAGAGTATCCAGTATCAAGGACACCATGACATCTCGCCATCAAAAAGTCACCACAGTCACAGCCGTGACCAGGGAGCTAGCGGCACTGGTCGAGGATGCGGAGGGTCGTGCCCGCCGCAACAACTTACGGGTTGTGGGTTTTCCTGAGGGCTGTGAAGGCAAGTCAATGGGCAAACTCCTCATTAAATGGATTAGTGCACTTGCACCCCGGGATTGCCACTCCTCCTTTATTTATTTGCAGAGTTTACTTGATCAAACAAGCCCATAGGGCGTTGGTGAAGAAACCCCCACGAGTGCCCGGCCGCCACCGGTTAATGCCAAACTTCCTAACTTTCGTGATAGAGACGCTATCCTGAAATTTGCACGCAGTCAAGGCATGCTTCTTTTCGAATCCCACTGCATCATGATTTTTCCAGACTATACTAAAATGATTCAACAACAGTGGCAGTCCTTTGTTGCTGCAAAGAAATACCTACGCAAGCTCAAAATACCATATATGCTACTTTTCCCTGCTCGTATGCATGTGGTATTCAATTCTCAAACCATATTCCTCGATACTCTGAGGGAGATCTTTACGAGGACGATGAGACTGTGTCTGTGAAACCTCACACTCCAAAGCACCTCGACTCCGATTCATCTCGGAGTGATAGACACTCACAGCATGCCCACGGAGAAGCGTCAAAATAAGTCTTGCTCATTCTGGCAGTTCAAGCATCGTGATGATGTACACTGAGGCTTTGCTGAGGGCACGGCTCTCGCTCCACTGCAGTTTATGGAACTGTCCCTATCTTGTATGTTAGACTGAACATTATCGCTTGCCTATGATGAAGGCATGCTTCCATCGGTTGCACATCTAGCATGCCTTGGAGTAAGGCTCTCTAGAGGAGACTCATGGTTGTTAGCGGGATATCAATCAATCGAATTGTAGGTGCACTACTCACCCGTGAGGGTCTCAAAGTGCTGAGGGGGGGGGATCTGCAGATCTGTTAGCGGAAGAGCCAGGTCTTGAGGGCCTTCCTGAAGGAGTTCAGGGAGGGGGCGCATCTGATGTCTGCAGGTAGTTCGTTCCAGGTTTTGGCTGCAATGTGAGAGTAGGAGATCCATTGCACTGGCCCAGCTTTTGGCCCCAGTTGGTGTCAGTCATGGGCCCTCTCCGTGACAGATACGTCAATGTTTGTGAGGTATTGGGGTGGGGTGAGGGAAGGGGAGGTTTGTTTTAATGTTTTGTTAAAGGTTTAATTGCACAGGCCTAGCACCCACTTGACCGTAAATACTTCTGCAGCTGTTCTGACTATTTCTGTCCCAGTTCCGGATGGCTGATACAGACCCCACCGGGCAACCCTGTGTCATAACAAGGTCAAGCGTGGGGCGTTGCTTAGACAGGCCAAACCCTTACAGTCTGACATTTTCCTTCTACAGGAGACGCACCTCCTGGGAATCAAAGCCCCGTGCCAGCCTAGATTCGGGTACACACAGACATTTCATTCCGGGTTTGTGAGGGGATCGCAGGGTGTGGCTGTTCTTATCCATCGTAGGGTCCTCTTTCAGTCCATCAAAACATTGGTGGATATTCAGGGCAGGTATATTTTTGTAGCCAGTACAGTTTAAGGGGAATCCCTGGTCATTGGTAGTGTCTATGCCCTCTGCCACTGTGGCAATCCTTCACAGATTGCATTATTGGCCTACGATGAGAGTTGTCAGATGGTCTGGCTGACGGAGGCGCTTGGAACAATGTAATTTCCCTGGAGGTGGATAGATGGTGCGTAGATAGAGGTGGTGTGGTGGTCAAGACTGAGGTCTTTGGTGACTGCGCTAGGGTGGGCAGATGTTTGACGAGCCTATCATCCCGCTGATGCGTGTTATACATATTATTCCACAGTCCATGGCTCCTACTCCCAGCTGGACCACCTGCTGGTGCTGCTGGTCTCATATACCGGGTATCTGGGGTTCAGGTCCTGTCGGATCACTCCCGGGTGGCATTGGGGCTACATGTGGGTCGCAGCGCCCTACCTTCAGATGGCAGCTCTCACAATGGCATCTGAGGAACCCATCTTAATGGGCGCATCTGCATTGCACCATGGTGGAGTACTTTTCCCTTAACCTCGAGACCGCCTCCTCCAAGACAGTACTGTGGGAGGCCATGAAGCCCACTCTGCAAGCGTCTGTCTCAGAATTTGTCCCAACTGGAGCCGCAGATGCTTGATTTTGAGAAGCATTGCCGCGGCGAGTGTGGCAGAGCGGCGCAATGGCAGTTGGGACTGACCCAGCAAACATATCAACAGGTGCTCCTAGAGGTGGCCAGATGCGCATGGCAGGCTTCCCCGAGCCGTATATACCGATGGGGTGGCAAGTCTAGTAAAATACTCCATTGGCTTTGTCGGGTGTCCCATGCAATCATCCCGGTACCAACTATTCACGGCGGGCGGGGAGGACTGTTGTTGGGCCCTGTGGCTCGGAGTTTCACAGAGTATTATGGGGCCCTATATGCTGGGAGAGAGGTTGCGACCACAGACCAAATTAACGTCATCGGCGCCCTGCCCCATAAATCCCTGTCCGCGTCTGCCGGAGCGCAGCTGGATGAGCCACTTACAGAGGAGGACTTGACAACGGCCCTTGCGGAGTTGCGTCTCGGGAGGGCCCCAGGTCCTAACAGTTTTCCCAGTGAATTTCTAAAAGTTGACATGCTACAAGTGGGGACGCATCTGTTGAGGGCCATTCAGGTAGCGCTCAAGGAGCTGCGACTTCCCTCAGGTCGGAGACATGCGGAAATTGCTGTCTTCCCCAAGCCAGGGCACCCACTGGAGGCTCACTCCTCCTATCATCCAATATCTCTCCTCAATATCCAGGTAAAGCTCCTCGCTAAGACCCTGGCCAACAGACTGATGGCGCACATGCCTGACCTGGTTCCCCCAGACCAGGCTAGTTTTATACCCCACTCAGCAACCTGTCATAGCATACGACGTGCCCACAACGCCCTGGTTTTGGCAGACTGATTGGGTCGACCTGCAGCACTGCTATTGGCAGACATTGATAAAGCGTTTGAGTTGGGAGTTCTTATTCGCTCTTCTTAAGTGGCTTAATCTTGGGCCCGATTCCTATCATATGTAGGATTGCATATACATGCCTTGGTTTGCATGGCAGGTGCGGTTTCTGCCCTGTCTGGCGTGACACCAGGCAGGGCTACCCATTGTCCCCTCTATTGTTTGACCTGGCAATGGAGCCTTTAGCTGCCTGGGTCAGGGTAGACACCCAGGCGATGGGCTTTGAATGGCCAGAGTGATTGGAAGACAGAATTGCGCTGTATGCAGATGAAGTCTTGTTTTTCATGACTGACCCCGCAGCTTTGGAACCTTGCATTCTGCGAATTATGCAGGTTTTTTGTGAGTCTTCTGAACTATATATGAATGTTGGCAAGTCCGTGCTGTTGCCACTGGGTGGGTCGCTGGGCTACATGGCCTAGGCGCCAGTGCTGTCTCTTGCGGCTGTGGGGTCTCCTGTTCCTGCCGTTTCATGGGACCATAGTATGGCTCCATTGCTTGGCGTGTCAAAGCTGAGGTCCAGTCTTGTTCCCTGTTGCATTACTATTTACATGGTTAAACTTGTGTCCATATGGCCGACGCACATCGTGACCAATGAGAATGTAACTGATGGCGGTAACTAAATTCTGTTTGGTTTTATTTAATTTACTTTATTACTATTTCCAGGGAAAGTCACTGAACAAAGTATGGTTATTGACCCCAATCCTTATTTGGCAGATCAGCCAGTCTCATTGCCCCGACTCCTATACCAACTTCAGAATTACCCTTGTACTGTCCCTCCCGCATTTTTCCGACAGATCAATACATTACTGGATTAGTTCCTGTGCGGCAGAGTCTCCTTTCCCATAGCCCTCCGAACCTGCTTTTTGTCTACCTACTGTGGTGGCATTGCTGCGGCGGATATACAATCATACTATGCCGCCTCTTTCCTACAGATTCTTAATGACTGGGGGTGCAGTCTGCAGGATGACCCAGCCTATGCCACTGAGGGATGGGTGATGGGCAAGGCCTCTGTACTTGACCTGCTGTATAGTGGATCTGATGTGGGTGCCCTCCCCCCGTGACTAGAGTAGTGGTGCAGGTTCGCAGCAACCCATTTGAAAAATGGGCTGGTGGGGGCGCCTGACACGGGAGACGCAGATGTGGCGGGGCACTTTCCTCGCACAAATTGCTGAGCTGAACGGCTTTCAGAGTTGGGATCACATTGGCATTCCTACACTGGATGACATCATGCATGACATCTTACTTAAATAGTTCCAGGAGCTCCAATCTGAATTCTAGATGCATCACAGTCAATTTTAAAAATATTTGCAGTTGCGCCACGCTAACTCTCCGTGCCTGCGCACTCTTTTGAGCTTTCCGGATTTTAATCCACTTGAGGGTACGCTCCTAATGGGCGATCTGCATAGCCATAAAATCTCCAAAATATATAAATACCTAGTAACTAACAGCTCCACTACGCTGCATGCCCTCCGGGCGGTGTGGCAAAGTGATCTGGACAACATGGATGACAATGATTTGGCAGAGACCCCCTGTGGTGCAGTAATATCTTCCCATAGAGCATATTATACGAGACGCCTCTTAGGTTCTCCTACTGTCTGTGTTGGGAAGCCGAGGAAAGCACGTCCATACACATGGTGTGTAGTGCAATGTATTGTCCGTTTCTGGACGGGAGTTGTGTCTTGTTTGGCAGAGGTTCTTGCTTTGGACATTCCATTCGTCCCAAAACGGCTCCTCCTTCACAGGACAGAGGGGATAGGCGGGAACCCCTATCAACGCCATTTATTATTTCTTGGGCTCACACTAACGAAAAGGAACATCGCACAACAGTGGAAGACCAGTGAGCTGCCGCATTTGGGAGCGTGGATGTGTGGGATGGACTTTTGCATGGGGTTGGAGGTAGCAGTGTTTTAGGCCAGGGCATGCCCACAGAAACATCCGAAGATTTGGCAGAGGTGGCCAAATTAACGAGGCTTGTTCATGGAGCCAGTACGCACTGCGAAATTACAGTTAGATACTGAAATTAGACCAAGATATACATGACACTGTGACGAGATTCCAAACTGCAACTGCTTAAGATCTTGGACACTACATTGGGGTGGATAGGAGGGTGCAGAGGGCTTACTGTGCACGTGTTTGTGTTTGATTCGCTTTTGGGGATAAAAGAAACAAAACTCATCCTGTGGAATCATGTATATGTATAAAGCACGGTTGGGTCCTTTTGTTAGCAATAACCCAATAAAATGTGTTGTGGGAAAAAAAAGCTGTTTTACGAAACATCTTGGACACACAGATAATAATGTTTACACAATGAACCGTAGCATGATCCAGTCTTTCTAATGCGACATCATTTTAACTCCTGTACCTTTAACCTTCCGAGCCACCACGACAGGCTGAATTTTCATAGGTTGCCTGATTTGAGTGCAGACTGTCGTCCAGGCAACAGAAGATTAGCCAATGCAGGCCCAGCACAATATCATTTCCCACTGCTATTGTAAGCTCTTACTTGGGGATGTCAGAGATATGCAGTGTTCTATTCATATTCCTTCAAAACCATTCATAATATAATTCTAGGGGACCTTGATGAATAGCGGGTCTGATCCCTTATTGCAATCCATGAAGTACATGTTCCAAATTTGATTTGAATAGAAGGTTGTAATGCACAACCCTAATTCAGTAAAACAATTGGAAATCACTAGGTGCTTCTGGTGCAGATGCTGTGCTTTGTTCATATAATTACCCAAGTACGTATGAATACCAACTTTTCCCCCTGGTGCCTTTAGCACCTTGTGAAGCATGTATACATAATCACCTGAATTTCATGGGCACAGGAGGTCTTCTTTTCAGCGTAACACTCAGGTTGGTGCACTGTGCAGGTGCCACTTGGACCGAGGCTTCGAGGTTGTGACAGCTATGCTATGTGAAGCACGCTACAGGACTCAGGTCAACTTCATTGCCCAAGATGCCACCAAACTCTCTTGAGGATTGCAGAGGTGGCAGACATCTTGGTCCTTTGAGTACAAGTCCCTTGTGCTGTGTTTCTAGGCAATTAATCATTCTGTTGCTGCAGCCAAGACCCTTGTAGTCAGAAGTTTAATTTCTTCATGTTGGAGTGATTCAAGATCTTGTACACAGGGAAGTATACTGGATAACATTGTAGATAAGAACTCTATATTAGAGTCTGCTGGTTGGGTACTATGAACTCTATATTGCAGTCATCTGGCTTTTTGCTATGAACTTTATTCTGAAGTCATCTGGTTTCTTGTTATGAACCATGAAGTCATCTTGTAGAATTCTACTAAATCAGTACTGCAACAATTGTTAACCCCTTAACTGCTGAGGCTTTTCCTCTCCAGTGCTGGCACCTTTTTTGGCTATTTGTGGTACTTCTGTTTAGAACTCCATAACTTTTTTCCAAAATAAGATATCTGCACCACATTTGCGTCCTTCTTTCCATCATTACTGGGATTCTAAGGGGACACAGGTTTTGTGGATTGTCCTGGAGGGGACTGAGAAAATAGCCAAAATATAGCAAAATTGTGGGTTCTTTGGGAAAAAATGCTGCATGTGTGTCTGATTTGTTTCCTAAATGGCATTAACGAAAGGTTTACTGTTTGAAAATCACAATCTCCCGCTTTCAGGAACAAGTGAAGAAAAATAAAATAAAAATGTTTTTACCACAGTTGTGGCATTTTCTAAGAGGTAGCCTACTTTTCCTATTTTTCGTACTTTCAACCTAATTCAAGTTTGTAGTGAAAACAGATGTAATACCAATGGGTAATCCCAGAAAACTATAGATTTCAAGAAAAGTAGACAAAATGCTGAATTAAAGGTCATTTGTGTGGATCCCTGAAGATTTTGCCATTTAAACTGACTGTGGAGGTAAAAAAAAATTGAAAATGAGTAGGAAAAAACTGCCATTTTTGACAAAGTTTTCATGTGTAATTTTTTGAATATATAGGGTTTGTAGGCTGTCCTAGAACCTAAGGTACCCAGAGTCAACAACTGAGCTGCATCTTACAATGATTTCTGATTGTGTACCGAGTAAAGATTGTAAAATATTAAGAGTGAAAAATGGGTATGAAGGAAACCTTTGTATTTCTGGAACATATACCCGATACTGATTTTTCGAGAAGGGGTTATTTGTACACCTCTGAATTTGGGGTTACCCATACTACCATGTGATTGAGAGGGCATTTTCACTGTGTCTTTTTTCTTGCACACTGTTTTACATTTGGACACCATAAATGCAGAGAAATCCAACTGGTAGTAACAAATGTGCTACTATTTTGTGTTCCCACATATCTACCAATAAAAACAGTACCTCACTTTGATGGCTGGGCCTAGCGGCGCGTGAGACACAAAATGACCAAAGTCCGACCTGGAAATATATTTCACTGGGGCAGATTTGAGGCAACCTTCCCAATTGGTAATGCTTCTTATCTGCTCCTGTGGGGTGGGTGGGGGACAGAAAGACACTGTTGCCCCTTCTATGTTGGGGGTATGGTGTGATGTCCAAGTAGGCCATCCCATCATTTTGTTGCCGCTATTTTAAAATCCCTGGTGTCTAGTGGGCTTTCTGCCTCCCGGTGCACGGCTCCCAGTGCACACTGCAAATTGGGGGTAAACCTGTCCCTTTTGGGATGGGGGCATGGTCCTATGCATGGTGGGTAGACTCCACCCCTATTTAATATATATATACATATGTATATGTGTGTGTATATATATATATTTATATCCCAAAAACCGCTGAGATGATTTGAAGACGGCAGTGAAAATGCCCCAACTCCAAGAATCACACGGACACGGACCTTCGGATGAGTGCTGCTTTTATTCTACTGGCAGTGTCGTCTTGACGTTTTGGCTCCCATGAGCCTTGTTCACATGACAACGTGAGTATACAAAATGACCCAATAAATAGAGATAGTAAAAGTTCAGAGTTCAGCCTGAAATCACGTGATTACAATGACCATAGACACAGACAAATCACTTCTGTACCACCTCAGTGCTGGCTGTGCAAAATAGGCTTAAGTTGGTTAAAATGCAACTTGTGTAATGAAGCATTCCAAATGACTGTTGTGCAAAATAGAAAATGTGCAAATTATGCTTTAAACATATTCAATAATATATAAATATATAAATACAAAGGTCTGTTTAAAATCCAACTCTGCATTTTTTACAAATAAAATACTATAAAAGACTAAATAGCTTAAATGCCATGGCGTCATTGGTTTATGCATACTACAGGGGAATGAACTCACATCACAATGTTTAAGTTGAAGTTACTCTATCCCCTATAGAGATTCTTGTAAATTTGCTGGTTTAACCACAACAACTAAGTACTTGTAAATATTAATACTGTCGGCTTAAAAAATGCCAATGGCTTATATCATCCAGTTAATAAAGGATAAATATGCGATAAAAACCAGTTAAAAGTATGTGATATAAATATAAACAAGAAATCTAATAATATATGCACATTTTATATAGTTCGTATTACTTGTAGCCGACAGCCAAAGATATATGCTCTGAACTCATATTATTGATTTGGAGAAATGCTGTTTAAGATTTCATGAAAAGAATACTATCACTATTGCAAAGTGCCCAATTTATCTAAAATCACCTAATGTAAAAACGAGGGAAAAGAAGTGCTGGAAACAACTGGAGAAGTGCAAAAGAAACTTACACCCTGTGCTTAATAAATTGAAACTTAAAGTAATTTTTGTAATTTTATATGATTATATAGGTTTCCTAAATGAAAAAGAAGTATTGAGAGTACACTGACCAGATTGAATGTGAACATCCATACAGTAATATCCCTCCATACATACAGCATAATAGTTAAAGCCGCATGGCATGGTGTACAACACTGGCTATATAATTTCTTTATATTTAAAATAGTAAAACATGCCTGTTGAACTAATCACTGAGTTCTCCAGTTCAAGTGAGTACAATATATAAACATTCATCAAATGCACTATTTGATTATCAAGTGTTATAAGACCAATCAAATATAAAATGCTAAAAACGTGTAGCGGTATCTCCTATCACGCCTGATAGAGCACAGATGTCAATTATGTTCATACATTGACAGTGCATGATAAAGAATTAATCAGATAACAAACTATGTTAAAATATCATAGATTTGAAATCTACTAGATTCAAACAAATAAACCCTCACAACATATTGAAAACTCACTTGATGTTTAAAAACGAAAGAAATTATTGTACCAGCTACATAATACTGAGTTATGGTAAACAGGTGTATAAATCCTCCGTGACGTTTAGACCCTTAGGGCATTTAGTATCCAGCTGCAGAATATATCGAGTTTCTAATTTCTGGAGTTTGGTTTCCCTGTTTCCCCCCCGTCTGCTAGCATTAACAGCGTCAATCACAAAGAATTTGAGGAGACGATTATCACTTTGGTGTAGATCTTTGAAATGTCTTGCAACGGGGTAGGTATTGTCATGGTTAGATATTGCTCTTAAGTGTTGCAATATACGTTTATGTACGGCCAATTTAGTGCTGCCGACATATCTGAGGGGCAAGGACATTCGAGTATGTATACAGCATATTCTGTTTTACATGTCAGCAATTTACTAATCTGATGCTCAGTATTGCTGAACCCATCCTGATATGTCCTAGTGTTAATCCCGTGTGTGCAAGATTTACAGGTTTTACACCTAAAGAAGCCAGTATTGGTTTGAAGCCAGGTAGATTTTTCGATTACTTCCGGATTGGTGTCAACTAGATGGTCCCTCATTGACATAGCTCTGCTAAATGTTAAGGAAATACGTGTAGGCAGTGATGGCCCTAAAATCGGATCATTCAAAATAATGGGCCAGTTCTGATTAATGATCCTGAAGATGTCTTTATGCTGCTTACTGAAGCCTGTTATGATTCTAAATGTGTTCTCTGAGTCCTTAGGGATACCGGTAACATTGGTACCTTGGGTATCCTGTTCAGTTGAGGCCTTGGTAGTATAAATACTAAGTAGTTCCTGTCTCGTGTGTGTCATTGATTTAGCTAGGGCACTTTCTATGTTACGTCTAGAATAACCTCTTTGAATGAATCTCAACTTGCTAGCCAGCTGTGCATCTTCCAGATTTGAAGTGTTGCTGCATACTTGTCTGATTCGGAGCATTTCCCCATATGGGATGCTAGCTATTAAATGTGCTGGATGTGCACTGCCCGAATGTAATACTGTATTACCTGCTGTTTTCTTTCGAAATAATCTAGTTTCAATTGTGTTGTTCTTAATGTAAACTTCGGTGTCTAGAAATGTTTGCATGCAGTGATTCCAATTTCATGGTCAATATTGGTGTATAACGATACGACATCCATCGTTATCAATATATAAGTGGGATGCCAAGGGGTACCATTGAGATGTCTAAGCATATCTGTAGTGTCTTTAATGTAAGAACTTAAATTTGAAACAAAAGGTAACAAAAAATGATCAATATAATTCGCCATTGGTTCAAATAAGGATCCTTTTGCGGAGACAATTGGACGCCCTGGTGGTCTAGTTCGATTCTTGTGTACTTTGGGCAGAAAGTACATAGTTGCAGTTACCGGATGTTCAACTGTCAGGTATTTCCATTCGTCATGATCTATTAATCCTTTGTCTAGCCAGTTTTTTAATTCATTATCCAATTCTGATTTCATCTTTGCCGTGGGGTTGGATTTCAATTTTTCATAATAGACTATGTCATTTAATTGTTCATATGCCATTTTTTCATAGTCTTGTTTGTCCCAAATGATGATATTAGCGCCTTTATCGGCCATTTTGATTTCGATCTTGTCATCCTGGCTGAGGGCTATCAAAGCCGCTCGTTCATCTGTTTTCAAATTATCCATGTACTTTTGTTTTTTTAAATTGTAAATGTCTTGTATGATCGCTTCGTGGAAAGTATCAATTTTGTTTCCAGGTGGCATTTGTGGGTAAAAATATGATTTCGGTTTCTTCTGGCTTAAGCCAGCTCCCATTTGCTTGCATGCTGTATCAAGTTCTACATGTTCAGATTCTGTTCTTGCATCAAGATTTATTAAGGTTAATAGACTTTCTGAGTCTTGTGCTGATAGCATAGAAATTGGTGTCTCTTTCCCAATGTTTTGTTGTTTGCGAGTCATCTCTACCTTAGGGTAATTATTTGAGATTATAACTTTTTGATGGGGTAAATTTGTATGGGAGATCAATAGCCACCAGAGGCATCAATTTCTTGAATGAGGGGAGACAAAATAAGATCACCCTGAACATCTCCAATACATACTCATTTGGTATCATAAATGTGTAAAAGTAACACTTAACCTTTGATTTCAACTCTTTAAGTTAAAATGAAACATTGTAAAAAATATAAACTACATGTTCCACAATGCACCTCTTGATTTGAAACAGGAAATGAGGTAAACACTTGTGTTTAAATATGTGACACGTTCATGAGGGGCGGGACCGTGATCAAGATCTGAGGGAAGATCGAAACGCGTTGGTTTTTTGTTTCCTACTATGGCTGAAATGACGAAATAAACACTGATTCAAGCTTTGAAATTGACTTGCCGGAGTGCGACCTATTTTCTTTCTTTGGAGAGAGCTGGAGTAATATTTGGGCGGTTTTGGTTCAACCGCGAGGTACTGCACAGCTGCAAAGAGCGCCACAAGCAGCGAAGAGAGCCAAGCAGGTTAAATATATATATATATATATATATATATATATATATATATATATAAAAAAATTATCCTCCGATTTCTGCCGCAATGCCAAAACATGCACTCTTGTGAGGAAATAACTTCATAAGCCTTTAATCGAGTGCAGGTGCTCACTTTAATTAGAAGGACATGCCAATACCTAGCCCAATGCGTTTTGGACACAAATGCCATGATCAAGGGTGGGAAAGCTATATTACTGGCAGCATTATGAAGTGTTGTGACAAAATAGAAAACGGGTGGGTTAACCTCCTCCCATGCACATGCATTACTATTTACATGGTTAAACCTGTGTCAATATGGCCGACGTACATCGTGACCAATGAGAATGTAACTGATGACGTAACAAAATTCTGTTTGGTTTTATTTAATTTACTTTATTACTATTTACAGGGAAAGTCACTGAACAAAGTATGGTTATTGACCCCAATCAGGGTATGAATTTGAATATGTGTAAAACTTGGGAAATGTTTAAATTCTTTGTAATTTGATGATGTATGTTCGCATGTATAAAGTTCAAAGATGGCCGACGTGTTCACGTGCTGCGAGGAAGTTAATCCATCCATTTTCTGTGTTGCCAGTAACATAGCTTTCCCACCCGTGATTATGGCGTTTGACGCCTAAAATGTGTTGGGCTAGGATTTGGCATACTAATCTTTTGGATGTTCATAGTGGGTCCAGGCAAATGTGGATATTAGCATCACCTGTTGAATCTGGAATAGGTAGTGCAGTCACGACAGTTCATCTGATGCACAGTGTGTAATAAAAAGCAGGATGTATCAGGATTCACCAAATATTTGGTGGGACAACCAACCCAATAACACAAAGCTGGGAGCTCACTGAACCATGACTAACAATTGGCAGGTATGAGACTTATAGTTTTACCAACGTGCTTTCATGTGCACTGTAACAGGATTTCTGTAAGGGTTTTGAGAGCAATTTACTTCTCCCAATCACGTTTTTGCCAATTAAGACGCAGCACTTCATGAACTCCCCTGTTTCTGTGTAATCCTCTAAATATAGCTGGCAGATTAGTCATGGTCATTTTTCATCCTGGTTAAGCTTTTCCCAACAACTATATGAAAGCGCTCCTCCTGAATCCCGTTTAAGCCCCTACAACTTCGGAAATCTCCGTATTCAGATTCTGAAGACAAGCATCCGTTTTAAAATCAAACCCTAAATTCCACTTTAGCCCCAAATTACACTTTCTTCTCATAGATCCCTCCAACCCACTCCCACCCACCTGGCTTAAAGAAATAAAAATGTACTTACCCATTCCACTGGCTCACCTCCTCCAGTCCTCTCTGCTTCTTCAGTCTCTCGGCACTCGTGGTCTCTGAAGCAACTGAAGTATCCGCATCAATCCAGACGCTGCTCTCGTCCTGCTGATAATGTTAAATGCAAAAAGAACGATTGGTCGACAGAATGTTGAACAATGTCAAACATTCACCCCAGTACAGAGAGCCAGGCCTAAATCCATTGTTTTTTTTTGCTCCCATTGCCATTCCAGTTTAAACCCCATCATTTGTTTTGCTCCCCATGCCATGGCAGTTCAGACTGGAACAGGGTCAAGACTGATTTGTATAGATCTGTGTCTAAACTGGGGTGGCATGGTGTGAGCAAAAGAATGGTGGATTTAACCCAGATCCCTTGACTGGGGGTGAATGTTTGATTTGCTCTGCATAACGTCCAACATCTGTGTGCCTTTTGCTTTCTCGCCCTAAATGCACCGGGTATGCCCAGACGTAGGTCCAAGGCTTACTGTGTCAATGGATTCAAGCTAGCCTGGCTGATGAGGGGTGATACCCCAAAACCAGTCCCAGTATGCTTGTTTCTGGGCCATGGAGGACTTGACTTGGCAGTTCGGGCTGGACAGTTCCCATGAGGAACAGGGTCAAGACTGATTTGCATATGGCTGAAATCTAAACTGGGGTGGCACGATGAGCAAATGAACGATGGCTTTAACCCAGATCTCTTGACTGGAGGTGAATATTTGATTTGCTCTGCCTTTCCGTCCATCATCTGTGTGTCTTTTACTTTCTCACTGATAATGTTAAGCAGCATGAGAGCAGCGCCAGAATTGGCTCTAGCAAGGTGCTGCAATGCTCCTGTAGGCACTGGGGGCCTGTGCCTGCACTCCACCCAGCTGTCTAAGATAGCTGGTACGAGGGGTTTAAAGTGCTCATGTCAGGATGGCCGTCACAAGACAGCTGGCCAGCCTGACATGTGTACTCTAAACTTGTGTTGTGAGCACCATTCCCCTTCTACCAGTCAGCAGCAGTGGCCCACTCCCAAACATGGCTTGGGAAAAGGAAAAAAAAATGGTAATAAATTCAATTTTTTACCATTTTATTTTTCACCTTTGCAGTGCTGGCAGCAGCTAATAGAGGGGCAGCCACTGGATTCCCCTACAGCAGCTGCTCATTCTAATTACAACCAAAGCTTCACGTGGAATAGCTTGTCTCTTGAGAAGCCTCTTCAAGGGCAGACAGGCGGTAACCAAATAGTATTTTCAGGGACATCATTTGGGGTCTAGAAGATAAGGGAACAATAAACCGGGCAAGGAAGTAAACTAGATTGAGAACAAAGTTCAACATACGTGCTGTAGGATGCAGTGCCGACATTCTTTTCGAAGTAGTGCATATTCACATTTCTTCAGTCAGTCGAGAAGGGTTGTTAATTGTTCTTCAGTACTTGCAGATGTTGTTACTCATGTATCCTAAGGATTAGGGGCTTATTAAGAGTTTGAAAAACTGGTTATTCTGTGACCAGCATGTCAGATATCCTTGCAACTTATTACAAGTGCCATTGGATGTTATGCACTTGTAAGACGGACAGAATATACGTCTTGTTTGTGATGGAGTAACCTGTCACCAATACTCTAAATCAGACCATTAGTGTCTTCTATGACTGTTTTAGGTTTGTACTTAATGAATTGATCCCCAGACAGCGGTGGAGATATATTTTCTTTTGATATGTGTCACCAGCAGTGGTGTGTGGTCAAAAGCTGTGTCTATTTTATGGTTCCTCTAGCACCTCACAAGTGCCTTGTCAGCCAGAGATATATTCGAACAGTGAGCAGACCTTTTCTGCATACATTCATCTTAGCTTTTGTTCTTCTGACATTCTTTCTTGTGTTCATGTGATCTTTCAATGAAGGAGAAAGAATTTGGGAATTTCAAGTGACTATGATCCTGCCAAACATCAGTTCTGACGGGCTTCACCTCGGGGTGCAGGACTGCATGACAGCTCAATCTGACCTGAATGGCACAGAAAAAGTAGTCTTATTTTTCATTGTAGTCATGAAATGTTCAACTATGTGATTTGACCATTGAAGAGACACCCATTACCCATGTTTATCTCTTCTTGAAATCTAAAAGTTGAGAACATCCATGCTTAGTCTGGGAGAACATCTAAGGCAGTATTTGGAATTGGTATAAGGCAAACATAGCCAAAGGGTTTAGAACTTTTTAACATAACTGCTTGTCCACGGGACAGGATGCTTCATAAATCTACTTGTCCTATATAAAATCCATTTGTCCTTTGGTTAAACATTTACTCTTGACAAGGGCAGTGCGGAAACCGTTTTCCGGGGTGGAAAAAAGAAGTTGTAGGGACACTGATTTTGCTCAGGGATTTATTGAGTTAGCTTGAGTGATTTGCTCACCTGCAACCACCTGTGTGTTCTTGAAGCCTTGTTAACCCTGTATTTTTGTTTGTATATATTTTGTCAATCCTGGTATGTCCCTGTGTGTATTGTATTTACTATATTTTAACTTGTGCTTTTATGGTTTTAATACATGAAACCCAATAAAGATTTATTTGATTTGATTTTGCTCTGCAGATTTTCACATGAACAAACATACACATGCATATTAGCTCATGCAAAAATACAATTCACAAATTTTCTGTATGAGTTCAGTTTTCAGGCGTACTTTTGTACACTCTTGTGAATTCATGAAAGGACATATACCATGGGTGTACATTTGTAATATTAGTTATAGTAAGGACCTAGTTTCCATAGGAAAATGTGTTTTTTGGTTTGCCGTATCTTCATAAAATTAAGTGCCCTCCTTTGTCTGTGCATGGCAAGTTCTGGGTGATCCGTCAGGCAGGGGCTGAGAAATAGGGGGTGGAATCAAAGAAAGTGCGTTTTGCATGCAATTTCCCATAGGGATTTTGAACATGACTACAGCCCGAACTGCTGGACTGAATTACACCAGATTTGGCAGAGAGGTAGCTGTTGGTACAGAAAGAGCCGTTTTGTGATTTGGTGTAAATACGTTCAATAGTTGGAGACTTATTAAAGAAAAAAGAAATATAGATATCAAGGAATGCGAATCCTCCGTGGATTCCCCGCAGTGGATCCGCAAAGTCATGCGCCACCAGCAACACCATGGTTGGATGACCACAACCTGACAGGGAGGTTGCGCCCGTCATGTTAAATAGCGAGGATTTGTCACAGGGTCTCAAAACATTTGTGCAAGTGATGAAAGGGGTCAGGGTAGAGGTACTCTTACACCATGGGTGTGTTAAAGGAGTGTCAGAGGGATCTATGTTGTGTACAAAATTTAGTTATAGCGGGGGGTTTTTGCAATTCGGGAATCTGTGGATTCCCCCATAAGGCTCAGAGCGGCTGCGTGTAAATCTGCGACGGATTCTTGAATCGTGATGCACTTTGAAAAAACCCATTTTCAGACCCACACAGTTACTTTCACACTCATTTACAGACCCGCCCAGGCAGTCACGCACCCATTCAAAGACCTATGCAGGCATTCACACACCCACTCACAGAACCATGCAGGCAAATTCAAACCTACTTACAGACCTGGATAGGCACTCACACATCCACTCACAGAACAACACAGACATATGCAGACATTGACACACCTTCTCATAGACCCAGAAAGACTCTCACACACCCACTCACAGACCCACTCAGCCACTCACACACCCACTGACAGACACACAGTCAGAACCTCTCACACCCACTCACAGACCCACTTAGACACTCTCACACATGCTCACAGGCCTATACCGCCACTCACACCCCCACAAAACCACTCACACACCCATACAGCCACTCACTCACCATCTTTTAGAGCCAAACATTCACCTACTGTCAAAGGTTACTGTTTACAGTTGGAAAATGTAACCTTCCAAATTCAGGAAATAACATTAATAAAACCGTAGAGTGTTGGAGGTTAATGCATCCGACACAGTGTCAGTACACATTTTACTCTGGGGCCCATGGGAGTCTCTCCAGATTGGATTATTTTCTTATGCCCGCGGCCCAGACTGCCCGGATTCGAGAGGTTAAGCACCTGGCCCGGGGTATCTCTGATCATTCCCCACTGTGGTTGCTTTTCGACACTGGGACGCGGTCCGCTGGGCGGATCGCTCCTATTAACCCTTGGTATCTGCGAGACCCCAAGATCCGTGATAGCCTGGTTAAGTCGATTGATCAATATTTTCTCGAGAATGAGGGGTCGGTGTTGTCCTCAGTGTCCCTGTGGGAAGCTTTCAAAGCAGTGCTCCGCGGGCATGCCCTATCCCAGATAGTGGTGGCTAAGAGGGTTAAGAATGAGGCGGTGGTGAAGCTGGAGACTGAAATATCGGGGCTGGAGGCAGCCTTGGAGGCGGGTGTCACTCCGGATGGGCTCCATGCCCTCAGCCTGAAGCAGTTTGAATATAAGTCTCTTGTTACTGACGCTGCCAAGACCATGTATAGGGAGCAGCAGGGTAGGTTGTATGATGCCGGGGACAAGGCGGGTAAACTGATTGCTTGGTTGGATAAGAAGGAGAGAGTGAATCGTGTGGTCCCGGAGCTTCGGGTTTCGGATGGAGTGTGTGTGACTGAGCCTGGTGAGATTGTGGAGTGTTTTGCTGACCACCTCCGGGCGGTGTACTCCCCGGTGTCTGATAGAGATGAGGACGACTCTCGTCTTCTGCTGCGGGATATTGCCCTGCCCGGCTTATCCGTCGAGGACCGTGAGCAGATGGATGCCCCTTTGTCTGTCGAAGAGATTGCTACTGCGATTCGCTCCCTTCGCTCGGGCAAGGCTATGGGCCCCAACGGCCTGCCGATTGAACTGTATAAATTACGCCCGGATAAAATCGCGCCTTTCCTCCGTCGTATGTTTCAGGAGTCGCTCGAGAGGGGTTCCCTTCCCGACGACCAGCGTCTGGCTACTATAGTGGTGATTCCCAAGGATGGTAAGCCACGAGACCGCTGTGCCTCATATAGGCCTATTTCCCTACTAAACGCCGAACCCAAAATCCTTGCTAAGGTCCTCGCTAATCGCTTGCTGAGCGTTATATGTGACTTGATACATCCGGATCAATGCGGCTTCATCCCTCATCGTAATACCGCTCTCAACTTACGGCGTCTGCACGGCGTCCTCGCTAGGGCGGCGTACTTCTCTGAACCGGCCATATTGGTTTCCTTAGACGCCACGATGGCCTTTGATACCATCGAGTGGCCATTCCTTTGGGCCGTCTTGGCGAAGTTTGGCTTTGGGGAGGGATTTCTTAGCTGGGTGAAGCTTCTTTATGCTGGACCAATGGCTCAGGTTGTTGTCAATGGGCGGGTTTCTCGGCCTTTCGCTCTCGGGAGGGGTACTAGGCAGGGGTGCCCGTTGTCCCCTCTGCTCTTTGCTCTCGCCTTGGAACCGCTCGCTGCCTGGCTCCGTTGGGAGCCCTCGATCAGAGGGATCCGGTGGGCCCCGGGCTTCGAGGATCGGGTCTCGTTGTACGCGGATGATATTCTCTTGTACCTCACCTCGCCGCGGAAGTCGCTCAATGTTCTTTTTGATGTCCTTACTTCCTTCGGGAGAAATTCGGGTCTGATAATTAACTGGTCCAAATCTTGCATGTATCCTATCTCTGGTGGCCTTCCTCTCTTGCCGCCTCGGCTTCCGCTCCAAACATCTCAATCCGGCTTTAAATACCTGGGGGTGTACGTTTCGTTGGATCCGGCGGTCCGCTATGAGCAGAATCTCCTGTCTCCACTCTGGCGTTTGAGGGTGGATACGGCTCGGTGGTGTAAGTTGCCCTTGTCTCCACTTGGTCGCGCGGCACTGTTTAAAATGATGTCCCTTCCCAGATTTCTTTATGCACTCCAGAACTCCTTCGATGTCATTCCGGCGGCCTACTTTAGGGAAGTGGAGAGTTTGCAGAGGAGACTGGTTTGGGACGGGCGAGCGCGTATCGCTTTGGCAAAGCTGACTCTCCCCTGGTATGACGGGGGCATCGCGCTTCCTGACATTAGACGGTACTATTGGGCCTCCCAGCTGTCTGCCATTAACCATGCTACGTACGCTCCTGGTTTGAACCCGGCATATGAGATGGATAAATTCCTGCTTCCCGGCGGTAACTATAACAGAGCGCTTTACTCTCGATCTGCTGGTAGGACCCTTACGGGCCCTACTAGGATTGCGGTACGTGTGTGGAAGGCGGCGAACGTAGCGATGGGCTGGAGTGAGCGTTTAACGTGTGCTACTCCTTTATTCGCCTCAGAACGCTTGGGAAGCCTCTGGACAACGAAAGGCTTTGAGCACTGGGACACGATCGGCATTAGCAGAGTGGGGGACCTATGGGTTAAAGGTGCGGTTAAATCCTTCGCGAGCACGAGCTTAGTGAAAGAGAGTTCTTCCGTTATGCCCAGGTTCGGCATGCCCTGCTCTCGGTCTTTGGGGAGGGGACCAAGGTCCCTGCTTCTTCGCCTCTCGAGGACCGCATACTCGACGGTCACGTCCCCGACAGTACTATCTCTCTGATTTATAAAAAACTGATAAATAATCGGGCTGACCTCTTGGTGCGTCTTCGGGAGGCATGGACGGGAGATGGGGTTGAGTTGGACGACGAGGACTGGCAGTCTGCACTGTCATCCCCTAAGGAGGTGGCCATCCCGGCCCGTCTCCGTCTGGTCCAGCTTAAGATTCTCCATCGTGTTTATGTGACGGGCCCCCGTCTGGTCTCGATGGGGTTTTCTGACGACGGGCTCTGTAAGCGTGGCTGTGGGCTCAGTGCCACCTTTCTCCACATCCTATGGGAGTGCCGCGAGGTGGCGGAATATTGGCGCCAGGTGCATGATGTTATGAGACGAGTCACTGGGGTCGCTCTGCTGCCGGAGGTGCGTCACTGTGTTCTGAATGTGTGGGAGCCCAATGACTATAATGCGGCCCAGGCTCGGTGGGCGGCCCTGGGGAACATGATCACAAAGAGAGATATAGCGCAGCTTTGGGGTTCCCAACGGCCTCCCACCATGTCCGTATGGAAGGAGAACATGGACTGGTGCATGTTCAGGGAGAAGACTGTGTATGTGGCTCGTGGTAAACCGGGGGCATGGGGTAGAATCTGGGGGCAGTGGAATGTGTATCGCGGGACTATCTGTGCTCCCCCCCTGGTGGATACGTCTGAGGTTGCCTTGTCCCCCTGATCCTTGAGGGTTCCTTGCTTATCTCGTACATCTGAGTATAGATTTGGTTCTCCCGTGGCCCCCCCTCCCTCTCAGGCCTCCTTCTTATTGACCGCCCTCGGGTGGTCGGGTGTGGAGTCCCCCGGCTGTGGTTCGACGCCCATTTCATGTCGTTTCGCCTTGCTTTTTGTTTTTCTTTATTTTTGTTGTTATTTATGTTAAAAGTGTGTATCCTGACTTCCCTTATGTGCAGTCTGATCTTCTGTAATATAGCGGAGCCCCTGTGGGCCAGTCATTGTTTTTGAACTGCTTGATCACTTTGACTACTAGCGGCCGGCCCAGGCGGTTGTAGGCCCGTGCTTGTACCCTTTTCTCTGCACAATAAAATTTTTCAAAAATAAATAAATAAATAAATAAAACCGTAGAAATTCACTGGAAAAAAACAAAGGTTACAGGGCCATTATAGTTAGGAAAACAAATTTAAAAAACCTCAGAAATTCACTGAAAAAATAAAGGTTACAGGGACGTTATAGTTGGGCTCAGATTGTACATGAACAAAATCATTTCATGCAATAACAATTCAGCAGTGATAGTTACCTAAGCTAACTATAATTTACAGCCCCACAATGCATTGCTTATGATGTAAGACTAACTGCTATTAACTAAACTAAGATAAGAGAGGGAAGCCACTAAGTGAAGCCACAAATCTGTACCTACTAGGGAGTGGGGAAGGAAAGGATTCCTTTTGTTTCAGTTACCCTCACAAACCCTAGTGGTGTCATGCTTTATCTTCGGGTCACCCTGACGCCTAGAAGTCAGGGTGGGCTCAACCATATTCCAGGGAGCTCTTAGTGAAATTTAGCCAGGGGGAGTATAAAGATTAAAAACCCTCAGGCAGATCCCGGTGTCCCTTTATTAGTGGATCTGTCAGGGATATTAAAAAGTGGATAAAAAGGGTCAGTGGGAGTGTTATGGTAGTATGACCATAATGCCAACATGTTTCAGTCCAGTGTAGGCCAGAAAGGTCCCGGACTTTCTTCAGGGCACAGACACGAGTCCTCCCTGGAAAAAGCAGTAGATGGGGGGTCCCTATCCTGCTTTTATGTAATGGCAGATAGCTGCTCCATAGAATCAAGTGAACAGATAATTTATCTGATATTACACTCTTATCTCCATCTGTAAAGACAAGAAAAAAGACACAACATAGTAATTATAGTGTATCATAATGTAAACAACATTTAGCTTCCCAAGAGTGTTGTGCTAGCTAATGCACCTGTGTTGATGTGCGGTACACAACAGTCAACACACCTATTTGGTATGTGAACATAATACAATATAACATTACCACATCCGACTAGGTGGTGAATTTAGTGTGGTGGCGACATGACTCGCATTCTGTCGGTATCCACATACTTGTGCGTGCTCAGTCTCAGTGAAATATGCCTGTGTCACTCGTATCAAACAGCAAAGTGCTGCTACCAGTCGTCGTAGTTAACCAAACACTCAATACATCCATCCATAGTATTCCCCCTTACCCCTCTAAGGGAGAGAAACTACGTCACTGGGGGCCTCAGGAGGTAATGGGGTAGCCCTTTACTCACACACTGCATGGTTAACAGCAGAGGAAATGCCAAAATGGTAGAAAATAATTGCCCAATAGGAAGAGAAAAGAACATAAATATGGCGACATTATTCCCAACAGAATTAGGAGCGACATGAGCAGCTTCTACAACACGTACCTGTAGCGGTGTTTGTAATAGTCCCATTTACTTACTGCATCAAGGGTCCTGCCCCGCAGAGTAACCTAGTAGGTCTGGGTCCCCGGGCTTGCGCTCAGAATGACCAGGGACCTCAGTTTAAATGGCCCGTAACTGCGCGGCACGCCCACTGGGTGTGTCGAGGACTCAATCTACAGACGCATGGCACCGGATTCAATCAATCAATCAATCAGGAAATTATAAAGCGCGCCACTCACCTATGAAGATCTCGAGGCGCTGGGGAGGGGGGGGGGGGTGCAGCTCCGGATCAGTCAAAGAGCCAGGTCTTGAGGTTTCTCCTGAAGATGTGGAGGTTGGAGGAGCGTCTGATGTTGACAGGGAGCTCGTTCCAGGCTTTGGCTGGAACGTAGGAGAAAGCTCTTCCGTCTGCTCTGGTTCTGCGGATGTGGGGGATTTCTGCGAGGGCAAGGTCTGCGGAACGGAGGCTCCTCTTGGGTACGTGGAAGCAGACTCTCTTGTTGAGGTATTTGGGTCCGATGTTGTGGAGTGATTTGTAGGCGTGGGTGAGCAGTTTGAAGGTTAATCTCTTCTCGACGGGTAGCCAGTGGAGGTCACGTAGGTGTTGGGTCATGTGTTCGTGTCGTGGGGTTCAGAAGACGAGTCTGGCTGCGGCATTCTGGATGGTTTGGAGCTTGTTTAGAAGGGTTTTGTTGATTCCGGCATAGAGGGCGTTGCCGTAGTCCAGTCTGCTGGTTATGAGAGCGTGGGTGATGGTCTTCCTGCATTCTAGGGGTATCCATCTGAAGGTCTTGTGGAGGATTCGAAGGCAGTTGAAACTGGTGGAGGCGATGAAGTTGATCTGGCGGGTCATGGTGAGGGAGGGGTCGAGGATGATGCAGAGGTTCCGTGCGTGGTCTGTTGGGGTGGGCAGACTCCCGAAGGTGGTGGGCCACCAGGTACTTGTGGTAGAGAGTCAATTTCACTCCCTCTATGACAAAAACCATCCAGTGAATTGGTAAATCCAAAGTATTATTTATTCATCACAGAAATGAACAGCCAACACGTGTTTCGCCCCTTTGGCACGGTTTTGGCCAGGGCTTTCTCAAGGCTTAGTATTTGGTACACGAAGAGATTACGTATGTTTCAATTAGCATGCTTGGACTGAGCATGCGCATATAAACAGCATCTTGGTAACGAGCCGGCTCTGAGGGCTGCGAACAAAAATATCACTGAGCATGCTCCTTCACCCCCAAATCAGATTCCGGGTCTACTGATCGCACTCAAGCTCGTCACTGTTTTACTTTTAGGGTCGTTTTGGATTAAGATACGCTGCTTTGAGGGCTCTTTTCTTGTCTGTATGTCTGCTGTGTGTACCTGGGCTGATTAATAGGAGCTAGGAAGATGTGCAGTGTTTCCCTTGCTTCTTTTCGTCTCTATCTTCCTGGACTGTCTTCAACAGGGGATAGTGCGGTGCACGCGTATTCTATTCTCTCATCGGTTTTCATAGTGAGAGGGTAACCATAACCTTTTTTGCGCGTTTCTGTCTCGGTCTCCCTCTGTCACAAATTGCGCTTGAGGGACTAGGTGTACGTGCCTTGTCTGTCCCCCAAACTCTGCACAGTCGCATACATTTGAGAAGAAAATCTTTCAGCTGGAATATTGCAATGAAAATCAGGAAAGGAATATCCAAGCGGGATTCAGAGGAGAGGCTGGACTACCTGTATTGTACAGTGATTTTGGATCATGCTAATTGAAACATACGTAATCTCTTCGTGTACCAAATACTAAGCCTTGAGAAAGCCCTGGCCAAAACCGTGCCAAAGGGGCGAAACACGTGTTGGCTGTTCATTTCTGTGATGAATAAATAATACTTTGGATTTACCAATTCACTGGATGGTTTTTGTCATAGAGGGAGTGAAATTGACTCACTACCACAAGTATCCATTAATTTTTAAGGCCATAGAGGTCCAGTGCCTTGAGTCTTTCCTCCAAGAAAACAATATCTATTTCAATAAATTGAGCAATTCGTTCCAGGATTTGGGATCCCTGGGCCTCAGAACTCTCACAACTGGTGGGCCACCAGGTGTTGTCCCAGGCAGAGGTGGAGGGTCCAAAGATGAGGACCTTGGTCTTCTGCGAGTTGCGTTTCAGGCAGCTGCTTTTCATCTAGGTGGCTACGTCCCTCATTCCTTCCTGGAAGCGGAGTCTGGTGTCTTCGGGGTTCTTTGTGAGGGAGAGGATGAGCTGGGTGTTGTCGGCGTATGATACTATGCTGAGGCTGTGTTGTCTGACGATGGTGGCGAGGGGTGCCATGTAGATGTTGAAGAGCGTGGGGCTGAGCGATGATCCTTGGGGTACTCCGCAGTTGATCGGTTTTGAGACGAATGGGGGGAGTCTGATCCTCCGGGTTCTGCCGGAGAGAAAGGATTGGATCCAGGAGAGGGTGGTTCCTCGTATTCCAGCGTTGTGGAGTCTGGCTGCAAGAGTGCGATGTGAGACGGTGTCGAAGGCTGCGGAGAGGTCTAGTAAGACGAGGGCTGCGGTGTGTCCCTGGTCTAGTAGCATGCGGATGTCGTCGGTGGCAGCGAGGAGAGCCGTGCTGTGGTTGCTGTGGAATCCGGACTGGGAGGCGTCTAGGATGGAGTTCTCTTCAATGAAGGCAGTCAGCTGGGTATTTACGAGTCTCTCTGTGACTTTGGCTACGAAGGGGAGGAGAGAGATGGGCCGGTATTTGTTCAGGTCTGTCGGGTCGGCCGTGGGCTTCTTGAGGAGGGGATGATGCCGGATTCGAAAGAGGCGTTGATGGTACGTCCTAGTTCGGGTGCGATGGCGGCGGCGGCCCTGTGGTAGATGTCCTGTGGGCAGGGGTCCGTGGGGGCTCCTGGGTGGGTGTTCTTCATAGTCACATGGTGTGTTCGACGGTGGCTGGATTCCAGGTTGTGATGGTCGGCTCTGAGTCGGTGGTGGTGGCGAGAGGGGGGGTGTCCGGGGTCTGTTCGCTGAAGTTATCATAGAGGGCCTTTATCTTCAGATGGAAGTAGGAGCTGAGCTGGTTGCAGAGTTCCTGGGATGGTGTGATGTCTGTGGCTTCGCTGGGGGGTTTGGTGAGTTGCTGTATGACGTTGAAGAGTTCTTTAGTGTTGGTCGCGTTGGTGTGGATCTTGTTCTTGATGAAAGTCCGCTTGGTGTCTCTTAGGCGCTGGTGGTATTCCTTCAGGGCGTCCCGGAAGCTGTTCAGATCTTCCGTGGTTTTCCGGTTTCGCCAAGTTTTCTCGAGTCGTCTGCAGGAGCGCCTGGCTACTTAAAGTTCGGTGGTGAACCAGGCGACTTTCAGGGGTCATTGTTTGCCAAGGTGGCTGAGGGGTGCAAGCTTGTCAGCGCAGCTGGAGATCCAGCGGTGAAATTCCTTGGCTGCGGAGTTGGCGTCGGTCATGGCGCAGGGTGGGTCTAGGAGGAAGGTGGTGTTAAGGTGCTCCTCTATGATCTTGCTCCACTTCCTATGATGCGGGTGTGGGGGGGGTTTGGGTCTGGTGGAAGTGTTTAAGGGTGGAGTGTACGCAGTGGTGGTCCATTCAGGGGGGCTGTGAGGTGTGACTGAACTGGATTTTCGTCCCTTCTGTGAAGATTGGGTCCAGGAATGGTCCTTCTCTGTGCATGGTGGTGGTGACGAGCTGCTTCAGTCCGAGGTTAGAGAGGTTGTCGAGGAGGGTGATGGAGTCAGGGTCGCTGCGGTTGTCAAGGTGGAAATTGAGGTCTCTGAGTAGAATGCACTCCGTGGATGTGATGGCATGGGGTGCTACGAGGTCGGCGATCATGGTTGCGGACTGGGTGCGCGGTCTGGGGGGTCTGTAGGCGAGGGTGCCTCATAGCGTGGTTCTGGGGTTGGTCTGTATCTGGAAGTGGAGGTGTTCTGTGTTGGAGTGGGAGTCGCTCATGTTGGAGGTGGAGAGTCGAAGGGAGGTCTTGTGAGCGATGGCGAGTCCTCCTACAGGGCGGTGGGGGCGGTCCCTTCTCTGGATCTTGTATCCGTCGGGGATGGCGGTGGCGATGTCAGGGCCGGAGGTGGCGTTTGTCCAGGTTTAAATGAGGAAGGCGACATCAGGCAAGAGGGTGTTGAGCAGGTCCCAGATCTCTAAGGCTTGTCTGTGTAGGGAGTGTACGCTGAGGAGGATGCATGTCAGGGCATCCGGCAAATTTTCGGCGGTCTTGGGGGCGCAGTCGATGGTGAAGGAGCGTCATCAGTGTCTGCAGGAGAACTGTCCTTGGGTGGTGTTCGTGTTGCTCTTAGGCAGTCGTGTCTTCCGGGGTTGAGTGTGTGGAGGGCCGCTGAGATGTATCGGCGGGGTTCCGGAGATCCAGGGTTCCTGGCGCTGGCTGTGGGTCGGGTCGCCCACGGGCGCAGACGGGCTTGCCTTAAGCACGCTCGCTGCATGCCTCTGCTGCGTGACCACGCAGCAGCCGCCATTAAGAAGAGGAGGGGGGCGGGACTGGAGGTAGGGAGGCGGGAGTGGGGGCTGTGTCGGGGGAGGGGCCGCAGTGGAGCAGCAGCAGGAAAACCGGCGGGATGCGAGGGAAATAAAAATTAAATTAAATTAAATAGCCACCAGGGGAATGCTACCTGTGGGCAGTGGGAGGAACAATGAAAAAAGGCAGGCAGAAGAGGCAGTAGGTAGCGGCGGGGAGCACTTCTGTCACCTCATGCAAGGAGCGGGCTGCAGATTCGAACCCTGCTCTGGGGAGGCGCTATGGGCTCGGGCGATGCGGAGGAGGAAGCGGAGCTGCTGGGGAGAGTGCTGGCCTGGACCGAGGTCTAGGGTCACAAACACTCCCTCGCATAGGCTGCCATTAAGTAGGGGAGGGGGACGGGACTGGAGGAAGGGAGGAGGGGGCTGTGTCGGGGGAGGGGCCGCAGGGGAGGGGCCGCAGGAAAACCAGCGGGATGCGAGGAAAATAAAAATTAAATTAAACGGACACCAGGGGAATGCTACCTGGGGGCCGCGGAAGGAACAATGATAAAAGGCAGGCAGAAGAGGCAGCAGATAGCGGAGGGAGCACTTCTGTAACCTCTGCAAGGAGCGGGCTGCGGGTGCGAACCCTGCTCCGGGGACGCGCTCTGGGCTCGGGCGATGCGGAGGAGGAAGCGTAACTGCTGGGGAGTGCTGGCCTGGACTGAGGTCTAGGTTCACATGCATCACGCATGCCTACTGGGAAATGTGGTCCCAACTCCTAAAACATGAACGGAGAGCCCGTGTAGGTCAATATAAGTATTAAGAAACTGTAATGAAGGGGTTCAAATCTATATAGTGAGTACCTGAAAGAAGACAATCATAACACTCAGAACTCTGCGCTCTCGATACTATAACGTGTCTCTATGTTACAGAGATACGCTCAATACAAAAACTCGCCAACTTTATTCTTACGAGCACTCAACAACTGATGTTTGTTCGAGATGTGAAAACATAAAACACAGTGCCCGGGCTATAATAAAAGAGTGTGGCACGAGTTAAAAAGGCAAGTACTACTGGGTAAATACCAGATGCCATAGTGTGCTAGATAATAGTACTACCCATATTATGTCATGAATTAAGACATATGTGGGGGGCTCAATATAAGTTGTCTGAACTGAGAGCATGTGACGCTTGTTGTCAGAGTATGTCCTTAGAAATGGAGAGAGGCACATCTGAGCATGAAAACTTATACAATGAAATTAATTGCCTCTAATAATTTGTGAAAAATTACAAGGCGATGTACCGGGGTGGGATAAACTAACTATGTTGTAGAGGAAGCACCTGCTGTAATCATTTCTTATTCAATTGATTCCAAGGTATGTAATCATTTAGTCCCGTTTCGTGGGTCCTTAATTGATAAACCCACTGTTGCTTGCGTTCTAGAAGCCTGTTGGTAAGGTTGCCTGCTCCCTTCCCTTTTTCAATGATAGTCTACCTGATGTCAGTATCATTGTGTCCTTTTTCCAGGTAGTGAGCCATGAGTTTGGTTGCCGTAACTGCCCGCCGTATCGTGCTCCTGTGTTCACGTAGGCGCACCTTTATCTTCCTGCTGGTCATGCCCACGTACAATAAGTCACATGGACATTTTATAAGGTTACCTGCTCCCAACACTTTTCCAATGATAGTCCACCTGATGTCAGTATCATTGTGTCCATTTTCCAGGTAGTGAGCTGTGAGTTTGGTTGCCGTAACTGTCCGCCTTATCGTGCTCCTGTGCTCACTTATGCGCACCTTTATCTTCCTGCTGGTCATGCCCACGGTGTTACAATTTGTAAGTGCCCTTTGTTCCCAAGGGTGTGTCATGCCAAGGTCGATTTGTTTGGTGTGTTCAGTGAGGGGGCATACCACACATGACCCGCAGGGATAATGGCCCATCACTGGTGGGTTATTCCACAGTGTAGATTGGTTCCTACCTTTAGGTCTTTGTATGTTAGTTTGTATCAACGTGTCCCTCAAACACTTGTTTCTCCTGAACGAGAACATGGGTTTCTCAAAAGTGAGTTTGTTGGAAGATAGGATAGACCATTTTTTATTTATGATCTCCTTGATACTGTTAGAAGAGGAGTTGTATGACGTCACGCATATCAACTTATCTGTTTGTGTTCTCTGGTGAGTTTCCAGCAATGCTTCCCTAGGGGTGTTACGTGACCTTCTTTGAGCCCTTTCTATGATTTTCTGGGGGTATGCTTTCTGTTGTAGTTTGGTGGTTAGTTTTTCTGCCTCTTTTTTGTAGTCTTTGAGGTCAGCGCAATTTCTGCGAACCCTAAGTAACTGGCCAACAGGCAAGTTCTCTTTTTGGGGACGCGGATGCGCGGATATGCACTGTCAAAACGTAACAGGCTATTTCGGTCCGTTGGCTTAGTGTAAAGTGTGCTGACCAATGTGCTTCCCCTAGCCTTAAGAATGATATCTAGAAAATAAACTTCCTCGCTGTTCATGGTCATGGTGTAGCGGAGGTGTGGGTTAAGTTGATTAATCCAATTTGAGAAATTACTCAAGTTGGATTTGTCCCCTTTCCAAATGACCAGAATATTGTCAATGTGTCTATACCACTTGCAGATGTTCTCAGTGTAAGGGTTAATGGGCCAGATGTGTTGGTCTTCAAAATGGCCCATGTACAGGCACGCTATGCTCGGCGCAAAAGTGCTGCCCATATAAGTCCCATGGACTTGTAGATACATTTGTTCTTCAAAACTGAAAAAGTTCTCAGTTAAGGCTAGGCGCATGAGAGTGATTACCCAACTTATTGGTACCTCCCACTGCCAGTCTTCCTGTTCCAAAAGGTCTTCAATCACGCGGATGCTTTCTTCCTATGGAAAGTGGTGTACAGCGCCTCCACGTCCAGACAAACCAAGGTATTCTCTACTGGGTTGTAATCATTTCCTGCTAAGAGAATGAGAAGGTGTTTTGTGTCTTGCACATATGAATTTATGCAGGTTACTAGGGGACGTAAGAACCAGTCGGCATATTTGGACAAAGGTTCGAGGAGAGAACCTATCCCTAAGACGATTGGCCTACCAAGGGGTGGTATTCTGCCTTTGTGTATCTTTGGTTTTGTGTAGAACAAGGGCACCCTAGGGTCGTCTGGAATAAGGAAGTTGTGTTCTTTTTTGGTAATCCAGTTTTTGTCCAGCGCATCTGTTAATGTTTGTATGGATTTCTTGATGCGTGGTGTGGTGTTGGATATTTGTTGATATTTTTAATAATATTTTTCGTCCGCCAAGAGGTTTATGCATGCTGTTCTATAGGTACTGGTGCTCTGGATAACCGTAGCGCCACCTTTGTCGGCCGGTTTGATGACAATATCTGTCCTGGTGCTTAAGGTCTTCAGGGCAACTCGTTCCTTGTTACTTAGGTTGTTAAAACTGCCTCTTTTTGGTTGGAGTAGTTCAAATTCTTTTAAAACTCCTTCTTCAAAGGCAATGACCTCTGGAGGCATAAGTGAAGTTAGCAGAAAATGTTTTGATTTCAGTCGTAGGTTGGTATAGCCGTTCTCATCCTCAGTTTGTCTTTATCCATGAAAACACTTTTGATGCAGATTTTCCGAAAAAATTAGCTAAGTTCGCACCACAGTTGGAATTTGTCTAGAAATGCAGTGGGGACTAATCCCAATCCTTTATTAAGGATTGTGAGTTCCTCTGTGCTCAGTGTTATGTCAGTAAGGTTGACTACTAGTCCTTTGTTGCACTCATGCTGAGTTGTTGACCTCTGGTTTGGCTCAGAGTATTCTTTTATGTTCTGTCGTCCTCCCATTGGACTCTACGGTTGTCCCTTTTTCCACGTCTTCCTCTTCTCCCGCCCTGTCCTAAAAAACATTGTTGGTTAAAACTGGGCTGGTTAAAGGGTGCTGTTTGGAACTGAGGGGGTCCTTGGTAAGCGACTGGGCCAAATGGGCCTGGCCAGGGGTACATATGTTGAGGTAAATAATCCTGGTTGAAACCTCCTCTACGGGGTCTTCTCGGTTTACCTTTCCATTTTTTATTGGAGCCATCGCTTGACCACTCATCTTGTTCTGGGTCTGAGGAACTGGAGTCCCCCACATTGGAAGATCCTGAGTCAGAGTTCTCTTGACCCTTATAATCATCTTCTATATATGGGAAGACATTCTCATGTGTAAATTTCTTCAGGTCCTTTTGTAATTTGTTGATCTTATTCTGCATCAAATAAGCTTTGTGCTCCCCAATCTCCTTGTTGACTTTTTCAAGTTTCTTTTTGAAAAGTGTAATCTTGATATCAGTCATGAGGGCGTCTTTGCTAGTTTTTACTTTTATCAAGAGTGCCTCAGATAGTCGTTTGGCTGTATTTATAATGAGGATGAGCCAATTGCGTGTGCAGCGCCACGCGATCAGAGACCATTCTTTCTTGAACAAGGGATCATCTAGGAAGATTCTGGGGGCATTGGTGACTAGTAGACCTGTGGGTGCCGCATTGCCCCGCAGGTACTTAGTCATAATTGCTCCATGTAGCAAAATCTTCATCTGGGTCCGTTTCAGCTCTTTCAATTCGTCGCAATATTGGGCCTGGTTGAGGCTTTGGTTTATGTTCGTATCCGGTAATAAAGAAGGGGCTGCTAAGATGGCAGACGCCATTTTGTCCGTGTCCCCTATACATAGTACTTCAGCCATAATGGGAAGTCCCTTTCCCTGTTGCTATAGTCTTTATCATAGTTTGAGCAGTGCACAGCTGTGGGGTTCTTCTTGGATAATTTCCTAAACATATGTTTTAAAGACAGACACTGTTAGGTCACTTGAGATCACCTGTTGTTATTGACTCACAGCACTGTGCACTATCGTCGCCATCATTCACCATTAGTAGAGTCGCATCCTATCAATATAACCTATTATGGCTGAAGCACTGGAAATTGGGTACACGGACGAGATGGCGTCTGCCATCTTAGCAGCCCCTTCTTTATTACCGGATTTTGCTACATGTAGCAATTATGACTGAGTACCTGCGTGGCAATGCGGCACCCACAAGTCTACTAGTCACCAATGCCTCCAGAATCTTCCTAGATGATCGCTTGTTCAAGAAAGAATGGTCGCTGATCGTGTGGCGCTGCTCACGCGATTGGCTCATCCTCATTATAAATACAGCCCAACGACTATCTGAGGCACTCTTGATAAAAATAAAAACTAGCGAAGACACCCTCATGACTGAAATCAAGATTACACTTTTCAAAAAGAAACTTGAAGAAGTCAACAGGGAGATTGGAGAGCACAAAGACTATTTGATGCAGAGTAAGATTAACAAATTACAAAAGGACCTGCAGAAAGTTACACAAGAGAAAGTCTACCCATATATCAATGATGATTATAAGGGTCAAGAGAACTCTGACTCAGGATCTTCCTATGTGGGGGACTCCGGTTCCTCAGACCCAGAACAAGATGAGTGGTCAAGCGATGGCTCCAATAAAAGCTGGAAAGGTAAACCAAGAAGACCCCGTAGAGGAGGTTTCAACCATGATTGTTTACCTCAACATATGTACCCCTGGCCAGGCCCATTTGGCCCAGTCCCTTACCAAGGACCCCCCAGTACCAAACAGCACCCTTTTACCATCCCAATTTTAACCAACAAAGGGGCATATTCACAAGGAACTATCGCCGAGTTAACGCCACTTGATCGCAGCCAAAGTTGCGATACATTTATCGCCCCATATTCAAGCTGGTGTTAACAGCCCACAGCACCAGTTTACCCGCGAGATCGTTAAAGAGCAACAAATTAGTCCTAGGTCACACCGGCAAGATTCTAGTGACAGTCTTAGTAAATCTATCTAAAGTGTTTCATCCATAAGCGACCAGGAAAACATTAAAGCACATCAAAGTGAAGGCTCTAAAAAAATCAAATACGATAAAGAGCACCCAGTAAATTTATTGTAGATAGTTGACATTCTTGACACATCATCTTTTTTTTTTTTTTTTAAATATCTTTATTGACATTTTGTTATTTTTCCATTTTTCAATAAACAGCATATGCAGTAGCGAGCAAATGAATAAGTACATGGTATGGTACAACAGCATGGTTAACTAGTATGGCAGACCGTACAGGGCTTACATCAAATATTGCCGGAAGTGAGTGCAACAGGTATACCCAACGATTGACCAAGTGTTCATTTCCAAATATGCCCGCGATTTACCATGCAATGGTGATGTTAAGGAATTGATGACAGATCACCTCTTATGACATAGTCCACCATGTTCAGCATGGCCACATGGGATGCCAACGCCGACGCAGCACCCACCGCCTCGCACATGAGGGGAGTTTAAACATCAATAATTAGCATAGTGGACTAAACCCCAGTGGTGGGTAACATTGGTGGATGCTGGTAGTGAGTTGTACTAATCTCGCCACGAAACTATATGCCTATACCATATAGGGTGCCAATAAAGAATACAAAACACAAACAAAATAAAATAAAATAAAAACGGCAACCGCCACAGAAAGAAAAAGAAGCAATGAATAAAACAACTGCAACGCAAAATTAGCCTTCAAATCCTCAGCCCCTGGGCCTCCCGGCAAGCTATTGCTGACTTCCAAGTAACCACCCCTTCCCCTCCCCAACAAGAACCATAGGGTATAATGAACCCAAAATGCACCAAACAGTACCCTCAGTCACACGGCCTTGACACATCATCTTATTGCTTTAAATCTGGTCGCTTTTCAGAAAAAGATCAAATCCCCCAAAACGAAGGATCAAACGAACAACTTATGATCAAAAAAAGCACACAGAAAAAACAACTGTTTGTGAAGAAGAAATAAATAAAACTCTTAAAACCAAAGGCCAAAAAAAACATGATAAAGAGCTTATTGAAATTTTAAAACCGAAATGTAATACTATAGCTGTAACAAAAAACCAAGAGGGCGAAAATAGTACTCACATGAATTTACAAAGTACTCATTCAATTACCGAAGTAAATCGAATTGATCACCAAAGGTCAATATCTAACATAAAAACACAAGAAGATTATAAAATGATTCAGGATAACAGGCCATTAACAACTACGGCAAAAGTGCTGGGAAATCAAATGGTCATTATGGAAACAGAGCCTAGAAGTCTAATAAAATTTTCCCATTGAAAATCAGGACGAGTCTGTGAACTACCACTTGTAACTCCTATGACACAAGAACACGCTAGGTTAGTAATAAGCCAAAAGGTAGTAAATTCAGAAGGAGAGATTACCACCGAGGGTAAACCGAATTTATTCAACCAAGACAGGACTATTTCTAAAGACATAGTCCAGAGTAGAAACATAGTTTTTGATCCTCTAAACGCACAAATCAGTATACATTCAACAGAATTACAACACAGAGACCCAGTAGAAATACTTCACAAACTGATTTTCGAGCCCAAATATGAAACAAAGGGCAGATCGGACACCCTTAACAGGGGAAACATATTGAGACTGTTCAATGAGATACCAGAACTACGCAATATTGAAACTGCAGATCTTTTGGCTGTAGAATATCTGGAAATGGAAAAGAGGCCACACATAAAGGTGACCCAAACAACCTGGTCCTCAATGAAACAACTGCTCTGATATACTCCAAAAGAGAGGTCTTTGAATCCTGGGGCATATCAATATCATATCCAAAACGATTAAAATATCCATTTCCGTTATTATCAGATACAGCGGCCTCACATTCATCAGGACACGAGTTACGACCTACATCGTGTTTAAGGGGGGCAAGAAGCACATCTCCCAAAAATATAACTTTGTCAGGTAATAAGTTGGAAAAATTAGATCAAAGTACACTACAATTAAAACTACAGTCAGAAGAATTTCCAGATTGGTCGTGGGTCCCTCACTTCCTGTGCCAACAACGATCCTGATGTAATTGATGGCCCTCAAAGGAAACAGCACACAGAGGTATCTTCAAGATATCCCAAGGAAATACTTTGTTCATGGAACATACATGGTTTTAGGGATATGGGCCAGGACCCAGAGACCCTAGTTTTCTTACAAGGTTTTGATATTATACTATTGCAAGAAACGTGGAATCTGACCCCAAAAACAATAGTTGGCTACGAGGGTAGCCACATCTTGGCAGAAAAAATTTGCAAGTATGGCCACCCGAGGGGGGTTTGTCATTATACGTCACAGAAAAATTAGATTGGCATATGGAAGAACTCGACTTGGGTGAAAATTGGCTGCAAGTAGTAAAATTGGAGAGTAAAAACCCTGTAATTGTAAAGCCGTGGAATTTGTTGATTTTAAACATATATATTCACCCAAACAAAAAGGAGACGAAGGATAAATTGTCCTGCCTGATAAATTTAATAAAGGTCTTGCAATCCAGCTACCAATGTAGTGAGTTGATAATTTCAGGCGATTATAATACCAAAATAATAGGGACCGATTTGAAAAAAAGAGTACGTCGATAGCCACACGATGCAGCTAACCAAAAATACGAATTGGAAAACCTTGGTCTACGTACCTTAAATGGAAAAACAAAGGGAGACCAACCTGCCGGCATTACCTTTTCAAGTGGGAAAAAACAATCCACTATTTACTACACAATGGTAAGCAACGATTTACTGCATTTAGTTGAATCATTCCCTATCCAATCCCGCCCTGAAAGCGACCACTTCCCGCAAGTTCTTGTCTTACATGCGAACCTGTGTAAAAAAAAAGTAACCAAAACTTTAACAGAAATGCCAGTAATATATAACTTAAAGAAGTTAAAATGGAGTGGTAATAACATTGAATCTATCATGGAGGCAGTGCACAAACATGTACACGACAGTAGTTCACAGAGTGTTCAAACTTTAGAAGAGGCTTGGGAAATATTAAGGAAATCCCTAGTTAATAAATTTCCGGTACTCCCAGGACGCCCAGGCCTGCAAAGAAGAATACAAGAACCATGGTATAATATTGAGCTTTGTGATCAAAAAAGGGAAATAGCAAGGGAGGTGAGAAAAAGAACTGGTGCAGTAAGAGCAGGAAAAATAGTGAACAAGTGCCACAACAAAGATATGAGGAAGAAATACAAGGAGAAGTGCAGGGTTGCAAAAAAGAACATATGGATAATCTCTGGGAACAATTACTATGGGCCAGTAAATTGCCAAACAGCAGCGAGTTTTGGGGCATTCTAAACAAATTAATAAAGGGAACAAGAAGGTATCAAATGGCAGGAATAAGTGAGGCCAACTGGGTGAAACATATTCAAAATCTGTATAATTATATAACGAATGATAAGCAACCAAGGCTGGAAAGTGACCTGGAAACCATGCGGGAGGAAAAGCATGGCGCACTTATTAAGTGTCTATCTACCTTGGAAAATGGGCAAATTGAAAAAGACTTTAAGGATTATGCCCCATCGGCCCAAACCCCCTAACTAACATCACACTACTAAAAGAAGTAATAAGAAAACTGAAAACGGAGGGTGCAGCCGGGCCAAACTGCCTTCCAAATGCACTTTTTAAGCAAGAACCAGACTTTTGGGCCAATTATCTTACGCCGTTATTTAATCATTTGTTCTCCCAAAATAAGACCCTACAATCGTGGAAATGGAGTATATTTCACCCCATTTATAAGAACGTAAGTCGTAATGAGCCAGGGAATTATAGGCTTGTTGCCTCGATGGATGTGGAGGCAAAACTCTACTCATCTTGCATTTTGTTAGATCTACAAGCATGGACCGAGGCAAAAGCTATAATCCCCAAAAATAAACTGGCTTCAGACAAGGAATGGGCATGATTACAAACTTGGCCGCGTTAGTAATTCTTGCGGGAAAAGCCGCACTAAAGAACATAGGACTTTTTGTATGTTTCATCGATCTTAAATCTGCATTTGACAGAGTACTAAGAGAACGAATTTGGATGAAACTAAAAGAATGGGGCAACAATTAATCAACGCCATAGTAGCCCTCCACACCGAAACTTGGGCAAGGGTGAAGTTGGGAGATGGTATCATCTTATCTTCCAAAATAAACATTCACAATGGCCTGAAACAGGGTTGCGTTTTGGCCCCAAGTCTTTTTAACCTGTACCTTGCCAACTTGCAACTTTTTGTTGTCAAATATAAACGGTCTTCCTCCAAAGTTGGCAGACGATCACATACAGTACCTGCAATATGCAGACGACATTTGGTCTTAAGCCAAACTTCGATCGGCTTACAAAGAGTCATTAACCACCTGATAACATACTTTAACAAGCAAGGGCTAGAGATAAATAAGAAAAAAACAAGTTGTGCAACTAGCAGGCCCTAGCCCAGGAAAACGCAGGTGGTTTGCCAAAAAAGAACAGATAGAGGAAGTCAGATCATATAAGTATTTGGGGATACATTTGGGACAAGGAATGTCATTCACTGAACAGAAAAGAGCAATAAAAGCAAGGGCACAATCACTAATCTTTGCTCACAAACAACTGAAAAAAAATTAGTTGTCCATCATATAGTCATCTTTTGAAAGTAATGGCCTCACAATTAATTCCTGCACTTGCATATGGTTTGGAAATATGGCAATTGAAGTTTTAAACGAACTACAGATAAAGGTGTATAAAGCCGTTTTTAACCTTCCAAAAAGTGCATCACCTGCAGAGATCCGTCTGGAATTCGGTCTACAAAATCAGGAATTCCAGCGTCAATCTGTTTTTTCAAAAATTATGCTGGAAACTTCGTTCCGCAGATCCTGGCTCTCTGAACAGCCTTTGTTGGTTGGAAATAAAGGTTCAGTTTGATTTGCAAATATCGCACTCATGGGGCGAATATTTACGAACAGCACTGACTACACTAGACATACAAGAGGCATGGGATAGTAAGATGGAAAGGACGGCATTCAATAAAGTGTGTAATAGTGCTGCAAAAAACCTGTCCCTTGTCAAAGATAAAAGATTATTGGTAAAACGCAAACACTCTTGGACAGTTATACATTTTTATGTTAAACCGAAACCACAAGCTTATTTAGCGGCTCATTTTCGATTGTTTTAAAAAAAGAGTTTTATGATGTATCGATTTGGAGAATACAAAACCAAGGATTTGCAACAATCATGGAAAGGAAAATTCCCAAACGAAAACTGCTGTTTATGTGGATACCATACCGAATCTTTATGTCATTTGATGTGCGTTTGTCCCGTAGTGAAAGAAGCAAGAACGAGACTCTAGAAACCTGTAGACAAACTGTAACTTGCTGGTTGGGGGGTGCATCAACCATTCTTATTTGTCGAGGGGTTACGTTTCTTACCTTGATTGACAATCTCTTATGTAAAGTAGACAATATAAAATGAACTAGGCTATAAATGAGTTGGAAATCATGCATGAATTGTAAAAACTTAATTTTAATGGTTTTTATATGTAATCTAGTTTTAAATCATTTGAAACTGATTTTTAAACAAGTAATTTATCTTTACTATTATGCTTTATGGTTGTGATAACCAAATAAAGTTATTCTTGAACTATTGAACAGTTTACCCGCGATAGCAGCTGCAAAAAACATCGCCACGGATGACTCCCGCAACTATCGCTAATGAGATTCAGAGTAGGCGTTCCCGTGCCAAAAGCCGTGACAACACAACTCCACAACATTCACAACAAACAGCCAGAACTGCGATAAGAAGACAAAACAGGCGATAAGGTACGTTAGCAGCAGGAACCTGCTCTGACCTGGTGCTAAGTCGGACCGCAGCCTTCACCACAAAAGGGAGCACAGCCCACAGCCACATAGGAAGGGCAACAGATGCCAGGGAGCCACTGGTCACGTGGCCCGGACAGCCAAGAGGACCACAACACCCACTGCCACCACCCCAGTCCCCATACAGCACCCGGAACACCCCCAGGCAGTGCTGACAAAGACACCGGACCCCAAGGAAACACACCAGCCTCACAGACCCAACACCTGACAATGCCTTTGCCCAATACAGGCTCAAAAGGACAACCATCGCATGCAACATGACCAGCAATGCCCAACAGTCTGACGGCACCAACACAGCGGACAACCAACATCCCACCCCACACAAAGCTGCTGGCTGTGCTGCACCTGTTGGCCCCTGGTACCTCCAACCAACACCCGCCACTGTTGGAGGAGTCACACAGCCAGCCATATCCAAGTGACTCACACCTGTCCTGTACCCCAGTGCCCATACGTCAAACATAATGCTCTGGATCAGCTGGAGACCAAGCAAGGACCATACACCATAGCTGGATGCACGTACGTGTTGGGGGAAATCCACAACACACATGTCATACCTGTGCCCCCTGCAGACACAGCACACAATCGCCACAACAGAAAGCACACGTCTCACATCAATGTGCAGGCAACAACCGAACACCGTGCAACCTCCACCAATCTCGCCTCCAAATACCCAGCTACTGTGCACGATTCCTCCATCCTCCGACAGTCCATCAGCAACCAGTGTCCCCAGAATGGCACCAAGGGAAATGCACAGCCCCTTGGCAAGTACCGAATGAACACCCCACTCACCTCAACTCCACAACCATGCAACCCACAACTCTGGCAATGCACACGTCACAAAAGCAAAACCAACATGCAAAACAACATGCCCACCCACCAGACACGACAGGACAACTCAAAATGGTAACCTGGGCAAGCCGTGAACATGAGCCATCACTGGCATGGCACCTTAGCCACACACTAGCCGAATGTGGGGAGAGGTGGCAACCAGGCATGTGTGAAGGATGCAGGAGAACCATGATTGGGAAACTACACAATGCCTAGAGTGGCGATGATGTGCTGGACAGAACGCAGTATGCAGAACACACCCATATCCATGGCGACATACACCTCTGGTGTATGGAGTGTAGTGGACAGTGGACGCAACCATGTCACCCCGGCCAGTGGGGGATTTGCGGAAATGTTGCCTGTTACACCCCGCCTGTAAGCGTGAGCGGAGTGGGATGGCCCGGCGTACGTCAGGCCAGCGTAGGGGTGTGAATAAAAAGCATGTAGCCCTGGGCATGGTCCTCTTCCGGAAAGCCCAACCTCTCTGCCAGGGTGGCAGCGCTCACCACGCCACAAGGCCGACGTTGTCCTTATGAGCGTAGTTGCCTGCGATCCCTGTGTGCATGCCGTACCCCGGACCGCTGGACCCTGAAGCCGTCAGGCCCGCACCTGCGCAGCCAGGCCACACTGATCACCTGCCGACACCGGCGTGTGTCACAGAGGGCCCACCACGTGCAGGCGGAAGCTCCAAGCCAGAGGCCTGCGAACTTGGCAGCCTCCTCAGACCATCACGGGCTCCACGACAGAGGCCCGCTTTAGTCCTTTCTCGTTGACGTACTCTACTGCCGCCTCCAGCCTACACCACTGTCAAGTAGGTCACACATTTGAAACTGAGTCTTGATTACACCATGGCAGTGAACATCATTTAAGGCAGAGTTCATGTCACTATACTCCCTTCGATGTGGTGCCACCAAGTCTTTGCATAGCACTACAACCACTTGTGTCTGTGAGCCTACGCGGATTACTGCCCTCGTCCAACGCTGAGCACGAGTAGGTCACAGAATTGGAACTGAACATCGATTATTCAAAGGCAGAATACATCTCACACGCAAGGAGAGGTGTATGAGGATGACGCGTTGCAGACCGGAGGGAACAGGATCATCGTTACGGAGGTGATCGAACACTACCGACAACTGCCCTGGTGTCACTAACTCCGTGCATTGCGAGCCAACAACAGGTGGGTGTGGGCCACTGCTGACCGCTGCCTCCGGCCTACACTGCGGTCCAGTGGGTCACAGAGTGTTGATTTAGTGATGGTGGCGTTCATATCAGTGTACCGGCATCATTGCAGACTGCATTCCCTCTCAGCACCGGTGCCACTATGTCTGTTCCCCGACATTTATGGACACTGTCTGGTCGTACATTGGTGGCGTCTGAGTCTATGGACTAGGGTCTAGTGTTCATCCTCATGTAGCTGATACCGAAATGGTGTTGGAAACGAGGCTGGCGCTTTCCACTCCTCCATTTGCTGCTGCCTGATAACGTCAGACCTTCCGCATCATGCCCTGGAGATCACCCTCCTCTGTCCCCCACAAGCCTACGCCACATTCACATTGGACATCGATGAGGACCTGCTCACTGCGCGTGGACCTACCTCAGTGCACCGCAAGTCACAGACCCGTGGCAGAGTGTCTGTGCCGGCCGCTGTGCATACAGGGCCACTAACTCTGTGCTGGTCAGGTCCAGGACCCCTTTTTCTGAGATATTGGATGGCCTCTGAGGCGATGGCCACAGGGTCATCAACGCCATGTGTCTGTGGCCCTGCGCTGTGTAATGGATGTGGCTTCTCACCAATAAGCCACACCCAACCACTGCACTCCCACCCGGGAGGCAAATATAGCACTGCACCTTTTAAAAATACACTTTGAACAGCACTTCTTTTCGGCAAGGCAAGAAAACAAACCCAAATATAGGTAAAGTAACGCACACACAAATGTATTAATAAACGGTAGGCCAATCAAACACTTTTAAATGAACAAGTAAAATAAAATATAGGGACTCTGTCTCTTTTAGAATAAGGCTTGGAGTTTATTACATAATGCTCTCTAAACAAAGGCTGTCTCAGATGCCAAATGCACAAGATTCGAATATATGTAGCAAACATAATCTACAGGCATGAATCAATAACTGAGCAAACTATAATCTAAATGGCATGAATCAATAATTATACTTGTTAATAAACAAGCAATAACTGATATAAGATAAGATACACTGGACGTCCTGCAAAAGATCAGAAAGATATACATATATATATACACAGTAGAGGATTACTCTCGATGTCCACCTCCCACACCACAAAGAAAACACCTCAAATGATCAAAGCCACTGGCACACACATGAGGCCCTGTCAAAGAAAGATAGCAAAATTACAGGATAGAAGAGAAGCAGATATATGCAGGACCATCCTACACTAAGGCTAGGGTAAAATAACACACTAAAATCAGTTAAAATGGTGGCAGTCGGAGGTCATCATAGGGTGCCAGACTACAAGAGTGGCTCTTTCACTACACGCTGTCTGCTGCCTCCAGCCTCAACTGTGGTCCACCAGGGCTCACACATCAAATTGAGGCCTGATCGACCCGGACGTCGCATCACCACAGGAGGCACACGCCACCACTGCCAGGACCACCTCCAACCTCCATCTGCCAGAGTCGAAACGGTGGTCCTGACGGACTTACGGAGTTGCTCACACCTGTCGTGGATGCCATCATCAGTCAGGTACCCTGCTCAGCACTCCAGGTGCCACTGACTCAGTGCACCGCAAGCCATCGTCCGTTACTGATTGAGTTTTGTGTTGTGGAGTGGTTGCGCTGCAATGTCACCTGAAGCAGTGTGGGAGACCCGGGATGCTGATGAGGAAGATGATGCAGGTCTAACACACCCCACTGCATCTGCATCAGGAACGTCCCGAAGGGACACAATCCGAGACTTTTTCTTCACATGTGCGCGCTCAGCTGTGGTGCCCCTACCTCAGTGCACTGCAAATCACGGACATTTCTGTTTGCATGTTGTGTTACCTCTGGACTTTCTCCGGCTCCCTCCATGTTGCTCAGCAGTTAACTCTGTCATGCAGGTGTTTTCAGTTTCCGTTCAAGTAGTTGCCAGCACCAAGCACTGCGTGCGGGCTGGCTTGCGAACAACACACACACATCCAGCACAGTCGTCACTGTACATGTGGCCCTGCCAATAAAGGGGCCGGGCACACGTGCCCGTAGCCAGTACAACATGATGTCTACGTGTGTCCCTGTGGTCTTGTTGTATGCATGAGGGCCCTGTGCCCTATGATATTACATTGTGCTGTGTACATCGGATGCAGACATGTTGCCGCAGGCAGCGGGTTTGAGCTTGGACATGTAGCTTTGTCGTCACCCACTCAATTCGTAAGGGGAGTGGCCAGGGCCGTCGTACGCAGGGCCAACGTGGGTGTGTGACTGCTATTTGCGCGCCCCTGGGCGTGGTTCCGTATTGTGAATGTGCATCTGCATGTGTCTCTATGGCAGTGTGGGTCTCCTTTGTGGGTGGTCCCTGAGGGTGATAGACACCAATGTATGTGTTCTAGTTCGCCTTCCATGGTTTCGGCACCCACCCACACCTGTTGGGCCACCTCCTTTTGGCATGCTGACACCTGGCATTGGGGTGCCATGTGTGGGTGGGTGAAGTGTTGTGAGCCAGCTGTGCTTGCGGGTGCTTCCTGCTGTGTGGTCTGTTGCAGGCTCTGTGTTCTCCTCTGAGTAGCTGATCTGGCATGGTCCTGGTGGTGGGTTGCATGGGATATCCATGGGCTGTAGTAGGGCGTCGGTGTCGACGGTGTGGTGGTCCTCTCCGGCATCACAGATGTGTTGTCTTCTGTGCTCTGCCGGAGGTGTTGTGTGCTCCTCTGCAATGTGAAGGGGAGATGCATGTTGACATTGTGTTGACATATGTGTTGGCTTACATGCAGACTGTATGGCAATGTACATTGTGACTGTTTGTGAGGTGCTGGATTCTTCTGCGGGACAGTGTACATTTGGACTACATGACGGATGTGAGATCGTATGCGTACATTTCCATTTCCATTTCACAGTTTCCAGCTCTGTCAGATGTAGTAGGCATGTTTCTGTGCATGTGCGGAGCCAGTTGTGTCCTCTGTCCTGCAGTGTCGGCTATGCACATTGTACCACGTTGTCATCAATGTGGGTGTGCTGTTCTTTCTATGTGTGTGTGTGCTGCAGTGTGCCAAGGGGATCAGGGACATTATCCTGGGTAATTGTGGGTGTGCAGTGTGCTACTCCTCGTTGTGCATGTGTGCCATTGTGCCCATCTCCCCCGTCCCCCAAGACCCTGTTGATGTTGTGTCAGGTCCTCTCGAGCTGTGTCCGTACTCCCTACTCCTTGCACTGTCTCCACACTGATGACTGTGGCCTCGGTTTCCTCCAGCTCCTCCTGTGTTGCTGGACTTCCACCTCCTGTAGCCATTGCTTCCTTCATGTTGGCAGCGGGTTTGTGCCTGGTTTCGGGTGTCACATCATGCCGGCGCCTCTTGGCCTCCTCGGCACTCCAACTGCATTCCTGGTGGTCTGCTTGTGGGTCTGTTGCTGGTAGTGTTCTGTCATCTCCTTGACGATGGTCTTGTTTTCCTGCGGTCTGCACCCCTTCTTCCTCTCCCTCTTCTCCTTGGCCTTCCCCAACCCCGTTGTTCCTTGCTGGTGGTCTGTGGGGGTTGTGGGGTTCGCGTTCAGTTTGCATCCATGTTGCTACGTGCTTTGGCGTGTTTCTGGTGTGTTGTTTCTGTCTTTTTTGTGGTGCATTTGCCTCCCAGACGCGTGGTATTTGCAGGTCTGTGACTGGTTTTCGCGACTTTTTGTTCGGCGTTGGCCTCGTTTTTTTTTTTTTTTTGCGTTCGCGTTTCGCATTTTTGCGGCGTGGCGTTGGATTTTGCGTGGCCAGTTGACACGTTATCTGGTGACTATCGCATGCTACTGCCGCGTTGTGAATACTTGGCAGTTCGAGCTGGACTGTTCCCATTGGGCACAGGGTCAAGACTGATTTGCATATGGCTGGGTCCAAACTGGAATGGCATGGTGAGCAAAAAACGATGGATTTAGGCCCAGAACTCTGTACTGGGGTGAATGTATGACATTGTTCTGCATTCTGTCCATCAATAGTTCTTTTTGCATTTGTCACCCCGAGTGGGACGGGTATGCTTATACGTGAGTCCTGTTCTCTCCATGCCACTGGAATCAAGCTATCCTGGCTGAAGAGTGGTGAAACCCCGAAACCGGTCCTAGGATGCTTGTTTCCAGTCCAGGGAGGACCTGGCCTGGCAGTTCGGGCTGGACTGTTCCCATTGGGCATGGGGTCAAGACTGATTTGCATATGGCTGGGTCCAAACTGGAATGGCATGGTGAGCAAAAAACGATGGATTTAGGCTCAGATCTTTGTACTGGGGTGAATGTATGACATTGTTCTGCATTCTGTCCATCAATAGTTCTTTTTGCATTTGTCACCCCGAGTGGGACGGGTATGCTCAGACGTGAGTCCCGTGCTCTCAATGCCACTGGAATCAAGCTATCCTGGCTGAAGAAGGGTGAAACCCCGAAACCGGTCCTAGGATGCTTGTTTCCAGTCCAGGAAGGACCTGGCCTGGCAGTTCGGGCTGGACTGTTCCCATTGGGCAAATGGTCAAGACTGATATGCATATGGCTGGGTCCAAACTGGAATGGTATGGTGAGCAAGAAAACAATGGATTTAGACCAGATCTCTGTACTGGGGTGAATGTATGACATTGTTCTGCATTCTGTCCATCAATAGTTCTTTTTGCATTTGTCACCCCGAGTGGGATGGGTATGCTCCGACGTGAGTCCCGTGCTCTCCATGCCACTAGAATCAAGCTATCCTGGCTGAAGAGGGGTGAAACTCCGAAACTGGTCCTTGGATGCTTGTTTCCAGTCCAGGGAGGACCTGGCCTGGCAGTTCGGGCTGGACTGTTCCCATTGGGCACAGGGTCAAGACTGATTTGCATATGGCTGGGTCCAAACTGGAATGGCATGGTGAGCAAAAAAACGATGGATTTAGGCCCAGATCTCTGTACTGGGGTGAATGTATGACATTGTTCTACATTCTGTCCATCAATAGTTCTTTTTTCATGTGAATACTTGGTTGGCACGGCGGAATTTTCCTGCGTTGGGCTGCGATGTTGGAAGTTGCGTTAGGCTACTCTTGCGGTAGTTATCACACGTTCTTGTGAATATAACCCAACGTTTTTTAGGACAGAGCAGGAGAAAAGGAAGACGTGGAAAAAGGGACAACAGGAGAGTCCAATGGGAGGACGACAGAACATCAGTGAATACTCGGAGCCAAACCAGAGGTCAACAACCCAGCACGAGTGCAACAAAGGACTAGTAGTCAACCTTACTGAGCACAGAGGAACTTGCAATCCTTAATAAAGGATTGGCATTTGTCCCCACCACATTTCTAGACAAATTCCACCTGCGGTGCGAACTTAGCGAATTGTTTCGTAAAATTTGCATCAAAAATTTTTCATGGATAAAGACAAACCTGAGGATGAGAACGGCTACACCAACCTATGATTGAAATCTACATTTTTTCCGCCAACTTCAGTTATGCCCCCAGAGGTCATTGCCTTTGAAGAAGGAGTTTTAAAAGAAGGTGAACTACTCCATCCAAAAAGAGGCAGTTTTAACAACCTAAGTAACAAGGAACGAGCGGCCCTGAAGACCTTAAGCACCAGCTCAGATATTGTCATCAAACCGGCCGACAAAGCTGGCGCTACGGTTATCCAGAGCATCAGTGCCTATAGAACTGCATGCATGAACCTCTTGGTGGACGAAAAATATTATTAAAAAATCAACAGGGATCCAACATCACGCATCAAAAAATCAATACAAACATTAACAGATGCGCTAGACAAAAACTGGATTACCAAAGAAGAACACGACTTCCTCAATCCAGACGACCCTGGGGTGCCTTGTTCTACACAATGCCAAAGATACACAAAGGCAGAATACCACACCCTGGTAGGCCAATCGTCTCGGGGATAGGTTCTCTCCTCGAACCTTTGTCCAAATACGCCGACTGGTTCTTACGTCCTCTAGTAACGTGCATAAAATCATATGTGCAAGACATAAAACACCTTCTCAATCTCTTAGCAGGGATTGAATACAACCCAGTAGAGAATACCATGGTTTGTCTGGACGTGGAGGCGCTGTACACCAGCATTCCACAGGAAGAAAGCATCCGCGTGATTGAAGACCTTTTGGAACAGGAAGACTGGCAGTGGGAGGTACCAATAAGTTGGGTAATCACTCTTATGCGCCTAGCCTTAACTGAGAACTTTTTCAGTTTTGAAGAACAAATATATCTACAAGTCCATGGGACTTATATGGGCAGCACTTTTGCGCCGAGCATAGCGTGCCTCTACATGGGCCATTTTGAAGACCAACACATCTGGCCCATTAACCCTTACAATGAGAACATCTGCAAGTTGTATAGATACATTGACGATATTCTGGTCATTTGGAAGGGGGACAAATCCAACTTGAGTAATTTCTCAAATTAGATTAATCAACCTAACCCACACCTCCTCTTCACCATGACCATGAACAGCGAGTAAGTTTCTTTTCTAGATATCACTCTTAAGGCTAGAGGAAGTACATTGGTCAGCACACTTTACACTAAGCCAACAGACCGAAATAGCCTGTTACGTTTTGACAGCGCGCATCCGCGTTTCTTTAAAGAGAACTTGCATGTTGGCTAGTTCCCTAGGGTTCGCAGAAATTGCGCTGACCCCAAAGACTACAAAAAAGCGGCAGAAAAACTAACCACCAAACTACAACAGAGAACATACCCCCAGAAAATAATAGAAAGGGCTAAAAAGAGGTCGCGTAACACCCCTAGGGAAGCGTTGCTGGAAACTCACCAGAGAACACAAACGGATAAGTTGATATGCGTGACGACATAAAACTCCTCTTCTAACAGTATAAAGGAGATCATAAATAAAAAATGGTCTATTCTATCTTCCAACAAACTCACTTTTGAGAAACCCATGTTCTCGTTCAGGAGAAACAAGTGCTTGAGGGACATGTTGATACAAACTAACACACAAAGACCTAAAGGTAGGAACCAATCTACACTATGGAATAACCCACCAGTGATGGGCCATTATCCCTGCGGGTCATGTGTGGTATGCCCCCTCACTGAACACACCAAACAAATCGACCTTGGCATGACACACCCTTGGGAACAAAGGGCACTTACAAATTGTAACACCAAAAATGTGGAGTATCTTATAAAATGTCCATGTGACTTATTGTACGTGGGCATGACCAGCAGGAAGATAAAGGTGCGCATAAGTGAGCACAGGAGCACGATAAGGCGGGCAGTTGCGGCAACCAAACTCACGGCTCACTACCTGGTAAAAGGACACAATGATACTGACATCAGGTGGACTATCATTGAAAAAGTTAAGGGAGTAGATAACCTTACCAACAGGCTTCTAGAACGCGAGCAACGGTGAGTTTATCATTTAAGGACCCACGAAATGGGACTCATTGATTCCATACTTTGGAATCAATTGAATAAGAAATGATTACAGAAGGGATTCCTCTACAACATAGTTGGTTTATCCCACCCCTGGTACATCGCCTTGTAATTTTTCACAAATTATTAGAGGCAATTAATTTCATTGTATATATTTTCATGCTCAGATGTGCCTCTCCCCATTTCTAAGAGCATGCTCTGACAACAAGCGTCACATGCCCTCAGTTCACACAATTTACATTCAGCCGCGGTCGGTAGTAGGAGTAACTGCAGGGCGGTGACGTGGGGAGGGGGAGGGGCAGGGTGGGGGGTAGTAAACTATGGATTACGGAGGTTTACAGGTAAGTTAACATATAAATTAATAAAACGTATTTCGTTGCGTGCACTGCATCCCAAAATGCGATGCAGTGCACGCAACGAAATTCGTTTTATTAATTTATATGTTAACTTACCTGTAAACCTCCGTAATCCATAGTTTACTACCCCCCACCCTGCCCCTCCCCCTCCCCACGTCACCGCCCTGCAGTTACTCCTACTACCGACCGCGGCTGCTTACATTGAGCCCCACATATGTCTTAATTCATGACATAATATGGGTAGTACTATTATCTAGCACAATACGCCATCTGGTATTTACACGGTAGTACTTGCCTTTTTAACTCGTGCCACACTCTTTTATTATAGCCCGGGCACTGTGTTTTATGTTTTCACATCTCGAACAAACATCAGTTTTTGAGTGCAAACACCGCTACAGGTACGTGTTGTAGAAGCTGCTCATGTCGCTGCTAATTCTGTTGGGCGATAATTTCTCAATTTCTATGTTCTTTTCTCTTCCTATTGGGCAATTGTTTTCTACCATTTTGGCATCTCTTCTGCTGTTAACCATGCAGTATGTGACTAAAGGGCTACCCCATTACCTCCTGAGGCCCCCAGTGACGCAGTTTCTCTCCCTAAGAGGGGTAAGGGGGAATACTATGGATGGATGGATTGAGTGTATGGTTAACTACGACGACTGGTAGCAGCATTTTGCTCTTTGATATGAGTGACACTGGCATATTTCACTGAGACTGAGCACGCACAAGTATGTGGATAGCGACAGAATGCGAGTCATGTTGCCACCACACTATATTCACCACCTAGTCGGATGTGACACGGGCATATTTCACTGAGACTGAGCATGCACAAGTATGTGGATAGCGACAGAATGCGAGTCATGTTGCCACCACACTATATTCACCACCTAGTCGGATGTGACACTGGCATATTTCACTGAGACTGAGCATGCACAAGTATGTGGATAGCGACAATGCGAGTCATGTCGCCACCACACTATATTCACCACCTGGTCGGAGCATTATAGCTTGTCTCAAATTATTTTTATGCCTGAACCACTGGCAGTAGTGCAAGCCAGCTCATCACATTTCTTTTTATAAATACTTTGCATTAATAAACCATAAATAAAAGTTTGAACTGCATGAATACAAATCCTACCCTAACTTCAGATGGTGCTTTATCACAGATCCTTAATGTTATACTGTAAACAGGCAGCCAAACTCCTGCAGGGGGTTCGGTCAACTTGTCCAGAGGTAAAAATAAACATGTAAACTTGGTGTCCTTAACACCAAACAATATGTCCTGAGTGTTGAGCAATAGAAATGCCACACCCCTGACTGTGCTGGTTTGAAGACAGATGTTAGAAACAGAGTCTCTAACTGGCAGTCGTTTGCTCCCTGCCTGAGTAGGGACTCTAACTCTAGTCAAGTTATGTAAGTTACACTTAAAATAACCCCTGCACACCCTCTTGGTAGTTTGGCACCTAGCAGCCAGGATTATCCCAGAGGCAATGTATAAAGTATTTGTGCACACACAGTAACACAGTGAAAACACTACAAAAGGACTCCACACCAGTTTAGAAAAATAGCCGATATTTCTTTGAATAAAACAAGACCAGAACGACAAATATTCAACATACACAAGTCAAGATATGAATTTTGAAAGATTAAAAAAAAGTTGTAGTTCTTAAAAATTTATGGAAGCGTTTGATCAGGACTCCTTAGATGCGTCAAAAATGATGCGAGGTGAAGGGGATGTGAAGTGTCGAAAAAGCAGGTGCTGCATCAAGTAGGCAGGGGAGATGATACCTCAGTACCTTACTGCGGTGCAAATAAAGAAATCGGCATCCAGGGATGATGCGTCGAAAATCAAGTCACGCTGCGTCGATTCCTCAGCGTTGAAGCAGACTTTGCGTTGGAGGTGGGGCGATACGTCACAGACCTCAGTGATGCAGTGCTTTAAACTCATGCAGCGGTATTTCTTCAGAGTCGCTGTGATGAAAAGCTGGGGCCTGCGTTGTAAGCTGCAGTCATTGCGCAAGGCGGGAACCACGCTCCGGTACAGGCTGCAGTGATGTGTCGAGCTTTGGTGGTGCTGCACCAATTCCGAACAACACTTGGAGTCGATGTGTGGATTTTCTTTTTTGGTATCACCAGAATCCACTTTCTAGGGCCCAGGAACTAGATTTGGCACCACATGGCAGAGTATGACTCACAGCAGCAGAGTTCACGTGATTACAGGTGTAGTCTTTGATGGCCCTGAGACTTCTTAACAGGAGGCAAGCTCAACTCAAGCCCTTGGAGAACCTTGGAAGCAAGATGTAGAAAGCAAAGTCCAGTCCTTTCACTCCCAGGACAAAGGTAGCAAGCAACAGGCCAGCACGGCAAAGCAAACAGCAAAGTGGCAATCCTTCCTGACAGCAATCCAGCTCTTCTTCCTGGCAGAATGTCCTCAACCCAGAAGTGTTCTGAGTATATGGTTTCACTGTTCCAGTACTTATACTTATTTATTTGAAAAGTTTTATATAGCGCTGGCTAGACTTGGAGGTATCAGAGCGCTTTACATGAGATAGTACATTGCTTCAAAACATTGTTACATAGTTACATCAGTTGTAGTTACCAGTATATGCTTAGGAGAAAAAAATGTGAGCTTACACAATAATATAAGATAATTAGCCCGTAGCATATCCAAGACACACGTCATGTGGGTAATGGAAGGTAGATGGGGAAAGGTAAACAGGGGAGAGGAAAGCAGACTGAGTCAGGTAGATCTGGAGGGGGAAATTACTCCAGGGGGAACAAAGCAGTCGAGGGAAGAGACAGAGAAAACCGTGAAGAACCGTGACAAACAATGTCCGATGTCCGGCTGGGTAGGTGACGGACGAGGGGGTGACCCAGAGCCAGATTCCGCTATAGCTGCATAGGCCAGCTCCACCGGACAGCGGCCAAGGGTGCTTGGGTTCCTCGGTAAGTACATACAGTTAAAGTTTCAGCCCGTGGGGCATTGTCATAGTTCCATAGAAGGCATCAGTCCCGGTGTACCCATTTAAGCCTTTGAAGCAAACTTAAAGAAAAGTCTTTGTAGTACACAAGACCATGCCTTTCCCTGCTCTGGCTCCAGCAACACTACAGGGGATGGAGACATCTTTGTGTGAGGATAGCACACCCCTATTCAGTTGTCAGTGGCAACTCCTCCCACCACTGTATCTCAGGAAGGTCCTTCAGCCTGGTGATGGGCCATCAGGATATGCAGGGCACACCTCAGCAAAAATGAAATGCAGCACACAGTCAAAAATAGGAGGTCAGAGTCAAAAAGACAGAGGAAACCACACCAAAAGATGCCAGGTCTAACAACAGATATAACCAGAGAGTTAATCTAGGCATGTGGTGATGGATTCTTATAGTATGGCATTGTAGTGTCCTTCAAAAGAAAGTATATCTTCAGCTGTTTTCTAAATTAATGAATGGTAATGGCAGTCATATTGGGTAAGGGGATGTAATTCCAGATTATGGTTGTGTTCCTGTTGCTAAGTTTTTTCTTTACTTCACTTCTTTGTCTCCAGTCTGGGTCTGGTGTTCTGGCTGTGGATGTACTGAGAGACATCAGAGATGGCGAGCTTGTCAGCCAGATAGACAGGGATGCCAGTTGTGATGGCTTTGTAAATGAGGCAGCTTGCCTTGAAGGCAGTGCAGACCTTCAAGGGGAGCCAGTGAAGATCCATTGTGGTGGACGTGTTATGATCATAATTATTTAGGCCATTGATGACACAAAGTGCAGCATCTAGGATCACCTTAAAGAAAGCCAGTGTGGAACTTCGAAGTTCACGGAGGAGGAGATTGTCACCATCCAGATGTAAAAGTACGAGGTCTTGAGCATAAGTTGTGAAGTCAATTTCTAGGAGGAATAGTTTCACTTTTTTTAGCAAAGAGATAGTGAGAGAGAAAGTACCACATCGGCTTAGTTTTCTTGGTGATGGTGAACTTCTCCAGCACCTCGAGAACCTCACAGATGAATTATTGCGCTCTGTTAATGTTTGATTGATTGACTGATTGATTGCGTTCCTTGAGGGTGAGATGAGTTTCCAGGGTGAATCAGAGAGATTTGGCATTACTTAAAGTTTGGGGTTCGATCCCTTTACATTCATGTTGTTCAGTCAGTTTTCGACTACATGTTGCATGATGTTCTTCTCGAACAGGAGGAATTCTTTTTTGCTGAGGTTAAGCATCAGGTAGATGCTAGATAACCAGATCGGCACGAAGTGCCGGCAATGAATGAGGAGTTGGATGTCTAGAGTGGGGGAGACTTTTACGTAAAGTTGTGTGTTGTCAACATATTAATGGATTTTGATGCTGTTACCGGTGACTAGAGTTCCATGCAGTGGTTAAAGATGAAAGGAGACTCAGGCAGGGTTTTTAGAATCACAAAAATATGAAAATGTACATAAATTGTAAGCACATGTCTACGATGTTCAGATGTATGCATTTGGTTTGTAATTCTGGCCCTATGTACATTAGAATAAATGAGGGAGGAGAAATTGTATATTCATGAAAGCTGTAGCAACCACTGGTTCCAGACCTTCATGTAAAGAACCTTTTTGGTCCTTAGTCTGAAAAAAAGGGAGCCTATAGGACAGTACGTAAAAGGGCAAAAAGGGCTGCAGCCACCGGGGAGATGCAACAACTGTAGGCTCTCTTCATTCTCCTACTTTCCAGTGTGTGAAGGCAAACAAATTAAAAATGAACACTCAAAACTTATACTCAAAAAAATAATGGTATACTGAAGCTTCATTCACAGTTTCACACAACTGTTCCAGGAATTAATCTGCTTTGGTCTAGTCAATGTTGTTTTGAATATAACTTGTGCTCTTTCCTACTTTATTCCCATAGATGTTCTGACAGCTTTACAGGAGCTCGTTGTCAAGAAACTTTTCTTCCAAGCAAGAAGGCTCAACCCAAAACTGCAACACTTACAAACGTCTTGGTGTTGGCCGTCGTCATAGGAGTGCTGTTCACGGCCGTCCTCTACTTCATTTGCAGGTAAATCAGCTCCACATTCTTTATTGTTTGTTCTATTTCCAGAAGATGTGTCTCTATTAAGACTGACCGTGAAAGAATGACTCAAGGGCATGATATGTGCATATTTGCTAAGAGTGTGAACACATCAGGAGTTCAGAACCATCTATTGGAAAAGAATGAATGGTGGAGCCTTGCGTCAACCCGCGAGCAGTGAGCCACCCGAACAGCCTGGCTGATTGTTACAGTCTTAGACATGGCATATTTTTCATAGTAGAGAGTGCCTTGTCGATATGTTTCCGTGCATCATATATAGAGCAGGCATGGAAATTGTCTGGAATACCTCCAGAAGCTTGTCGCCCCACTTAATCCCTGGTCATTCCCTGGGATGGGAAAGCTCCAAGTGGGTTCTCCAATCAGATTTCAATGGCAAAAAATAGTCTGAATATCCAAAACAACTGTAACTTATCTCTGAAACTCTTTAGGAAAGGACCTGTCTTTTTCAACTGCGATGAGAGATCCACACACTTCGTCATTCTGAGCAATAACCCCATCGGGTCTGTCATTAATAGGGTTCATGTTCTTGATCTGAGCTGTCTGACTCCATAGACTTGAGATGTGAGTAGAAGGAAACATGTTGGTGCTCTACAAAACCGAGAAATAAGTAACTACATACAGAAGATTCACTATAGTTGTTTTCCTTCTGATATCACAAACTGTATGTCGACATCCTTTGAATATAAATTTGGAATAAAATGTGCCCTTCTATACCAGTTAGGTTTTGACTGCAAAAAAGATTTCATTTTATTCGTAAATCGTAAACAGTGCATGGTGAAAAAAGCTCAATATATATATATATATATTGTTCTCAGGTTCTGCAGTTCTAAATGTGACGTACTTAGCGACTCCTCTCCACAGACGTTGTGTAGCCCTCCATCTCATTGTGCCATGGCTCTGATCACAACATCTATAGATCAATGAACACTCTTGAGCCTCTGCTTCAGAAGTCTTTATTGTGCAAACGAGGTTCTGCTAGAAGTAGGTCAGTCTCATGGTTGCAAATGATTTTGCTGAACCTATTTAACTATATTTTCTTCTTTTGTGAAGGATATTCTTCCATTCATAAATGTGGAAAGTGACAACAGCATTTGATTGTGTAAATAGGGTGCTCCTCAAGTCAACCGTAGCCTCCTATGAGTCGCCATAAATGTTCATTACAATAACTCAGTCTTGTGCTAGATATTGACACAAGAATTGAACTTTTCCCCAGTGAAACTACTGGAAAGGGGGTTCAATAGGGTTATTTGTTGGCACTGATGTTGTTCCTCCCCTATATAAATGGAATAAAGATGTGCCTTATCAGGTCTGAATGAGATGTGGGGCGTGAATCGTCTGATATTTTTTGCTCCTTGCTGAATCACTCTGATCCTCTTTCTGAAGTCGGGGAATGCTGAATCAACCAGTTACAAAAGTTACCAGTGGAATCAGGAATTCAGTGGGAGAGTGAAACCTCACTCTCAATGTCTTCCTCCATATGTTTTACTGAAAAATCTGGCAAAATGTGCAGTGGAGTACAGCCTGAATATGGATAATTAGCAGGGGCGAGTCGTATGCAAGGGCACCAACATTTACAAAATGACTGCATCTGCAGCTCCCATTCAGAGGGACCGAGCGCCCAAGGGCTTGCAGCTCATGTTGTTACATCTTGAAGTTTGGTATTTAACCCGTTCGATGAGCCCATCGGCCAACTGCCGTCGCGAGCACTACCTCCGTGGTGCTGCGCACGTCCGTTGGCTGACGCGGCCCCGCACACGCAAGAATGTACCCGCACCGCGGTGGATTTTACATCGCGGTTAAAGGGTAAAGACATTTGTGAATTCAAGGAAAGCTTTATTCGGCTGCTTTTTAAACAGACATAAAAGCACATAAAAAATCAATATCATTTCATTATATATTTACAACGGTATAACAATAAGGCTAAGTAAAAATCATCAGTTAATTTTCCATAAAAAAAGACACATATACACACAGAGGCAATGCTGCCCAAGTTACTGCTCAGTGATTATACAGCTTTTCCTATATTGAAGCACCTTCTTAAAAAACATAGCTAATCTCCACGCTATATGCTCGTTTTCCAGTAGCTGGAGTAAAAACAAGGCTGGGCGACATTGCCTAAACCCTTGATTACCTCCATATGTTTTACTGAGAAATCTGGCAAAATGTGCAGTGGAGTACAGCCTGAATATGGATAATTAGCAGGGGCGAGTCGTATGCAAGGGCACCAACATTTACAAAAATGACAGCATCTGCAGCTCCCATTCAGAGGGACCGAGCGCCCAAGTGCTTGCAGCTCATGTTGTTACATCTTGAAGTTTAGTATTTAAAGACATTTGTGAATTCAAGGAAAGCTTTATTCGGCTGCTTTTTAAACAGACATAAAAGCACATAAAAAATCAATATCATTTTATTATATATTTACAACGGTATAACAATAAGGCTAAGTAAAAATCTTCCGTTAATTTTCCATAAAAAAAGACACATATACACACAGAGGCAATGGTGCCCAAATTACTGCTCAGTGATTATACAGTTTTTCCTATATTGAAGCACCTTCTTCAAAAACATAACTAATCTCCATGCTATATGCTCGTTTTCCAGTAGCTGGAGTAAAAACATGGCTGGGCGACATGCCTAAAACCTTGATTTCCTACATATGTTTTACTGAAAAAGCTGGCAAAATATGCAGTGGAGTACAGCCTGAATATGGATAATTAGCTGGGGCGAGTCAGATGCAAGGGCACCAACATTTACAAAAATGACTGCATCTGCAGCTCCCATTCAGATGGACTGAGCGCTCAAGTGCTTGCAGCTCATGTTGTTACATCTTGAAGTTTAGTATTTAACCCCTTCCGTGCTCATGACGAGCGCAGCTCGTCATGAGTCACAGTGGAGCTGTGCTCATGACGAGCTCAGCTCGTCATAACGGCCGGGGCCCGCCTACGTGCGATAAATTCCCCGCATGTGCGGGAGAATAAATCAGTGGGCGGGGTCGTAACGAGCTCAGCTCGTCATGAGCACAGCTCCACTGTGAGTCATGACGAGCTGAGCTCGTCACGAGCCCAGTGGCACCGCGGCCCCACCCCTCCCCCGCACCGTGGGGGAATTACCAAAGATTACAACTGTAGGTAGAGGGGAGGCAAGTTAATTACGCTTAAGTAATAGTTCGATTGAGGATGCCTAGTTTTATGATTATTTTGGTATTAGATTTATGGATCATATTATCAGAGTTAAACATATTAGGAAAACAACCCAAAATGTGTTTCAATATAATGTAGGTATTCTAGATTTTCATTGTAGCACGGGTGCTTACCTAAAGGATGCTGCAATTAATGTTTATTGTAAGATTCTGGTAACAAATGTGACATACTTACCAGACATCTGGGTCTTCAATGAAAGCAGACCTATAAAGATAACACAAAGTCTTTTTTTGAAGAGCTTGAGACAGCTTCAATCTAGTAAAAGTAACATGATGGTAAGACAGAAGGACTGGAAGGGTGTTTGCGGGCGTCAGCGGGGGCACTACAGCGTCCAGTAGACCTTGCGTGGTGTGACCACCCACAGTGCAGCTGTGACCTGGAGGCGCTGCTCGGAAAAGCAGCAAGCCGCTCCCGCAGCATGGGATGCGCCCGGGCGAACACCGGGCCTGTCTGCGCCTTCCAGGCGGAAGAGGCTGGGCTGGGCCTGATCTCTTGGCCCTGGAATACCGCCCATAGAAGTAAGTGGTTTGCCTCTATCAGGAACGCTGAGCCTGGATGTGCCTCCTTGATCTTCCTTGGCTTGCATTGACTTTACCACCTATACTTTGTTGCCTCAACTGTTCGGCGTGTTTGCAGCCTTCTCCTATGAGTGGGTATCTATCTTAAACTTGAAGACAGTGAGTGCCAAATCAGCTATTGGCATGAACCATATTACTATTGATTCCTTTCTTGCCAGAGCAGTTAAAATCATCTTCATAGAATTTGACCTGGAGGAACATCGTTTGTCTCTGGGTCTGGATGGCCCCGTTGGGTTTCCAGAGCAAGTTGGTGGAGGCGGTGTAAATTCATGCTGTTAACCAGTTGGCAGTACGGGTTGTGGACAAAGAATATTTGTAAAGGCTTGCCTCTATCTTGGTCTCGGACAAGCCCTCCCCTGGGTATTCCTCCTCCCAGCCTATTGCTGCCCCTCCTTCCACAGCTCCTCCATAGTTGGTTTGTTCACCTGCAGCAAACGCAAGCGAAAGAGTCAGCAAGGTACTGAAGTTCGTCATTGCCAGTCTGGCTTCTTAGCTCTTCACCCCTTCCTATTGAGGACTCTTTATGGGCTCATGTCTTCCATAAATTGGTAGCTACTGTTAGAAATCTTCTTTCACAACTCTGGGAGGAGTTGGACAAGTTGGGACCGAAGTCGGGCAGATTCTTGCTTTATGCCAGAACCAGCAAAAGCCTTCTGGAACAGAGCCTTCGTTTTTATCTAAGGATGCTGGTAAAATTCCTCCAATATCAGTAGTCAATCAGCCACCGTTTGTGTTACATTCAGTTCCCCCATTAGCTGCTGTAGGTTCATGTTTATTTGACCCTTCTTTCACCCGTGCAATGGTGGGCATTGAACCAACCCCTCGGGATCCAGCAGACGCGCATCCCAGGCGACCCATGCGCCACATACTGTCTTTGACTCTGATTACCAACCTCCCTCCCGCTTGCTGCCCTTACACTGGGGTTTTAGTTGGCGTCCCCCATTGTCATAGGCTGCTCGGGAGGCTACTGGCCAGCTTTGCAATAAGGTTGGCCACTGGCTTGCCAATTATTCCAGTGTCAACACTAAGGACCATGAGAACATACTGACGGTGCGCTGTGTGGCACGTATTGTGCCTACTACCAAGACAACACAAGGGGACTGTGTGATAATGAGTTTTAGGTATCCTGCTTTGGGTCAAAATATTGTCTCTTTGGGGCCCCCGGGCCGACTTGCTGCTGGGAACATCAATATTCTACCGCTGGACCTCTTTTACAGACCTCTGTATCTGCACCAAAGCCCTTCACTTGGCTTGGCTGGTAATAGTTTCCCAGAGGGTAGCCGCGGTTTATGTAAGAACCGCTTTGCGCCTTTAACGGATATAAATGAGTCGGATTGACTTAGTCTGACTGAAAGGTGCGCTTGATGTCCTCGATGGGAATTGTACTGTGGTCTGCCCGCTCTGATTGGGCCGAGTGGGTCCTTAAGTAGCCATAGGCCTGTTAGCACACAGTTTGCTACAGTGATAAACACTACTACAAATGTGCAGCCCCCCGCCACCCCGAGGCTCTTTGCCTTCAGTCACCTCCCTTGTCAGCCAATGGGTAACCTGTAGCCTCCTCCGAGAGTGCATCCTTGGGAACAGGTCAGGACGTAGAAGGGGTTTCCCAAGGCAACTCTTATACTTTTATTAGTTGGAATGTGGCAGGTCTTAAAGATAAAGTGACATCCAAATCCTGATTGGGTAGCCTTCATCAGAAAATATGACCTGGTAGCTATGCAGGAGAACTGGGCTAGTTCCCCCATTGTGTGCAAAGGTTTCTCTTGATATTCAATCTCTGCGGTGGCTTCCTCTCATGGGAGGGCTAGGGGTGGCATTGCCATTTTGGTTATTCTGTACCTCAGGATAGGTGTGCCAATAGTGGACACAGCTATAATAATCATATATTATAATTTTATAATAATCATTTTTCTAGTTCTTCTTGTTTGTTTGAGGATTTGTTTGCTTTTATTTTGAGCCTTGAAATGTGAAGGGCGGTGCATGCTCAGCAGCTGTGACTCCTATTATGCTGGAATTTTAACGGACAAACTGGGGGATGGGATTGTGGCCTAGGCTGTGTGAGTTCCCTCACTATTTGAGCACCTGGGGACAATGGGTGGGCCAAGCTGAGGAGACTCATTGCCATGTCGGACTTAGTAGATATTATGAGGTATTTTCAGCACACTGGGCCCTGCAACTCACATACCTTGGATGGGGTCGGGGTTCGGTCAATGACTACATCTTCACCTCCAGGCAATTAGCACAGTTTTAGGTAGCTAGGTGGTTGAAACCCAGTGGGACAATCATGATGTACTTTTGATTGTTGGGGCTTTTCCTCTGTTGAGAGATGTTCCTCCCCCAATACGTGAACTAATCAATAAACATTCCACGGATGGACTGAGGGTGGTATGGCATCTTAAAGACCCTGAGACCACATTTGGTGCCTTACTTTAATAGTATTTGTCTACCTTTCTGGGCTCCTTAAGTAATGATTATGGGGAAGCTCTTATGAGTTTTCATCACGGGTCATATTTTGAAACCAGCTGTGTCCAAGACAGAGCATCTGCGCTGGTTTGATGCTAGCTGCTCTGTGGTTAATCATCATTTGAGGCATACTCTGTCCTGGATACCCAGAGATGTTGGGGCAGTTAGAGCAGCAAGGTTGGCTTACAACCTTGCTCTCAAGGAAAGGAAGTATGACTTGTTCCAAAGGGACTGAGAAACTCGAGCTTGAAGTCGCGCATAATTGTAGTAAGGAATTTGTGACACAGTTAATCGCCTTGGACAATATGATGCCCCCCAAATCATCTCCTGATGAGTAATATCTCAGGTCAGGATTGGGTTAGGCATTTTACCATAACAAACTCCTTGCGCTTTACCGCCTGTTCAGGTTTCCCTTCAGGAAATTGAGAAACACTTAAATTTAGACCAAATGGTAAGGCTCCAAGCCCAGTGGACTCCTATTGACCTTTTAAAATGTAACCTGGATTTGTGGCCCCCCCATTGGTAAATGTTTTTAACAGCTCTCTGTGTACCCGTGTCCTGGATTCCTGGACTTAATCCACCACAGTTCCAATTTTCAAAAAGGGGGACAGAGGCTCACCTATCTGCTATAGGCCCAACTCCCTAATTGCTAGTTCTGTGAAGGTTTTATGGAGGGTTGTCTTTAATCACTTTCAGGCTTGGGCTAATGGTAACAACATTCTGTCTCCTTGTCAGGTTGACTTCCGTCCTGGGTTAGGTACAGTAGAGCAGTGCCTGAAGTACACAGTCGCAAGGCGCTGCACCCTGTACCTGGCCTTCTTGGACTTCTTATCATCCTTTGATTTGGTAAACAGGAGTAAACTGTGGATGATGCTGCTTAATTTTGGGGTTGACATCGCTATCGTTAATGTCCTACACTCTTTATACCGCACCCTGGCGCCCAGGATTTCGTGAAGGGAAGGTGCCCACCTTCACAAAATCCTGGGCGCCAGAGTGCGGTATGACCATGGAGGAGAACTTTCAAATGTTTTTCCATAAGTGAGTGCGGTGCGCTAGGGGTGCGTTTTAGCCCCCTGTTATTTATTATTTACATCAACGGTCTTTGCACCAAGTTATCAATATCTACTAAGGACATCCCCAGGGTTGCAGGTTTTCTTGTCCCCGCGTTATTGTATGCTGATGGCGTGGTGCTTATGGCCAGGACACTGCATGCTCTGCGGTCACTAGTTGACTCATTTGTGACATTTATGGGTAGCCTAGACATGAAGACCAGCTTCAGGAAGTAACATATAATGGCCTGTGGGCCGGGACGGAAGTCTCAGTCTTCCTTAAAGATACAATAGCAGTCTTTGTGCTCGGTGCCAAATATCTGTTATTTGGGTATTACGTTTGATAATAATAACTCTTGGCAATCGCGGGTGAACATTGCGCATGCGAATCTAGGGGTACCATTTTACATATTTAAAGATTTATAGCCTGCAGTGTGTCACCCCCGCCACTTATGGGGCGAGGGTGTTGGTATATCACAATGCTACTCCAATACAGTCAAAGGATAATAGGATTTACAGGTGTCTAATGTGTGTGCTGCCCTCCAGTTCCAACTTTGCCTTCATTCTGAGCTTTATTTTTGCCTACGTAATTGACCATATTAAGATGGCCCACCTTCTACTATGGGGGAGTATATGATCCAAATGTAAATGTTGTAGACTTGTAAAGCGCACAGCTGCCCCAGCAACGGGGCGTCCCGGCGCTCTAGACCACTGGGGAACCCGTCCTGGCTATCCCTGTGAGATGGTCCCTTTCTGGGTATCTCCAAGGTGAAACCAGGCATCCCCGGCGTCTGTGGGGGGCCGTTGTAGAGATGAGGCAAGCTTAATGCCCAGAGTTGCCGAGTGTGTTCCTGGTTAGAGTAGGTACCGAGGCGAGAATTATCGAGTCCGTTTTGACCCTGGTCCACGACCCTGCCGCGTCGGGAATTGAACCCTGGTCCCTGGACGATTGTCTGCTTACGGGTCTGCCGCCTCTAACCAGTGAGCCACACCTCTCCAATTACGAAACTGTTTTCAATAGAGAGGTTATTCGTGATTGTCTTAATCTTGACAAGGGCTTGTCCATTCCTTGGTTGTACTGAGATTGGATTTCCAGACCTATTTTTTTTTTCTTTCTTTTTCCCCCACTCATTCATCTCTGATCATGGAGTCCATTCTAATCGCCCCTACCCCCCAAGTCCATGGGAGCAGGTGGAGAAGCAGACCACCTGTGGGTATGCATGCGAATAGCAGGACACTGTCCCAAATGGGATAATTTCTCTCAGACTTGGTCCGGCCATAAAACCGGCAGCTGCCGCAGGGGAGGAGGAGAAAGGCAAGTCCATCGCAGCTTTGAGAGATATTAGGAGGTATAATCATAGGGGAGATGTCATGCTAGTTATTCTCATGGCGATTAACCCCTGCCCCGTCTCCTGACCATCTTAATAATGAACTCCAAAAAGCCTTCTTCCCAGTGGGTAAACACACCTAAAATCAAGCTTTGACGTGTATGGTAAGGAAGCCAGCCACGCCAAGTGTTGCGGGGATATCCTTCCTACCCATCTATGACAAATTTACCTTCTTGCTAAGGGTATTGCATAGAATAAAAAGTGTCTAGCCAGACCTGTAATGTTATCTGTGATTCCAAATATGATCAAAGAGAGGCTTACCTTTACTTGCAGCCTCAGTATACTTGAAATATGCTTACCCACTGCCTACAGAAGTTCGAGAATAGCTGGATATTGTTGGAACATGTGGATGTCTGATGCTTTCTCCAGCCCACATATCATGCATTTGGCGGGGCTCCCTTTTGACATTTTTGACAACCTTTGCGGAGTTAAATAGACCCTATGGAGAAAGAAAAGATGGTTCCTCCTTAACCAAGCAGGCTTGACAATTAAAAACTAAGTGCTCATCGGTTATTGCCACAGGTGCTGCCACAGCTCTCCCGGTAAGCACTCGCCCCATAGTTCTTCTGCCAGCATGAAGTCTCAATCTATGGTTTCTTGGACTAACCCAATACCATGTTGATACCTCCTTCCTCCCTGGGAATCTCATCACCAATTGTTCTTCCAGGGGGTTACCCACCCCAATCGAGGACCTCTGATTTTGTATCCAACTTCTTAGTTGAATGTACTTACATTTTGAGATTCTCCCCTCCAGGCTGTTACTCAACTCTGCCCATCCTGAGCTAGGTCTCCCAAACACCATAGTCCCGCTTTCCTCAAAGGTATTGCCAGTTTGCCTTGTAGGCAATCAGGTGTTCCTGGAGAGTCCCAAATAGGAGCCAAGCTCGAATTGTAGCCTAAACCACTGCATCGTCTAATGCTTGCCCAAATTATGGCCTCTGATTGTAGCACCTTAAGTCTGATATTTGTGAAGTATTTGGAGTCCCTACACTTAAAAAGAAAGCAGTTAGATTGTAAGTTAGCCTCCTTGAGTATTGCCAAAAACATGGACCCTACTTCGGAACAATCTGGGGAATTTATCAGCATTTTGGAGTGGGAGAGCTGAAAGGCCCACACATAATATTGAAGATCTGGGAGGGACAAATCCCCTTTCTCACTTCTGTGCCGCAACATTTTCCACGAAATTCTTATACCTTTATATGCCCAAATATAAGAATTGATGGCCTGTTGAAATTTATCGATATCCAACTTTCCAAAGTGTAGAGGGATTGTATTGAACAGAAAGGTCATCTTTGGCAGTATGGACATTTTAATCAAGTTTACCCTCCCAAAAAGTGTCAGAGGGAGGTGCACTCAACTCTTCATTAACCTAGAACATTCCCTTATGCCCTACTTTAATTAACCTCTGAAATTTCGTTTACATCCTGTACAATCTTCACCCCCCACTATCTTATTTCTTTCTTAATCAGAGAGTTTCTTATTCCTAAGTTCCAAGCTACTATTTCTGTCTTCCCGGTATTCACTTCGTACCCTGACACCTTTCTGAAGTCAACTGCATGTTGAAATATTACTAGCAGGCCAGCAGAAAGGTCCGAAGTGAACACCATCAGGTCATCCGCATATAGTGCTACCTTTCTCTCCCATCCTTCATGCCTAAAGCTTGGAATGTTCTGAGCATCTCTGAGCTTTTGTGCAAAAGTCTCAATGTAGAGGTTGAAAAGGAGAGGGGACTGGGGACAATCCTGTCTTGTGCCTTTAGATATTTTAAACGACTTAGTCAGGTTGCCGTTCACTAACATTTTCGCTGTTGGGTCCTAATATATTAATTGAATAACATTTCGAAAATTCTTACTCAAGTTATATTTTTCCAACATAACCGCCAAATACACCCAGTTTACTCTATTGAATGCTTTAGCGGCATCGAGGGTGGTGACTGCTAATGGTGTAGAAATAAAAACCTTTGTAGGGGTTCACTGATGCACCTGGTCCTTAAACCAACAAAGAAGAGATTGGCAGGGAAGCTGTAATATTAAAAAAATGCATTTATTAACCTCACATGATGGAGACTGCGTCATACAGTACCCTCAGGCCGCTATATGAGACAGTCTAAGGAGTACAGAGAACAGGGGCATTATATATGCATTTGTTGCATAGTCAGCATGAGAACAAGGGGGAGGTACTGGCACATACAAGAATTGTTATTGACTAGTATGGGTATACAGAATTTGCTTGCTCAACAAAGTGGGAGGGGATACATTTCTCCTTACATCAATGAGAACAGCCTGACAGTTTTACACTAGGAGCAGGTGAATTCTGGCAGCTACAGCTCTTTCTGAGCATGTGCAAGGCTCTAGAAGAGGGAGAAAGCACATGGCTAACTAAAATGGCTGCCACAAACCAAAATGGCTTTAGCTCATGCTAACAGCGATTCCTGCAAACTTTAACAAGGGGAGTGAATGTACCAAGGCCAGGTCGATTGCGCCTATGAGACTATATTTAAGCTTGTGTAGGTATCTGCCTTTTACAAAACCCTTCTGGTCCCTCTGTAATAAAACTCCTGCTATTGTGCTCAACCTGTCTGCTAGGACCTTCGCAAAGATCTTTTAGTTTGCGTTGAGCAATGAAATTGGCCTATATGACTAGAGTTTTTTGCTGGTTTTAGTATTAGTGAGATAGTCGCCTCTACCCAGGATACTAGCAGTTCTAGAACCTTATTTAAGATCTTATTAAATAACTGGGTCATAAAGGGAACTACTACATTTAGGGGCAGGACTCTTGACGAAGTAAGTGAGAATCTAATGAAGGACCTTGAAAGGGCGACTTACATCCTTACGGAGAGAGATGTTTATATAGTCAGCATCTCCACATCCCTAAACGGGTCTTTCCCACACTTCTCCTCCCTCTCTCTCATATTCCGGGGCTCCTACGATAGGGTGTGACTACAGAGCTACCCCAATAAGCCCTACGATCCTCTGAGAAACGGAAAACATTCGAAATTCGGGTAAGAAAGAGTGCATGTGTGTGATTTGATTCTGCAGTGGCACATATGTTTTGTAATAATCACGCATGGTTGAGGAAATACCATGTTCATTCACAGATACAGTGAGATTATTGTATGTGAGCATACTCTAGGACAGTTTTTACATTGATAGAGACTACTAACTGGCATGAAGATTCAGTTAGGATGCGAGCAAATTCGCCACTGCACAATACATCTGTCACGCCGATTAATTGTGTACAGATACAGTTATGAGTGGCACATGTTTGGAGATAGTTGCACACCACTTTGCCTTATGATCACCTGGCACTTGTAGGTGTTGTTTATCCTAAACACGAATAGGGAAACCAGTACTAAGAAAATCCACAAGTACAAGTTGTTTGTTGTTGTTTTTCTTTGTTTCTCTTCTTACAGATGGAATACGACGCTTGATAGATTAATTAATCAGTCGCTCATATAAGGAGCAGCTACTCTGCCCTTACCATAAGGAATAGGATAGGAAATTCCTTCCTCTGCTTTCCAGGGTGGCCTCTTTTTGCCCTGAAGAAAGTCCTGGACCTTCAAGGCCACACACGGACTGAAACATGTTGGCACTAGGGTCATAGGACCATAACACTCCTACCCAGACCCCACTTTTAGTATTTTAATAACCCAGACAGACCCGATAATAAAGGGAAACTGGGGATCTGCCTGAGGTTTTTTAATTCTCTAGCCCCCCTGGTGTACAATATCTTCAAAGAGCTCCCAACACTGTGGTTGAGCCCAGCCCGACTTTTAGGCGTTGGGTTGACCCGATGATGAAGCATGACACCACTAGGGTGTGTGAGGGTACCTAAATCAAAAGGAATTGCTTCCTTGCTCACCTATTGGTAAAGTTAAATTTCCCCTCATTATTTCCTTCACATCATTCCATCCACATGTATTGATATTGACCTTCTGTTGGTCAGTTGGAGTAAAATTAATTGTGTAATTGATTATATAGGGAGGTGTTACTCTGACCCAGAATCCTCTCCACCCTTTAGGCAAAAGGAAAATCCTTTTCAAAAGCCTTTTGTATACATAACTACTACATTCCCCAGAATACTTTATAGTTCTGTTGGTATCCCGTCCGGACCTGGCGCCTTCTCCTTTTTACTGGACTGTAGAACTCTCTTGACCTGCTCTTGAGTGATTTCCTTGTCTAGAAGGTTTTGTTGTGTCTCGTCTAATGATTTCGTCGTTGTAGGACCCAACCACTTCACCAATTTCCCCAAAGTAATTACCCTCTCTTCAGTGTACAGCTTTTGGAAATATTCATAAAAGGCTTCTTCTAGTTCTGATTCAGTCGATAATTTATCCATTTTTATTCGCCCTCAATTTATTTATGAGGTTACGATTTTTATCTGCTCTTACCTTCCAGGCCAATAATCTCCCAGCTCCTTCCCTATATTCGAAATGCGCCAATTTGCTATCTTCCCAGCAATTCAAAACCCTTTGTCCCCAAAATCGCATCTAACCCCTCTTTCAAACTCTCTAACTTTTCCTCCTCCCTGCAACCTTTTTTCCTCATTCCTGTTATCAGTCCTGCCCGCCTCAAGAGTCTTCATTTCGCTTTCTACGCGACTCACCTCCTCTCTACACCGCTGATTTCTAATACATGGTCTGCTTGTGATTTCCCCCCTGAGGTAAGCTTTACACGTCTCCCAGACTACCCAAGTGGATGCTGACCCACTGTTTTCCCACGCAGATAATTAATTTCTTCCCCATCAGAGAGTAGAGTCCGATCTAAGGTCCAGTGTCTATCTGAGTGCCTGCTATTTATACCCAGATCCATCAAGACCCCTGAAGGATCTGACCGGTGGGCAGTCAGATAATTGATAACTCGTATTGCTGCTCTCAAGCTTGAACTGACCAGAAAGTAGTCTATTCTGGATCTGTGCCCATACTTCTTGTTATGAGAAGAAGCACCTGGCAAAAGGCCAGACCTCTCTCTCCAAACTTCGCAGAGCCCAGTATGTTTCATCATCATCTGCAAATAGTTGCAGGATTTGGGAGTGGGCAGCGCTGTACTGTTCTTAGATTTATCCAGCATTAGATAAAAAACTATATTAAGGTCGCCAGCCATAATTACCGGATCCGGGAAATCCAGTAAATTTGTGAAAACTGTTTTTAGCAACTCTGGATCATCACAATTCGGGCCGTAATACCCCACCAGCGTTACCAACTGATGCAGCAGATTAGTTTTAGCAATGACCCACCCACCTGCCCAGCTTGTCCACTGTTGACTCAATTATATGTGCCTTTGCTTGACTTATAATTAGTATAGCCACTCCTCTAATATTAGCACTGTGATCGTACATACCATTTGTTTGACCCACTTTAATTTTTTTTAAATTGATATACAATCCCTTTTAAGTAGGTGGGTCTGTTGTAAAACTATTATTTGCGCCGGGTAATCTCTAAGGTACTGGAGAATTTTTGCCCTTCTGCCTCTTAGACGTAGACCGTTGACATTCCAAGTTAAAATCTGAATACCCATCTTAGCCCTTCATGTTCTCGGCGAATTATCTGGACCTTTGTGACCTTTTCTTCTGTGATTAATCTAACGGAGGTGAATAAGGTGTTTTTCCCCTATGCTCCCCACCCTGTGGACTCCCTCCACCCCCACATGCCCTTCCACCCTGGAGAACCCAACCCAACATCTCCCTGGACTTGATGTTAGTGGTCTCTGTGGAGAACATGGCGGCCGCTTGCTAGTCGGTTACTGCTACGTCGCCGCCGAGACTAATTCGAGAACTGGCTACTTAACGAAGAACACAGGAGTATAGTTCCCTCCCTTACCGTTGTCGCGGCTGTATGGGATTTGCCTGGCCAGAGCCTAACCTGATTCCCAGGTCCATGCGGGGAAGACACACTGGGGCTCAGCCACCCTGGCCAAGGAGAAGCCACAGGGCGGCAGCGCATGGTTGGCTTTGTGTCGCATAGGGCAGCGGCAGCACAAGCTTCGCTTCTGCTATACTGGAGGGGAGCGAGCATGGGATGAAGGTGGTGGAGCCTCTGGAGTGCCTTCAGGCTGCAGGTATGCTGGTGGAAACACACGGAGGGAACTCGGCGCTTGCAGAAGCCGGAGAGAGCACTTGAGGTAGGCGGGGGGAAACAGGGACATAACAAACCCGCTCAGGGGGGAAAACAAGGTAGTGATAAACTGAGTAGCAGTGCGGAAGGGAAGACTCTAGCTCCCCCATTCGGTAAACAGTCTTTGCATGTAGTGGATGGGGGCGAATCCCCAAGCACTTCTAGAAGTAAATTGAAGGGGAAATCGAGTAGTGCAGGTAGGGGAAAAAAGAAAGCTGAGGAGTGCAGAGTTAAAGTTACACCCTCGCTAAGGTCTTTTTTAAAGTGCAGCCCATTGTGGTCGACATAAGACAGCAGGCAGAAGAGCTTACAAAGCTCACAAGGCGGACAGCTGGTCAACCCAGAATGTTACACATGGAGGCGGAAGGGATTTCCCTCTCATCTGGGTCCTTGAGCAGCCAAGAGCAGGCCCAAACGAGTCCGATGGGGAGAAGGATAATCTAGAGGTGGTACAAACAATTTCCCAAGAGGACAAAACTCTAAGAATAAATCAGCCTGGAGCGCCTTCTACACAAAAAGATGCAACTCTTGATAATTTGCCTGGGTATTTAGTGACTATAATCTCCTCCCTATCGGAGGAGATTAAGAAAGGTTTTGCTGTTTCCAAAACAAACCAAGGTGAGATTAGGAGCTTCTGCGAATCCTTGGAAAAAAAGATGGACCTCTTAAATGTCAGGACACAGACCTTGGAAAATTTGGTTGGAGAGCTCAAGGATGAACTGAACAGTCAAAGGCAGCTACTGCAACTTTAAAGTGTGGGGAGCAGGATGTACGAGAAAAATTGGAGCAATTGGAAAATAATTTGAGGAGGAATAATGTACACATTCTGAATGTCACGGAGGGTACAGAAGGAGAGGATATAAGAACTTTTACTGTCGCACTATTAAAGGAAGAAGTACAGGTTGAAGAGAGTGAGGTAGAATTGAGTAGGGATGTTCAGAGAGTGCACAGAGATGCCTTCAGAAGGAATCCAAATAAATCCAAGCCTCGTAAGTTCCTGATAAATTTCAGCACCTATGCACTGAAGGAAACATTTTTGAGTGAGGCATTGAAACTGAAGTCATTGAGAGCAAAAGATTTTTCATTTGAAATCAGATCTGACCTCTCTTGTGTAACTCTGGGCAGGCAATGGGAGTTGGGGAAAATATTAGATGAGTTCAAGAAATTAGGGGCCACAGCTCATCTCAAATTCCCAGCCTCACTCAGGGTGATGCATAACAACAAAATGCATAATATAAGAAACCAGAGGGAGGCAGACGATCTATTGGAAAGTATAAGAAAGGAAGGGAGCTGTTAGCCCCATTCTTGGGTAGAAGAAGAAAATCACTTGTATAAACATGATATCATCCACCCCCCAAGGTAAATAAAGGTGGGGGGGAGGGCGATGGAGGAAACTAATCATGAACATAAGTTTTAGTTTTTTGCTGCTTTTAGGCAATGTGTGATAATTCGAATGGTGGTGGGTCGCAAGACGTAGCAATTAGGACTAACATCGAGTCCAGACCTGTTTTATGCACCAGATACTATTAGCAAGTTGGATAAGGGACGGGTTAAGACCCGCTCTAAAAAGCTGGCTCTGTTTTGAAGATTTGATGAAGCTTTACGACAACACTCTGTATGTTAATATTTTTGTTCCCTATCTTCGGGGGATCCCGCTCCTTAACCAAGCCTGGAACTCACACGGGAGAGGTTGCTTCTTTTCCACTTCAAGTTAGGCACAGTGTGGCGCTCCCTGTGCTTCCCTGAAGGGGCAAACGTGTGGGATTCTCAGCTTCCTCCATGTCCCTGTGATGGATTGGCAAAACAGTTGCTGTTACATTTTATCTTTTTCTGCAGGTTTTATTGTAAATTTTTTCACCTCTGCCTCAAGCAAATAGTAAAATCATTGGCTTTTGAAAACATTAGGGAGGCCCTTCTGTATCTACAAATGTTAAATAATCAACAGATATGTTTTTGTATTTGCTTCTTTTTGAAAAGGTCCATTCGTAGCAGAAAGTCTGTGGAGGGGTAACTGTTAAACTTTTTGGTTATGTGCATTGTCTTTTTACCAACTGTGATGCTTTTTAACCTTTTCTGTATTGTTTGTATTTTGTACTTTTATGATCTTTTGGTAAGATCGAGTAAAGGTTTATGACATGTCATAGTTGGATGTTCCTTCACTGGAAGATACTGTAGAAGCAATGCCAGTATTATACTTATGATATATTAATTATGGAGTCAACTAAAATGTAATAGTGGTTGAAGTGATGTCTCAAATTGGGATACACATGTAAATTTCATAGTTAAATACAGTCACAAAAACGCTTTGGTCTGGACAGTCTGAGTCTTTTCTTTCAATAAAACCCCTGTATACCTGTCAAAGTGAACACTGTTATTTAATTATTAAACAGCGATTAAGTTAATCTACCATTGCCGTGCATTTCTGTTATGTATTCATTCCTATATTATCTACCATTGAAATTTGTAGAAGTGAGAGGATTGTATCTGGACATAATCCCTAGTCCAAATGTAGAACAATAGAGTAGTTTCAAAAAGGACAATATTAAATACACATCCAATTGTTGTTAATTGGCCTGGCAGAGGCCAAGGACTTTTATTTGTATATTTTCTGGTCCTTTGGTTTAGAAGAGCCTGAAAATCTTTTCACCTCTAGTTATTTGCTCCTAGTATTTGGATCTACATAGGCGATTTATCATACCTTTGTCGAACTGCATCAAATCCTATAGAAATCGGGTTGTCTTTGCACACTAATTAAAAATATAATTTCATTTTAGAGGTAAGCTGGTAAATAAGTGTAATTTGCCTCTCCCTTAAGGTCACCTAATGTTTAATGTTATGTGAAGTTATTAAATGTATTTTTCTCAGTGGCACAATCGTATTGATGACTTTTTAAAACTATAGTTTTGGGTGCTTGTTGAATAATGATATCATGCCTAGAATATTTTAATGGGAAAGTGGGAAAGAGTATAGAAGGCGGGGTGGCTTACGCAATTTATTTGATTTTGATTAAGGGCTTCTTGAATGGTTTTTACTTGTTTTCATCTTTTGGTGTCTAATATTAAAATACAACTGTAAAGTGTATGTGTGTTTATTAGACTATTCATTGAAGCTAATGCACTAGTATGTACAAGCTATCTGCACACCTTAACCTCTTCAGTGCCCATGACGAGATAGTCTCGTCATGGAGCACGGTTGCGCTGTGCCCATGACGAGACTATCTCGTCATGAGCCCCACCCACTAGTGCAACGCCCGGCACAGGAGGGGGAAAGGGCGTGGCACTGAAGGGGTTAAGGGCATTCCCATCAGCCCAAAGTGTTAGGGAAGAATTATTCATATTACTAAATGCTATTTTGTTTATTATACAGTTTTAATGTATAATTTGTGTTATGGCTTAATGGATTTGTTGTTAAAAAAATTCTTGCATGAAATTGAGTCTGAAATTGTGATTACTAATTTGCCACACCCAGGAGGCAATACACATTTTGACTTGTGTTTAGATAATAAAATTTGTGAGCAGTAATGAAACAATGCTATAGGGGACTATTATTGCAGGCCATGGCATATCAATTGCATAAAGGCTTCGGTTCCTCATTCTCAAAGCAGTAACTTTCTTCTTACACTTAGTCTATGCATTGGTAATTAACAGGATAAATATTAAACAGCTAAGAAGTCTGTAGTTTCCTGTCCATGTTTATTTTATTCCATTTTCACCACCTGCTCAGCTAGTGTGTTTGTACTGTGTGCTGCATGGAATGTTGGAGTGATGAGGCGCTTTGAAATGTTGGGAGCCTGTGAGCTGAAGTGACAGTTGAGAATGGGCTGAGCAGCAGGCAGGCTGCTCCTGGTGGGGGTACTCTACAGAACTCAACTACCTTCTTTATTGGAACTGCTTGTAACTTACTACAATAAATCATCTTGAACTTCATCCTACCTGCTTGGACCTTCATTACTACAAAGTCATTGGTAGGACAGCAAAAACAGAAGAGAAGAAAATAAATACAAGTATGTCAGAAGAAGATACAAAAGGCTTTAATAGAGAAGGGAAACAAAAAAGGAAACCCATTCAAGACCTAGGCAGCAATATAGTCAAAAATGGCAACGCAGCTAAAGAAGATTGCACTTTGCAGGCAACGATAAACAAGTTTGGTTTACATACCCTGAAACCAGAAGGAAGTTATTTTCACCGTTGATTTACATAATTTATCCTAGAGTATGCTCGAATTCCTATAATCAAGGCAGCAGCAGTCGAATGCTTGTTTAATTTGGACCATAGGGACAGCTCTACCCTTGAATGAACACCAGCAAAGTGGAGTGGCTGTGGGTCCTAACTTTCTGCAGCATTGAACAGTGACTCTCGCATGACATATGTTAGCGCTTAAACAATCACCTATGCCAAACGACAACTGTCTGCAATCTCTCATAGCACTTTTTAGGTCTCGCCTATGCAGCGCGCATGCGCTGCATAGGAAAAAGACCTTTAGCCATCGCTACACATTTGCAGGCAAAAACGTGCACGTGTTGCATTGCTTTCAATGGCAACGCGTGCATGTATGGCGATTCCCTTGCGGGAGCGAGCAGCAGTGCCATATGTTAGCAATTATTGCGCCCCGCTGCTCGCTCCCGCAAGGGAAACCGGCACAGGCCCCCTCTCTCCCTGCTGCCGCACGAGGCGCGCGTTTTTTTTTAACTTGCAGCGCGAGGCGCGCGCACTTGTGTTTTTTAAGCAATCCCGTGCACAAGCGATCACTTTCACGGCTGCGTCACTTTCACGGCTGCGCAACTAATGCTTGTTTTATTAAGTGCCCTGCAAATGGTGCAGACTTTCACGTTTCCTTACTGGTTGCAACTAATATAATCACAAACATCCTTGAAAGCTGCTTCTTGCAATGACTACACATTTCACTTGTTGTTTTAACAGTGCACCAACAAACCTCATACTCTTCCACCTCTTTTCTTCCTCCTTAATTCACAGCCTTTTCCTTGCACTCCCCAGTCTCTCTCAATCATGTCCCCAGCAGTCCTGCACAAGAGAACTCCCCTAGAACTTTCTCCCCCACCCGCACACGACTCTCCAAACCACAACAGCCGGGGCAAACCATTACCTTTTGCAGCGCAATTCCTTCACTTAAAATTAAAGCACTACAAACCTTCCAAACGCTTATTAGACAATGGGAGAGTGGGTGGGCCTAGCGAATTTTCCCATATTGCTGCATCCGCTCCCTAGATGTGCCTAATTACATCAAGCTGCTGCGCGATAGCTCGAGCCTGTTAGCCCCGCCCCACCCGACCCTCGCCCTAAAGTCACCTGGCTCAGTCTGCCGGAAGTCACCCAGGGGACACCAGCTGGCGCTTCGCTTACTCGGGTCCCAACATTCTTATTCCCTCACTTGCTGTGTACACGAAACTAAAAAAATATATATATTTTTGTCCCTTTGATAGCGCTTTATTCAGTGTCTTTGGTAGGTTGCAGCGAGTACTAGGCAGTGTTTCCATTTCGTCAGCAGTGAAGTACTCAGCTGGTGTTGTGGGCAGGCCTAGATGGCGATATGGACAGTATTACGCCGGCTATTATACCAGGCTGCTCTGGCTAGGTTTGTTCTTTGTGAAAGGCAGATAGGTGATATGAAACCAGTAAATGGGGGTAGCTTATCAGAGAGCGTAATGTCACAAGCATGCTTTGTGTTAAGGAGGAGCAACTCACTATTGACTTATACTCACGGTAGATAACACTTTCCTAATGATTTGGGGATTGTGGAAAGACTTCGGGCCAACTCGTTCCTGCTCTCACTGCACAGCACTATCGCGCATAGCCCTGCAGCCGCCAAGCAGCACCACCACATGTTTGCCATCGTTCTTTCAGCCAGAGATTGTGACAAGGATGAGACCAATACTGCTCATAATGTCAACAGACCCAAAACAGTTGACCATATCTGTATTTGTGCACTGAAGGCAGCTCGGGAAACGGGTAGACTGTCCCCCGCATCCTGTTTGCTTCTATGAGACCAAAGTTTCACAGGTAAATCCTGCGAGCAGAATTAGGAAGGCCAAAAAAGCAGGTTAGGTGAGTAGGTATATTAATGAAGTGCAGTAAACCCCCTCTAGAGTAACCCCTAAGACTGTTGACTGCAATCTGAAGGAGGCATGGATGAAAGGGGCTTCAGGGACCTACATCACCTCCTCAATCTGCATCGTGAAACGTTGTAACTGGGACCAATCACAAATAATCTGATATGTAAGTTTATTGCTCTCACGTCTTCACATGGCTGTCAACTGCTACCGGGTCACTGTCACGGCGGTGATTTTCACCCAGTCCTGTTTTTTCAGCAAAAAGAAGTAAGCATGCTCGGACTCATGAGAAAGGTGAAACTACAAGTCCCATCCTGCCTAGTGCTTTCGGCTGAAACCCAGGTTTTCTGTAAGTCCTCACACAGGAGCTACAGCCCTTGACAACTTGGACTCCAGTTCCCCTGTTACGACGTTGTGTGCCACAGCTGTGTTGCTTGTTTGGCACCATGGCACCTGAACATTGTGTTTTGGTTCTAACTAGTGCTCTCTGTGAGTTGTAGTTTTGGCGGGTCGCTTCTCTTAAATCAATGGACCAGATGAGCAGATTCTGCAGTTCTTGAAAGAAATACCCAGTACTGTAAATATTATAGACGAGTGGCATCCGGCTCAGATTACCAGGGGGTCTTCTTACTTAGCAAACCGGAACGGGTCAAAATGGGTCTGATTTCATGCAGTTTTTGTCCTCTGGTAAAATTCATTCAGAACATGAAAAATGGTGCTTTAGAACTATACACACATTACAGAAAGCGCACTTTGTTTCTGCACAAAGAGGATTAAAGTTTCCTATGTTTTAAAATGCATTTATTTTAGAAGATTTAAGTTGAGTAGACCAAACCATAACAGACTCATGCAATCTACAGGTTACAAACAGAAAGGCCTCAGTTGATTGAGTTATATTACATTACCTCCTCGTAAGTCTTTCTTGCCACATGACTTACGTAGTGAGCTTCTGCTTCCAAAAGAACCCGCCAAGCAATTTAGCGCTCTAGTCATGGCCGACCTCCTTCACCCCTGACCTAGTTCAAGAGGAGACACGACTCTCCCCACTGCTATTGGATGATCTCAGAAGGACCACAGGGTCTGAAGGAGCATCCATTAGTTCTGTTGCCTGTCCCAGAAGTCGATTCCACATAGGTAGCCGGAAGCAGTCCCAGTCAGCTTTCGATGTCGCAAACAGGACTCTAAGTGGGCCGGGTCTCTCCGGACTCTACACCTCTCTCTACCCACCTCTCTCTACACACCTCTCTCTACACTCCTCTCTAGCTCTCTAGCTCTCTACTTCTCTCTACCTCTCTCCCTCTACCTCTCTCCCTCTCCCTCTACCTCTCTCTCTCTACCTCTCGCTACCTCTCTAGCTCTCTCTACCTCTATAGCTCTCTCTACCTCTCTAGCTCTCTCTACCTCTACCTCTCTACCTCCACGTCTCTCTAGCTCTCTAGCTCTCTCTACCTCTCTAGCTCTCTCTACCTCTACCTCTCTACCTCTCTCTACCTCTCTCTACCTCTCTACCTTTCTCTCTACCTCTACCTCTCTATCTCTCTCTCTACCTCTACCTCGATCTACCTCTACCTCTCTACCTCCCTCTCTCTACTTCCCCCTCTCTACCTCTCTCTACCTCTCTCTACCTCTCTCTACCTCTCTCTCTCTACCTACCTCTCTCTCTACACCTCTCTCTACACCCCTCTCTCTACCCAACTCTCTCTACACCCCTCTCTCTACCCACCTCTCTCTACCCGCCTCTCTCTACACACCCCTCTCTCTCTCTCTACACACACCTCTCTCTCTCTACACACCTCTCTCTCTCTCTCTCTATACACCCCTCTCTCTCTCTACAAACTCCTCTCTCTCTCTCTACACACCTCTCTCTCTCTCTCTCTCTACACACCTCTCTCTCTCTCTCTACACACCTCTCTCTACACCAGTGGCAGCCAGAGCCTGATAGCACTGCTTGTCCTTTAAAAAAAAAAAAAAAAGCATTGGCATAGCCAATAGGTCTCGACTTTTGGAACCTTATAAGTGTTTAGTAATCCTGTACAATATCCTTGGTGCAACAACATCAAGTGTTGCTTGGCTAAACACTTATAAGGTCCCAAAGGCGAAACCTATTGGCTATGCTAATGCTTGTTTTAACTCTGCCAAAGGGGGCTATACCTACCACCCTTTATCAACTATGTTAAAATATATTTTTGCAGCAGTCCTGAGCCATGCAACCTAAAGTGCAGCTCTATAAGCCAATGTAATGTGGACATGCACATGGCGAGGTTAAATGGTTTGTAACAAATATATTTTTTGCTTTATTTTTGCATTGAAAGTTGTAGTTATTCGTTTACAAATGTCCAAACTTGTTTTGCACTGAACTGCATGGCTAGATGAATCCTGGCACTATGCCACTGTACATAATGATGATAATCTTTTACTTTGTTTGGCTCTCTAAACAGGATGTTTCTTTGCCACGAGTGAGGCCAAAAATAAATGTCTGTCTGTGCTGTGGAGCACAGACAGAGATGACTGCAGCTCTGTTCTTAGAATCCCCAGTCCTTTTGCAGCCCCTTAAATCGTGTTGAGACTTGCCCACTTTCATAGGGATCTTTATGGCCTTCTGATAAAATAAGTCCTTGTGCTTAAAAATACCACAACCTAATGATGACTCCTTTAGTTATCGCTATGGTGACACACCATTGAGGTTTTTGCTGTTGGACTGGGAAATATTTCTAAAGCTATGCATGGATGTATCACTGTGTGATCACTACAAGCATTGAGCACTTATTCTAGTCAATATATTTGCATTAAATACCTAACTTTTCAAATGTATTACCAACCCCTTTTTATCTACAATTTATTTGGCTTGAACAATACTGGTCAGTGGTTTATTAATTTACCTTCTAAAGTGTACCTTAAGATAATCAAGGTTACAGATATATATATATGTTGTAAATGTGGGGCAGGCTATGTTGCTGTTGTTGGCCTGGATGGCCAATTTGTGCAATAGTTTGTTTAATAAACAGTGCCATTCAATTGACATAAGACACCTGAGCAGTTACCAGTTAAATCTACTACCACTAACCATATATATATGCAGCACCTTGTTGTGTTTCGATTTAGATACCCATATATAGGTTTCCCTGAATCATGTCCTTATATAAGCACAATTCGCATTGCCCTTATTTAGGCATAGAATTCCAGTCCTTATTTAGCCATTAGTCATGCTAACCAAATACAGGCATGGTTACCTACATCCGTCCATCCCACGTCACAACGAGTTCTTAGAAACCAGACCCTTAAGCCGAACGGGACTTTCCCTAGCCAGGATTATTGATTGCTCCAAGAACTCATCTATTATGCATGAACTTACTATTCCTTAGGGGTTCATCCATGACGTCTTCCTCTGCCCGACTTTACGTCAATGCTAGCATTCCTAAACACCTTCCAGGTAATAATATGCTTCCCTTACCATGGCAAACCACGGCACGTCACGACTCAGCACGACTTGACTGCACGGTTCGCCACAGCAAGCTTGGAAGAGACCATATCCCGGCCTGACGCACTGACCAGACGCTGTCATCCCTGCTTGCAGTGAATCCAGCTTCCAGTGTTCTGACTCCCTTCGCGGGGTGTTAGAGTTTGAGACCCGGATAGAGATTCCGACCTCGCTCATTCTAAGGTATGGAGTTGACTAGAACCTAGAGGGACTCTTGGCATATAAACTTTGGGACAGATTTACAAGCCCCTTGCGCCACTTCTGCGTCACCTTTAACATGGGAAAAGTGACGCATAAATGGCGCAAGGGGCTTGTAAATCTGCCCCTTAGTATATACCATACTGTAGAAAACAGCACCTACTTCTTGCCTCATACTACACTTAGGTTAGGTACACTAGGGTAGGACTATTTAGAAGCATCAGACGAGTATTCACTTTTTAGCCTGTGTTATTTATGTATGTATATATGAATATATGTCAGAGCTTAAAGGAAAAGCTATTGCAGTATTATTTTTTCTTACTGCTTACGCTGTGCGTATAATATCTTGCTTACTGTCTAATGATTGTAACAGCTCATATCTCTTGCACGAGAAACAAGACTGTTCAATAAACCTTTTTTATTGAAACGCCCGTCTATCTATTTCTGTGTAACTCTGGAGAAACGAAGCATGCACGATTGACTGAGTGAAACTGTTATCTATTGTTTCCACGATTCTGAGACGCATTCCGATTCTAAGGGAAACAAAGTAGTCATGTTTATGCAGTTGTCAGAAACGAATCCCTTCTTGTTCATTCGAGAAGTTTCTAGTGACCTCTGAGTTAGCTGGCACACACAAGTAATTAAGTTTAATGTACTCGATAGAAGCATACTGACCTTAGTCCTATGCAAAAACTATAGTGAATATGTATATTATGCCAATGCGCAGAGCCTATAAGGGAAATAGGAACTACACTACAACCTAATACTCAAGGGTCAATTAACCCACACAAAACTTTTAAGAAAAATTTAACTGCGGACAATCAAATAATCGAGTTTGTGCATGATTTTAATTATTTGGGTATTACCTTGGATTCAAAATTGACCTGGAGGCCCCAGTTAGAAAAAAGTAGAACCATACTCCTCCAGAACACATTTCCATTAATCAGGAAAACTGAAGGTAGTACATCCAAAGTAATTTCATCCGCTCTCGAAGTGTATAAAGCACAATCTGCTTCATTGTACGGCGCAGAGCTGTGGGGTCCCGCGGTAAATGGAACATTCAAGGTGGGTGAAAATAAGTTTCCTAGAAAAATATTAAGTTTGCCCACATGAACACCATTGACCTCCTGTATAGATGGATTTAAATTTTAATCATTCATTCATTCATTTGTTCTTTATTTTGACATTTTTTCAGTCTTAAAAGATTACAGTTAAAACAGTTAAAACATATATAAAACCACAGGAGATAAATAAACATTTCATAAAATCAGATTATCAAGCAGGGTATGCAATCATGATATACAATCACCCCTGGATGCCGCTGTAATGAGTGAACATCTCTTGGACCACATAGCTAGCAGGAACTTTGAGAGTGCGAAAACTATGTGCGGTGAAGTGTCAGTTTTAAGGACTCTCATTGCAACAAGACATTTATCAAAGCCCATGTTCTTGCACAAGGGTACCAACCAGTACTTTCTGGCTTTACTGTAAGCAGGGCAAAAAAAGAGCATGTGTAGTTCATCTTCCTTAATCGCACCGCATCCAGGGCAAGAATTGCTCGTTGATGTAGACCACTTACTTGTGAATGCCCTTAGTGGTAGTGTTCAAAAACTCCTCAAAAACATATGAATGATTAAGTGTTAAAAAGGTCGTTGTCAGAGGGCCAGCTTTGGAGTCATGCAGCCATATATTTTGTTTGTAGTCCATAAAGGACTTCGCGAGCATTTTGCATGAAACCCCCCTGCATGCCTGTTCTGGCTCATACCAAAGGTCCGATAGTCCCATTTTCCCCAGTTCCTTTTTCACAAATGCAAGCCAGGTGATTTTCGCTGCGCTACCATGGTTCAGCACATCCTTTAATTCAAGCCTATAATTGGACAGTTCTGGAGTTATCCATAGCCTGTGCCAAAACCTAAGAGGTTTCAGAGCTAGCTCATCCTGGATAAAACTCAGTCCTAAGTCCAATCTCAGCGGAAGGAGGGGTGTGCTTTGGGGGAGTGCAAGTAGCTGCCTCATAAACTTGTTCTCCACATTGGAATTTCGGGCCTACAGGTGTACCCCCAGAGTTCCCCACCATAAAGAGCCGATGCCCTCGCCTTCACTTTGTAAATCTCCAGTGCGGGGCTCACTGGCTTGATTGTAGATGTATTAGACATTTTGAGGATGCCGCCCACTAATTGGGAGAGTTTAAGTTGTGATTTCGCCTGTTGGGGGCCCCAGGAAAGATTTTCATTGATCGTTACCCCTAAATATTCGAAAGTCTGTACCCTCTCCAGTCTCACCGAACCCAGGATCGGTGTTGGGCGGGTCGATGCCGGGGGGCTGAAAATCATAAATTTGGTCTTATCAGCATTGATTTCCAGTCCGCGGCATCGGCAAAAGTCTGTAAAGCCGTCCAACACTCGTTGGATCCCCTTGGGGGACTTGGAAAGCAGGAGGGTGTCATCGGCAAACATTATCGCCGGCACCCTCCTGCCTGCCAATCTGGGTGCATTGTTATTGGGAACCGCGTCCAGATGCGATATAACGCCATTCACATAGAGGCAGAACAGGGTTGGTGCCAGAACGCAACCCTGCCTGACCCCCCTGCAAACTGGAAACCGGGACGACAGCACCCCCTCCCTCCCACATCTGACCTGTGCGTAGTTTTGTGCATGCAACCTAAAAACTACTAGATCGAACGCGGACCGGAGGTCCACAAAGACCATGTAGAGGCTGCCACCCTCTAGTGTTACCGTCTTCCAGAATAACATTATAAGACGGAATATCTGGTCCATGGTCGATGTGTTCCTCCTAAATCCGGCCTGATAAGGACTGAGGATATCATACTCCTCAATCCATTCCTGTAAGCGGTCCAGGATTAGACGGGAGAAGATTTTGGGGAACGTCAATGAGGCTAATGGGCCTGTAGTTGGTTGGAAGCAGAGGAGAGCCCTTCTTGAAGATTGGGACAATCTCTGCTCCCAACCAAGTACCCGGTACCTCCATACCTCGCAGAATTGCGTTGAAAAGGGCACATAGGTAGGGGGCCCAGATCGCCGGTTGATCCCTAAATAAATCACCGGGGAGTCTATCTAGGCCGGGAGCCTTGCCCGTGGCCAACTTCCCTATGGCAATGTAGACCTCCTCCACTGTACACTCATGATCATTTAGTACCCCCAGTCTAGGTGTAAGTGCCAGTGGACTTTCTAGACCTGTAACTGCCGCATATAAGGTCTTAAAATGGAGCTCCCAGACCCCCGCCTCAATATTGGGTTCTATTGCAGATCTAGGCTCTCCTGACCCCGTGCTAACTATTGCCCAGAATCTGCGTGCATCTCTCGTTTCCAATGCAGAGGAAAGGTTGGACCATTTCTCCAAATCCCACTCCTCCCTAGCGAGGTTCATTGTTTCTTTATATTGTGACCTTAGGGTGCAAATTTTTAGTTTGTCTCTCCCATCTTTAAGGGCCACAATAAGCTCTGATTTTGCCTTCCTGCATGAGGGATTATACCATGTGGATACAGGCACCCTGCGCCTCCTATTAGAGCCAGGGTGGTTAAAAAATTCCACTAAACAGGCTACTAGGTCCTGATGCACGCACTGCATGTTATCATTAAAGTCAAGTGCCAGAGGCTGGGAGATTAGGGAGCCCACCTTCGTAAAATAGGGTAAAATTGCGCTATATAATTTAGGCAGTTACAACAAACAAAGGATGGACGGAATGCTGACAATGCAGACATTCTCCCCCAGTCAAGAGATCTGGGTTAAATCCATCGTTCTTTTGCCCACTACGCCACCCCAGTTTAGACATGGCCATATGCAAATCAGTCTTGACCCTGTGCCTCATGGGAACAGTCCAGCCCGAACTGCCAAGCCATGTCTTCCCTGGACCGGAATCAAGCATCCTAGGACCGGTTTCTGGCTATCAGCCGTCATCAGCCAGGATAGCTTGACTCCAGTGGCGTAGTGAGCACGGGTCCCACGTCTGGGAATACCCATCCCACTTAGGGCGAAAAGCGTTACAACAAACAAAGGATGGACGGAATGCTGACAATGCAGACATTCTCCCCCAGTCAAGAGATCTGGGTTAAATCCATCGTTCTTTTGCCCACTACGCCACCCCAGTTTAGACATGGCCATATGCAAATCAGTCTTGACCCTGTGCCTCATGGGAACAGTCCAGCCCGAACTGCCAAGCCATGTCTTCCCTGGACCGGAATCAAGCATCCTAGGACCGGTTTCTGGCTATCAGCCGTCATCAGCCAGGATAGCTTGACTCCAGTGGCGTAGTGAGCACGGGTCCCACGTCTGGGAATACCCATCCCACTTAGGGCGAAAAGCGTTACAACAAACAAAGGATGGACGGAATGCTGACAATGCAGACATTCTCCCCCAGTCAAGAGATCTGGGTTAAATCCATCGTTCTTTTGCCCACTACGCCACCCCAGTTTAGACATGGCCATATGCAAATCAGTCTTGACCCTGTGCCTCATGGGAACAGTCCAGCCCGAACTGCCAAGCCATGTCTTCCCTGGACCGGAATCAAGCATCCTAGGACCGGTTTCTGGCTATCAGCCGTCATCAGCCAGGATAGCTTGACTCCAGTGGCGTAGTGAGCACGGGTCCCACGTCTGGGAATACCCATCCCACTTAGGGCGAAAAGCGTTACAACAAACAAAGGATGGACGGAATGCTGACAATGCAGACATTCTCCCCCAGTCAAGAGATCTGGGTTAAATCCATCGTTCTTTTGCCCACTACGCCACCCCAGTTTAGACATGGCCATATGCAAATCAGTCTTGACCCTGTGCCTCATGGGAACAGTCCAGCCCGAACTGCCAAGCCATGTCTTCCCTGGACCGGAATCAAGCATCCTAGGACCGGTTTCTGGCTATCAGCCGTCATCAGCCAGGATAGCTTGACTCCAGTGGCGTAGTGAGCACGGGTCCCACGTCTGGGAATACCCATCCCACTTAGGGCGAAAAGCGTTACAACAAACAAAGGATGGACGGAATGCTGACAATGCAGACATTCTCCCCCAGTCAAGAGATCTGGGTTAAATCCATCGTTCTTTTGCCCACTACGCCACCCCAGTTTAGACATGGCCATATGCAAATCAGTCTTGACCCTGTGCCTCATGGGAACAGTCCAGCCCGAACTGCCAAGCCATGTCTTCCCTGGACCGGAATCAAGCATCCTAGGACCGGTTTCTGGCTATCAGCCGTCATCAGCCAGGATAGCTTGACTCCAGTGGCGTAGTGAGCACGGGTCCCACGTCTGGGAATACCCATCCCACTTAGGGCGAAAAGCGTTACAACAAACAAAGGATGGACGGAATGCTGACAATGCAGACATTCTCCCCCAGTCAAGAGATCTGGGTTAAATCCATCGTTCTTTTGCCCACTACGCCACCCCAGTTTAGACATGGCCATATGCAAATCAGTCTTGACCCTGTGCCTCATGGGAACAGTCCAGCCCGAACTGTAGTGTAGTGTAGTGGGCAAAAGAACGATGGATTTAACCCAGATCTCTTGACTGGGGGAGAATGTCTGCATTGTCAGCATTCCGTCCATCAATTGTTTGTTGTAACGCTTTTCGCCCTAAGTGGGATGGGTATTCCCAGACGTGGGACCCGTGCTCACTACGCCACTGGAGTCAAGCTATCCTGGCTGATGACGGCTGATAGCCAGAAACCGGTCCTAGGATGCTTGATTCCGGTCCAGGGAAGACATGGCTTGGCAGTTCGGGCTGGACTGTTCCCATGAGGCACAGGGTCAAGACTGATTTGCATATGGCCATGTCTAAACTGGGGTGGTGTAGTGGGCAAAAGAACGATGGATTTAACCCAGATCTCTTGACTGGGGGAGAATGTCTGCATTGTCAGCATTCCGTCCATCAATTGTTTGTTGTAACGCTTTTCGCCCTAAGTGGGATGGGTATTCCCAGACGTGGGACCCGTGCTCACTACGCCACTGGAGTCAAGCTATCCTGGCTGATGACGGCTGATAGCCAGAAACCGGTCCTAGGATGCTTGATTCCGGTCCAGGGAAGACATGGCTTGGCAGTTCGGGCTGGACTGTTCCCATGAGGCACAGGGTCAAGACTGATTTGCATATGGCCATGTCTAAACTGGGGTGGTGTAGTGGGCAAAAGAACGATGGATTTAACCCAGATCTCTTGACTGGGGGAGAATGTCTGCATTGTCAGCATTCCGTCCATCAATTGTTTGTTGTAACGCTTTTCGCCCTAAGTGGGATGGGTATTCCCAGACGTGGGACCCGTGCTCACTACGCCACTGGAGTCAAGCTATCCTGGCTGATGACGGCTGATAGCCAGAAACCGGTCCTAGGATGCTTGATTCCGGTCCAGGGAAGACATGGCTTGGCAGTTCGGGCTGGACTGTTCCCATGAGGCACAGGGTCAAGACTGATTTGCATATGGCCATGTCTAAACTGGGGTGGTGTAGTGGGCAAAAGAACGATGGATTTAACCCAGATCTCTTGACTGGGGGAGAATGTCTGCATTGTCAGCATTCCGTCCATCAATTGTTTGTTGTAACGCTTTTCGCCCTAAGTGGGATGGGTATTCCCAGACGTGGGACCCGTGCTCACTACGCCACTGGAGTCAAGCTATCCTGGCTGATGACGGCTGATAGCCAGAAACCGGTCCTAGGATGCTTGATTCCGGTCCAGGGAAGACATGGCTTGGCAGTTCGGGCTGGACTGTTCCCATGAGGCACAGGGTCAAGACTGATTTGCATATGGCCATGTCTAAACTGGGGTGGTGTAGTGGGCAAAAGAACGATGGATTTAACCCAGATCTCTTGACTGGGGGAGAATGTCTGCATTGTCAGCATTCCGTCCATCAATTGTTTGTTGTAACGCTTTTCGCCCTAAGTGGGATGGGTATTCCCAGACGTGGGACCCGTGCTCACTACGCCACTGGAGTCAAGCTATCCTGGCTGATGACGGCTGATAGCCAGAAACCGGTCCTAGGATGCTTGATTCCGGTCCAGGGAAGACATGGCTTGGCAGTTCGGGCTGGACTGTTCCCATGAGGCACAGGGTCAAGACTGATTTGCATATGGCCATGTCTAAACTGGGGTGGTGTAGTGGGCAAAAGAACGATGGATTTAACCCAGATCTCTTGACTGGGGGAGAATGTCTGCATTGTCAGCATTCCGTCCATCAATTGTTTGTTGTAATATAATTTAGGCAGAGCATCTCGTGATACCACCAGTTTCTCCCACTTGACTCTGCGTCTATTATTGGGTATGGTCAGCCCTTCGACCACGTCCGTGGCAAATTCCTTTTCATTCTTTATAGGCCGTGGGCACTCTATCCTCTGGCTTAGTGCATTATGGTCGCTGTCCACCCTAGGCATTACCTCGAAGTCAACAACCTTCGACCATAGGCATGTCTCCACCATAATGTAATCTAGTCTTGATTCGTGTCCCCTCTTATTGAAGGTACACTTTGACGGGGTATCAGATGGCGTCTGACCGTTACAGGCCCTAATAGAGTTGTTCAAAGTTAGGGTCGTGAGCTGGATGGCCAGTGGGGACCAGGACTTCGGATATGGGGACTGGCATGGCGGAATTCCCCAGTATTCATTCTCGCCCGTCAGGACTCCCTCATTTAAGCCACGAAGTGGCTCATAATGACAGTTTAGGTCCCCTGCGACCAAATAATGTATATCCCTGCTAAGGGAACCAAGGAAGGATGACAACTCTTCAATTGTTTTGGACTCCTTTGCCACACTTGTCGGCCGTGAGTAGACATTCACGATGGCAAGTTTGTAGGGGGTTGGCCAGGACAAGAGAACGCACTGAATGTCATCAGAGTAAGTCGGGATGATCTCACCCGAGCAGCCCAGATGTAGCCCAACCTAGATTGTAAGGCCCCCTGATGGGCGTCCCTTTCCTCCCCACCGTGCGGCGATATTAAATGCCGCAATGCCCACTCTGTGTTGGTCCTCCCTGGCCCAGGTTTCCTGGAATACACATATATCACTATTGTCCACAAAAATGCCCCACTCCGGACAAGCTAATTTATTTGGTAAGCCTGCCACATTCCATGACAATATAGACATGCATTTTGTGTTCCCCACACAAGGACATATACTGTCGGGCAAAATATCGTCTCTCCCTAGGGGATTATCGTAACTGGTGGAAGCTAAGGATGATACTGGTAGGTGATCATCGACTTCCCTGCCCAAAACAGGCATTACACCACTCCTAATGCTACCTATTAGGGGGTTCTGAGCTCCTGGCGGCTCACATGCCTGATCTCTCTCCACCACAGCCGGGCCATCCCCGGCAGCCTCATCATGAGTCAGGATCTCATCCTGCATATCCTGCCCAGCCAAAAACAGTCAATCGACCTGGTCCAGGACGCTGAACCTATTGTAACATGGGATCTGATTCTGGGCAGATGGGTGGTGGCCATGCCAGTTCACCCCTCCCCTCCCCACTCGACGGTATGATACGAGCGACCAGGCTTCGTCTGAGTCACTCAGTTGATTGCTAGAATAGAAATAGGAGAGAGGCCTAACTTCGATTTTTGTGCCTATGCTAGCTGAGCTCCATTTACATATGTGGTCTACAATATTTGGATCCCTAAAATTGGCCAGTACACAATCGCCAGTTAAAGTTTTGGGTGTGCGCCCTACCCATCCCACCCTTCGGACCATAGATATTTCAGTAGTCATGTGTGGGGGAAGGGGTCTATGCACGTTAAGCCAATGTATGGCTTTGTTTTTCAAAGAAATATAAGATTCAACATTCGGCATACTAATTTCTGGGACCCCTGTTAAAACAATTAGATAGGGACTCACTTCTGGTGGCAGTTCCACTGTGGGCTCAGTACGAGGTCTCTTGCTTATACCTGTATCTGTACCTGTATCTGCAGTGGCCCGCCCTTCGTGTGAGGTAGTGCTGAATCGTGACCCTCCTGCTCTACTGGACACTGTATGCTGGGCAGCCCTGGGTCCCACTCCCAGTTTATAAGACAATACATTTGTTCCCCCCGTAGATGAAGTGTGATTAGCAACAACTTGTTGTGTCACAGAGGTGGCAGGATTGTCGTACGTCACAGCCCCCCCAGCTAGGATCGACAAGTTCGATTTGCCCTGAGCCAATGCATTATTAGCCAGACTATTTAGGGTGTCCACTGTTACTTGTTCAAAGTTAGATAGTCGGCTTTCGATATTGGCAAGTCTCGCTTCTAGTGGACGTAGTGTGGCACTCAGGAGTGCGGTGATTTTCATACATAAGGAATCCTCCCATGTCGATGATTCTTCCCTGGATAGACCTGCGCCTGGCAGAGTATCACCTCCAGAGCTTCCCAAATGCAGGGGTGATTTCGGTGCAACAACTGACATTTGTGCCTCAGGATCATTTGGGCTTGGGCTTGGCCTTGTGCTTGGTGGAATTACATTTTTGCTATGGCCTTTGGCTGATTTGGCTGTCCTAGCTCCAGCCTTATTTGTAGATGGCTGTTTCTTCTTAGGAATAGCACCCTGTTTCTTCTTAGGACTAGCACCCGTGCAATTGCCCTGATGCTGGCGGGTATTAGGTCTTTCTGGGGTTTTAATCGAAGTGGGGGCATCCAATTGCACTGAAAAGTCCTGCTGAATCAAATGAGTAGGGGGGGAAGTTTCGACCGGACCCCATGTAGGTAATTGGTTTTGGACAGTCAATAAGGCGTTGTCAATATTCACATTCCTTGCAACCTCGGGTGTGCGAGCGTTCGCAAGATACCCCAATGAAGATCTTTTGGCCATAGCAAGATCCTGCGACACCCTACGTTCCATTAGCACAATACCCTGATCAATCACTGAATTGGCTCTCAAAATAAAATTGTCCAAAGTTCCTGTAAGTTTGCTGTTGTGGGCTTTGCTTCTAGACTCCCGTGCAGCCATATTACAATCGTATTTTAAGATGTAGAAACTATATTCCCACACCAAAGGTACTTACTAGTAGCTACAACTGGCTCCAAGGTTGGCGAAATAGGGGTGGCCCAGTCCGGTCTCCACCGGGCTACAACTTTTGCCCGGCGCGTCCGCGCAGGACAGCCCCAGTAACGTAGAATGGTGGGGGGTGGGCGGGAAGAGGACGCAACATCGCCGCGCGGGGTGCTGGTCCTCGCAGTCCCGCCGGTGTCTCAATACCAGTGCTTTGCCCCACAAAAACCCCCTGCCTCCTTAGCCCGCAAGTCTCCTGCTGCCTTGGCTTGCCTCCGAGCGGGGCAGTAGTTCTGCAATAGTTCTGCACCCCATTCTCAGCCCAGGGTCCCCCACTCCAGGGCTCCAAGGCTCCCTCTTCCCGGGCTCGGCCGCACTCAAACGCGCCGGTGCTCTTGTGCTGTTATGTGGCTTCGGATCGAGTTCTTTCTCGCATTAGTGCATTAGTGCCGGCAGCAGGGGTGTAATGGCACCCCGGCACCCAGCACTGCCGTGGTTCTAGAGTGCTGCCTGCGGTGGGCGCTGCTCGGGGAGGGGGGCTCCCGTGCCTGTCCTCGGACTCTCTCCCTGCTCTCGGCCGTCGGCTATGCGGACTACTGCTGATGGCCCCTGATAATAGGCGAGAAATGAGTGTCACTCGTCACCTATGTTTGCGAGGGCCGCCCAATCCACCAGGTGCCACCTCTCACCCGCTCGGAATCTAGCCCCATCCGGGCACTATATCCACTATGGGTGCCTGCTGCAATGCTGACCTGAGAGACCCAGTGAGACCTCTTCAATTGTTTAGGCTTCTGTTCCCCAATGCATCAGCTGGACCCCGTTTGCATGGATTCCCCACAGGGCAATACTCCATTCACCCTCGATGCCTGAAGGCTCAGCCTCTGTTGATCTTTACCACCGGACTGTTTTCCTCACTCAGTGGCGTCTCCGCTGCCTGTACCAGCAATCGCCGCCGTTATTCCCAGGCCAAGTCAGTTCCCGAGGGCGTCTCCTCAGCCACACCGCTTGTGCACGGCCTCCGCGGTCCCGGATGTACTCAGGAGAACTGCCGATAAGCACCGCGTTGCAGACAGTGTCTGGGGGCCGAAGAAACACTCACCCCTTCTTTCAACAGCAATCTCCTGTTCCCGACCTCCGCTGGCACCAACTAGCACCAATGTTGCGGGCCACTCCACCGCTGTTGCGGCCTCCGCCTCCACGCAAGACCCCGACTTTGCCCTGCCGGGAGGCCCAAGTCGTTTCCGGACCCGCGCGCTGCCCGGATGTGTTGCAGCGCAGCAGGGGGACACACACCGCTCGCGTTGTTGTCCTGGTGCCAAGAGGGGGATCAATCCGATCTCCGGCGGTCGGTGCCGGTCCTCAGTCTCCCGCTGGCCTCACCAAGAGCAAAGCCCCGGTTTCGTTTTCTCCTCCCACAGCCTCTATCACCACACTTGTATCAATGAATCGTGTGGATGACCAGGCTAACCTTAGACCATTGTTGTTTTGGGTTCGCTTATGGAGTACTGAGGAGCTTATTTACTACAGGGAGGGTCTTGTAGAAATTCTCGGTTTAAATGAAGGTGTAGGTTTGCCTTGTTAAAGCACATTCACGATTGGTTTCTTAAATTGGGATTAAGGCATTACTGGGATGAGCCGTCCGACTTGACATTTGCCTCAAAAAAACTTTTAAAGGAAACCTACTGGTGTTTTATACATGACTCCATGTCCCATTTTCCTATGGTTGGGTCATTAACCACACGGTTCCTCCAAATGAAAATAGCTTGGAATTTTGAACCCTTAATGGATGAAATAGAGCCACAATTAGCTAAGTCCTTATACCTTAAATATCGCTATGGTATCCTACAAATAAAGGCAAATACAGTAAAATGGGCGCTGGGCAAGGACGAGGAGGACAGATGCGTTTCGTGTGATTTAGGTGCAATAGAGAACGAGACACATCTGCTGTTCTTCTGTCCGGCCTATGCGCGCTGTAGGAATAAATGGATAAAACCTATTTGCCGGTTGCTTGGTACTAGATCGTGCCTTGATGCAGAAAGACTACTACGTTCTGACACCAGGCAGACTGTGGTTTTTAGTGTTAGTCGATATTTGTTTGGTGTAAGCTTGATAAGGAAAAGGGAAGGTCTGAAACTCTAGGCTGAGAAAATGAATGGGAAATTACTATGAGCTTGGCACGTGTAATTTACTAGAACTAAACGAAATATATACTCACTTGTATATTACATGATAAATCTGTCTTATGAAAATATTTTTTTTTAAAGAAATGTTTTTACCGGTATTTAATTGTTCACATATGTATTTTATTTTATCTTTTTAGAATGTCCTGAAAGAGTTGTTCCTAAAATCTGTTTTTTTATTAATATTTTTTAATAATCTAACACTTAAGAAACTCGCGATACCGCAAGAACATCGCAAAATTGGTTGGTTAAATTTAGGTTGACTTCATAATGATATATTCAGCACTGTATTGCATTTTCCTTCCCATATGATGTACTGTGGAAATAATTGTACTTTTTTACGAAATCTTTTATGGTTATTTTTAACCGAAATAAAGAATAAATAAAAATAAAATATTAAGCACAAAGAATATTTACAACTATGAAGCTTGTTTATTAAGATGAGCTCCAGAGTAATGAGTTGTGCAGTAGCAAAACCCTCGAAATCTAATTCAATAATAAAGTCTTCAATTTAAATAAACCTACATGCAAATAAATATCAAAATGCATTACTGCAACGTCTGGCAGAAATCACAAAGTTGTATAATAAAGAACACAAAAACATATTCCGCCCGAATGGCTGAAGGTAATGTAATTCATGGGAAAAGATGGAAACATGTTTTGAACTCGTTATGAAGTCACTAGAAGGTAGGATGAAGTGATATCGATAAGAAGTTTCACACAGTGGGTGCACACAAAAGATTTCCTGAATTAAGGTTTTGGCTTTACTTGAACAACATATGTCTAAAAGTGTGTTGTTTTTACGCCTAGTTATATGAGAACCACTTGCTAAATGTAATTCATGTTTAAGCCAAATAACTTGTTTCTGTAAATAAAGGCTTTGGTGATAAAGTGATATATGGTTACATTTCTTCTCTCCCTTTGTCAAATTAGCAGAAGCACAACAACAGACATTTAAACAAAAAGGAGAACTTGGATGAACACACGATGCTGGCTTTGCGCCATCAAAATGAGATAGAAGCAAGGCCTGGACCACAGTCTAAGATAATACAAATAAAGTCTTACATTTTTATCAATACAGGAAGCTATAATTGAGCAGGTTGATCTAGCTTGGAATTATAACATGCTTTCAGAAGAGCTTCACATGGAGTAAAAATGCAAAGAATGTATCTGACAGTACAGGTGCAGGAGCAATGTGCTTTGTGACTGTGAAATTTAGCCAGGATTGAACCTGTAAGAAGGATTTTTCGGTGCAAGAAGAAGACATTCTGGGGCAGATAACAATCTCGGTCGGCTAGCTTCCTATGGGCTCAAGGAGCCCGTCTGCCATTCGGAACTGGCACGTAATTCATATGGATGGCATTTTACGCCGTCCAGATTACGATGTCGGTTTCCAACAGGGTTTCCATGTCGGGCTTTCCAACATGGAAATTCTGTCGGAAAGCAACTTTGGGGGGCCCCCTTAGGCCAGCGGACTCCAGTTAGGGGTCCAAGATAGGTGCCCCCCTGTTGATCCCTGCACCATTTGGCAGGCACCACAAGGTGCAGGCACAAACTCCTTTTTCTGTATGGGAGCTTGTGCTGCGGACGGTATCCGACAGCAGCACAAGTTCCAATACAGAAAAGTGAGCTTGAGACCACACCACGCGCAGTCGCATCAAAATTAAGCCGCCGGGATGTTATGAGGTTATACCAATGAGTACTCTTTTTTATAAAAAAAAAACTCAACAAATATTAATTTAATTGTGTATTATAGTAATCTGGAGAGTACAAATATGCACAAACACTAAATTTATCTTTATGTAAGGATATTTCACAACTGGGTAGACCATTAATTATATTAGTTTTCCACTCTATTTCATTACTTGGAAAATAATTTTGTTTACTTCCTCGACCATATTATCTATGCAATCGACTTGTTTACAATCTCTATTCTTGCAAGCTCTAGCAAAATGCTGACGTTTATTCCACTTACGACATAAAGAGTTTTATCTGGACATACAGTGCTGTTAGCTAAATACCCAACTTAGTATTGTCATTTACATTTCTTATATGATTTACGTTAAGGTCTTCAAACTTGGAACAATCCTCAATTCTTCTGTGGTCTGTTATCTCATACAGGTTGATCAGAATATACCTTCATTTATTTTACACATATATAGCTATGTGCTCACTACTTTTTGCAGTGTCAATAGCATCTTTTAAATTAGGAATATTTGACAATAATTATTCATTTATTTGTGAATTGGTAGTACATCTAACAAGTTTATCTCTTACTAATGAGTCATTTAAGTCAGCAAATCCGCATGTATTGAATAATCCTTTTAGAGCTGCAAAATAGCGAATGACTGTTTCTTCTATTCCTTGAATACAAACAAACAGTACCATATTTTTTTTATCGCCAAAGTGCTCTTGCAACGTATTAAACATAAACAAAAATACATCATTTTGTTCCCCAGCTGCTTGTAATAGTGGAAGTTCTGGGAACACTGAAGCACATCAGGGGTGACACTGTGATAGCTGCCCCCTGTACTGCTTCATACGTGCTTGTGGCCTTTGTTGTAATAAACAAAACAATGTACTTGAAGTTGATTTATTTAAGATTACAGCATCAGCATCATCAAGTGTACTCAGGCCTCCAAATGCCAAATAGACCTCTCAGAATGAGAGCACTACTAAGAATGGTAGGTGAGTTGGAACAGACCATGAGTAAAATATAACACAATTTGGAGTATGAAATAAAATAGCTGGAACAGCACTTCTTTTTCTCCAACAGAGCCACTCTTGCTGCCCTTCTTACTTCTTCTGAATCAGAAGGGGAATTCATGATGCAGTTAAATCTGGCTTACCTCTGGATCTTCATCACTCCTGGGTTTTTGACATGTCAGAGAAGGTTCTTTCTCTCAAATTAGGCTACTTTATTTAACACTTCCAGCTTGATGCTGAGTTCCCTTTGCTCTGGAAGCATACACATGTCCTTCCACTACTAAAAAAAACCTTCAGCAGGTCCCAAGATTATGTCCAGTTTGTGTCCGGTTCCTCTGTACACCTTAGCATCTAGATTATTGAGGGAAAAATCTAAAAACAGTTATACAACGATCTTGAGACCACTCTGATTTTAGATTCCACTCAGTAAGTTTTCAAACACAGAAACTGCTCTTGCGCCTGCTGCAGACAATTTGGGAATGATGCTGAAGAACCAGGGAGGCTTGGCTGCCCTGGGCTTATTAGACCTCTTGGCGGCTTTCAACATTCCATCTTATTAGAGCGGTTGTTTCTTACCGGGTTTGCCCAAACATTCCTTAGTTCCCCTTGCATCTTTCTTGGCTGATAGAACACAAGCAGCGTCTCTTGCTCCTTTTGCGCCCACAAATACGACAATGTTATGTGGGTGTCTAAGGGCTCTGTGTGTATATGCTTCCCCCATCTGAATTAATCCTCTCACTTGATGTTGAGACAATCTCCCACATGTATGATACTCAAATGATAGTCAGTATCCTACATAAAGTCTCTGATCTTTAACCCAATTTTCAGAAATGCATGACAGTGGTCGCGGCATGAGTAACTTCAACTGTCTCAAACTCAACTCTCCCAAGAGAGAAAGGCTTCTTTTTAGACCACAGACAGGTAGATAGTCAAATTATTTGTAGTCTTCGGAACTGGGGGCTGTCTCTATGACCTCTCATACAGTACAAAATCTGTCTCAGGCAATGAGCAGAATGACAACCATTTGCTCAGCGGTGCCCCGTTAGGGCAGCGGAGCATCACCTCAGTGGCTGAGAGCCAGCAAATTCAAGCGTGAAAAACAAAATATTAATAAAACAATGTTATTATCATTTTTCCGCACATAGGGAGGGGCTGGCCATTCTTTCTGATGACAGCAGCTGCAGCAGGGAGGAGGGGTGATGAGCACTGCTTAGTGTGCATGTCGATTTGGCCAGCTGTCTTAGGATGTTTTGTTTGACCACACTCAAGGGACGGAAACAAACAAACCTATGATACTGAGCACGTCGCCTCACTGCCATTAAATCGTCCTAGCCATTCTCTATAGTACTTTCCAAACAACAGGCTAATTAGATGGCTTTATATATGTTCTAACAAGTGAATCTTGGTGACTTTAAAAATCCGCATTTGACAGCTGAGCACTTTAGAAGTCGTTCCTTCCCCAACTCATTACCCTAGGGTAATTCGCTCTAGCCTCAAAAAAGATACCAAGGACTTTTTTAAAGTGAAATGTCTGCATTTGTAAAAAAGCGGCAGAGGTTTGCCAAACAGGATAATAGGGGTGGGTAGTGTGTACTAACATCGGTCAGCACCAGAGCTAATGATTTCAGCAAGGAAGTGTGACTTGGGGGTGAGAAATCTCTCACAGTCTCCATTACTGTGCAAATGATATGTCTACACCCACCGAGAGCTCTGCTAATTGGTCTCTCACTGATGCAGAACAACGTCTCTGGTCAGGGACAAGGCAATGGCCCCATTGGAGTGAAGAAGCCCATACATTTTTTACTGTTTACTGGACCATCAGCCAGCAGAGACTCTATTGGTCATAACAGTTACTGCCTTGTGGCAGATGGGTCACTATCTGGTCACCTTATCGTGCATCTGGGCCTGCACTGCCTTTTTGTGGCGAGCTCCTAAAGGCGATAAATGGACAGGGCAGGACAGGCCTTGATCCCTGGTCAGCTTGCTTAGCACCACTGACAGCTGTGTGAATTACATTTTTAGATAGCCTGTAAACAATGGCGGTTTGGAGCGCGGCCACCCCTCTTTTGTCATTGAAGTCCCACACACTCTGCTCACTGGGGAAGTCGCCGGCCTTTTCCCAATTAAGAGGACCGAATCGTGAATGCTTGACTTTTAGAGAGCACCACTTTTTCCATCCCACTATAGGACCTTTCTGCACATATTTCAACATGACTGATTGCAGCCAGATGACATGTGTGCTTCCCAAAACCTGGTTAGAGCATTTCCTTCCAATGGGATGCCGCATGCAGTGCAAGACACCAGGCAAGCACACACTATAAAGGGCTAAAGCTGTCCCACTGTACATTTTGCATATTCCAGTAACTGTTGAACATATTAATGCAATAAGCAATGGGGCAAATTTTAATGCGTTTTATATTTCAAGACTATACATTCCCACTGCTTTATAAACCTGGCTTTCTCACAAAATTAATTTTCTTTAAAATGCACCATTTGGCAATCTTTTTTTTTTTTTTTTTCTTTGGAGGAGGACCCACCTGGGACCCCATGTTTGTCCATTAAGCTTGCTCGCTTCTCTCGCTACATAGGTTATGCCCATCTTTTATGCCTCACCGCTTTCAAATATCACCAGTGGCCAGTGCATCTGCTTTGAAATTTTTGATTACCCAAGATGTCTAGATTAGACTATCGGAATGTACTTTGCTGATGGATCTCTGTGGCTTTACTGGCCGAACTACAAATCTTTCAGAAATCAGCAGCCAGGCTGATTATTAATCTTCCAAGAAAGGCCCACATGCCCCAGCATTTGCAGGACTTACACTGGCTTCCAGTTCAGAGGACAGTACTATTCAAGATGCCCTGTCTTGCCCATACGACATTGAATGGGTCTTGCATCGGGTATCTTGAAGGCAAGATTCAATTCAATTCTATCAACAGCAGTGTACTCTATGTTTGGCAAATGCTACATTTCTATCTATACTGTATATCGCGTGCAATGGCTGTGGTGACCATGCCTTTTCTTCTTTGGTCCCAAATGCTGGAATGCTTTGCCTCCTCACATTCAGATGGAATTCCTGCTTTTTTGTTCATTGAAAAACTGAAAGCCTGGATGTTCCAGCAGATCTAGTTGGTTTTGATCTTCTATTGTGCGCATTTTCTTCTTTTTACATTGAGTGCAGTATCCTAGCGCTAGGAGTAGGATACCCTTTTTATGTGATCATTGCACACTGTACTTTTGATAACATAGCATAACATTAATAAGCAACTTAAATAAGAAATCTGACATTTGGCACCTAACATATCATTTACTCTTTGCCTAATGTACCTCAAGAATGTGTGCATCTCCTCTTTCTCTGGACTAATTGAGAGACAGGACTTTAATCTACCAGAGGCTAAGTATATTGGGTTTACACCCGGCTATCAAAAGAAGGGCACCACATTAGTCACTACTTTATTCATAAACAGGTAGTTGCCATTCATGTGCAAGGATTAAAGGCTTACTTGTATCTTACTTAGCAAAGGATTCTCAAGAATTGTTATGGCCGGACTATTACAAAATCTTGAACGTTTATGTCAACAGTGACTGACAGACTTGTTCTTTCCTCAGGATAAGAAGAAAATTGAAGATGAAGCAAAATGTGCAAGATTTTGACTTCCATGGCATAAACTGCGAAAGGGAAGCTCCCTAAGGTAGTATACAATCTTGTTTTAACAATAAATACAGCCATGGTTAAGCTATAAATTGAACACAAATGAATCTCCGAGATCCTCATCTAGGTGATGGTTTCAGAGTGTCCTTGAAATAATCAAAACCTTTATGCCTCTGCCATCAACTAGAGCTTACTACATATTGGATATATGGGAATATGAAGAGAGGTTAGGCTGCAGGCCAGGAATGATCTCAGTATAACTGGAGAAAAGTTCAGGCGTAGTCAATGATTTTGTATGGTAATGCAGTTATTAGTGGAATATCACACTTACAAACAATAGAAGATACAGTAAGTACATTCAAACTGATTTTTAGTATAATTTGTTCTTCTCATTTATCATTATAGTATTTCTTTTTTTCAGTTGGTAAGATGTTCACAATAGCAATCAACACGTTTCACCCCTTCTGGCTCATAGGCCTAAGACTTTTTTAAGGCTGGACAGTAACAACAAGTACATGTATAGATAAAATCAATATAGAAAGATAGAATGGGGACAAAAGGAATAGAAACAAAAACGTGATGATAGTCAATCTGTGTAGGCTGTACAATTAGACTGTATTGGATCCAGACCCAGTAACATTATTGGAATATTAACAAACCTGAAATAGGTCCTACATTGACAGAACACTTCCAACAACACTATCATTATAATACAAACTTTACCTTCTTTGAACGGGAACAAACCAAGCCACAGTGAAGACACGCAGAATGATGGAGCCTCCCTGCAGCATGTGATGAGGGACCCCGGCATCTCCAAGTTCGCACAGATATTCATTGGCCTGGGCTCACTGGGGCCTCCCTGAATGGTTGCCCCCACCCCTACGCTGCAGGGGCCTGTTCGGGAAAGCAAAGTGGCTTTCCTGAGTGTTTAACTATTTTTCATGCCATTGCATTCCTTCTGCAAGGCATGCAATGACATGGCTTAGAGGGTGAGGGGGGGCCCCTCCAAAACAAGAAAACCTGGAGGCCCCTCACACCCCTGACTCAAGAGGTGAAAACTTGGAACTGAGAATGAGGAGGCGAGAAAGTGAATTGATTTTGAGGTTGGGCACAACCAAAACAGGACTCAATAAAGATGCAGTGATGCACTATTGGCTATAAGAATATTAAACATTCACAGATCCATTTAACTCTCCACATTCCAATATTCCCCCACTCTATGGCCCATACCACATACCTACACCACTGGTCCAGCCCCACCCTCCACAGACCGTATTAGACCATGACCAAAAACAGACACTATAGTAATATATGCAACCTAATCAACACCTGGTATACCTGTCTTTACGATCTTTGATTTATAATTTCCATAGGTTGCAATATTGTAAACATCCAGAATGCAATATATGTGAAATATATTCAAACTCTTGTTTAATCATGGACCATCTTATATACTGTAAGTCATTTTGTAGAATACTATGTATCCCACTGATACTTAAATATTATCCATATTGCAAACCACCCCGGCATTTGGACATATTCATTTTTTCCATATAAATACGACCTGTCAAGGGTCACCACGAGTTACTTCTCCTCTCCTCATAATCAGGTCCTCCACCCTCTCCTAACCTGGCCCCAAAACTTGGATTATTCACCAATTACTCTGGCCCGCCATACTAATGAATTACATATTAAAATTCCTAACATTAAACTATATTTTAAATCCTGAATATATCCAGACACCCTACCAATATTACACCTTGATCCTTCCCAACATTGAACCTCCTTATTTTGAGAGGCCTCTCCCAGTTTTTACAGATACCTACTATTATAATCACCCTGCCTCCCCCACACCCAAATAGAACTACTACACTTGTTGGCCCAAGAGCTACTTATATTATTGTATTTTGAGCTTATTGCCACAAACCCCATTTCAGCACAAAAAGCAGTCAGCCTCATGCATCAACCCAAAATCCAGTCGGTAAAATACCGATTCGGTAATAGCTCCAGGTATTAAGTAAAAAATACCCAATCCCAATGCATCAACCCAAAAGCAGAAATCGCTATTTAAGGAATCCTTAAATAGCGATTCTTTAAATAGGGATTCCTTAAATACCGATTCCTTAAATAGCGATTGCATTTAAGGAATCCCAAAGTGAGATTCCTTAAATGCAATGCATCAAAGTTAAAAAATTAGCGATTTCGCTAATAGGGGGAGCAAATTACCATGAAGATGAACTGCATGGTAATTTGCAAAAACTTTGAAAAATGCACTTTTGTGCATTTTTCAAAGTTTCATGTTGCGCACACACATGCCCTTAGAGCATGTGTGTGTGCAACATATGTGCACATATCATTTTCAGGGGTGCAACAGGGTGTCCTTTTGACACCCTGGCACCCTTGAAAGTGCTCCCGCTATTAGCGATTCGGTAATACCGAATTGCTAATACAGACTGGCTTTACATTCATTCCTATGGGCCTCCAAGCCCATAGGAATGAATGGGTAGGTATTCCTTATTACCGATTCGGTATTACCGATTCGGTAATAAGGAATATTAAGGAATCGCTATTTGAATAGCGATTCCTACATGCATAGCCTTTTGCTATTCCTTATTAGCGATTCCTTATTTTTCGCTAATAAGGAATCGCAAATGGCATTGTTGATGCATAGGCCCCAGTATCTTTTATGAAACTGTATGGCTCGAATCGGAAACCTCATTCCCGTTTGTAACTTTGACCCTTTTTTAACGTCACCCATAGCCACGCGTCCATACTCAGCAAAATAACATGGCCGCTACTGTTGTTTCCCCGCTGTCCCTCCCCCTGACGTTTACTGCAATTAGTGACATGCTTTTAAGAGCCACCAGCATATACACACCGGCAGACCTCTGTCTTTTGGACTGAGTTACTAGTGCTTTCCTCAACTGTACTAACCCAGTACTATATGCTCTTTTTTTTCTTTCCAGTGGCTCCTGTTAGCTCCTATTCCTGCTGACACCATGGGGCATATTATCAAGGACGGCGTTAAAATTATCGCCGCTTTAGCGGCAGGAAACTGCCGCTAAAGCGGCGATAATGGGCTTGGTAATATGCCCTTGAGAATTCCATGGGCTTCTATGGGAATTCACAAGGGCATATTATCAAGCCCATTATCGCCGTTCCTTGATAATATGACCCCATACTCTTTATTTTTCGAGCATTGCCGCACCGCTCTATCAAGGAGCGGTGCCCGATGATGAAACATGGCACTCATTTGTGTTTGTTTGGGCTTCAGTTCCAAAAAGATACTTCAAAACTGCTCCCAGGATACTTGTTTCCAGTCCAGGGAGAACCTGGCCTGGCAGTTCGGGCTGGACTGTTCCCATGGGGAGCAGGGTCAAGACTGATTTGCATATAGTTGGTCCAAATTGGAATGACAAGTTGAGCAAAATAAATGATGGATTTAACGCAGATTTGTGACTGGCGGAGAATGTTAGATTTGTTCAGCATTCTGTCCATCATCTGTTCTTTTTGCCTTTGCCACACTAAGTGTGAAGGGTATGCCAAGACGTGGGTCCCATGCTCAATATGACACAGGATTCAAGCTAGCCTGGCTGATAAAGGGAGATACCCTGAAACCGGGTCCAGGATGCTTTTTTGCGGTCCAGGGAGGACCTAGCCTGGCAGTTTGGGCTGTACTGTTCCCATGAGGCACAGGGTCAAGACTGAGCTGCGTTTGGCTGGCTCCAAACTGGAATGGTGTCATGAGCAAAACATTATGGATTCAACCCACATCCGTGCCTCTGGGTGAATGTTTCATTTGTTCAGCATTCCGTCCATCATCTGTTCTTTTTGCACTTGAAAAAAGTCCCAGGCTCGCGAGCCATGGGGGGTTTAAACAAGTGTTCGTTGTTATTGTGAACATCTTACCTACTGATAGAAAAAATAGTACAGCAATAACTAAATTCGAAAAAATGATACTAAATACTAAAAATCAGTTTGACAGTGCTTATTTTTCCACTATTGTTTGTATCTGTGGTATTCCACTAATAATTGTATTAACATTCAAAAGCATTGACTATGTCTGCACGTTCCTCTGATAAACTCTGATGTGTGCGGTCTTAGGGGTGGTACACACATGCAGGGATAGTCAAACATGCAACATTTCCAAACCATGTCTAAAGTTGGTGAAGGCCCTAGGAGGAGCCCCCCCCCCACTAATTTACACAGCGTTCGGGAATTATCCCAGTTATTGACTGAAGCCTGGCTTTCATCACCTGGTGGGCACTGGTATTACTGCTGAGGGTGGCACCACTTTCAGGGGCATCATGAATGAGCCTCTTTGGCAGCTCGAGGAGGGTTGCCACTGGGTTCAGTTTAAAATAAAACATTTACGTTCTTGTTTATAGCTCCTTCGAATTTGATCGGATACTACGGGTCTCCAAACAGAAGCATAAAAATACCACTGAAAAAATGATCCTATGATGTAGCAGTGGGGTGGGGGGATAGAAGGACAAAAGTAAAAGAATGGAGAAAGTAACTGGAAAGAAAGCTAAAAAAGACTGAAATAGTGAGCTAGAGAAAGATGGAACAAAGGAAAAAGGACTATGCTAAAGCTGTCTCAAAGGCTAGACCGAACAAGAAGACAGGAACTAAAGCACCGTCCAACCTAGAACCTGAAGCGCAGACAAAAATAAACACTTGTTTTTAGAAATAATATACAAAAAAACATTAACTTAAATACCATTGTCAATCAAGAGCAAGCATTTATTTGACTAGACTATTATTCTTCCACACAATGCATACTTAGCAAATATACATACAAGGGCTATAGATCAGGGGATTTCATCCGTTGGTTTCTTAAATTGTCATTCACGTTGTGCTTCCGCCCTCCACAGCATACAGCATGGGGCAATGTTAACTCACACATTGGCTGCCTTCCCTTAGTGTGATGGTACAAAGCCTCTGCACATTATTCACAGCCCACTAAAAATAGATCTTTTCTTTTCAGTGACAAAGCTGGTTTAGTGTGCTTTCCTACATGATTTATTGTTAATACTAAATAGAAATACTGTTGTTTTTTTTTTTGCCTGCACTCTGGGTGGCCAGTTAGATGGTGATTTATTTTCCATCCTATTTCTATAATTGTTGTTATCAAAACCACATGTGAAATTGTGCCTTTGTAGCCGCCTGCAATATAAATGCTTCATTAGGTTATGATTTAATCTTTTCCTCTTCACAAACAATAATAACAATAAAATACATAGTACAATTGAACTTTTTTTGGTAAAGTGTATAAAAAACATATTTCATGACCTGGTACAACCTCCCCCTGTACCTCAGAACATCACCATCGCTCCAGCAGTTCAGGGAGAACCTTAAGCCCTGGATGGTCAACTAATAGGAGAACAGGCAGCAGGTTCTCCCGGTGCCTCGAGACGTTCACGGGGGATGCAGCCACGCTCTACAAATCCTGATTGATTGACTGACCAACCCCACCCGCCCCGTAAGTGTGAGCAAATGAAGCAGACTTTCTTTAGTCATACACCGTTACTCTAAGTGCATGAGTGAGGTGACAAGATACAGTTTGCATATCCTACGCCTTAGGGAACCATACATAGAGATCTCGAGGATCTGGGAAAACTAAGCAACATCCCTTTGTCCAACGGATAATCCACTCGCTGTTGCCACTGGCTATTGAATTTATCCCTCTCGAGCAGTAACCACATCAGTTTCTCAATGGTCAGCAGCATCCTAACTATTCCGTGGGTACATTCTGAGACTTCCCTTTCATCACAATCAGCTGTGTAGCTGCTAATAGCATATTCGTTATGAGTCTACTGTCCTCTTTTGTCAGATGGTCTGATGACAGAGATAATCTGGACTGGGTTCAACCTCATCGGGTATCCAACGACCTCCCTGACCATGACTGAGGATCTGTTTCCAAAACATTGGTAGCATTTGGCAGGACTACCAGACATCTATGGTGTCTCGCATTTGTTGGATTCCCCTACAAAATGTAGCTTCTGCTGGGATAGAAATCTGCCGCAGTCGGGCTGGCATTCCTTGCCAGTGCATAGTTATCATATACATCAGTTCCCTGTTTCCTACACTCTTAGTCAGTGTTAGGGGGTCATTCAACAATTTCTTCCAGCAAGAGGGAGCTATAGGGACCCCCAGTAGTAGGGCCCATTTCTTCATATATGACCATTCTGTTTTGGTTTGTTCCGGTATGCCTGGAGAGTAGTCTAGGATGCCAAACAATGGCGTAAGGGGGTGGGGGACATGGTCAAGCGTTGGTTCCTCGTGAGGGAATACCATATGTCTATGGTCCGTCTAATTAACAGTCTGGGGGTTTTGCATATCTAAGAAGCCAGGGGATTGCCCATGGACCATCACCGTCGCACCCATGTGGATCCAGTGCCATTCAGTCTCTATAATTGACTACTCAAATAGGATTCTAAGTTGAGCTGCCTGCTAGTATTTTTAATGTTGGTGAGACCGAGCTCTCCTGAGCTACCAGGGGCTCTTAGCACCTTCCTGTACACTTTTCCCCTCTTTCCTGCTTAAACAAATTGGTCAATAGCCTGCGACAAAGTGTGAATATCTTTCTCAGGCAATTTCACAGGAAGGGCCTAGAATGTATAAAGTACCCCAGGGAGTAATCACCGCTACTCTGCCCAGCAGAGATACTTAGAGATTCTTCCACTTGGCTAAATCTGTTTTAATTACACTAAGCAGGTGTGGGTAGTTTGCGGCATATAGCAGGGTGATCTATATACCTAGATATTTAAACTTTTTGCTAGTCAACCAGTGGAAATAAGTCATGGAGAGTGTTCGTTTGAGTTTGGGGTCCGGTCGTGTTCCAAGCATCTCAGATTTATCATAGTTTACTTTGAATCCTGAGACTCTGTTGTAGGTCTCCAAGATTTATTATTTTACGAAAGAATCTAAGAAGGTCAGTCACTGTAAGCAGAATATCATCTGCAAATAGGTGACTTTTATGCTGTCCTCACACGAGGGGCATGCCCACATTCTCCCACTGTCGGTGAACAAGCAATGCAAGAGGTTCAACCGTGAGGGTGAACAGGAAGGGGGATAGCGGGCAGCTCTGGTGTGTGCCTCTATGAAGTGGGATATTTCCTGATTTCTCTCTGTTAACCAGTACCCACACCATAGTATGTGTGTAGGTAATGGCCAGGTATATCCAAGGGCTCAGGCCTATTGCTTCGTACATTCCAGAGAGGAAACTTCAATCTACCCTATCAACTGTTTTCTCAAGATCAGCATGGAGAACCCTCTACGACTGCCTTTTTCTATTAAATGAAGTTTCCTCCTAATATAATATCATCTGCTGCCTGTCTCTGTGGGAGAAAACTGACCGATCTGGTTCCCCAAGGATTGGCATATGTGATGCTAATCTATTGACTGGAATTTTTGTAAAGATTTTGACATCAGTGTTTACAAGTGCTATCGGGCGATAAGCTCCACACCTATCAGGTAGCTTACCCAGTTTGTGTATAAGGATAATATTTGCATCTGACATTGATGGGGTAACAGTATGGGATTATAGAAATAAGGTAAATGGCTCGACTAAACGTAGAATCAGTACAGTTTTAAAGTGCTGGTAGAAGTGATTTGTTAATCCATCCGATCCCAGAGATTTATCAGGATTTTATTCCCAGATAGCTTGGGTAACCTCCACCTCTATAATAAGTTCCTCCAGCTTGTTCCAATTAGCCCTGCTGCCGACCTGCTGGAGGGCTGCTGATATAAAGGCCTCAATTTCATGTGATACCCTGACATAGGGATGTAGAATAGTCTTGAAAGGCCTTGATCTTATCTGTATTCTGATGCAGACCCACTGCCCCTCACAGTGTATTGTAGGTATTAGTTTATAGGTTGTTTCGGTCCTTAACCATCGAGCAAGAAGTGACCCCATTTTATTAGCTGGCTCATAAAATTGTTGTTACAAGAACAGTGCTTTTCAGATTTTTCGGTGGCCAGTAGAGCAATCTGCCCTTTCCGGGAGATGGCGTCCCGTAGATTTTTTATGGAACCAGTGTATTGATGCTGCTCTGATGCTGCATTCAGGTCAGTCTCTGGGGAGGCTCTAGATAGTGTTGCAGAACGGCGCAAATGCACTCTTTCAGCGATACTTGCCCACAAACAACCACTTTAAAAGCATCCCATACTGTGTTTGGGGATGTCTCGTTAGAGTCGTTTATCTTAAAAGTCTGGCAAATTGCTTCACTTGTCTGTTCTTAAGTAGAGTCCCGTCAAATCTCCAGTCTGGTCCGCCTTTGTGGTTCAATCTTCTCCTACCATCCCAGCTAATTAAAGCATGGTCAGATATAGCTATCGCGCTGTGGGTAACTGAGTGGGTGTCCTCCAATACATCTGGAGTACCCTACATCAGGTCAATACATGATTAGGACTTGTGAATGTGGGAGAAGAATGTGAATTCCATGTCATCAGGGTGCTTGCTGTGCCATAGGTTTGTCAAGCCTATCGCCTTTATCTCCTGCAACAGAGTTGGTGATATGTACCATGGAGATCGCAGTTTTGTGTGTGTGTCTATCCAGTAGGGCGTTAGGGGCCAGATTGAAGTATCCCACCCACAGCAAGCTGGGCAGGTCCCAATCCCAAGGTCAACAAGTGGCCCAGGAATTGTTCTTGTCCCTGGTTGAGGTGTATAAATTGAGGATGCTGTGCGAGAGTCCCTGGTTTTTCCCTGCTAAGTAAACCTTGCAACACTTTTTAGTATCTATACCCACTCGTTTTGCCTCAAGTTGAAAGTCTTTATGGAGCCCAATCATTACGCCCCCTTTCTTTTCAGCAGCTACTGCAAAGTATAGCGTAGGGTGGAGCTTATGTCTCTTCAAGTGGGTGGATTTCAAGTTTCTGTAAGCACAGGATATTTAGGTGTACTTTCCTCACCTTCCTCCAGACTTTATGGTGCTTATGTTCCAAGAAACAACTTTGACCATGTAGCTAGTAGTGTGAGTGGATCCAACAGTGCTCAAATGTATTCTGAACCCGCCTTACAGCGTGAGCATCCTTATCTACAAGGTAATGCCAACTGTACCTCTAGCTCTCCTCACTCTGACACTTTATTGCAGCTTTTTCCCCTACATCCCGCCACCCCATAACCTCATCCAGATAACTTCCCCTAACATTCCCCTTTCAGGGGTCAGGATCAGATACACCCCTTTTGCAGTGATGAGTTGCATTATAACCTGCTGGCATCTACACCGGCCCGCTTAGAGCAGTAGAAATGTCTCCAGAGCAGTTGACAATTTTCAAGGCTATCCCAAGGTAGTCCTCCATGGTGTAGTCTAACACTATAGTTTCTGCTAGTTCGCTGAGTCCATGGGGCCTTCTTACTTCTGAATATTACCGCGTGGCGGTTTGGGTTTCTCCCATTTATCTTTTGGCTTCCATCTCGGATTGTCCTCCTCCATTGCTGAAGATTGCAGACGGTCCATGGATGGGCACATGATGTCCCATGCCTCCTCCAGGGTGCGTACCACTCAGGTTTTCGAGTCCAGCTGAGACCAGAGGGCAAACAGGAATGTCCATTGGTATCAAATTTGTCATCTGCGCATCTCCACTGTCAGTTGGGTTGAAATTTACCAACTCATACTGTTGAAAGTAGCCTGGGAGAGATCCTAGTCCAAATCCATGTTTAGGTCCTGGTAGGTAGTTTGGTCTAGTTTCCTGGCTTCCTGCATTATTCTGTCTTTCATCTGGGAGGAACCCACTTTTGCGATAATGTCTCTCAGTCTTGTCCCTGGTACTGGTCTAGCAGCCCCCACGCTGTCGTGACAGACAATTGGTATATCAAATGCTGGGCTTTCTTTCAGTACACGTGTGAGGAGGCTCCTACAGAACTGGTTAGAACAAAGGAGAGTCAGGAGAGATTTATAGACCTGCATGTTTTTACTCCCAATTATAGTCACTATCACACAGAAAAACACCTGGGTCTTAGAGAAGTAAAGATACAATATAAGGTAACTGAACGGGATATTAATTTTTTTTTTAAACAAATTCCCTCACCCACCAAAGGTGGCATGCTTCTTCCTTGGGAATCTACGGACACCATGACAGGTTATCACTGTGCAGGCTACAACCCCCTCATTGAGAAGGAGGCGCTCTTCGGATGTTTATCAGAGAGTGGTAGAAACCCTGTGGTGAACTAAAGTCTGGTGAGATATGCAGAGAATGGGAAAAGTGTTATGTGAATATAACTGTACAAGTGTACAACTTTATTCATACATGCCTAGGTCAGGGTTAAAAGAACACTGCAGAGGTTGAATAACCCTGCTCAAGTGTGTCGCTCAGAGTGGGTACACATGTTTCTGCCTTTTAACACCTTAGAAGAGGTGTATTGGCATTCGTCAGGATCTGTGAGAATTTCTTCTGCTCAACAAGCGTACTCATAAAAGGTAAGCACAAAACCTATCAGCGATCCACTGTGAGGTTCAATCGACCTGTGGGAATACAAAGACAGTATGAAACACCCATATATAGTGAAAAACATAAGAGGGACAAGGGCAAACATCAAACAGAAATTCAAAACATACATGTCGGCCATCTTGGAGTGGCATTAAGAATTTGAAAATGAACTCCGTATACAAATAATACATCCCAGATCTTAAAACTTCCATACATTTGGAAACGTAATGCCACAAATAATAAATCATCACATACAGCAGCGGTGAAAAAAAAGAGGTTGATGCTATGGTTCTTAGGAAAGGTACCTCCCCACCTATAACGGCAAAGGACAGACATAATTACAATACATGTTAGGCAGTGTTCCAAAACCTCGAAAGATAAGTGTTAACTGATATAAAGGAAAGTAAAGACAAATCTCCAGCTCAAAAGCAGTGTGTCAGCCTCGCAGAGTACCTAGTCATAAAACAAAAATATATAAAAATGTAATATGCAGCATTTAGAAAAATGTAAAGCCCAAGTACCTGCAAAGTCATACTCCCCTGAATCCAATGCATAATGCAGAACAATGAAACCCAGAAATATCGCCCACGTGGCCAGTCTCATGCGAGGGAACGAACTAATGGAGTGTAAAAAACAGACATAAAGCCCAAGTGGTAAAACTTTACAGAAAGTAGGACTTAGCTGTGAGAGCACCGACCGAAACTGTGCCAGCCCTAGGGCTTGGCAAATACATATCTCATGGGGTAACCATTATATCGCCCTCCCACAGCTTCCTCTCAAAAGTTAACATAACATTCAAACAAAGTGGGGTATGTGGGCAAAAACGTAAAAAAAAAAAAGAAAGGAAAAGATAAAAGAAAGGAAAAGATAAAGATAAAGTGGCCTGAGAAAAGGGTAGGAGACTCCTGCCCAGATGGGCACTACCACATCTCAAATAAGATCCCCTTCCTTTCCCCCTAGAATATTAAGAGGAAAACACAAAGAGATGAAGAAAAGGTTAAAACTCTATTATTACTCTACAAACTATCTACAACACAGACATAGATAATCCGACCATGTACTTGAACATGTCAGTAAGCATTCAAGTTTCTTGTAGGTATATATTAAGCTCTTCCTTTTTATTCAACCCCAGCAGGATCTTAGTCTCCGAATCAATAATCCACCTGGATTCACTTTGCCTTAACTTGAGTTCTCTGTCCAGTCCCCGAAAACTAGCTGGAATGGGTTCAATGGCAAAAAACCCCAACAGATTCCTATCTTGGTAATGGTGTTGTGCAAAATGTCTAGCCATGGGGTAATGGTCGTCATCCTTGTCAATTGCATGCATGCGCTATAATATCCTTTTCTTCACTGGATGTATTGTGCTGCCAATGTACCGTTTCTTGCAAGGGCACTCTAGGATGTAAATGGTAAAGTGAAGATTGCAGGTAAGAAACTGATTAATAGTTTCCCCCCCACTTACCAAATGGTACACAGAACAATTTCCTGCTGAAAATATTTTTATAGGCTGTGCAGTATTGCACTGGTGAAACCCCTTTAGAACCTGAATCTTTGCGGCCCTGGTAATGATGCCCCTTTTGACAAGTAGATCCTTTAGGTTCTTACCTCTCTTGAACATGTAGTTGGGTTTATCCTGTAAAAGGTGGCCCAAAGTGGGATCAGTTGTTAATCTACCCCAATGCCTCTTTACTACATGGGATATACAATCTATTTTATTACTGAAGGTGGTTATCTGTCTGGTAGAGGAATTATTATCGGGTGTAGGTCTGGGTGAATCATTAAACAGGATATTATCACTAGACAGGGTGATAATAGTTTCCCGTGATTTTATTTTAGAGACCCCACTTTGGATACTTCCTCTCCCTGAACCTCACACATGGTACGTTCTTCCTCTCTGTAGGCAGTTTCCTTACTGCAATTGCGCTTTGTTCAAAGGAGTAACTCATAAGGGATATTCCATTTCAAAGTCTCTGTGTAGCTGCTTAGGTCACGTAGTAAGGGACCAAATCTTAACTCAACCACTGTGTCCAGGAATTCTAGTTTCTCCCTACTGATGTTCATGGTGAAATCTAGGTTCATATTAGTGTTTATAGGTTTGGAAACAAATTCCCTGGCAGATCTATCAGTGCCCTCCCAGATGATGAACAAATCATCTATATATTTTGGCCAGGGTACAGTATGACCCAAGTCCTCCGCCATGTCAACTGACACGATACCTGCTCCTCCTACCAGCTCATGAACATTTTCGTGAAGCTGGGAGGGAAGCAGGTACCCATAGCAGTGCCGGTCTTCTGCCTGTGCAATTCACTGTGAAAAAGAAAAATATTGTTCTCAAGACAAATACATATCACCTCCAACAGCATGTTGGTGTGTGAGAGAAGATGTATGGGGTTTGCCCTCAAGAAGTGTCTACATGTTTCAATATCTTGTTTGTGATCTATACTGGTATAAAGAGAACACACGTCAAGGGTCATAAGTAAGTATTCCTCTGTCCATTTGATACCCTCTATCCTTTTGAGGAAATCCTTGGTATCCTGTTAGTAAGAGGGAAGGACAGTGATAAACAGCCTCATGCATCAAGCCAAAATCCAGTCGGTAAAATACCGATTCGCTAATAGCTCCCGGTATTGAGTTAAAAATACCCAATCCCAATGCATCAACCCAAAAGCAAAAATCGCTATTTAAGGAATCCTTAAATAGCGATTCCTTAAATAGCGATAGCATTTAAGGAATCCCAAATTGAGATTCCTTAATTTAAGGAATCTCAATTTGGGATTCCTTGAATGCAATGCATGAAAGTTAAAAAATTAGCGAATTCGCTAATAGGGGGAGCAAATTACCATGAAGATGAACTGCATGGTAATTTGCTAAAAAATTGCATGAAAAATGCACTTTTGTGCATTTTTCAAAGTTTCATGTTGCGCACACACATGACCTTAGAGCATGTGTGTGTGCAACATATGTGCACATATCAATTTCAGGGGTGCAATAGGGTGTCATTTTGACACCCTTGCACCCTTGAAATTGCATGAGCAATTTGCGAGAACCTACTGGTACTCGCTATTTGCTCATGCAATCTCCAATTCATTCCTATGGGCCTGGAGGCCCATAGGAATGATTGGGATGGCATTCCTTAATTGCTACTCGCAATTTGCTAGTAGCAATTAAGGAAAGTTAAGGAATCGCTATTTGAATAGCGATTCCTACATGCATAGCCTTTTGCTATTCCTTATTAGCGAATCCTTATTTTTCGATAATAAAGGAATCGCAAATGCCAATGTTGATGTATATGCCCCATTGTCCCTAAAAATTAAATCAATGTGTCTGAAAACATTTTTTAGCAAGCTCCCCCACGAGGAGACAATAGGTCTCCCCAGTGGGTTCAGGGGATCTTTGTGGAATTTGGGTAATAGGTGGAAGGCCAGTAATATTGGATAGTTAGACTTTAGGTAATGATACTCCCCAGTTGGTCCCATACTATAAAAACGGTGTCTTTGTAGCGTTCTCTACTGATCCTCTCAAAGCATTTGGTATCTCCCTATTTCTTATGTGCTTCCTTGGTGTATAATTCAAAATCCATCACAACCACATTCCCGCCCCTGTCAGATGGATGGGTAATTATGTTGGTATAATAGGGCCAAATCTAATACAGCTCGCGTCTCACTGTAAGTTAAATTCCAAGGTTTCAAATTCTTCTGGTTTCTCAGGAATGTGAGATCTTTGTAACACAACCATGAAAAACATCTTTGGCATCAAACGAGAGCTGGGGGTAAATACAGATTTAGAGCGAAGATTGCTTGGAGCTGCACAATTATAAACAATATCCTGGATTTCAAGAGAATCACCTAAATCCCTAATGGGGTTATCCACTTGCTGTAGTTTTTTTGAAGTGATAAGTGTATCTACATCCCCAATGGTGAAGTTAGTCTGACAAAAACATTTCGCCCTGGTTGTGCCTGCAGAAGGGCTCTCTGGTTTCAAGGCAGGCCATTTTTTTAACTTCAATTTACGTATCAACTTAAAAAACATTATTTCTAGCATCCAAAAAGTTAAATCTAGAAGTGGGGCAAAAAGATAAACCCAGGCCCAAAACTATACGTTCATCTTTAGAGAGTTTCCTTTTGGAGAGATGGAGTAGGAAAAACCTATATCTAGTGAAAAACATAAAAGGGAGACAAGGGCATACATCAGACCAGAATTCAAAACCTACATGCCGGCCATCTGGGAGTGGCATTAAGTGCTTGGAAAAAAACTCAAATATACAAATAATACACCCCAGGACATAAAACTTCCATATATTTGGAAACTTAATGCCTCACATAATAAATCATCACATACTGTAGAGATGGAAAAAAAGAGGATGATGCTGTGGTTCTTAGGAAAGGTACTTCCCGCCCTATTACCGCAAAGGGCAGACATAATTACAATACATGTTATGCAGTGTTACAAAACCTCTGAAGCAAAGTGTCAACTGATACAAAGGAAAGTAAAGACAAATCTCAAAAGCAGTGTGTCAGCCTTGCACAGTCATGAAACAAAAATATATATAAAAATGTAATATGCAAATGCACTTTTTGAAAAATGTGAAGCCCTAGTAACTATGAGGTCATACTCCCCTGAATCCAATGCATAATGCAGAAAAATGAAGCCCAGAAATATTGCCTAAGGGGGCAGTCTTGTGCAAGGAAACCAATTATTGGAGAGTAAAAAACATCTCTGTCATATGTGATGACTTATGTGTGTTTCTACGTTTCCAAATGTATGGAAGTTTTATGATATTTTTGAAGTAGGTAGAAGGAAAACCTGACTGGAGGCAGGGCACTATGAGACCTTATACCTGTCTCAGAATAACCTGCCCAATATCCTGGAACGGTGACCTGCATCCGGAAGAATAGACAGTGGTCAAGAGACCTTAGCATAAGATAGGAGATCTGAACAGGGAGACCTGATGATGGACCTCAAGGTCACAAAAACAGACCTGCTAGAAGAATTCAGTGTGAAAAAGGCCCTCCAACCACAGTACCTGAAGTAGCAGTAACTTTGGACATCCTGATACCTTGGCAGCACAGTAGAAGGCCTCACCACTTGCCCTTGCTGTGTGCCTGGCACACCTGCATTCCTACCAACCCTCCACATAATTTTAGACCCCCTTGCTTCCCACTCCATTGCCCAATCATTGCAAAATCACAATTCCAGCAGTGCTGTGCAGTTTAGTAGAAAACAAATCTTTAAAACAACCCCAGTTACTCACCTTTAGCCTCATGACGACACAGGACTTCATCAAGCCTGCAAAAGCTTGTAGGCCAGCACGATCACCGACAGACCCATGTCTTGTTCATATATGCAACAATATCTTCACTAATAGCCCTGCAGCAAATCCAGCCAGAAATATCAACAATTCCTTGGCTGTAAGCCTATTCCTAAGAGAACTCCCTAAAACAAAAATGCCTTCAAACAGAGGCTCCTTCTAACTTCTGGTCAATAACCAGTTGTAGCTAGGCAAAAGAAAATTGAAAGATCAGCTTCAAGACAAATATCTGCATTCATCAAACAAGTTGACCTGTTCTCAGATTACTAAAACAGATTTTGATATGGCTATGGCACAAAGGCAGCACTGACTTCCACACAGAATGATTTAAACTCTGCAATGGATTCAAATGGAGAACCAGAACGCCTATTCTTGACCTCTCCTGTGCCTTTGATTCTTTTCATCTCTACAGGGAATTGGAGCAATCTTCCTAAACAAATAACTTTGGACTGGGACCTCTGCCCATAATAATCCCGACTTGGCAACTTTTTTGCCAGCTCATCAATAACGGGCTAGTGTATTCCTGCATGGATGTGGCTCAATATGCTACATATATGGGAACTGCTCAATGTGGCTGGTAACAAACTATTGGATTTTGTTTAGTGTAGCATAGGTGTGTGACAGTGTATTTACAGGCAGCAATATTACCAACTCATTGTACACAAGGAACTCAGAAGGAAGGAATGGTATTTTTGGAATTGAATCTGTGACTTACCAGTCACACACCCCAACGTAACATGTGGTAACCCACTAAGAAGTCCTTAATTTGTAAAATAATAAATGCCGGGGCCAAAGTCTTGCTCAGTAGCCTGTAGCTAGCAATTTCAAATGTCATGAGAGCCGAATACCAAGACTGCATAGACGTGATTCTACAGTGTACCACTTTCATCCACCACCAAGGGTTCCCTACGTTTTTATCTCACTCTTGCAGGTTATTTTTCATCCTTTCTTTCTTCCTTTGACACAGTTTTGCCATGTTTCACTTCCTCCTGTTTTCCTTTTGTGTTTTTCTCTCTTGTTCTGTAACAAAGTCTGATGAGGAAAAATATGTGTGGGACCCTGAAAAGGGATGCCAGTGGGCTCCACCTGCAACTACCGTCTTAAGCACTGCTACTAACCCTAATATTTTGATACCTGTATATAAGGGCAGCCTTACCCATGAATATTTTACATCTCATTGGGTAAACTAAAACTGTACCTTCAGCCAACAATGGATCAGGAGCATTTTTCTGCACTTGCAATGAGTTGAAACCTAGAATCTGATAGAGACTACTAGCCGCAGATTCCTTCACGTAGAATTATCCCCAGGCTTGAGACTGGATCCGGAAACATTTTGCCACAGCATCCCTGTGTGCCGGGGGTGGGGCGACATGACGCGACTCCGCCCAGGCGTTGTCCGCGTACGTGACGTCAGCGAGGTCTCATAAGACCCGCCCCGGCGCGCCCACAACAGGTTTTTCCTTTTCTGCGTGCAATGCGGATCCGATCCTTGCTACGGGCCTGTTAGGCCCCTTTTTTTTCTTCCATTTTTCAGTGGAACAGTGTGCGAGTGCCTTCGGGCTTTAAGACTTGCACGTCTTGTGGGCATCTAATGTCGGCGACGGACCCTCACCTCATTTGTATGTGGTGTTTAGGGGAGGATCACGGCACCACAGACTGTACGCAGTGCCAGCAGTTGAAGCCGAAGTCGCGGCGGGAGAGCCGGATGAAACTTCTCTCGGCGCGTCTCTCCAGGTTGACGTCCTCCCCTCAGTCTGCTTCGACGGACGGCTTCAGACTCGGCCATGGTCATCGTCCTCGCCTTTCTGCGATGTCACGTGAGCGTTGCTCCCCTGTGGGTAACTGTCACAGTTTGTCTCCGGGGGCTGGTTTCCGGCCTCCCGGGGGCGTGGACTCTCAGCGAGTGATGCGGCCCCACCTGTCGTCCTATCCACTGTTTCCCGGAGTTGGGGCGTCGAGAGTCCAAATGGAGACATACGCGGCGGCTTTGCAGGCCGTAGCATGGGTTGCCGAGCGATCTTCGCCTCATTCTGGGCCGCGGCTGTCAGAGGGCTTCGTGCCACTCCCCAGGCCCGTCTCGTTCCCCTGCGCAGGTGGCTGCCTCGGTGGGGGTCAGGTCGGCGTCACTCCGGCGCCTCCCCGGGGCCGGTGCGGCTCCAACCCTACTCCGGTCTCCACTCCGGACCCCTGTGCGGGGTGACTTGGAGGTCCCTTGTCCGGCGACCCCGGCTGGTGCAGATGTCCTACCTCAGGCAGCGGATTCTACGGCTCCGCGCAGGGGTCGTACCGCGGATTCGTCTTCGGACGCTTCTTCTTCTCCGGAGGCATGCATATTGGTGTCGTCCTCCCCGGAGACTGGTCGACATGTGGTGTCTTTTTCACCAGCGTCGAAGGGCAGTTCCCCGCCCTTCCTCGGGCAGAGGTATTCGTTGGAAGAGCGGCAGGTCCCTCATTCTTCGGCTCCTTCTGACTTCCAGGTTTGGCCCTTGCCCACCCCGCTTGGCCTCGGGGACGGCCCCCTTAGTTTGCAGCCATCGCCCACGAAGGAGCTGATTTCTCCACCGCGGGGTCCTACGGACGCGGGTGCGGCCTTCGCTCACGCGGTGTCCACGGCTGTGGGCATCCTGCGCATGGGTGATCCGGTGGCTCACTTTCCGGCGGACCATCTATCGGAGGTCCTCCACCAGGGCTCTGGTGGGAGGGAAATCTTAATTCCCTTTGAAGGTTCGCTCCTTTCTTCCCTGATGGGGGCTTGGAAGCGTCCTGCCTCAGGGGACCTGGTGCCTCCCGGCACCGCGTGACCCGGCGTGTCTTTCCCTTTACCCCTCAGCCGCCAGACCCCTTTTGCGGACTGCTTTTCCCTCCCCGCCGCCGCTGTTGACTCCGCCGTCCCGAGAGGCCCACTGGCTGGACTCTTGGGGACGCAATATGTTCGTGTCGACCAGCACGGCCCTGCGGGCCCTTAACACCTTGTGTGTGCTGGCTAGGGCCTCCTCCTGTTTGTGGGACTCGGCGGAGTCTCTGGGATCTGCAACGTCCCAGGAGTCTGGCCTGGTGGACTTACGGCATCATGCATTGGATGGCCGGGAGCTTGCGGCGTTAATTCTCCGCTCCGCTCTGGGTATCTCGGAGGTGCTGGGCCGGGCCATGGCTTCCTCTGTCGCTCTCTTTCGCCATGCTTGGGTTCGGGACGGAGTATACCCTGAGAATATTCGGGAGCGACTCATTGACCTTCCGTTTGATGGCAGCCTGTTGTTCTATGCCCTGGCCGACACCGCCATCCAAAGGCTCTTGGCAGGGCTCTGTCCTCCTCCTCCGCCTTATCCTCCTCCGTCCCCTCCTCAGTGACTTCTGAGTTGGGTTGATTCTGGGCCTTCTTAGGCCGGCTGTTCTGACTGTGCAGTGTGTTTTCTAGCCGTTTACGTCCTTCCTTGGGACTTTGGCATTGTTGGCTGCTGGACTGCCCTTGTGTTGATTGTGTGTGGTTCTGCAGGAGTTGTTGCGCAGACTTGGCTCTAAGATTGGGTCTTCTGCTTTGTTTGGGCTGCTTGTCAAGCCTTCAGCGGGGGTGTTTCTTTCCCCGTGGCTCTTTTGTTTTTTCCTCTGCGGCAGAAGTTCTTCCGAAGAGGGTTCCCATATCTTGGGACTTAACGTACCCTATGTGGGGTAGTGGTAGCTGTCATATGGCTTGCGCTCTGCTAGAGGGTTCTGGTCGCCTTCGGGTGCCTGTTCTCCATGGCGTTTAGGTAGGTTGCTTTTGCTTTCTGAGGTCGTGTGCGCGGCCACTCGTAGTGGTGGCCCCATCATCTCCTCCTCTCCCTGCTCCTGTCCTGAGGCCTGGGATGATCCTGTGTTCTCCCTTGCTAGGCGTCACCTACTCGGCCTTCCTGGGGCCTCGGGCTGTTCTTCTTGCTTCTGGCTTTGACTGCCGGCACTGTTCTGGCTGGCAGGCTGCTTTGCATCTGGAGTGTGTTCGCCTTCTTTTCCCTAGTTTCCTTGGGTCCTCTAGGCTTCTTCTTCTTCTTCCGCTTTCCTGTCTTGGCATTGGGTGGAAGCTGTGTTGCCTTGTGAGGGGAGTGGGGTGCTTCTGCCTCTCAGTCCTTACCCTTGGTTCCTCTGCTGTGAGTGTACAGGCCTCTTCAGCCTTCTATCCCTCCTACATCCTTTTGGGGTCAGTGGGGTTCTGCTTGTGGGGGTTCCCTTGGCCTGGCAGGGGTGAGGTTCTACCTGGTCCACAGCTCTGGTCCCCTGTCGGGCCCTCTGTTCTGCATTGGCTGGTGGGGTCCTTTCGCAGACCCTCCTTCCCAGGGGGTATTGCTAGGTTATCTATTCTACGTGAAGGAATCTGCGGCTAGTAGTCTCTATCAGATGTACGAGTTACTTACCTTCGGTAACGATGTATCTGGTATCAGTATTTCGGTGGTACTCCAAACACTTTTCTATAAAGAATTAAATTTGTAAAAAAATGAAAACCACACTGTAGTCAAGTATATTTGTAAAATATAGTGTATTAGAGTCAGGGCCGGCTCCTCCACTAGGCCGGAGGAGCATTGCCCCACTGCTTTCTCGCAGAGCGTGAAGCACAAACATAAAATGGTAATAACTTCCAGTTATTACCATTTTATGTTTAGTTGCGGGCGGGTGGGCGGGGCTGCTCTGCAAGAAGGGGAGAAGGGTGTGCCCACTCCAGAGGGCGCAATGACTGTTTGGTCGGTCCTCTGGGGTCTTCCAAACCAGTCATGCGCACTCTGCCCTTTCTAGCCTACATGGAGAACATGGCCACCCCATAAGCCACTGGCTGGGCGGTGTCCCCAATCACAATGCTGCCATTGCAACGTTGTGATTGGCTTAGGGGAGGGGAGGGAGGCTGCCAGCTTTCTGTTTCTGCCAGAGGCAGGAGAGCAGGAGCCTAGAAAACGTGTGACCAGGCCGGCAGACAGGTACCTTTTTTATTTATTATTAAATGAATCCTCCCTCCTCGCGCAACCCTCCCCGTGCGACCACCTGCCCGCGACTGATTAGAGTATTTTTTTTTTTTAAATGACATTTTATTTTTTCACATTTGTTTCAAGTACCGCAATACCTCCTTGGTAGCACCGCAGTAATAAGTTAATTTTTTTAAAAATATATAGGAACTATAAATAATTTTGTCGTACCTATAAACACATTAATAAAGTGGAAATAGGTAGGGAACAATAATAAAACTTACTGCATACCTATATTTAAGGCCCTAACCCAGAACACAGTTAAAGTGTAGTAAATAAATATTCCTGTCTTCTAATTTTGTAAAGGTAGCCATTAGCCAATTGTATACTGCCTTCTCATCTGCATGTACTGTGGTATACAGTGACACAATATATAGCTATGGCCCAGATGTATTATTGCATTGTGTTACCCTTCCGTCACGCATGGTCTTGCATGGGCAACGCAATACTAAGGTCACTTTTACAAAGCAACACAAGGCCACGATGCTAGTCCCTGCCTGCGTTGCTTGGTAAATCTGGGGAAATGTAAAGCAGAGCAAATCACTGTCTTGCTTTAATCCACACTCCATATTGTAAATTTTTGCTAAATTTCATGTACATCCGCATGCCACTCCACTGTACGCCGCTCCACTGTACGCCACTCCACTCTATGCTACTCCACTCTATGCCACTCCACTCTACTCTGTTCCACTTTATGTCGCCCTACACTATGCCACTTCACTCTACGGCACTCCATTCTATGCCACTCCACTCTGTGCTATTGAACTGTATGCCCTCCACTGTATGCCACTCAACTTTTTTCCACCGTATGCCACTCAACTCTATGCCGCTCCACTTCACTCCATGCCACTACACTGTCCACAAATCCACTGTACTCCACTCTACGCTATTCCAGTGTATCAACTCCACTCTACACCACTCCACTGTATGCTACTCCAATGTACACCACTCTACTGTACACCACTCCATTGTATGCTACTCCACTCTATGCTACTCCACTGTACGCAACTCTATGTCTCTCTACTGTATGCCACTCCACTCTATGCTATTTCTCTGTATTCCACTACACTGTACACCACTGCACTGTACGCTACTTCTCTCTATGCTACTCCACTGTACGTTACTCCACTGTATGCTATTCCACCTTAGCCCACTCTACACCACTCCACTCTACGCTATTCCACTTTATGCCACTCCACTCTACGCCACACCACTGTACACTACTCCACTTTACGGCAATCCATGCTACACTATTCCACTGTATCAACTCGACTGTATGCTATTTCAGTCTACCCCACTCCACTGTATAGCACTCCAGTGTAAACCACTCCACTCTACGTTACGTTGCTCCACGCCACTCCACTCTACGCCACTACACTCTATTCCACTGTATACAGTCCACTCTAAGCCACTCCACTCTATGCTGTTCCACTGTATGCCACTCCACTCTATGCTGTCCCACTGTACGCCACTCAACTGTAAGCTATTCCACTCTACCCCACTCCACTGTACGCCACTCCACTATGCGCCACTGCACTGGCACTCTACGCTATTCCAATCCATGTCACTGCACTCTACGCCACTCCTCTCTAGAATTTGCACTGTATGCCACTCCACTATGTGCTACTCCAGTCTATGTCACGCCACTCCACAGTACGCTATTCCACTCTATGCCACTCCACTCTACACCACTCCTGCTTTTGCACTGTACAGCACTCCATTATACGCTACTCTAATCTACACTATTTCACTCTACGCCACTCCAGTATACAACACTCCACTCTAAGTAGTCCACTGTATGCCACTCCACTCTATGCTATTCCACTCTTCCACACTCCCATGTACGCTGCTCCACTCAACGCTATTCCGCTCTATGCCACTCCACTGCAAGCTATTTCACTGTATGCCACTCCACTGTATGCTATTTCACTGGATGCCACTCCAGTCCAGGACACTCCCCTATACCCCACCCCTGTATGCTACTCCACTCTATACTATTTCACTCTACACTACTCCACTGTACGCCATGCACTTCTGTGCTATTCCACTATCTGCCGCTCCACTCTAACCTATTCCACTATATGCAACTCCACTATACGGTAGTCCTCTCTACGACACTTCATTCTACACTATTCCATGGGACGCCACTCCACTCTACACTGCTTCACTGTTCGCCACTCCATTACACGCTATTTCACTGTACACATATCTACGATACTACAGTCTACTACTCTACACTGTTTTGACACTGCACTTTACGCCATTCGATTCTACTCTCCTCTATGAACCTCTAGTCCACTGTACGGCACTCTACTCCCCTACACTCTACCAAACTCCTCTACTCTATGCTACTCCACTGTACAGTACTTAACGCCACTCTGTCACAATACTACATTGAAATCCACTCTACGCCACTCCACCAGAATTTACTCTACTCTACTCTGTAACCCACTATTCCACTCTACTAGGTCTCTACTCCAGTCTATGCCACTCCACTCAGTGGCACTCTATGCCACTCCACTGTACCACAATCTACCACACATTACTCTACTCTACCTCACTCCCCTTTACGACTCAATGCCAGTACACTCTACAACAGTTTCCCACACTCTACAATATGGCATACCACTCCTTTCTACGACACGCCACTCCACTCTATGCTATGCCACTACACTGTACTCCACTGTGCTTTACTATACGTGACACCACTCTCCTATATGACACTTTAGTCCACTCTATGGTACGCCACACCCTTCGCCTCCACTATTTACCTCATTCTACGCCAATGTGCAATACGTCTCTTTATAACTCTCCACTTTACAACACTCTATTCTATAAATTTGACTCTACAACACTCTACTCCACCCTATGCCACTGTACAACACTCTACTCAACTCTGTGCCCCTCTACAAGACTCTGCTTCACTGTGACACACTACACAACTACCTCTATGCCATTTCACCCCCCTTTACTCCACTGTACTCTGACACATTACTCCACTGTACCCCTCTAATTAATTGTATGCTACTCCACTCTATGCACTCCACTCTACAACACTCTATACTACTAACTTGCTGCTTTCTTCACGGAGAAAACAAGACTCATCTCCATTGACCTCGCCTCTAAGAAGGCTATATTGTCTTCCTCCAGGGACATACCATCCCATGACCTCTCAGGAAATCACAGATCTACCAGCCTGATCACCAAGAACAATGCGTCATGGTGCATCTTTACTCCACTTAGTGAAAAAGACATCTACAAGATCCTCCTGAATATCAACCCATCCAACCACTTCAGTGACCCGTTTCCACCGGCCATCTTCAAAGAAATCAAGAATGTACTCATCCCCACCTGGACAAGGATTGTAAATGCCTCGCTTTCACAATGTACGATACCCGACAGCCTAAAAGCAGCTCAGGTATCGCCTATCCTAAAAAAAACTAACGCTAACAAAGCGGATCTCAATAACTTCCGGCCTATCTCCAACATCCCCACCCTAGCGAAACTCATAGAAAAATGCGTACAATTCCAACTCTGTGCGCATATAGAGAATTTCCAACTCCTTGACCAGCATCAATCAGGCTTTTGGAAGAGGCATAGCACCGAGTCGGCGCTCAGTCACGTATTGGATGACTTGTTAAAATTGCTTGACCAAAACGAATCCTGCCTCCTGATCCTCCTTGACCTTTCTTCCGCATTCGACACGGTTAATCACGACAACCTCCTCGCCACTCTGAAAAATAGGATGGGTTTTTCTAGTCAGGTGCTACAATGGTTCTCGTCTTTCCTCCACCACAGATCTCAAAGGGTCAAGGCAAACCACTCTCTCACCCAGCCCTCTCCAGTTCGCATGGGGGTTCCCCAAGGATCCGCCCTATCTCCGATCCTCTTCTACCTGTTCTTGAAACCATTATCTAACTCTTTAAACTCTTCAAACACTCTCTTCCATATGTATGCGGACGATACGCAACACCATTTGAAAATCTCTTCCCCCGAAAACATCATCGCTCTCAACTCGACCCTAACGTCTACTCAAAACTGGCTAACTGAGAACCATCTTCTGCTCAACACCTCCAAAACGGAATTCCTGGTCATCTCCCCTCCGAACCATACCCCCAAGCTTGACCTCTGGTTGAATCACCTCACTGCCTTCAACTGCACTCCTCTCATCATAGACTCAGCCAAATCGCTCGGAGTCACCTTGGATAAGCACCTGAATATGAAAAATCACATCAGTAAGTTATGCAAGGGAGCAAACCTCCTGATGAGGACACTCTGAAATATCAAACCTTTCCTTCCACAAAACGATTTCAAGCAGGTGGTGCAAGCGCTTGTCCTGCCTAGGCTGGACTACGGCAGCGCAATCCTCTCTGGCCTTCCCAAATACTCCCTTGCCCCACTAAGAGCATCACTGGATACAGCGGCTAGACTGGTTACAGGCACTAAGCTAAAGGAGCACATATCCCCAGTCATTAAATCTCTCAAATGGTTGCCGTATGAAGCACGTATTCAGTTAAAGATTGTCGTTCTGGCACACAAAGCCCTTCACTTCAATACTCCCAGGTACCTGACGCAAAAACTGGAGCTTTCTTGTGGTGTAAGAGCCTCAAGAAGCGCCAAGACTTTCCTCTCGAAACCACTCATCTTTAGGAGAAAAGAGAACTTGTCACAGAGCCTTTTTCCGGCGCAGCCCCAAAGCTATGGAGCGCTCTTCCACCGGAAGTACGCCATATCTCTTCAACGATGGCGTTCAAATTGGAAGCCAAAAAATTCTTTATGAATAAATTCTTACCCTAATTGGGCTAGGCGCACCTGCTCGAAGACATTGTTCTTACTTCCACTGGACTATCATTTGTTATGGTTTCTTTTTTTGTGCAAGTATCCCTGAACATGCGATCATTCCTGTTTTTTACTCCTTCTTGATGTCGATTTTGCATCTATGTCTTTCCTCCCATCTTATTGTAAAGCACTCTGATATCCCTCGGGATCATGTTCGCGCTATGTAAAACTTTATAAATAAATAAAATAAATAAATACTACATTTTACCACTCTCTACAACATTAACTCCACTATACAACACTCTACTACATTCTGTGCCACTCCACCATACGACACAGCATTAAACTCTGTCACTTTACTCCGCTGCATTATACCCTAGGCCACTCAACTCCAATCCATGACACTCTACTCAACATAACACTCCACTGTATTTCAGTTTACTCCACTCTATCCTATGCAACACCACTCCACTCCACTGTATGATACTTTACCCCACTCTATGCCACTGTTCGACATTCAACTCTACGCCGGTCCACTGTACAACAACCTCCTGTACACTATGCAGCTCCACTCTACAAGACTCTACTACACTCTATGCCAGTATATGACACTCTACTCCACTCTGTGCCCATCCACTCTACACCACTGTACTATTTTTTATGACACTCTAGCACATGCTACTCCATTCCTCTCAATGATCCGCCACCCCGCTATAATAAACAGCGCTCCACTCTACAACGCTGTACCATGGTCCCCTGTACGGCAAGCTACTCTACGACACTATACTGTACGAGGCTCTCCGTCACTCGATCGGACGACACCCCACTCCACAACACTGAACTTTACAGCACTTTACTGCAATGTACTCCACTCTATGCCACTACACTTACAAAACTCTTCTTCACTCTATGCCACTGTATGAAACTATACTCGACGACACTCCACAGCATGAAACTCAACTCCACAACACTGCAGTTGGTGGCTGTCCACTCTACGCCACTCCACTATACAATATGACACTCCACTCCACTCCACTGTACAACATGCCGATCCACTCTACGGCACATGACGCCACTCCAATGCATAACACTTAATTGTACTATACGCTATACCACTCCACTCTACTTCACTCTACAATACTAGGCTCTATGACACTAGACGGTATGACACTGTCTCCCACTATACTCTAAGACACTCCACTTAACAACATTCAACTGAGTGACACTTGACACTACAATTTGAAACACATTTTTTATTAAAAACTGAAAGCCGTTTAAATTCAATGAAAAAAATATGGATTAAGGATACGTTATAGTTAGGAAAACTTTATTCTTTTCTGTACAAACCCAACTATACACACATTAATAATTCTATAGTTATAGATATAACTTAAATGTAAAACTTTATAAATAAATAAAATAAATAAATACTACATTTTACCACTCTCTACAACATAAACTCCACTATACAACACTCTACTACATTCTGTGCCACTCCACCATACGACACAGCATTAAACTCTGTCACTTTACTCCGCTGCATTATACCCTAGGCCACTCAACTCCAATCCATGACACTCTACTCAACATAACACTCCACTTTATTTCAGTTTACTCCACTCTATCCTATGCAACACCACTCCACTCCACTGTATGATACTTTACCCCACTCTATGCCACTGTTCGACATTCAACTCTACGCCGGTCCACTGTACAACAACCTCCTGTACACTATGCAGCTCCACTCTACAAGACTCTACTACACTCTATGCCAGTATATGACACTCTACTCCACTCTGTGCCCATCTACTCTACACCACTGTACTATTTTTTATGACACTCTAGCACATGCTACTCCATTCCTCTCAATGATCCGCCACCCCGCTATAATAAACAGCGCTCCACTCTACAACGCTGTACCATAGTCCCCTGTACGGCAAGCTACTCTACGACACTATACTGTACGAGGCTCTCCGTCACTCGATTGGACGACACCCCACTCCACAACACTGAACTTTACAGCACTTTACTGCAATGTACTCCACTCTATGCCACTACACTTACAAAACTCTTCTTCACTCTATCTCACTGTATGAAACTATACTCGACGACACTCCACAGCATGAAACTCGACTCCACAACACTGCAGTTGATGGCTGTCCACTCTACGCCACTCCACTATACAATATGACACTCCACTCCACTGTACAACATGCCGATCCACTCTACGGCACATGACGCCACTCCACTGCATAACACTTAATTGTACTATATGCTATACCACTCCACTCTACTTCACTCTACAATACTAGGCTCTATGACACTAGACGGTATGACACTGTCTCCCACTATACTCTAAGACACTCCACTTAACAACATTCAACTGAGTGACACTTGACACTACAATTTGAAACACATTTTTTATTAAAAAATGAAAGCCGTTTAAATTCAATGAAAAAAATATGGATTAAGGATACGTTATAGTTAGGAAAACTTTATTCTTTTCTGTACAAACCCAACTTAAACTATACACACATTAATAATTCTATAGTTATAGATATAACTTAAATTTCAAATTTACGCACCACCTTTGATTTACTATAATTCATACACCTCTGTGCAGTCTTTTTACCTCACTCGCCACACTACATTAACTATAACTCACTCCTTCTCCATTCACCAGTTATACCCTTGCATATTACATGACTTATAGCATGTGAAATTATAGAACTGATAAAAACACTTATGACATCTGAAATGACGTTATTTCTGAGAACACATAGCACGGCAGAGTGGTATATATATATATATATATATTCACTGAAAAAACCATAGGTTTCACACATGTTATAGTTAGCTGTACATTTCACTCGTAAAAAACCAATGAAATTCCCCCGTTATAGTTAGTGCAGGCAACTATAACTCACGCGACCGCAATCCTCTGCTGATGCTAATACTGTATTTAGACACTTATTTGCCCATGTCTTCTTCCATTAATTTTTAGCTATACATATATTACAAATATTTTTTTTTCATAAAGACACATATGTCATCAGCAGAAGATTGCGGTCGCGTGAGTTATAGTTGCCTGCACTAACTATAACGGGGGAATTTCATTGGTTTTTTACGAGTGAAATGTACAGCTAACTATAACATGTGTGAAACCTATGGTTTTTTCAGTGAATTTGCAAGGTTTTTTAAATGCTAATTCCTAACTATAACGTGTGTGAAACCTATGGTTTTTTCAGTGAATTTGTACGGTTTTTTAAATGCTAAGTTACTTTACGCCATTCGTGGCGTTGCGCGCCCAGTTAACGCAGTTCGTTCCGTGCGCACACCGTGCGCGCACAGTGAGCACGCGGTGCGCTTCGCGCACCGCGCGCCCACTTTACGCAGTTAGTGCCGTGCACACACGGTGGTCACGCGGTGCGCTGCGTGCACCGCGTGCCCACATTATGCGGGATGGGCCATGTACGCACGATGCGCTTCGCGCACCGTGCGCACATGGGGGACATATTATGCGCATCTTTTTGAAATGTATTCTTTGTTAATTTTATTGTTGTTATATGTGATGCACAAATGGTGCCCTTCGGGCACCATTTGCACACGGGGTGGCACCGTGCGCACATGGGGGACATATTATGTGCATCTTTTTGAAATGTATTCTTTGTTAATTTGATATGTGTAATATGCCATGCACGAATGGTGCCCTTCGGGCACCATTTGCACACGGGGTGGGGAGAATGTGGATAATTTTTTTTTTTAATAATTTTTACCGTACGCGTACGGTAAGCGTAATCGGCGAATTTCCGAAAAAAATAAAAAAAAATTTTGGGGCTTGAGGGTTGTTTGGGGACCCCTATATCAATGCTGGGTGGTTAGGATGTGACGAAACTGCCTCTTTAGCCATTTTTTGGCTTCGTTTTTGCTGCCCAACTCAGAGAGCGAGAGAGAAAATGGCGGCCGCCGCTTCCTGGTTTTGACCGATTCGAATGTTTACTAAGATCTAAGAGCCAATCAGAATCGCGCTCGCGCACGCCACCGTACGCGTACGGTAAGCGCACCGTAAGCGCACCGTAAGCTGGCTCAGATATATATATTGATTTAAAGGCTATTTTCTCAGAATCTACTGAACAGATTTACACCAAACCTACAAAAGGCACTTCCTTGACCTGAGGACTAGCTCTCTGCCAAATTTCAAGTAATTCTGTTCAGCCGTTCGGGCTGTAGCTGTGTCTAAAGGTCCTATGGAAAAATGCATGGGAAAAATGCGTTTTGGGACCCCCCTTTTATCTCAGCCCCCGCTTGACGAATCCCCCCGAGACTTTCAGGGTAGGAGCGGAGCGTAGCGCCCCACCTATTTTGAAAAATTCGCGAGGATTCGTCGACCGGCGCCAAAGTTATTCAAAATAGAATGTTGCGGATTTCCTATGGAAACGTGGTCCTAACTATAACTACCTACTGGCGACCGCCAGTAGGTAATATATATATATATATATATATATATATATATCAGCTCTAGTTGCACCTTTCCAGTCAGGAATTCACTCGCGGGTGGGTGCCCTCTATGTGGCGATGCACTCCACAAAAAATCAAAGCTCCGACTTCCTCCTGTCGCAAAGGAAATAGGCACTCACGGGAGACGCTTAGAAGATGTTTTTATTCCGGTATAACAAACAGACGCGTTTCGGCGGATTGCCTTCCTCGGTGTTTGCTCACATACCGGGAGGTCGCCATTTTAAGTGCGTGCACAAGCTGTCATCGCAATACATCAATCATAGAAAGCGGACTGGCACTTAAACAAATAAGCGGCCGCCATTGCAAAATTGGCAATAATACCTTGTTCAAATAGTAAATACATGTCAAATCACAACCTAAGTTGTCAAATAAATTTAAAAACAAGTTATATACATATTTGCACGCACTGTGGCTATTTAACAAAATTACGCCATGTATTGGCTACGGCATCCAGGTAACACCGCTCCAAGCGAATTAACTATTGCTCTAGAAAACCCGTCATAAATAGACAAACAGGGCTACAATTGTGAATCATTGTTTAGATTACGTTCATACTTGATGCTGGTACCTAACAGCTTGAATGCCCTGAGTCTCGATTCCAATTGGAAAATAAACATTAGGACCACCCCTGCTTCTATCTAATGCATGGCTTGATATATAGCATGATTTAGCCATGTATTGGCTTACAGTGCTACCTTTACACGAAATAATTGTAAATATACCCAGTTGCTAACAGATTATCTAACTTCTCATTCCGCCGTGTATCGGCTATTATGTACCATCCGAAATACTTACACAACTACCTTCTCATAATCAGATAACAATTAAATAACAATTGCCAAGTTCGTTGGTTGGAGACAACTCTACTTTCACTTTGACAAATAGTACAAATCCTACAGTTGAAACTCTACATTTTTTATATGTTTACTTTTCTCATGTACCCAGGTGTGATGCCAGTTCCTCCCCACTATTTAAACCTTTCGGAAATTTGGTTTGGCAATCTACTATGTACCGTGATTCTAATCTTCGTAGCTTTCTCAATCTGTCTCCTCCTCTCACATTTATCTGGTACAAGATCCAAGCCATAGAATCGTAGTAGATTTCGATTACTAGAATGTTTCTCGGCGTAGTGCCTTGCTACAGGATATGCCGTATCTTTATTAGCGATTGCCCTTTGATGTTCCAATACCCTGATCTTCAACGGGTGTATGGTACTGCCTATGTACCATAAATTACAGGGACATATTAGACAGTACACTACATAGGGGGTGCTGCAGGTAATACATTTCTTGATGGTTCTAGTTGTCTGTGTGCCTGGTAAATCAAACGAGAGAACTCGTCTACTATTAGAGCACGCTTTGCACTTTCCACAGGGAAAGAAACCTTTCATATCCTTAAGGGTTCTAACCCCAGGAGAAGCTTCCTCAAGATGACTATGTACTAATCGATCTCTAAGAGATCTGGCCTTTCTGAATGTGACTTGTGGATATGTTGGAATATCATCATTTAATGCCGGATCAGTTTTCAAAATGTGCCAGTTTTTTCTCAGTATGCGTTTTAGTTGATTCGCTTCTGCTGAGTAGGTGGTTATCATCCTGAATTTCCCTTGATGGGTATTCTCTGACTCATTAACTGACTTCTTTTTGCTGACCAACAGATTCTTTCTAGGAATGCCCTTCACCTTATTCAGTGTATTATACAATAATGTGGGATTGTAGCCCCTTAAGGTGAACCTCTGTATGCACTCTTGTGCTGACACTTTGAAATCACACGGACGTGTGCTGTTGCGTTTAAGACGCAATAGTTCCCCATATGGGATACTTTGAATCAGTTGTGGCGGATGGTTGCTTGTGGCAAACAGGGTAGAGTTGCCTGCGGTATCTTTACGATGTAGTGTGGTGTGTAACTGTTCTTCTATTACAAATACTTTTAGGTCTAGATAGTCCACTGCCACTGGACTAACTACACCCGAAAATTGTAAATTAAGATGATTGTCATTCAGGTTCCTGATGAAGCCATTAGCAGATTCAATACTGCCCTGCCACACTATAAATAAATTGTCTATATAACGATACCACTCAATCACTCTCCCTGTTAAATTTCCATGTTCATATGTTTTAGGCACCTGCTCCTCCCACCAGCCTACGAAAAGATTCGCATAACTGGGGGCGAAGCAGGTGCCCATCGCTGTACCTGATACTTGTTTGAAGTAGCTATCCTCAAACAAAAATATATTGTTCATCAAACAGAATTCCGTGAACTGTAAAATCATTTCATTGTGTGCAGCAAACCTCAGCTGTCTTCTGTTTAGAAAATACTGCAATGCTTTTAAACCATCATGATGATTAATACAAGTGTATAGGCTGGTGATATCTAGCACCATCATTAAATAGGTTGAATTCCAATTAATTGAGGAGATTTTACTCAAAAAGTCTTTAGTGTCTCTTATATATGATTTCAATTCCACCACAAATGGAAAGAGAAAATGATCAATGAACATGGACATATGTTCTGTCAGACTGCCCTGTGACGAGACTATAGGTCTTCCGGGAGGATGGACTGCATCCTTATGTATCTTCGGGATGTGGTAAAACGTTGCTGTCACCGGATTAGGACACCTCAGAAATAAATGTTCATCTTTACCCAGCATTCCTCTGGTATTCCACATTTTAATCATAGTGTCATATTGTTCTATACTTTCCAGATATGTTCCTCGTGTTGTCGGTATGTAGTATTTAGTGTCTTTAAGTTGTCTTAATGCTTCTTCTCGATATTGTGATCTTGTTTGCAAGACTACATTACCGCCTTTGTCTGAAGGTTTTATGATGATCATTTTGTCTTCCATCAAATTGGTTAGTGCTAGCTTCTCCTCTTTAGTTAAATTGTCTCTCCCGGTGGCACGGTACTTTTTGCCTCTAAAGTCAAGTAAATCTTTGACCATAGCCTCAGAGAATACGTCGATAGAGTCATAGGGCATTTGCGGGACAAACAACGATTTGGGTTTGAATGGACTCTCTTGCATCCCTTGTTCGATACCAACTTTCATTGCCCTTTCTGTCATGGACAATCCAGTGTTTTCTAGATCTGTGGTATTCAAATTTCGCAAGAGTTCCACTGCGTTTATATCATTGCAGGTCAACACGTCAGTTGCCGTGATTCTTGAAGCAATGCCTTTGACATCTTTCATGGTGGGTCGTAATTTGAAGTATTTATGCAGTTTTAATTTTCGCACAAAACAAAACAAGTCGATTCTAGTTTGCGTGAATTCCAGGTGGTTTGTAGGACAGAATGTAAGTCCCAATGATAAGACTTTTATTTCATTCTCAGACAGGATTCTCGGGGTGAGGTTGACGACAGTGAGATTACTCATGTTAGTTATTTCTTGTTGTACCTCTTCCTCCGCGGTGTCCACGTTCTTCCTCTTCTTGCCCCACCCTGATCTCCGCGTTCTTCGTTGGCTCTTTCGGGTGGTTTGTTCTTGCCGCCTCTTAGCCATGACTGCCTGATAATTTGAAACTCGTCGAAAAAAGGAGTAGTTGTGTTTCCGACAGTGGCCTGGCTTGCAGTGCGTTCGTCTTCTGACTCATTTTCAGTGACTTCTGATTCTGATGTTACCACCTGCCCTGTTTCCGTTTGCCTCGTTTGCAAAGACAGTTGTTTTCTGGGGATATCGAATTTGCGTGCAAACGTTAGCACTCTTCCATGGAGGTAATCCTGTTCGTCCCTTTCATATTTCTCTTGTTTCCTGTTTTTTATCTTGCTTTCATATTTTTGGAGGCGTGTCTTCATTTGTCCCAACAGTTCTTCCACTTTGTTTTTATCCTCTTCTTTGACTAACATATCTTCCACCTCTTTGATCTCTTGTAATGCTTTGTCGCGGTCGCTCCATGCGTACTTCACTAAGATCTGCAGTGTGCCTTTGCAGTATGAGGCTGTGTGTTCTGCCCATTCTGCCAATAATGCTGGATCCGGGTTTTCGTAGGAGGGGATTGTATAAACTCTTAAACCCCTTGGTACCCTGCCGGCCTCAATATAGCTCTGAAGTGAAGTCGCCTCCCACCACTTCCTTGTTTCTCTTTCGTAGAGTCTCTCCAACTTCGCTAACAAGGCATTAATCCCACTAGTCGATTTTACATTCGTGGGCGTGTCTGAATCACTCGTTACTTTTGATGCCTTGCTTTTAAACATGCCTTGTGCGGCCTCGCGGCGTGCTGAGTCACTAAACATCTTAGTACTCGTTCGGAATGTTATACTTCTAGCGCGTCTCCCTCACCCTGCCAATCTTCATCAAATCACTGTAGCACAAATATAATGCGCTCGTATTGCCATTAGTTACGCGGCGTCTTACTTGTGTCGTCAGTTTCCGACGTCCGCGTTAGCTCGGCAGTCCTTTATGATGTTTGCAATGGTTGGCGGTGCTTTCCCATCAATGCCAGCTCTAGTTGCACCTTTCCAGTCGGGAATTCACTCGCGGGTGGGTGCCCTCTATGTGGCGATGCACTCCACAAAAAATCAAAGCTCTGACTTCCTCCTGTCGCAAAGGAAATAGGCACTCACGGGAGACGCTTAGAAGATGTTTTTATTCCTGTCGTCAACCTCACCCCGAGAATCCTGTCTGAGAATGAAATAAAAGTCTTATCATTGGGACTTACATTCTGTCCTACAAACCACCTGGAATTCACGCAAACTAGAATCGACTTGGTTTGTTTTGTGCGAAAATTAAAACTGCATAAATACTTCAAATTACGACCCACCATGAAAGATGTCAAAGGCATTGCTTCAAGAATCACGGCAACTGACGTGTTGACCTGCAATGATATAAACGCAGTGGAACTCTTGCAAAATTTGAATACCACAGATCTAGAAAACACTGGATTGTCCATGACAGAAAGGGCAATGAAAGTTGGTATCGAACAAGGGTTGCAAGAGAGTCCATTCAAACCCAAATCGTTGTTTGTCCCGCAAATGCCCTATGACTCTATCGACGTATTCTCTGAGGCTATGGTCAAAGATTTACTTGACTTTAGAGGCAAAAAGTACCGTGCCACTGGGAGAGACAATTTAACTAAAGAGGAGAAGCTAGCACTAACCAATTTGATGGAAGACAAAATGATCATCATAAAACCTTCAGACAAAGGCGGTAATGTAGTCTTGCAAACAAGATCACAATATCGAGAAGAAGCATTAAGACAACTTAAAGACACTAAATACTACATACCGACAACACGAGGAACATATCTGGAAAGTATAGAACAATATGACACTATGATTAAAATGTGGAATACCAGAGGAATGCTGGGTAAAGATGAACATTTATTTCTGAGGTGTCCTAATCCAGTGACAGCAACGTTTTACCACATCCCGAAGATACATAAGGATGCAGTCCATCCTCCCGGAAGACCTATAGTCTCGTCACAGGGCAGTCTGACAGAACATATGTCCATGTTCATTGATCATTTTCTCTTTCCATTTGTTGTGGAATTGAAATCATATATAAGAGACACTAAAGACTTTTTGAGTAAAATCTCCTCAATTAATTGGAATTCAACCTATTTAATGATGGTGCTAGATATCACCAGCCTATACACTTGTATTAATCATCATGATGGTTTAAAAGCATTGCAGTATTTTCTAAACAGAAGACAGCTGAGGTTTGCTGCACACAATGAAATGATTTTACAGTTCACGGAATTCTGTTTGATGAACAATATATTTTTGTTTGAGGATAGCTACTTCAAACAAGTATCAGGTACAGCGATGGGCACCTGCTTCGCCCCCAGTTATGCGAATCTTTTCGTAGGCTGGTGGGAGGAGCAGGTGCCTAAAACATATGAACATGGAAATTTAACAGGGAGAGTGATTGAGTGGTATCGTTATATAGACGATTTATTTATAGTGTGGAAGGGCAGTATTGAATCTGCTAATGGCTTCATCAGGAACCTGAATGACAATCATCTTAATTTACAATTTTCGGGTGTAGTTAGTCCAGTGGCAGTGGACTATCTAGACCTAAAAGTATTTGTAATAGAAGAACAGTTACACACCACACTACATTGTAAAGATACCGCAGGCAACTCTACCCTGTTTGCCACAAGCAACCATCCGCCACAACTGATTCAAAGTATCCCATATGGGGAACTATTGCGTCTTAAACGCAACAGCACACGTCCGTGTGATTTCAAAGTGTCAGCACAAGCGTGCATACAGAGGTTCACCTTAAGGGGCTACAATCCCACATTATTGTATAATACACTGAATAAGGTGAAGGGCATTCCTAGAAAGAATCTGTTGGTCAGCAAAAAGAAGTCAGTTAATGAGTCAGAGAATACCCATCAAGGGAAATTCAGGATGATAACCACCTACTCAGCAGAAGCGAATCAACTAAAACGCATACTGAGAAAAAACTGGCACATTTTGAAAACTGATCCGGCATTAAATGATGATATTCCAACATATCCACAAGTCACATTCAGAAAGGCCAGATCTCTTAGAGATCGATTAGTACATAGTCATCTTGAGGAAGCTTCTCCTGGGGTTAGAACCCTTAAGGATATGAAAGGTTTCTTTCCCTGTGGAAAGTGCAAAGCGTGCTCCAATAGTAGACGAGTTCTCTCGTTTGATTTACCAGGCACACAGACAACTAGAACCATCAAGAAATGTATTACCTGCAGCACCCCCTATGTAGTGTACTGTCTAATATGTCCCTGTAATTTATGGTACATAGGCAGTACCATACACCCGTTGAAGATCAGGGTATTGGAACATCAAAGGGCAATCGCTAATACAGATACGGCATATCCTGTAGCAAGGCACTACGCCGAGAAACATTCTAGTAATCGAAATCTACTACGATTCTATGGCTTGGATCTTGTACCAGATAATGTGAGAGGAGGAGACAGATTGAGAAAGCTACGAAGATTAGAATCACGGTACATAGTAGATTGCCAAACCAAATTTCCGAAAGGCTTAAATAGTGGGGAGGAACTGGCATCACACCTGGGTACATGAGAAAAGTAAAAATGTAAAAAATGTAGAGTTTCAACTGTAGGATTTGTACTATTTGTCAAAGTGAAAGTAGAGTTGTCTCCAACCAACGAACTTGGCAATTGTTATTTAATTGTTATCTGATTATGAGAAGGTAGTTGTGTAAGTATTTCGGATGGTACATAATAGCCGATACACGGCGGAATGAGAAGTTAGATAATCTGTTAGCAACTGGGTATATTTACAATTATTTCGTGTAAAGGTAGCACTGTAGGCCAATACATGGCTAAATCATGCTATATATCAAGCCATGCATTAGATAGAAGCAGGGGTGGTCCTAATGTTTATTTTCCAATTGGAATCGAGACTCAGGGCATTCAAGCTGTTAGGTACCAGCATCAAGTATGAACGTAATCTAAACAATGATTCACAATTGTAGCCCTGTTTGTCTATTTATGACGGGTTTTCTAGAGCAATAGTTAATTCGCTTGGAGCGGTGTTACCTGGATGCCGTAGCCAATACATGGCGTAATTTTGTTAAATAGCCACAGTGCGTGCAAATATGTATATAACTTGTTTTCAAATTTATTTGACAACTTAGGTTGTGATTTGACATGTATTTACTATTTGAACAAGGTATTATTGCCAATTTTGCAATGGCGGCCGCTTATTTGTTTAAGTGCCAGTCCGCTTTCTATGATTGATGTATTGCGATGACAGCTTGTGCACGCACTTAAAATGGCGACCTCCCGGTATGTGAGCAAACACCGAGGAAGGCAATCCGCCGAAACGCGTCTGTTTGTTATACCGGAATAAAAACATCTTCTAAGCGTCTCCCGTGAGTGCCTATTTCCTTTGCGACAGGAGGAAGTCGGAGCTTTGATATAAATATATATATATATATAAAACCCACACTTGCTCGGGAACACCCACCACCTCCAAAACAGAGGGCGCGTCGGCGTTGCGGACCTCCCAAACAGGGTCCGAGTAACTTTCCCACACTTCCAAAAAGGAAAGTGGACGCCGTGTCTTTACGGAAAATTGCCTTTAATGTCAGCTGATAATGTTAGACGCGTTTCACCTGCCCAGCAGGCTTGCTCACTAACAATTCAATAACGTTTTTTTACCGTTTTTAACAGTGAATGCAATCGTGTCACATGTGAACTACAGTTTCATAAAACGTGAAGACAGACTTGTAGTTCTCTAATTGATACGTAAGTATATTAACTCATATATTTACAGAAAGCAGACAATCGTTACTTGGTAAACAATTCACAGTGCTTACTAGGCTCTAAAGATAATAAATCTGATTATTACAATGTCACATAATTAATTTAAAGATCCTAAATTATTGCACATTGATGGTCGTCAGTAAATGGGCTAGAATCATTCCATACCAGGTAAATTGTGCCCAAGTGGGCTAACTTGTTATTAGCAATTGCTTATATTGATTTAAAGCAACTACTGTTACGACCATGGAAAGCGACATTTTATCGATTATTATAAAAAAACTTTAAAAGCCAAAAGCATAATAGAACTGAAGAACAACAGAACACTCCTGCCCAAGTGGGCTAACCCAATATAAAGACATGTTATTTCAGCTTTCTGTTCCTAATAAATTTAGGAACATTCAATCAATATTACCAGTTCAAAGAGAAAATGACTGTCAATAAAGTGCTTGTGTTATAATTTCAAATTAAAATTGGTTAAAAACAAACAGGAAAGATATGAATCAGGAAGCAATTCAAAAGGGCCTAATTACAAATATGTGTGGAGATCTTCCTCCATGTTAAGCCCTTCCGGCATTTTTGTGTTGACTTTAATTATATTACTTGATTCCAGCCTTCTCAACTTCGTTTCACGATCGTCTCCCCTGATATTGAATGGGACAGCATCAATTACAAAATAGAGTAGGCCCCCAACATCCTTGCAATGATGTTGCTCAAATGTCTGGCTACGGGATAGGCTTTGTCCCCATTCTTGATAGCTCTCAGATGCTTATGGACTGGAAGAATAGTGCTGCCTACGTACCTCAGGCCATAAGGGCACTGAAGTACGTAGACAGTAAAGTCTGTTTTACATGTAAATTGCCCTTTAATCTTTTGTTCGTGCATAGATAGACCAAGAGCATAACTGAAAGTATTCTTTCCTCGGGTGCAGGCTATGCACTTGGTGCATTTAACGAAGCTGTCCTTTCGGCTTAGCCACATTGTATTTGACTTTTTGCCTGGTTCCTGAGGTAGCATGTTACTAACCAGAGATTGTTTAAGTGACCTAGCCCTTCTGAATGTAATCTGCGGCCTACGCTGGACAAGTTTGTCTAAGATGGGATCGTTGTAGATGACATGCCAGTGTTTTTGTAAGATTTTTCTAAGCCTGTCCTGCTGGTTGTTATAGGTTGTAATCATTCTACATGTATTGTCACTCTCTTTGATTCTCACTTTCTTCTTTTTGCTGGTGCTAAACAGAATCTCTTCCCTTGATTTCTTCTGTGCCTTCCCAATTGCTTCATTAATGCAAATCTGGGAATATCCCCTTGCTGCAAACCATTTTCTTAGGCATAGGAATTCTGCCTCCAGGTCTCTGCTGTTACTACAATTTCTCATTGCTCGAAGACATTCCCCATAGGGGATGCTTCTAATCAAATTATTTGGATGAAAGCTGTTTGCGTGTAGTAGTGTGTTACCATCTGTGGGCTTACGGTAAAGTTTGGTCTCCAATTTGCCATTATGTACAAATACTGTTAGGTCAAGAAAATGTACTTTGTCGAACTGAGTACACTGGTGAAATTTCAAATTTAGATTATTTGTTTGAAGCTTTTTTACAAAATCCTTTGCACTCTTTTCAGTGCCTTTCCACACGACAAATAGATCGTCGATATAACAACTACAGTGAATTACATTCTCTTGCCATTCAGTGTGCCACTGCAATTGGACCACCTGCTCCTCCCACAAGCCCATGTGTAAATTTGCATAGCTGGGGGCGAAGCAGGTGTCCATCGCTGTTCCGCATACTTGTTTTTTTTGTCCTCATTCGCCATCAGATACATTTGAGCTTATTCAATTTACTCCTGTGGCCCCCCCTTCCAGCTGGCACCAACCGGGGAGCTCCATATCTAGATGGGTATGCTTTACACAGAGTTTCTCTACAAATTGGCTCTGTATCTCTCAGAACGCCCCACAAAAGCCAAAGAGAATTAGTAAATTGGTGTAAAGGCTTAATCATTGGACTAGTATGGACTGTTTATAATTTATTGACTTAATTTGACCAGCCATCTTTTGCATGGGGCCCAAAAATCTTTCTTGTTTTTATTACCTTTATCTGAACTAGCTCTATCCAGATATTGTGTATCTAATAGAAGTTACCCAATCTAGCAAAGTTGGAGGGTTATCTTTAACCCATTTTTTACAAATTTCCCTACGTGCAATTAAAAACAGGTATAAACATAATCTGTTTTCCCCCTTCGACATAGACTAATATTGTGGGAACAACCCAAAAAAGACCAAATTTATGCTTACCTGCATAGTTATACCAAAAATGCTTTCCATACCTCTGTTTATCTCCTCCCAAAATTGATTTAGCTTTGGGCAAGTTAGAGACATATGAATGTCATCAACTTTAATCTGGAGGCACTTTGGACACTTTGGGGCCAGACCCTTCGAAAATTTTGAGAGTTTAATTGGAGTCCAGTAGACCCTATGAATACAGAAAATATGATTTATTTTTAAATTTGCAGGTTGTACTGTCGTGTGTAGAATGTCATGAGATACTTGCCATAATTCTTCGATGTTGCAGCCAGGCAAGTTATCTCCCCATAATTCCGTTGGTAGTTTTAGTTCACCGTCTTCCAGGTGCATAAGTAGCCAGTAAAGAGTTGCCACTTCTTTTTTCTATACAGGACTCTTAGCTAGTGTCGATTCCAATTCATTGGATATGCCTACATCTATCCCAACAGATTGATGCCAACTGCTTATTTGCCAGTATTTACATTTAGTTGTTTGTCCACAAGTGAGTTCATCTCCTCCCAAGATAGTAAGACCCCATTCGGGGCTAACTGTCCCCATCGGTAAATTCCTGCTTTAATTAAAGTAGTTGCGAGGACATCTTTAGTCCATTCTGGTGAACCTGGTGCATTCCATATGGGGGCGAGGGCACTAAAGTAGGTGATTCCTAAAATGTTCTTAATTTTGGCCCAGGTAGTTGCTAAACTGTATAATATTTTTAGATAGACTTTTTTGTAGAATCTCGGATATCCAAATTTGTATAGGAAACCCTGGTTTCCATTCTCCACATCCAGGAGCATCTCTTTGAACATTACACCAATGTCAGAACCATCTGGCGTATTCAAAAGCATTTTTCCTGTTTTTAGGGAGAATGTTCTTGCATACATAACTAGATCTGGGAGACACAGGCATCCTTTGTTCTTTTTCCTTCATAGTTTCTTCCATGTAATTCGAATTCCTTTCGAAGCCTAAATAAAAGTATTCATTTTTTTGCCTGTAATGTCTTCAAAGTTTTCTCATTAAATGCTAGTGGAATATTTTGCAATAGGAAGATTATTTTTGGCAGCAACATCATTTTTATTAGGTTTATTCTCCCTATCAAAGTCAAAGGAAGATATGTCCAACCTCTTATAGAGTTTTGTATTTCTTTTCCAACTTTGTGAAGGTTTATTTCTGTGATTTTTTCGATGTCTTGCGTAATCAATATTCCTAGATATCTTATTGTTTTTTTTGTCAGATAGGTGGAGTTTCCCAAATTCCAAGTCATGCATTCAGTTTTGGCTTCGTTTATTTCATAACCTGAAATCTGTCCAAATTTCTGTGCTTCCTGGTATATTAATGGGAGGGTGATATTTAGATTTGTCGTATATATAATAAGATCATCGGCATATAATGCCACCTTTTTCTCCCATTCTCTGAATGTAAAAGCAGGTATTTTAGCGTGTGTTTTAAGCTTTCCAGCTAGCAGTTCTATATACAGATTGAAAAGCATAGGAGATAACAGGCAACCCTGCCGAGTACCTCTTTGAATTTAAACTAAGTCAGATAGATGACCATTTACCAAGATTCTGGCCGAAGGTGATTTATATATCAGTGAAATTGACCTGCAAATATTTTTTCCTATATCGTTTTCTTTTAATATGATTTTTAAATATGTCCAATTCACTCTGTCAAACGCCTTCGTAGCGTCTATTGTTATTACTGTCAGAGGAATTTTGTGTAGGGTCGCTATATCTATCGCTCCAACTAGGTTATAGGTGAGGTCTATTATCCCCTGCCTCTAATAAATCCTTTCTGATCAGGGTGTAATAAGCTCTCTGCCACCCCGTTTAATCTCTCTGCCAATATTTTTGAAAAGATCTTATAGTCTATATTGAGCAGAGAGATAGGTCGATATAAATCGCATGAGCTAGGTGGTTTAGAGGGTTTAAGGATCAGTGCTACGGTTGCCTCGTTCCATGACAAGGGTATGTCCCCGCCTTCTTCAAAGATGTGAGTGAATAGTGTCGTCATGACCGGAGTAAGGGCTTCTTTCAAAACCTTATATAGTTCCGCCGGTAACCCATCCGGGCCTGCAGCTTTCCCAGATTTACCAGGAATTATAGCCTCTCTAATTTCCACCCTTGAGGTCGGCATATCCATATTTCTAGATACCTCATCCGTAATTCTATTAAAAGGTGTCTGACCCATCCAATTCCTTATCTATGATTCCTGAACATCTAGATCTTCATGGTATACCTTCTCAAAATGTGCCAGGAAGGCCTTTTCGATATCATTTGGAGAGTTATATATTACACCCCGGGAGTCTGATTGAATCTCATTGATATTACTTCTGGCTAGATCCTGTTTTGTCTTCCATGCCAGAAGCTTCCCGCAGTTCTCTCCATACTCAAAAGGAGCTATTTTACTGGCTTGCCATTTCTTTTTTAGCCTTGACTCTAAGATCTCTCCCAGGTCTGATTTAATTGATTCTAATTTTTGGGACATCTTAGCGTTCAGTGAAATATTTTGCTGTGTATTAATATCGTATTCTATCTTCTGTATTTCTCTTTCTATGGTCTCAATTTCGGCTTTATATTTTTTATGTCTAACAAATTGTATGGCAGTTATTTGACCCCTTATAAATGCTTTATAAGCATCCCAGACCATTTGTATTGGGGCAGTGCCTAAGTTCATCTGAAAGAAGCTCTCTGTTTCCAAGCTTAGCTTCTCTATTCTATCTTCTTCTAGTAGGATAGCACGCTCTAATGTCCATCTCCTGATAGTTGGTATAATTGGAACATTAAGCATTAAAGAGACTGCTGAGTCGTCAGACAGATGCATCCTCATATGTTTAACATCTTAAACCCATTGTTTTAATGATGTATTTAAAAGAAAATAGTCTAGTCTAGATATGCATTTGTATTTTTTATTATGAAATGTATATCCTCTCTTATTGCCCATTTTTGCCCTCCAAACATCATACCAGGCTAGTTGTTTCATCTCGTTCTGAATTAATGTTCTTGTTTTAAAATTCTGAGTGGATCTGCTTGCACTCGATTTATCTAGAACTTGATCTAGAACTAAATTGAAATCCCCTGCTAATAGTAGTGGATCTGTATAGTTTAATAATTCCGATAGTAGATTCTTGAAGGGAGTCGTGTCATCTGTATTTGGGCCATAGTAGCCCGCAACTGTAAATTTATAAGACTGGATTTTAATTTTAGCTATAACCCATCTCCCCATTTTATCTACCAAGCTAGTCTCTAAAGAAATAGCCAATTTATATTTTTATAATGATTGCTACGCCTTTGGATGGACATGATTGGGTTGTACAAACCACATCTTGGATCCACTTCTTAAATTTGCATAGTTGTTGTAGCTCATTTTCAAATAGATGGGGTTCTTGTTGTATAAGAATCTGCTCTGGAGTATCTCTCAAATATTGAAAAAAAATGTGCATTCTATAATTTGTTCTTAGACCATTTAGGTTCCAAGAAAGTACCTTTAATTTAAAATCTTGATCTCCTGGTGGATGGCTCATCTCTTGGATGTCTTCCTTATAAATTTGATTTCATTATGGCGATTTGGACATTTGTTTTTGTTTTTTCCCTCTGCTCCCAACCCTGTGCTCCCCTCCCTCTCCCTAACCCCCTCTAGTGAACCCTCCCCTGGAGAACCCCTCATTCCTTCTTCTATGGCCTCTACCTAGGCCTATGGAGCCCCCCCCCCTTCAGGTCAGGACTCGGATGTGATTTAAAAAAAAAAAAGTATCAAGATAAATTTACATTTCGGAGGCTGTTTATTTCTTTATTTAGCTGTCTCATGGTCTCCCGATATTGAATGTAGAAAACTTTCAGCATCTTCTACCCTTCTGAATGTTTGCATCTTATTGTTATGCATGACCTTCAATGATGCTGGAAATGTTAGTTGTGCCGTAGCTCCTATTTTCTTTAAAGGGTCGATCAGTTTCCCCAGCTCCCATTGTCTGGATGCAGTAATTGCAGAGACGTCTGAGCGTATTTGAAATGCTACATCTTCTGCATAGAGAGAGTTTAATTTGAGGGCTTTGTTTAAAATTTCTTCCTTTAAGCTGTAAGTTAGGAAATGCACTAACATTTTCCTGGGTCTCGTTTTATTTGTACTACGTCTGAAAGGATCCCTGTGCACTCTTTGTATATCGGTCCTAAGTGCTTCTTCTGAACAGTCAATATGAGTTGCCTGTTTTATAAGTTTTATTACAAACTCTTTCAGATTATTCCCTTCCATCCCTTCCGGGACTTTAAGCAGACTTTCTAGCGACTCTAGTTTATCTTGTATTTCTAGCCCTTTATCTCTTAATGTAGCTATATGCTTTGCATTGTCCTCCGTCTTTGTTACTAAGTCAGCTACCGTCTGTTCAAGGGCGTTTGTTCTAGCTGCCTACGTGTCTAATTTAACTTCGAATTTTTCACACGAAGTTTTAATATCCGCCTGATTATTTTCAGAGACTAAGAACCTCTCTCTCATCTCTTTTGCTAGTGCTTGTATTAAATTGCACATTGAACTTGGTTGAGGATTGTTTAAAGCATTGCCATTGTTCTCTCCTATATTGATTTTATTGGGCATATCTTGGTGTCATGTTGGTAGCGCCTGGGGATCCGTGTTATATATAGCTTATCTTGTTCACCAGGGCTGCCCTGTATCTCCTGTTCCAAGTCTCTGGACATCTTTTCTGCTGTTTTTGACATCTCTATATCCTGTAGATTATCCTCTTGCAGTCCTTTCCCTTCCATGAGGGGATACAATTTGTTAGACGTAGGCATGCTGCTTAGGATAGTTTGGGAGATACTTTGGGGGATACTTGGGTCATATGTTAGATCCTGTGGCTGAATCTCGGCCCCTGGTTTTAACACTAGTGTAATGGGAGTAGTCTTGAAAATGTTTCTGAGGGACGGTGTTAATTTAGGTATTTGTTGGACTGGTAGTGCAGTTTTCTTTTAAGCAGAGTCTTTATGTTTACGTACTCCTATGCTTTTTGTTTTACTTTGTATTGGTTGTTTCTTTGGAATTTTTAATTGCGCCGCTCCCTGAATTTGCTTTTGAGTTGCTTCAGTTTCTTGTGTCCTGTGTCCTTTATCCTGTGAACCCAACATATGTGTTTTTAAATTAGAGCTTCGTAGGGTGTATCTAGAGTGTGTCTATCCTGGATCTATGTATATCGAGGTGTTAGCCAGTTTCCCTCCTATAGTGCTCTGCTTTCCTTCCTTGTATCTCCTCCTTAACCTTTTCTCTAAACCATTCTCAAATGGAATTTCCAGTTTCAACCCCCTCTCCTTACCCTTATTATTTGGTGGTTGGTGCTTCGTATCAAGTTCACTGTAGCCTGAGTTAGTTGACCTCACAAAAGGTAGACTACTTTCACCTTTGCTTCTCTCTCTGTCCTCTTCGCTTCCTTTACCGTTTTGGAAGCTCCGGAGGTGGATCAGATTTCCTGCTCTCCGTCTCAGACAGGCTGCAGCACAAGCCCAGATAAGCCCCTGGCTTTTACAGGCATCTGGCATTCTCCCCAGGCTCTCACACCTCCAATTAGCACCCCTCAGGTCTCCAGACACAGGCGCCAACTCCAAGTCCGCGTTTCCAATACGCGCCTCCCTACTGCACCGATAAACCATGCTGCGCCGATAATCTGGCAAACACCACGAAAAAATGTAAGCTCCTTCAAGCTCCATACCGCGGCTTTCACGTCTTCTGAGCCTCCGTCGCGGCACCATTGCCGGCACTCCCCGATGCACAGCACCTGAAGCAGCGCCTGAGGCGGCATTTAATTAGGAGCCAGCGATACAGGTGTGTGGGTATACTGCCCAAAGCAGAGGAAAAATCAGGGAATGTTACGAATATAAACTTACATTTGTGTATGGCCATGAGCTTCTTTAGTTTTGTAGCCTCCTTGACGCCAAATTTTGATGTTTTAACGTTTAATTAGTATTCCCGTCTTCCTGACCTGCGGGAGCCTCCGCGACCCACTACTCGCCAGCCGCCATGTTCTCCGCCAATCGGCCTACAAAGTCCTGTCCCACATACTTGGTGGAACAATTCCCCATTGAACAAGAAACAATTATTCTCAAGACAGATCAAAATCATATTTAACAGCATTTGTGTATGGTGCCGTAATTTCACAGGACGACTGCCTAAGTAGTATTTTATGGCATTCAAACCGTCCTTGTGACGAATGCTTGTATATAGGGTTACAAAAGGGGGTGGTGATGGACGGAGCATCAGAACCAATCAAACACTCACACCCAGTCAACAGATCTGGGTTTGATCCATCACCGTTCTTTAGCCCACTCTGCCACCCCAGTTCAGACATGGCCATATGCAAATCAGTCTGACCCTGTGCCTCATGGGAACAGTCCAGCCCGAACTGCCAAGCCATGCCTTCCCTGGACCGGAAACAAGCTACCTAGGACCGGTTTCTGGCATTTCAGCCGTCTTCAGCCAGGCTTGCTTGAATCCAGTGGCAAAGTGAGCAAGGGACTCACGTCTGAGCATACCCTGCCAACTTATGGCGAACAAAGCGGTACAAAAGGGGGTGGTGATGGACGGAGCATCAGAACCAATCAAACACTCACACCCAGTCAACAGATCTGGGTTTGATCCATCACCGTTCTTTAGCCCACTCTGCCACCCCAGTTCAGACATGGCCATATGCAAATCAGTCTGACCCTGTGCCTCATGGGAACAGTCCAGCCCGAACTGCCAAGCCATGCCTTCCCTGGACCGGAAACAAGCTACCTAGGACCGGTTTCTGGCATTTCAGCCGTCTTCAGCCAGGCTTGCTGGAATCCAGTGGCAAAGTGAGCAAGGGACTCACGTCTGAGCATACCCTGCCAACTTATGGCGAACAAAGCGGTACAAAAGGGGGTGGTGATGGACGGAGCATCAGAACCAATCAAACACTCACACCCAGTCAACAGATCTGGGTTTGATCCATCACCGTTCTTTAGCCCACTCTGCCACCCCAGTTCAGACATGGCCATATGCAAATCAGTCTGACCCTGTGCCTCATGGGAACAGTCCAGCCCGAACTGCCAAGCCATGCCTTCCCTGGACCGGAAACAAGCTACCTAGGACCGGATTCTGGCATTTCAGCCGTCTTCAGCCAGGCTTGCTTGAATCCAGTGGCAAAGTGAGCAAGGGACTCACGTCTGAGCATACCCTGCCAACTTATGGCGAACAAAGCGGTACAAAAGGGGGTGGTGATGGACGGAGCATCAGAACCAATCAAACACTCACACCCAGTCAACAGATCTGGGTTTGATCCATCACCGTTCTTCAATAGTCAACAATAGGAAATCTTCCTCACATGGCACATCATATACTTTCCGTAAGAAGTCCCCAGTGTCTTGAATAAAAGATGGAACCTTACTCACTAGAGGAAAAAGAAAAGAATCAACATATTTAGAGGTGTTTTCTAAGGCACTGCCTATGGCTGAGAAGATTGGGCAACCAGGGGGATTTTCAATATCTTTGTGAATTTGGGGTATTAGCTATAGCACAGGGGTGGTAGGATTACTGATTTTTAAAAAGACATTTCTTCATTACTTATTAATCCTTGCCCATGCCAGTCCTGGAGTGATGCATTATATGTACGATGGCACTTAATCATTGTCTCTTCCTTAACTCTCACATAATTCAATCTGTTATTCAGTTATTTGTAGGATTCAGTAAGATATTGGTGTCTACCCCAGAGAACCACAATACCACCTTTATTAGCATTACGAACAATGCAATTATTGTTACTTGCTAGTTTGTCAACCAATGTGTATAATCTTTAGATTGTTGAGAAAAAGGTTGTTTCTTTGCATTTATTGTCTTACAAAGATTTTTGACTTCGTTAACCACCAAATCATTGAAAACGTATAGGGATCCCTGGCAGTCATTGGGATGAATTTAGAAGTGGATCTGAACTTGGTAGGTAATTCACTGCTTGGATATTGGATATTGGATATTGGATAGGTATTTATAGAGCGCAAACGTTCGCTCCAAAAGGAGCATCTTGGCGCTGTAAAACCTGGGACCAGATCACTGGAAAGGTGGTGGGGGACTAAATGGCTGCTTTAGTCCAGTCATCAGAGAGACTAAAAATCCACGTTTTGAGGAGCTTCCTAAACGGCTTCTCATGCGTCTGAAGTCTAAGATGCCTTGGCATACTGTTCCAGGCTCTAATAGCCAGGGTACTGAGTGTTTTTCCGCCTTTGGACTTCAGGTTGAATTTAGAGGGGGTCATGAGGTTTTCTTGAGAGGATCTGAGAGTGCGACCCGGGGTGTAGTGAGGGAAGCGTCTCGACAGGTAGACTGGACCGGATTTGTTGAAGGCTCGGAAGGCTATAACGAGAATTTTAAAGAGTATTCTCTTGTGCAAGGGGAGCCAATGAAGGAATCTGAGGGCAGTGGAGATAGAAGATTTGCGTGGGAGTTTTAAGACAAGACGCGCGGCAGTGTGCAGGACACTTTGCAGTTTCAGTCGGGTGGACTTTTTGGTCCCTGCCAGGAGGCCGTTACAATAGTCCACTCGAGAGAGTATGAGGGCTACCACAATGGTCTTTCTGGAATCGAGCGGGAGGAAGTCAAAGAACTTTCGCATGGATTTTATAATGCCGAAGCATTTACCTGCTACAGTTGCGACGTGGGAATCGAAAGAAAGATCGGAATCGAAAATAACTCCGAGGTTTCTGGCCGATGAAACTGTCTGAGGTGGGGCAGCAGAGTTATCAGGCCACCACAGGGCAGGACTGAAAGATGCATTCTTTCCAATGGGCAAGATCTCGGTTTTATTCGAGTTGCAGCGGAGATGGTTGGCGTCCATCCATTGAAAGACCGCTGTGAGGCAGCGCTTGAGATTAAGTTCGGCCGAGTTGGAATTGTCGTTGAGAGGGATGACAAGCTGAGTATCGTCAGCATAAGACGTGACAGTTATGCCAAACGATTCTATAAGTGAAAGTAGGGGGATGAGATATATATTGAATAGGAGGGGACTAAGAATGGAGCCCTGGGGAACTCCACAGAAGATCTTTTTCTCTTTCGATTGGAAAGGACCCAGTGAGACGGTTTGAGATCTGTCACTGAGGAAGGAACTGATCCAGGCAAGGGCCGAGTTTGTGACGCCGATGTCCATAAGTCTGTTGAGCAGAATGGAGTGGGAAATAGTATCGAATGCCGCCGTGAGGTCGAGAAGGATCAGTATGGCCTTCTTCCTCTGATCTTGTAGGTTTTTGATGGTATCGGTCAGCTCGATCAGGGCGGTCTCGGTAGAATGTCTAGACCGGAAACCGGATTGCTGGGGGTGAAGTAGGTTGTGGGCATCAAGGAAGGACTTGAGCTCTTTATGGACTAACTGTTCTGTTATTTTGCCCAGCGCAGGTAGCAGGGTGATGGGACGAAGGTTAGTTAAGTCAGAGGGGGGTTTGTTTGCCTTTTTCATAAGAGGTTTAACCACACCCTTTTTCCAAGCGAGAGGGACAGAGCCAGATTTGAGGGAGAGGTTGACTATTTCATTAATGATGGGGTTGATTTCATCAATGATGGTGTGGAGGATCTTGGGGGGACAAGGGTCAGAAGGGGAGCCCGATTTGCATGAAAGGATCGCTTCTCTGGTCTGAGTTAGGGTCACCGGGGTGAAAAGTTTAAGGCTGTTTGCGGTCGGGCGAGATTTGTCTAGCTCCGAGATTGAGTACACCGGAGGGGAAGGGGGGAAGTTTGTGTGGATAGAGCTGATTTTTTCCTCAAAGTAGTCGGAGATCTTATCACACAGTTCTTGGGACGGGGGGATCTCTGGTTGAAGAGCTTTTGGTTTGGTGAAAGATTTTACTATGGAGAAGAGGGTTTGTTGTTTTTGGCTGGCCTCTTTAATGGCGTTTACATAGTAGGTTCTTTTTGCTGATTTAATGGTTGAGAGATAATTTTTCCTCTGAAAAATGTAGTTGTTCCGATCGTCATTTTCGTAGGATCTACGCCATTTACGTTCTGCTTTCCTGCAGAGTAGGTGTGCGGCGGTAAGATCAGGCGTATACCAAGGGGCTTTAATTTTCGTTTTCTTAAGGGTGTTGTCTTTTTTATTAGGTGGACATCGTTTTGAGATTTCTTGAGAAAGCCAGTTGTTAAGAGAGACTGCATCTTTATCGATGTTACCAGAGGAAGGGGAGGCGTTAGTAGGGGAAAAGGGATGAGAAATAAAACTTTCCTGAACAGTTTTCCAATTGATGGAGTGAATGTGTTGGAGAGTTGGTTTTTTGCAGTTAGAAGGGGGGATGTTGAGGATATGGAACAGGATCAGGCTGTGATCAGTCCAGATTTGGGGAATGGGAGGTAAGGTGGAGATGGCTGGGAAATTGGAACAGACACCATCCAGGGTGTGACCAAGGGAATGAGTGGGCAGCTTGACGCTTTGTTGCAGGTTGAAAATATCCAATGTCTGCTGCAGATTACTGGTGAAGGGGTCAACAGGTATTTCGAGATGCAGGTTAAAATCGCCCAAGAGGGTGAAATGTGGGTATCGGAGTAGGAAGTGTCCGAGTGCGTCATTAAGGGAGCCGAGAAATTTCGCGGCATTACCAGGTGGGCGGTAGATCAGACCACCTGAGAAAGAGAGGGTCTGACTGAGTTTGATGGAGAAACCTAGTCCCTCTGCATCAGTGAGGTCGAGGCAGAAGGTGTGGCAGCTAAAGGAGTTCCTTAAGATGAATGCAACGCCTCCTCCTCTACCTTTCAGTCTATCCTGTCTGTGAAAGGAGTAACCTGGGGGGAGGGCGATGGCTATATCAGGGTTACTGTCTTCAGTGAGCCAGGTCTCGGTGATCATGAGACAGTCCAGGTCATGGTCGATAATGAGGTCGTGGATATCCTGACTGTGTTTGCACATCGACCTGGCGTTTATCAGACCTCCTGTAAAGTGAGGTCGTTTGAGGGATGTTGGCTGCTTGGTGGCGAAGTTGAGAATCCAACGACATTTGTTACAACTGGTGGAACCGAATACTTTAGAAAGATCAAGTTTGCAGGGGCAGTCAGATCTGCCTCGAAGTTTGAGAAGGTCATTGGGAGCATACCTGATGTTTAGAGGATGTTGGGCAGGGGTTCCTGCGCCTGGCGCGGTCTTGGCGCGGACGGGCGCAGACGGGCTTCCCTTAGGCGCGCCTTCGGCGCGCAAACGGCGCTCCCGCTGCGCTCGTCCGCTGCGCGTCCTATGCATACACATTTATGTTGGAAGGCGGGGGCGTGGCCTGAGAAAGGGGCGGAGTCTGCGCGCACGCAGGTGGCTATGGCGGCTGCAGGTGAAGAGCGATGAAGGGCGCGATGCAGCCCAAGTGATCAGCTTTGCGCGAGCGCTACGTTGTGCTTTAGTTTATTACAATACCTTTGGCGTGCGCTAGTTCCACTGCATGATCAAGAGTGCTGGGCAAATCTTGTGTTGTATTGATGTCCCACGCGCTTCAGTTTCCAATTCACTCATCTTCAGCATTAGATTCATGTCATCTACTGCTAAGTTGCATTGCTGTTCCTGTGTTGTGCCTTGGATTGCTGTATCTGGTTGCTTTTGTGCTACTGCAAAAAAATTCTTAAACTTCAAAGTCCTTACAAACTTGAAGATATCCACTTTTGCTTTACATAGTCTATGTCGATCTTAGGGCAATATGAGAGTCCCAATTTCAAAATACTTTTCTCTTTGTCAGACAATACGATGTTTGTGAAATTAACAATCGTTGTTTTAAATATTATCGTCTATTTGCTCAATTTGGGCTTGGACTTCTCGCCTGTGGAGACACTGTTTTTCCCCTTTGCGCCTCTTCATCCTCTGCCTCTTGCTCTTGGTGGCCTGGTGTCTACTGGTGGCAGTGGGCAGAAATTGAAACGTCTTTCTTCCCTTAAAAAACCAAATTTGTCAATTAATGATGGCATTGGTATTCCCATTGGATTACTTGGCCCTTTTTCCAAGTCGGTGTCCAATTCAGAGCTTTGTATGCTGCTGTTCTGTTGACCTCCTTTGCTTATAGCATTCATTCTCTGCCTTCTAAGGTCTTCACATTTTTTGGCGAATGTAAAAATTTGACCTCGGTCATAATCAGTCTTGTCTCGTTGGAATTTCTGTGCCTTTCTCTCCTTAATAGTTGTCTCCAATTTGGTTAGATGCTCCTTCATTTCTGTCATGAATTTGGTGATAGCCTCTTGATCAGCCTCTTTGCAAAGCATGTCTGAGATCTGCTTGATTTCTTCCAGGATCTTCACGTGGTCGATTTCTGCGTATTTGATAAGGATTACCAACATTCTACTAGAAGATTCCTGGTTGTTATCGGCCCATTCTCTCAGCATGTTGGGATTAGGGTCCTCGTAGGTGGGAGCTACTAGGATCCGAAGTCCTCTTGGGATTCTTTTTACCTCCAGATAACGTTTCAGTGATTTAAGCTTCCCACCATATGGACAGTTCAGACCGTTTAAATTTTTCCAATCTTTTAAATCTTTTATATCAGCCTCTTTGGTACTAGTGCCTGCCGCAGCCGTTCTTCTCTTAGTTGGCGCGCTGTCATCAAATATAGATAACGCTGCTTCCTCCCATTCCTTAACTTCTGCAGCTGACATGATAATAGAGAAAATTGCTCGTAGATTTCTATCACGTAAAGAACCACCAGTGTCCACCGTTTCAAAATGATCGTGATTTATTAATGAATCACTGGCTTTCCCTCTTCCCTCTTCTAATCTTTAGAGCCTAGTAAGCACTGTGAATTGTTTACCCAGTAATGATTGTCTGCTTTCTGTAAATATATGAATTAATATACTTACGTATCAATTAGAGAACTACAAGTCTGTCTTCACGTTTTATGAAACTGTAGTTCACATGTGACACAATTGTATTCACTGTTAAAAACGGTAAAACATCTTTATTGAATTGTTAGTGAGCAAGCCTAACATTATCAGCTGACATTAAAGACAATTTTCCGTAAAGATACGGCGTCGGCTTTCCTTTTTGGAAGTGTGGCAAATATATATATATATTTATATATATTTATATATATATTTACATGGAGGGGGATACGTGGTTAAATTAAATTGCTTCCTAAACATCCAAGATTGCCTACAATAAATATAATGAGTGCATTTGGTGTACTTTCATCATTATTTTTAGCAGTTATCTAGGAGACATTGATATGGTTTCTTGCTGTCATTTCTGCAGATTCCTCAGGTACTCCCTACAGAGTTTAGACACTAATTCCATAGATTTTCATATTTTTTCAAACTTAGGGGGATATTTACAAGTCCCTATCGCCACCACAGTGTCACTTTTCTCGATGTTGTGGTGGCGATAGGGGCTTCACCTTATTCACAAGGCGGAGTTAAGCCACTTAACATGGCTTAACGCCGCTTTGTGAATAAGGCACCCTTTCACGCTATACTTAGTGTGAAAGGGCGGACAATGGGTGTTGTGGTGGGAGTTCCACTGCAACACCCATTGATTTTGACGTTGCCCATATTTGCAAGGGTGGCGTAAATATGAGGCAGCGCAAAATGTAAACCAGGTAATACCTTGTTTTACTCTCGTGCAACGAGGAGAAATATTTAATTTCTCCTTGTTTTTTCTGTTTCCATGTGTGCTGCGTTGTGCAGCACACATAGAAACTGCGAAATGTCATTACTTGATTATGTGCAGGACGGTGTCCAAAAATCAAGTTTTGCAACTTCTTAGTGTGCTGCATTAAGCAGCATTCATAGAAGTTTCAAAACGGAATTTCAGATTGTTTATGTGCAGAAAGGTGTTCCTACCTGCACATAAACAATCATTCCCCTCAATGCAGGCACTCGTGCACTATGGTGCAAGGGTGCCTGCGATGGCTCTAGGCAGCTAAATAAGCGCCAGTGCAGGGGGAAACGCAAGACTGCACTGTATTCTTGTAAACACGGCCCTGCGTTTCAGAAGTGGCGGAGCGCAGCATGAAGCCAAGGAGGCTAACTCCGCTCTCTGCCACTTCCTTGTAAATATGCCCCTCAGACTTGCTTAATTTAGATATTAAGCAACATTTTAGCTAAGCAGTTTATACAAGTTGGTTGAAATTTCTTAACATATTAAAAATCTATGGCAGTATGTGTTCAACAAAATATATACATTGCATGATTTAATTGCAAGTAAAAGCTGCACTTTTTCTACAAATATTGATTGACCAATACTGATTCTGCTATTGGATTAATGCCAAAATGAGAATTTACTTTTAAATGTTATCAGACCAAAAAACATGCAAACATGTTGGATTGCAAACCGCATCAATGAAGAAATTATTAACATATAATTTTTTCTTTCCTTTTATTTTACAGGATACTGCAAACACATCCTTTCATCATTTGTACAACTCTTGCAAACTAGGTGATATTTCAGGAAAAAACTTGCATTTTTCAGACCATGCATTTTACAAACTTCAATCTTTTATGCTTTAATATTGAAGTCTGGGTTCATCAATGAAACTTGCAGTGTCTACATCCTTAAAATTAGTGTAATAACAGTGACCAAAAGAAGTTCATGTGAAAATGCATACAGTGCCCTTAAACTATGCCAGGTGAAGGCACAACAAAATATATTAACACTTCTTTGGTCAACTCGATATTCACAATTGAATATACAAAATTCAGAATCTAGGAGTAAGGCTTTGCGCGCTACTATTTTGTAGTGAGTTTGTTTTTTTATTTTTATTTGTTTGCTTGCTGTCTCTGAATCATTCTTGTGCACAAAACTATATATTTCAACCTCCTTGTCTATTTGTATTTATTATATTGAATCATCCTTTTTGTGTGGGGCACGAAACAGTTGTAAAGATATTGGGGCAGATTTACTAAGCATTTCTGCAACTCATGCTTGCAGCTGTGTAAATGTAAAGTTGGGTTTCCTGAACAACAAAAAAAAGGGTATTCACTAATTGTATTACCCAATGCCCATTTGAACTTGCACGTCCTAAAATTCTGAGCTGCACCACCAGCTCATTCACGAGAAGGGAGCTCATGTCGATGGCACTGGCCTAGAGGCACCACATCCTCTGCCTTGACAGATAGAGCTGTCTGCTAGATCATATGTGATCACCAGAAAAAGAGTTTTAAGAAGCAGTACTGAGAGAGAGGCTTTAGCTCTGGCTACATAGTGATTATCTTCCCTATAAGTATTTAATTGGACAAAAGTTGTTGTAGTCCACGTAAGAAGTAGTGCCATTGCTGGTAACTGGCAGGGGCCTTGTTGACAAAGACGCTGGATACAGTAGAAAGGGGCTTTGCATGGTGAACCTCCGTAACCAATACATTGGAAAACAGTTTCACATTGTGAACTCTGCTTTACGTTTTGAACTTTATGGCAAATAAAATAGGTAGCTATTTTAAATTCTGATCTCTCTGACAAATACAATAAGCGTTTGTCATTGTGTACTCTACACCAAATGCATTTTGAAGGGCTCTAAAACAAGTGCCCCTTTTTAGGGTTCATTAGAGTAGATGCTTAGTGCATGTAGTGGTAGACTTAATGTTCATGTCCATGTATCCCTAAATGTTTGATTCATCCTTCTTGGCAGAGGCCATATGGTCATGTTTTTCTTCATGTTAAAGCCATCAGGATTGATTTATTAATTATTAAATGTTTTAGCAAGGACAGAAGCTCTCCATTTTACATTGTGACTGACCTGACAATCCTTGTAGACTAAACCTTTTTGATTGTGAAAAGCCTTATGTGTTGTATTAGACCCATATGGATTGCTCTTTTTAAGGGTTAGGGCCTAGTGGTGCGCAGATTGTTGCATGCAATGTTACACATTATAGAAACAGACTAGATTGATTGAGTTAGTTGCCTCTTGTGGTATTTTCTTAATAAGGGCTCTGCCTTGTAATTCCACATGAAATATTGTAAATATTTGTAATATTGTGTTTAGTATTTAGTTGCGAGTGTGTTAATGTAATTTTCATTTTGAAGAAAAAGACCTGGCTAGATACTGATGCATTGTTATTTTTGTGGGTTGCTGACTTTCTAGTCCTCAGCACGTACCTAAGTCAGCCTTTGACTGCTCTGCCATGTTACCCTGAGAGTCAAGTGCTATAAGGTGTACTTGGGCCCTAGTTTAAGGATATATGGCATGGAGGTCCATCAGTGTGAGAGGTGAAAGACACCCATTGGCACAAATGGACTCCCGTAAGGTATGACTGAGATGTGACCTCACAAACTGGATTTTTCAAATACAATAGGAAGGGATTTGTTTGTGAACTCTCTAATAAATGCAATAGGATGAGAGGTTACATTGTGAACTCCTTCACAGAAAAAATAGTAAACGTTTTTACATTGCTCTAATAAATGTTGTAGGAAGGTGTTTTACATTGTGTACTCCGTGGCAAAAACCACAGGAACGGGCTTTACACTGTTAAGTCTCAGACATACAAAATAAGAAGGAGGTTTACATTCTGTACCCCGTGACAAACACTGCAAGAAGTGGCTCTGCGCTGTGAACTCTGACACATGCAACAGACGGGGGTTACATTGGCAACTCTAACAAACATTATTGGAAGTGTTTTTTCATTGTGAACTCTGTGATAAATACAACAGGAAGGGGTTCACATTGTGCAGTCTATAACAAGCATACAAAGTAGCTTTACGTTTTTAACTAACAAAAACTAAAGGAATGCATTTTACATTATGAACTTTCTGATAAAAAGTATAGTAAGTGGTTTTCCATAAGGACTCTTTCACAAACGCAATTGGAAAGAGTATACTTGTATGCTTTCAGTCTGCCTTAATTATTTGATGAGTCACAGTCATGTTTATTTCAATGTTAAAGACAATAGGCTTTATTTATTGATTATTAAAACTGGTTACAAAATCCGTAAGCTTCTTATTTTACATTGTGAAGCACTTGACAAGCCTATTTCCTTCATTTGTTGGTTGTGAAAATCCATATCTGTTTTATTTGCTGTTTTTTGGCTAGGGTCTACTTGTGCGCAGAATGTCACATGTTACCTCACTGATAACAGGAACAGGCTAGTTTCACAACATTAGTTGCATATGTGATATATCTTTAGGATACATGGTATGTATCAGTCGCTATTCTGTAAGGCACCTTTTGTAGGGGTTCCAATCTGTAATTCCACCTGAAATCTTGTAAATATTTATAACTTTGTGTGTAGTATTTAGTTGTGTGTGCATTAAAGTCGGTTTCCTTTTTAAAAAATTCTCTGGCTGGACATTGATTTATTGTTATTTGTGTACATTGCCGAGTTCTGAGTTTCTAGCCCACAGCATCTCCTTGTATCAGCCTCGAACTGGTCTGCCACATTACCTAGAGAGTCAAGTGATGAAAGAGATACTTGGACAGCGTTTTGAGGGTCTGCAGTATGGAGGCCCCCACAACACTAGAGGTGAAAGACCCCCTCATGGACAGCTTCTAGAACTATTAACTTCTGACTGCGCTGAGACCTCCCACGCCTGATTTTTCAAATGGAGTATGAAGGGGGTTTACATTCTGAATTCCACAACAAACAGGTTAGGAAGGGGATTTGTAGGGCAAACTCTCTGCAAAGTATAAAAGCGGGGGTTTTACTTCGTGAACTACTCTGACAATTTCCTAAGGAAGTTGTTTTGCTTTGTGAACACTGTAACAAATGCATAAGAAAGATGTTTTAAATTATGAACTGTCTAACACATACAGTAGGACGGAGTTTCACATTGTTAAATCTCAGACAGTAGCAAATGATATGGAGACATCACATCACCCTGCCTTTAGATGCTCTACATAGGATAACTAATGCTTGCAGAAATACATTATATTCAATTCAGTTTGTTTAATCCAAAGGTATCTTGTTAAAAAACATGCTTAATAGAGAACTCATTCCCAGTCTAGGCCACAAAACTCAAACTCTGTCCCAAAACACATTTATGGCAATGACGAACATGCAAAGTTCAGCAAAATATCTCAAACATTGACTCGACCCACATGTAAAATAATAAAAGAAAGTTAAACTAACATCCCAGATTTGGACAACATGCAAAACGACCCTGCATTACAGAACACCTGAATGGAGAACAACAATTTCTACCTCAATTACTGTTTATTCCAGCACACATCTTCTTGAGATGCTGCAAATCGACTCCATCAGGCAACAATTGCCCGAACCCATAATGTCAGTTTACCAAGAAAATAACTGATTACAGGGGGTTAGGCGTTCATACAATCCCAGACACCTGCATTCCTGTTTAACATAACAAATGTAACCCACTGCAAACGTAACATATATAACTAACTTGAAAAGCCTCAGCTACCAAAAGGACAAACATTATTTCTCCAATTCCCAATGAACATATACTCACCTGCGCATAACAGTCGCTTAATTCTGGATTCAGGTTCTTAGGGGCTTATTTACAAGCCCCTTGCGCCACGTTTGCGTCACTTTTCCCATGTTAAAAGGGACGTAAAAGTGGAGCAAGGCACGTTCATATGATTTGTTCCCTCATTTAGGGGACAAATACAATGCAAACACTGGACACGGGGCAGATTTATTATTTTTCACGTAACGCACTGCAGCAGCAGCAAATGCTGCACTACGTGAAAAGGAGAAAGGATGAAAGCGCCCTATTTACTAAAATAAGGCACTCTCCTCCCCTCTTACTAGCTCTAGCGCTTAAAACAGCTGCCGTGCGCCACCGAGACACCTTTTCGCCATGGTGCACGGGTGTCTCCGTGAGTCTAGGATAGGTTTTGTACTGGAATGGTACCCTTCCAGTACAACATACAATGCAGAGACTCACTTTAAAAAATGTCCCACTTTGTAAGTGTGTTATAAAATGTAGCACACATGAAAGTCGGAAAAGAAAGGAGAAATATAAGCATTTCTCCTTCCTTGCACCTCCTGTAAGAGGGTGCAGTTTTAGCACGCTAAACCCAATCTACATAATTTAGTAAATTGGGTTTAGCATGAGAAACACTGGATGGTTGCATGGGAATGCCAATGCTCCACCCTTGGTATGCCACCATGGCACAATGTAATGCACAGCAGCACTATGCGCTGCTGCGCGTTACTTTTCTGTTATTTCCAGCGCTAAACAAGTTATTTAGCGCTGGAAAGTAAATTGGAAATTGGATTTTTGCCACTTTTGTGACTCAAACACGGCACAAAATCTTAGTAACTCTCCCCCTAAATGCAATTTCGAAGCATGAGTAGTGGTTCAGTAGTACTGAGCTTACGTAAAAGGAATGTTGGTATCATTGCTGTGATGGAATGAATTTGTGATTTACATCTGTTGGAGGTGTACTGCCATATCTTCCTGGATCAAATTGTTTGAAAATAACGCCTACCTCTTATTATGACTATAGTCCTCCCCTTCAGTGAAGCTCATCACATTCAGTCTTCTTCCAGCAATCATCTCCTAATAGAATGTCACCTCTCAAGCCCCCCTTTGATCAAAAAAGATAACCAATATCCATCGGTGCCCTTATCTATCTCTTGCAACATGCCTTATAAACTTCTGCTATGGGGCAGCCCTAGTCTCTCACAGAAATAGCAAACACTAGCTTGCTGTTGGTCCTGGCTCTCCCCAGGTCTTGCTACCTTGATAGTGACTTCATTACCTCCGTGGTAAACCCTTATAATGCTGGGAACTCCATGAAAAGTCTCAGAGCACTTTGTAGTGCAGTTGTGGCACCAGAGCAATCACCAGATGAAACCTACAATAAAGTTCTGTTCCTCCAAATCTACAGACTTGGAACTTGATTGAATACTAGCATTAAACACCTCGTCTAGCTGCCCGTTCTTCAAGTGAAAGGGCTGATAATATCCCTATTGTCTATGACTTAATTCCATACACACACAGAAGTTGAATATAATGTATTATCATGTATTGTAATGTAATATTTAAATTTAACAGATGTTATGCATCAGTATGATAAACCTCATGGGCTGTTGCTGTCATACGGACCTTTGTAAAGCCTCAGATACACAACACAGACCCAAAGTCATGGAGATCGCAATGTGACGATTCCCAACAGACCAACACACTTGTGATACATACTTCTACCCCAGTAACAGAGTACTGCTCAGATAACCTGTGCGGACCTGGAAAATTCTAGGGCCAAAATCCCAGCTCAAGTTCCTTCATCTTGTGTCCTGCAGACATCTCATTTCATACCGTTCCCACAATCGCACCCAGATCACGCTTAAATCATTCACCCCATTCACACATCTAATGCCTCTAACCTCATCCACGTTCCACTCACTAGAACACACACTCCTTCCACAACTCAGCACACTCAATCAATGCTCATCAATACACACTGCAATCCCACGCTCCAGACATCAATGACATCATCACAGAACACAAGTAAGATCCACTCTTCATCACGGAAGGCTAGTTCACATGCTCTTCAACACACATCGGGGTATCCTCATCCATGATGGTTGCAGTATCAAACGCATAGGCCCACACACTCAAAACAGGATGGGGATGTAAAGCTATACACAGAGCATGCTCGCCCGGCACTCTATCAACTCTACCACATGCTTGCAAGCTCTTCTCCTGCCACTTCCCTTTCTCAACATTCAGAACAGCTGTGTTTGATCTGATCTACAGGGATGCTTCTTGATAAATCAACGCAACCCATCCAGCTGGGTAATGACCAGCAAGCAGTTAACCCTTGAGGTACATGATAATCAGTGAAATCCTGTGGCTCATCCTCTGAGAAACACTCAGCCTCAGAGATAATTGAATGGCAACTCCATTAAACACTAAACAGATCCATCATTATTCAGGACTGACACATGACACCACTGTGACTCTTATCAATGAGAAACCCCATAACCATGCAAAAGTCACCCAAGATGACCAACGGTGCACACAAGCCCAAACCAATGGCAGAAAATCGTTTACTAATGCTCATAATATAATAATATATCATAACAAATGTGTGGATCATACATAAGCCATATTTTAGAGAGCTGTTATCCTGAATAATGCCCATCAGCCTGCCAGGAGGAGACTGTCAGTGGAGCACTATTTATTGTGGCAGGGCTCAACTCTCCTTGGAAGGGTAACAACAATTAGTGATCCATAGGAGACATAATTCAAAAGAAAATTGTACTTAAAAACAATTATAAATCAAGAATAAATCTCAAAAGAGTCTCAAAGATAATAATTGATCTAGAGAAAAGAAATAGTACTACTTTCTTACAAATAAAGGTTTTTAGTTCGTTCACTTATTTCAAAATGATGTTTCCCATGGAGTAGTACTTGTTGTAACTTGTTCATACCCAGGCTCACTTAGGGATTACAGGGTTGTCCTTCCCTGTTCTGTGGTGCACGGCTTGGAGGGGCGGCACAATGCTTTCTATACTATTGTTGTTTTCTTGCAAATGGGATCCTGTGATTGCACCAAGGAAGGCAATTGAAAATCCCTGCTAAAAATCTTTGGTGAGGTGCAAAAAAAGGCCTTTCAAGACATTGTCATCCTTGAAACGTGTGCGGTTACTGGAATAGAAACTTACCTGATTTATTATATGGGTTTCTTGAACTTTTTCTTTTACGTCCAGAAATCATCAGAAAACAGCACATGATCTGCCTGCACAATTTCAAAATCCAGCCCCTGTTACAACAGCGTCCAGAGAAGAAGGTTTTATGATACACTTAGAGGCTACAGGCAGTCATGGAATTGTAATATGAAAGAATAGGCTATCTGTTTTTAAGTTGCTTGGAATGTGAAGGGCAATGTTCTTCAAGACCCTATCACCTCCTCCATTAGTTGCAATGTTTTTGAAGCAGCTGTGGGGCTCTGGGCTACCTCACTCACCAGTTTAAGGGCTTCGTCCCGTCAGCAGGGTTGGCTCCGCCCTCTCACACCTGCGGGAGATTTACAGGTCCCTTTTGGCAAGCCTAGTAAGGGAAAGGCCTAGGCAAAAAGGTGGGCGCATATAGAGGCCTTCGAGAAGCTGTCTACCACAATCAGGGAGGACCATGGTTATAGCGCCACTAAACCTTATGATGTGGATGACTCCCTTCTGGCCTGACAGATTCATACTCTTCGACCACTGATCCCAGTTATAGCGACGAGGAAGATGCTCCTGGTCCTAGCAAGAGGAGGCACTCTGGGCGCCCCTCAGCGTCACTTTCCAATACCCCTAAGGTGCTGCGGACGATATTGTCCAGCCTTGGTCCTCCAGCTGGAGCCCTCCCAGGAAGTTGCTGACTACATTCAGAAATATATCAGGCAAGGTTTTGATACGGATGTGCATACCAAGATAAGCTCTGAATACCCTGGGACCGACCTAGCAGGAAAAGTCACTGGTGGATCCCACCTTGGTAACTTTTATGAAAGTGGGCCAAAAAAGGCTTTACGTAACTGCCAGGATAAGCTCCTGGCCATCACTTCGGCCCTTTAAAAGGATTCTGGAGCTGACCTTTCAGGCTAAGGAATCCAAAACACCCATTGATCCAGATCTCCTTGTTGGGTGGACCAATGTGTGGTCTCCCAGCTGCGAAACACCAATGTAGCCATTTCCACGGAGCACCGGCATTCCATCTTGATGCGAATCAATCCGCACTTGAATGAGTTGGCCTCCTCGGAGGTGAGGTCAGTGGCACAGGGCCTTCTTTTTGGTGGCCCTTCCGTTAAATATTTGGCAAAATTTGCAGCAACCTTCACCTCCATGGTTAAGGCCCAACTGTCCCTGAAGAAGGTTTTCCGTCACAATCTTGCAGGACCAGATGATTTATGGAGCAATCGTCAGGCCTTAGCTACTTCCAGGGATCTCAGCGAGCTTCTTTTTCTCCGCAGACGTGGGCGAGGTGAGAATTATTCCTCTTTCCGATGTAGTGTTGGTGGACTGGACAAGGTTGTTTTTACAAAATTGTCAATGTCTGACCCAAGACTTTTAGGTTCGTGAGGCTGTCCAAGGCAACAAACTAGAATTTTACAGCACCCCAACCCAACTGTGCCACCCTCAAGAACTGTATTTTTCCCTGCTAGAACAGGAGGTCATCTCGGCGGAAATTCAGGGGCTCTTGACAACAGAGGCCATTTGTCATTCTTCCCCTCACTCCGGGGGCTTCATCAGCACCATTTTCTTAATCTTAAATCTGAGGGAGTTCAATGCTTGGAGAGTGTTCAGACAGTTCAAAAGGGAGGGGATCCATCCCCCTCAGGATAGTCTGCAAGTCGGCGACTGGATGGTCCGGTTGGACCTTAAGGACGCATACTTGACCGTTCCCATTTTCTCGCTTCATTGGCGATTCCTCCAATTCATTTGGCTCGGTCACTGTTTCAAGTTAAAGGTCCTTCCCTATACTCTCTCGTCAGCTACTTGGTGCTTCACCAAGCTAAAGAGACCTATAGTAGAGGCTCTTCGCGCCAAAGGGGTGAGGTTGATCGTCTACCTCAACGGCCTGAGTCTTCTGGCCTAAGACCCGCAAACAGTGGGTATGCATTTGACCTGGGCAATACAACTCCTCCAAGACCTGGGATTATCATCTATCACCTGAAGTCTTGCCTGATCCTTTCACTTTGGGGTTCCAGATAAATTTGGTGTTATCCCAATTGATCCTTCCTGCTCAACAAATACATAATATCAGGAAGGAGTTCAGGGCTGCGTTAGCAACCCAACAGTCTCGTTGAGATCTGTGGCTCGGATTGTGGGTCTCTTGGCATCGTCCATCCAGGCCATTATTCCGGGTCCCCTCCATTACAGGGCTCTACAGATTCTCCAATTCCAACACTTGCTGAGGGCTTGTCCTATGCAGATCAGGTTCGCCTCTCGCAGGAGGCCAAGACAGAAATGACATGGTGACTCAACCACATGGAGACCTGGAACGGCAAAGCGATCTTTGGCAGCTGGGGAGACAGATGTGGGCCCCTGGTCATGGGGGTGGGGGGGTCGATGGTCTGAGTCTGAGCTTCAGCTCCATATAAACTGCCTGGAACTCCTCGCGGGTTTTTTTGTAATCAATAGTCTCTCCTCCTCTAGGACGAAATGTTGCATACTGCTGAGAATGGACAGCATCTCAGCAGTTCGTTATGTCAACAAGTTTGGTGGTACGAGGTCTCAGTTATTGGTGAAGATTGCCAAGGACTTCTGGCATTTGTGCCTTCAACATTGGATCTCAGTTAGTACCTGTCTGGGGAGAGGAACTCGGTAGCGGATTGGAACTCCCACTTTCAATGAGATTTCAGCGATTGGAGACTACACCCGAAGGTCTTCTTCAGTCTCAATCGCAGCGGGGCCGTTGTTGAATGAATCTTTTTGGTTCACGTCTCGATCGCCAGATTCCTCTATTCTTCAGTTGGAGGCTGGATCCAGAAGCAGTAGCAATGGATGCCTTCTGACAGGACTGGTCTCTCTAGCTGGGGTATGTTTTTTTCCCATTTAGCATTATCCATAGAGTCCTGTCTTAGGTGCAGAGTCAGAAAGCAGTAATTGTTCTAGAGACTCCATTCTGGAGAGCACAACCATGGTTCCCTTTAGGTGTGGAGCTGTAATGAAACACTCCTCTCTTGATTCAAGTTCACCGGACCCTGTGGTTGAACCCTGTAAGATAACCTCATCCGTTGATCTGCTTGGAGCAACTCCGATTGGTGGCCTGGAGGGCTTCTGGGCTACATTGCAAGTGTGAGGCGTTCTTCCCCAGTCTTCTTTCTATATCAACCTGGGGTGGCTTTCAGGCACTCACAAAAGTTATGCTCCGGCATGAGGATGATGGTCTCATTGGTGTGAAGAACGGGATTCCGATCCCACTAGAGCAGATGTCAGCCTGGTGATTAATGTCCTTTCTTGTTTGGCAACTTCTGGCCTAGCTTATAGGCCCATTACCAACTATAGGTCTGCTATTTCTGCAGGGCATCTCCCCATTTAAATGAAACCCGTTGGAGAACACCCAGTGATGTGTAAGCTGATGAGAACGCTTATGTAACCCCTTCAGGCCAGATATTCTGCGATTTGGGATGTTAATGTGGTTTTAAGATTTTTAGAGCGATGGCTGTAGAATAAGTGCCTTTCGCACAAGGAATTGTCTACTAAGCTTACGATGCTGTTTTGCCTAATATCTTATAAGAGAGTATTGGATGTTCCTGCTCTTGATCTATCAGGCAGGGCTTTTTCTCCAGACAAGGTCGACTTTTCCATTTCTAGACGACTAAGTGTAATACTAGGACAGTATGTTACACTGAATTCCCTAATAACGCAAAAATGTGTGTGGGACAATATCTTAGGGCCTACAGAGCAGCCACCGTGAGTCTTGGGTAAACCATGGGGGGCAAGTGCTCATTGTATTGCAGAAACCTTTCAGGCCTGTGGCGCCTGCTACTTTTGCAAGGTGGATGCATTGGTTATTGTCCAAGGCCAGTATTGATGTTTCCCTTTTTGGTGCTCATTCTGCCGGCAGTGCTATGGCCTCTAAATCCTTCGCTTTGGGTGCACTTTTAGAGGAAATTTTGAGAGCAGCGGATTGGTACTCTTAATCAACCTTCAGGTCCTTTTTCTATAAGCCGATTGTGGATGTCGCTTCACTAGTGGTGGCACAGATTTGAACAAGCATAATCGGAGCCTCCAGTCCTTAGATAGGATTAAGCAAATTCTAGTTTATGCAATAAGAATTTTCTATTCTAATAAGGACACGGAGGCGAGGCTTATCCCACCCTGATGTTTTATGTATTATGCATATACTTAAGGTCTAAGTATAATTTTCAGTGATAGTAATATTCATTTGTGATTTTTCTGGGTTTCCTGCCCTGGATGTGATGCTTATACTTATAATTTCTTTGCTGTTTTCCTATGCCTATATGTTTCTTCTTTGGTATAGATTTTATGGCTTCACTTCCTGATTTCACTGGAAACGACCAGAAATGGACGTAAGATGGACTGCTTCATGCAAGACATATCTCGAGCAAGAGTTCCGGTTATGGTGAAGACTGCCTCGTTCCTAATTGCACGTTTCGGAGGACCACTTCGGAGGTGGTCGACCTCTCCGGTTCATAGGTTTAGAGGGTCTTTCTCCTCATTTTTGGACATGGTTTTTCTTCCTGGATGTTTGTTTTGATTACAAAGAAAGAAAATTCTAAAATGGAGGTTCCTGGCTTATCAGTGATTGGCGCATGTGACTACTTATGGACTAATAGTTCATGGGTAATGTGGTTTATCTTTTGTATTGTTCTAATTGACTGATGTTAGTTTATACTGTAAAGAGGGAGAAGCATATTCCTCGCCTCCGCGTCCTTAATAGAATTGAAAATCTTCAGCCAGAGACACATTCTGACCCGGATGCTTCTGCAGTTTGCTGTGGGTCCAGACTACTAGTATGTGTAGTTCGGGTGAGTGGAGGAACCTTTCAAGACCGCCAGATATCCAGCGAAGAAAAACACCCGTTGTGAGAAAGTAGCACAAAGCACAGGATAGCAGAGTGCTCAGGCCCAGATACAATGACTCTGTCTATGAGAAACCAATCCTGAGAAATAGGGATATACAACAGCCTGAATTCTGATGCTTCCGCTTCTTCCTCCCCCCCAGCTGACAGAATTTGCAGGTCTCGCATTGGACAGGAAGTCTGACATTTTTCTTGCATGATCCTGCCTCTACTGATCAGTAAGCTAGCTGATTACCTTCCGGTAGGGCTGTAGAAACTGAAAGCAGACTGCCACTACTAAGGCAGCAAGTTAACAGAAATAAAAATAGGCCTATTTCTTCACTTTCCATGGGAGCCATCTTACTCATCCTGTCTTGCAAGAGAGGCTCTAATATTAAAGACAGGCTCTAACATCACTCTAGAAACTCAACTGGCTCCACAATAAACCACCTAACCAGTTAATGAACTAGCCCAGGCAGCGAACATCCATAGTGCCTGGTATAAATAGAAACACACCATCAGAGAAAATCCAAAGGGGCACCCATGTCACATATGCCCTGTGACATGGGAGTAGCAAATCGAGTTGAGTGACATCATCCAGACAGCTAGTACAGGCTATCTTACCAAGGTAGGTCCATTCTCTAATTTCTCCAGACTGTTATACTGCTCTGACAGTAAGCTCCACTACCAATAACCTGACCTACAGGGCCCAGACTCATTACTAGGTTGAACTACTCATGGCAGGTAGACTTCCAGGCAACAACGCTAGATTATGTGAACCAGGCATTGCTGCATAAGAAGGGTTTCAAACTATGCGCAGAAAGACTATAACTCCAGAATATCACTATCATAGTTACAGCTATCACATAACCACTCCAGCATCAATCACAACAAACATGTAACCAACTGGGGATCAAGTGAACTAGATGATCTACCTAAGGGAAACTAGGTCATACTGATCACCGCAATAACACACCTCGTCTATCACAATGAGCAAAGAAGCAGACAACAGACTCCAAAAAGCAGGCACTAACTCTTTCAAAATCATCTACTTTACATACCTCTCTAAGATTGTGGCAAGAAACTTTAAACACTGACTACTTAAAGAAATAGAAGAGATTCTTATTTTCAACCTTTACTAAAGGACTTACTAGGGCTGCCAAAAAATGGACATCATCTTCTACTCACACCACAGGTTTCCGACCTGCCTGTTGTCCATCGAGTGTTATCTGGTTTGCCCTGTTCGTGTTGCCGAACCGCCTGACGCCCATCAACCTGCCCGTGGTGGAATCCGATCCTGCTTAGATGTCCCACAACCTGCCGTCCTCTGTGCTGTGCTGACTGTGCCTTACTGGCTTTTGGTAAGTTTGGTGGTACCCATGATTTTCAGGACTTTTTTTTTCACTTCAATGGGGGTCTCACTGGGCTTGGTTAGCCCTCCATTCTGTGGTACTTTTTTCACTTTTCCCTCACGAAGCCCCCTTCCCAAGATGGTGGTGCCAACCACCTCCACAACTAAAATAGACAGAAGAATTAAGCCTCTCCAATACTCCATAAAGAAAAGAAGGACTCTATGCACACACAGCATATCAGAGCCTTGATGGGGCGGCAATCTTTCAATGGTAATGGGTTGCCTCACATTCCAACTGAAGGGCTTTGCTAGCCTAATAATGCAGCACTGTCACTCCCTCTAATGATTCTGACTCTTCAATAGAATTTTAGATTATGAGCTACACCTTTTTTATGAGATTAGTGCCTGATTAGAAGAATTTTTCAGTACTTCCAATATACTCCCCCTGACAACACTTATCCATCTATGTGAACCTACAGTGCATGTGACATTTATTTGCAGCCTTGTTATATTCATATTGGTACATGTTAATCAACTGGTCACTTTAAACCCTTAAATTTGCTATCACTAGCCACCAGGGAACCAAACAAATTATGTACTAGCGATAGCTTGCTGGCTCAGGCTGTCCTCGATGCGTTCAAGAATAAATACCCCTGTAAGCTTTAAGCAGCTAAGAACTTCAACCCTAAACTGCTTAAACGAAACTCTGAAACACTCATATCTGATGCTTATCTCTGTGCAATAAAATGAATTGTGACTTAATTTTCTTCACCAGCAGAAGAGCTCAATGGAGAAGAGCTACAGCCTCAGTACTCTGGATTAACACAACTAGGAAAACCCCATCTCCTTTTACAATAATGGAAACGTCCTCATTTAATCATCTGACCAGAATCTTGAGCAGTGTGACAAAATGTTCTTGAGGATCAAAAATAGGGTGGCAAATAATGTCCCCTCCGCATATATAAATCATAATCCCTCCCCCCATGCCATAAAGGAAACACAGGCATCATCTAGTGGTACCTCTACCTTTTCACCTATGCCTCCTCGCGACCTTTCCCTCCACTCCAACACTGTATCTGGGGCAGAGTGGCTATTATGTACAGGGACAAATGGGATCTCCTTAGGGGCGACACTAATGCATGGGGTGACTGCGAGGTTCTGGACTTCAGCATCAGATTTTCTGCTAATTTTTTGTTGGGAGGTTCTCTGATTTATCGACCTCCTGGCCCTGTCAGGTCCTTTCTGCAATCATGGGGCGATGCTGTGACTTCCCGAGCGCTTCGATTCTCCCAGTATATGGTTCTAGGGGATTTGAACATTCATCTAGGCCAGCCTGTTCTAATGACGCCCTTGCTTTTTACGACATCCTTCAGCTTGCACAACTTTCTCAATGGGTCAAGCTCCCTACACACCAAGGAGGCCATATTCTTGACCCAATTTGTTTCAACTTTTCTATCATAGTTGAAGACCCTCTACCAGTCCCTTGGTCAGAGCACTGTCTCATTAACTTCTCCTGGGAGGTAGCCTTGGCCTGCTCTCCTGGCCCCTGCCACCGGACACCAGCCTTGAAAAAAATAGACCCGTCTAAACCAGTCTTGGTCCTGTTGGCTTCCAGACCCGCGCTCCCTTCGGATCTTGACGGGAGCCTTGCGGGATTCTCACATTGGTTATCCAACTCCATGAACATATTAGCCATACCAACATCATCCAGGTTCTCCAGGGAATCGCCTTCCAAACCCTTGTTCACCTCAGATTTGTTCGTTCCCAAGCAGGAGTGCAAAAAACGTGAACATGCCTGGTTTCTTAGTGAGTACTGTCCCCTGGCTAAGGGCAATCTCAGATGCAGGCAAAAAACCTACTATGCTGCGATAACACAGGCTAAGAAGCATTATTATGCAGCCCGCATTGTTGAGCAGGCACATAACAACTCCAAGGAGATCTTCTCTATTGTTCAAAGTTTTACGTCCCCCACAGCACAATCGTGCTCATTTCTGGCCACAGAGGGCTGGTGTAATACTCTGTCCAACTTTTTCATGGATAAAATACGCACGATCAAGGTGGCCTTCACTCCCTGCGTTGGACCTCCTTCTGTCCCTGTGCATGGTGTGCCTTTGTCCAACTCCACCTTTTTCTAGGTGGTCTCTGGAAAAGGAACAGAATGCAAAGGCATCTCACCAATCGTCCAGTGTTTGTCAGAAACAAGACATTCCGCAAATTTGTCAATAATATGTCTCACTTGGCTAGCAAATGTTTTTTTAATTACTTGACAGTCTTATAAATTACTAGATGACCATGATGGGCCAAATGAGTAAGAGGTAAAAAAGAATCAGAAAGGGAGGGGGGTTTATAAATATATTGGACAAAAGTCTCAAAATCTTTTTCGGAGGGAGTTGTATCTTCCGTATATAAAAGTTCATAGTAGGATTGAAATGTATCTACAATGTCTGAATCAAAGGAAAGAAGGTTGTTGGTTGTTTGTGAATGTATAGGTCCAATATTTTTACGTTCTGATTTGATTTTTAAATAGTTGGCTAGCATTTTAGCCGCCTTATTTTGGCCTCCATGAGATTTAGATTTAATCTTAAGGAGAATGTTACAAGCATCAACAGTGGCAATTTTATTCAACTTAGATTTGGCTTTAATCAATTCATGCAAAGTGGAAGAGGATTTAGAGGAAAAGTAAGTGTGTTCTAGGGTTTTAATCTTTTGAAGAGTTTCATGGTAGTTAGCATTGAGTAGTTTCTTTTTCCTCGTGGCATAAGCAAGGGTAAAGGCTCTAAATGAGGCTTTAAAAGCATCCCAGTTGTTATGAACTGATGTGTCCGAAGACTTATTAATTTGAAAAAATTCATTAATAAAAGAGGTCGCTTCTGAAATGAAGGTTTGGTCTGAGAGTAGGTGGTTGTTAAAACGCCAACTGAATTATTTGCAAGTGTTGAGGGACAAATCCCAAGAGGCAGACACAGGAGCATGGTCAGAAATAAAAATAGAACCAATGTCGGAGGGCTGGATACAAGGGAGCAATGACTTAGAAACCAGAATATAATCAATACGGGACATAGTATGGTGAACAGGTGAAAAGAAAGTAAATTCGCAAATATCTGGATTACATGTTTTCGTATGGACCGCACGATGGAGGGATTTCTCTTTTGAACACAAATTGTTATAGGGCAACCAAAAGAACCTTACAGGGATAGACATTACAAGAGTATCACTATAGATCTGCGAAAGCACGTATGGCTTTATACGACACTGTTTTTAAAAGGGAGCGATTGACATAGGCTCCAACATTGGAGGAACACAAATAAAAGCCCCTTATATTGCAATTTTGCCCTGAAGAAGTCCTTATGGATGAAACGCGTTGGCTAGTGTCGTTTTAAAAGAAGTTACATAAAGAAACCTGAAACCAGACCTCCTGAATGGATTGATAATCTTTTTTTCATTTAATATTGTATCTGATAATGATTGTGTGGAGTGCTGGATCACAGTGTTTTGTTTATGGTTTATAGGATCGTAGGTCCTAGGCGGTTTAGAGGTATTGAACCTCAGATCCTTGGAACCCATAAGAGTAGGACCGACCACAACCCCATTGAATGATAGGTGCAGTCATTTTTGCCTCATACCTCGTTCTCTTTGTGCTTAGTCATCTCCTCTAACTCAGACTAACACACCAAGCAGATCTTCCTCTGGGATTTCAACATTCACTGGAACGATTCAAATGACCCCTTACTTAACACCTTCAAAGCCTTCCTTTGAACCTTACCCAATCTTGTAATGGGTCAACTCATAACAGAGGCCTCACCCTTGGTCTAATCATCGCTACAGGTGATGTCATACAACTTGAATCCATAGCCCCATGTGATTGGTCAGATCACTACCTAATCTCTTTCCTCATCCTGGAGAAGGTGTTGATTAGACGGAGACAATCTCTTAAACACAGACAATGGTCTAGTCTTGAGAAATAATAATCTAATGGATCTAACATCTATTAGCAACAACCTTCTACCTCCTCCCACAAATATAACAAATGTGAATGATCTTACCAATCACTACATCCAATTCATGACAAACGTGCTTGACACCATTGCTCCGAAGTTGCTAAAAAGAACACACTGTAAACACTCCAAACTCTGGGTCAGCGGCAACCTTAATGAGGAAAGAAGCAAACTAAGGCTTGCTGAGGGATCACCGAGAAGCGCTCCCTTCATAGCACATGTCAAGCACCTGAGGTCAGCAAGAAGCTCCTACAGCAAACAAATCCAAAGCTCAACTCAAAAGGAGAATACTTTGGGTGCAATTAGACAGTGCCCGGAACACACCCAAAAAACGGATTCAAACAACAAGTTAGTTGCCAAGCTAACCTCCAGTCGGTAGAAAATGGGTCATAGCCAAGTGGAGATGAATTCTCTGCTTCTTTCATGGAAAAGACAAGGAGGATTAAATCAGAATTGCAACTCACCTCCCAGCGCCTACTAACCCTGGATTAGCCTAGTCTCCTCCCAGTGACACTCTTGCTGTGATCCCCTCACATTGGCTATACTTCTATTCTAAAAATAATGCTACTTGGAGTGCCTTTAAATTCTGGACGAAGCTGATATACTTAAAACTATAACATGAATAAAACTCTCCAACCATTACAATGATCCTCATCAAGGATATTAGATCATCCATACTGCCGCTTTGGTCGAAGATTATCAATGCCTCTCTCTCTCAAGGCATGATTTCTGATTGTCTAAAGAAATGTCAGGTCACACCAATAACCAAAAAAACAAATGCAGATTTATCTGACCTCAACAATTTCCGCCCAATCACCAACATCCCGACACTAACAAAAGATACTCGAAAAATGCATACATCTACTACTCAGCAACCACATTGAGCAATATCAGCTCCATTGCCAATGCCAATCAGGCTTCTGAATGGGACATAGCACTGAATCTGTTCTAACTGACATTGTAGATTGATGCCTTGAGATTGCTTGATCAAAATGAACCCTGCTAGCTCATACTTCTTGATCGCTCCTCTGCATTCAACACGGTAAAACATGACAAATCGATTGACCTTCTTGAGAATAGGATGGGGCAAGGAATGGCCGGAACAACACGGACAAGAGCCACACGTGCCTGAACAATGCAAGTGCAACTACGCTTGCCTGAAGAATGCATCTGCCTTAACAATTAAGTGGAGCGGGCCGGGTTTGGGTGGGGGGGGTAGTTTTTAGGGGTTGGGGCGCTGTTAGGTCTCAGGGCATGGGGGTAGGGGTGCTTTTGGGAGAGGGGCAGGTTTTTGGGGCTCAGGGAGGGAGGGGGTCGGGGCAGTTTTAAGGACTGGGTTTGGGAGGAGCTTTTAGGAGTGGGTACGGTTTTAGGGCTCAGGGCAGGGGTCTGGTGGCTCAATGGACTAATGCATCCTCTGCAGGGGCCTGAGTTTGACCTCATGGTCACAGGTTCAAATCTCGGTGGGTCCACTCAGCCTTTCAGCCATCTGAGGTCGATAAAATGAGTACCATTGAGTTGGGTAACAATAAAAATCTGTTATTCAGCGCCAAGATACCTCCAAGTAAACGTACGCTTTACAAATATATGTTATGTTAGGGGGATCAGTATAGTTTCTTTAATTAAGGGCAGGGTTTTAGGCCTCAGGGCAGTGGGAGGGGTTGGGGTAGTTTTATGGACAGCGCAGGGGTACGTTTTAGGGCTCAGGGCTGTGGGTGTGGGCAATCGGGGTAGTGTATGGTAGAGGCAGGGTTTTAGGCCTCCGCGCAGTGGGAGGGGAAGGGTTTGTTTTAAGGGCAGGACTGGTTTTAGGCCTCGGGGGGCAAGGTAGGGGGTTAAACTTTTAAGGCTTAGGGCAGAAGGAGTCGCGGTAGTGGCGATCTTAACCATGCATACCCCCTGACCATTCATGCCTTTACAACAAACGCATGGTTAGGATGCATTTATGGTTTGGGCTGTGTGGTAGAGGCACATGTGGTTTAGCCATGCATGCCTCTGTCATACATCCAGATGGGGCTATCTTATCCAGTTTTAAGCTGGTTTGCCTAATTTCTTCACAGTGCGGCTCAGAGAATCAAAATGAATCAAACCCTTTTTGACATCACCCCAGTCTCGACTGGAGTGCCTTAAGGTTCCACACATTCACCCACATTATTCAACTTACACATAGACTCTTTGACCGATATTCTGAAATAATCTAACATTTCTTACCACATGTACGTAGATGACACACATGTGTACCTGAAAATTACCCCTCTCCCTTGAAGATATCAAAACTCTCAACTACACCCTACTAAAAAACAAACAATGGCTAACCCACAATCACCTCATGCTCATCACTCTCAAAACGGAATTCCTTTTGATTGCCCCCATAACCACTCTTTCCCCATAGAAAAAGGGCTCATGTAAGACACAGCTCTCAACTGCACACCCCAAGTTATCGACAGTGCTAGATCAGTTGGTATCACATTGGACAAACACCTAAATATGCAAGATCATATCAGTGTAACTACCAAGGGAGCCAATTATCAAATGAACACTTTATGGAAAATTAAACCATTCTTGCCCCCAGCTGACTTTCATAGTGCAGTCCAAGCGCTAGTCATCTCCCAGTTAGATTACAGGAGTGCTACTATTGCAGGCTTGCCTAAAGAAAGAATGGCGCCACTGAGGGCCACACTGAACTCAGCTGCTAGGCTCATCATGGGATCCAGAAGATTTGATCACATCACACCAGACCTAAAACATCTAAAATGGCTCCTATACATAAGGCCCTCCTCTTCAACACTCCTGTCTAAAAAAAGTCGAACTATCTGGTGGTAGCCGTACCACAAGAAGTGTTAATTTTCTAGTGCTTAAACCACTGAAGTTCAACAAAGAGAGAACTTATAACTGCTCCTTTTCCAATCCATCCCCAAGAATATGGAACGCTCTGCCTCCGGAAATCAGAACAAACCCCTCGACAAGTTCCTTCCTGCTGACACCCTTGGATCTTGATTCTACCAGGATGTTTGTTTATACCATACCTGTACTGAAGTTTGCTTATTCCGTTTTGCATTTTTCCCTGCATGTATGACTTGACTGCTTATAGTACAGTGCTGTGATACCTTCATGGGTCATGTTTATGATCATAAACTCTGACCTCTGGCCAAACCATCCTCATTTCACTCACCTCCCCTCCCCTCACAACACAACTTCCACTCTCTACCCACTACCCTCCCCAAACAGCACCACACTACACCTCTAGCCTATGTGTACCCCTGAGTCAACTTCTGCTCCCCATGCCTGTTCCTGCCCACTAACAACTTTCAGCAACAGCCAGCCCATCTTCTCCAGCAAAAGCGGTCTCTCCTCATCTCACATATCCACAGTCTATACCTCAAATTGGACTCCTTGATTGAAAAAACAAATACAGTCACAATGAAACTACCCACCCTAAGACAATCTCCCAAACTATACTTAACCTCTCACAGACGCTCCTCACTGGCACCAAGACCAACTATACATATTAATGGACTGCCACACCACTTCAAAATAGATCTACTTACCCTGCAAGGTATACCAATAACACAACACTAAAAGAAACAGATTCCTTACTCTTCTCCTACAACTGAAGCACACACTCCTCCAGGGCAGATATCAGGCTAACCCAAACAGAAACAGAACACGTTATGCCCTCCAACAACTCATGCACAAACACTTATCCTCAAAAGAAAACCAAGGCTACTGACAACATAAACTATAATTACAGCCCCCACAGCTGCATCAAAAAAATTGGATTGTTTGCATTGCAGGGGTGTTGGATCAGTGGGGGAGGGCGGGGGAGGGGGGGAGGGCTAGATGAAGGTATCGAAGTTATCATCCGCCTTGTTATGGGGGGTTGTGTTGTTCAGTTGACAGCGGAAATCACTCAATGTCTACGAAATGCCAGGAGAGACCCCAATGATACGCAGCTCACTGCACAGTCAGGGATCAGTCGTTACTTGTCCCCGGGGCGGGTGGACCGAGCGCGACCAGGCAGAAATGGCAGTAGGGAAAGGACTTAGGATAGCAACGTGGAACGTCAATGGGCTGGGCGACAATATCAAGAGGGGGGTCGTGTTGCAGTATGTCCATCTTCAGGGACTGGATGTGGTGTTCCTACAGGAGACCCATCTGCATGGTAATTCATGTAGGGCTCTGGATAGGAGAGGATATCGCATGATGGCACACTCGGGCTTTACTTCCGGCTCTAGAGGGGTGGGTATACTCCTGCGGAGGACCTGCCCTTACATACACTACAGAACTTGGACTGACCCTCTGGGGAGATATGTGGCCTGCTCGGGCAGTTGGGAGTCCTTAATCTAGTCTCGGTATACGCACCGCCTGGCCTGCAGGACATGACGTTGTCGGATGTAGTGACGCTGCTTCTCGACCTCCCAATCGGGGCACTAGTGGGAGGGGGAGACTTCAACCTGACTATGGATGGCCTGGTGGACAGATCTCCACCCCGGCCGGACCCGGCTCGTGGTCCCCGGTTGCGTGGCTTTGCCGAGTCCCTGGGGTTGGTGGATGTCTGGAGGTGGGAACATGTTAGAGACACACACTTCACATTTCAATCAGGGGTCCACGGGAGCCGGTCGCGATTGGATTATCTATTCACATCTGCGCAACACGCCAAGGACTTCTCGGACACCAGGTGTCTGGCGTGGGGCATTTCGGACCACTCGCCGGTAGCTACGGTCCTACGGGGACGGCTCCCGCCACAGGCAGGCTCCATACGGATACCACCTTGGGTTTTTAAGGTCCCTAAGTTTAGGGAGAGTGTACGGGCAGACGTGGAATATTATTTCGCAGAAAATACTGGTTCAGTTACTTCTGCGATCACACTATGGGGTGCTTTCGGAGCGGTGATCAAGGGCAGAGCACTGTCGGTGCTGTCCGGCCTCAGAAATGAGCGCCGTGGGAAGGTGCGGGCATTGGAGACGGAAATCCTGGGGCTCGAGGGCGGTAGCTCCCTGGTTCCAGGGGAGGACGCGCAACACATATTGAATATGGAACGGCAGGAATACAAACAGCTGCTGCTGGAAGAAGAGGGTGGGAGACTGTTGGCTAGCCGTCATAGAATCTACGAGCAAGGGGAGCGCACTGGGAAGCTTTTGGCCTGGCTGGAGCGGAGGGAACAGGCATCGCGGTGGGTACGTGCGCTCAGCGGGACCGGTGGGGCCATGACCACGGACCCGCGAGAAATCGCGGAAACATTCGCTCGATACTACCAGTCTGTCTATGCGGCACCAGAGGCCTCCCAGGCGACCTGGGCGGCTGATCTCCTCGCCACCATCGACGTTCAGGGTCTATCCGAGCAGGACAGTGGGACACTGGAGGCGGAACTGACCTCCGAGGAGGTCCACAAGGCCATATTAGACCTCTGTTCCGGGAAGGCGACCGGCCCCAACGGCATCCCGGTGGAACTACTTATGCCTATGGCCTCGGTGCTGGCGCCCCACCTGCTCCGCCTTTACAATGAAAGCCGGGAGCTGGCCCTGCTACCTGAGGAGCTCCGGGAGGCCGCCATCGTAGTTATCCACAAACCCGGTAAGCCGGTGGATGAATGCCAGTCCTATAGGCCTATCTCTCTGATCGCCATTGAGGCAAAGATTTTGGCCAAACTATTGGCGAATCAGCTGCTCCCTTTCTTGCCGGATCTGATCCACCCGGACCAGTATGGATTCATGCCGGGAAGGAATACGGCGCGTAATCTGCGTCGCGTTAACGGAGTCATTGGGAGGGTGCATACCCTGGTGGAGGAAGCCATACTGCTGGCACTTGACGCGCGCATGGCCTTTGATACCGTGGCTTGGGACTACCTATTTGCCGTCCTCGATCGCATGGGATTCGGACCCAAATTCAGGGGGTGGATCCAGCTATTATATACACAGCCCAGGGTGCATATGGTGGTGAACAACCACCGATCTTCCTCCTTCCCCCTCGGTCGTGGCACCAGGCAGGGCTGCCCGCTGTCGCCCCAACTCTTTGCTATGGTCCTCGAGCCATTGGCTGTGTGGATACGTGGAGACCCTGAGATCAGGGGCCTGAGGTGGACAGATGAGCACGAGGACCGTATATCGCTATATGTCGACGATATCTTGCTGTACCTTGCTTCCCCGGCTCGGTCGCTCCGTCGGGTGCTCCACATTTTCCACATTTTTGGGGAGCACTCCGGGTACCAAATAAACTGGGCCAAATCCCAGATGTATCCCCTCTGGGGTGACCCCCCTCTAAGTCCCAGAGGCTACTCCATCCCGATGGCCCATCAGGGATTCCTCTATTTGGGGATGTTCATCACCACGGACGTTGGGTTATTCCAGGAGAGGAATCTCCAGGGGGTATTAAGGCCATTTTGCGCGGACGTGGCACGCTGGAAAACCCTTCCTCTCACACTGCTGGGACGGGCGTCCTTATACAAGATGCTCTCGCTACCCCGTTTTTTGTACGCATTGCAGAACAAGCCCAACCCGGTTCCCAGCTCCTATTTTTCGCAGATCGATGCCGCGGTTCGTGAACTGCTCTGGGACAATAAGCCACCACGCATCGCAATGGCGAAGTTAACAATGGGATGGTACGATGGGGGCATAGGACTGCCGGACTTGCGACGCTACTATCAGGCCTCACAACTGTCGGCCATAAACAGCTGGGTGTTCGGGAGACACGACGACCCGAGCTTCCGCACTGATCACTGGCTGTTGGGAAAAGGGGGTTACAATAGAGCCCTGTACACCAATCACCGGAAGTTGAGACTGACCGGCCCAACGGCGCGAACAGTTGAAGTGTGGCATAAGGTACAGAATCAGATGGGTTGGCGGGGTCATCTGACGAAAGCAACCCCACTCTGGGAGCCGGATATATTGGGGAGACTCAGTTCATACACAGGATTTGATAAATGGGACTTGATCGGAATCTCCAGGGTGGGCGACTTGTGGGTCGAGGGGAGGAAGGCCTTCTTCTCGGAGCTCCAGGCCAAGTACCAGTTAGCTGCATCGGAGGGGTTTCGCTACTTACAGATCAGCCACGCCATAGAATCGGCCCGGACCAAAGACGCACCCCTCCCGGCCTCCTCCCCCTTGGAGGATAGACTTTTATTGGATCCCATGCACTGCAAAGCCATATCGCTCATGTATAAAAAATTAATCAATAATAGAGGGGACCCAATGACTAGGCTCAGGGTGACCCGGGAGGCCGACCTGGGGGATCTACCTGACGAGGACTGGAGGGAGGCGCTTGCCTCGCCCAGAGAGGTGGCTATCCCTTTGCGCCTCCGGCTAGTGCAGCTTAAAATCCTCGACAGGGTGTATTTCGACGCTAGATTACTGCACAGACTAAATAGGCGGCCTGACTCGCTCTGTCTCCGGCAATGCGCACTGACTGGGACATTTTTTCATATACTATGGGACTGCCCCCGCATACAGGAATACTGGATCAAAGTTACCAGACAAATGGCCAGGGTCTGCGATAAGACAATACACCCGACACCCATGCTGTGCCTGTTGAATATCTGGGTAGCGACGGAGCTCACGCAAATTGAGCAAGAATGGGCCTCGGGGGGGCTGGGGGATAGCTAAGAGGAACATCGCACGGCGATGGGGAGTAGGCACCCCACCAAGTCTAGTGGACTGGGCTAAAGATATGGACTATGCCATGCTTGCAGAAAAAGCGGTGTTCACGGGGAGGGGGTGCCCGCGCAAGTGGGACCACAAGTGGGGCAAGTGGAATAGGTATATAGGCAACATCTGTATCTCTCCGACAATTGAACTAAGGAATGAGAGCAAGCGGTTACCGGGAAGGGCAGCACTGGATCCCCATGACACTGAGTAAAGGGTCAGGGACCACCTGCCTAGGAGGTGTCCAGGTCAACTAGCTGGTGTAATAGCGCTGCCACTGTGGGGGACGTTTCCGGTACTGGGGAAGACGGCGACGCGGCTTGGGCTGTGTGGGAAGAGGGCTGCGAAATGGCTGATCTGGTAACGGTGGACATTTGTGCATTGTCAATGTATTTGTCAAGCTTGCTGTCTTTGTTTTCAATAAAAAGTGTTTAAAAAAAAAACAAAAAAAAATTGGATTGAATCACACCATAACTGCTGAGATCACACACAACAAATCACACATCAACCCCAAACCCACGCTCAAGTTCATGCAACACAACTTCAGGTCAGCGGTAAAACACAGAAATAGCTTCAAAAATAATGTCTCAAAATAAAAATATTTTCTTCATCAACAAAACAACGACCCCTCCTCTATTCCAAAAGACATATTTGTACCACCCAACTTCTCTATAAAATGTCTAGAGCATGGACAGATGGCGGAATAGCGATGATACATAGAATTTACTACCATTCACCACCGTCCACACAGAGAATTACTTTACTTTTGAACATCTAGCAGTCAAATTCACCCGTCAGTAAAATCCCAACTATATTTCACATCATCCATCACCCACCTCGATGCCCTCAAATTTCATTACAAGACCGGAGGCTACATTATGCATTAATCTTTTAATGCAGTCACAAGCAGCCACACTACATCATAAAGAAAACAGTTCTAGAATGCGGTGAACAGATGGTATTAAAGGCATGAGGGGCAAACAGACTGCCTCTTTTAAATGTGGCTCTCAAGCAGATAAGTTCCTTACATTTTATTATTCGTTTTGTACGTTCTACCTTGATTCTAACAATTTTAGTCTTACCTTATAGGCTTAGACTGTATTACCTGATCTTTCAGCCTATCCGACTCTTTGTACTGTACTGCGCACGAAACTTTAACCCTTTTAAAGAAGTTTGCATTTCCCTGGGTTTCTTCCTACCCTTCCTCCCCCTCGATTTCCAATCTATGGTTATCGAGTTTCTACCCGCCCTTCCCTTCCCCTTCCTCACCGAAGCGTTCCCCTGCCTCGGGCGGGCCTGCACTCGTTTTTCCAGGGCGCCGCGTATTTTCCGGATACCCTTTCTCTTTCTGCCCCTAATTAGCGTGCCATACTCTTCCGAACGGCTCATTTTGCTTGATTTCGTTATGCGTGTCACTTTCCCTAAATTTCTTGAATGCGCTCGCTACCGGCTACTGGCTTCCGAGCGCGTCTCCCCAGAGGAGTGCCCCTTAGCAATGGCGGCGCTGCGTGCCGCTGTTGCCTACGGCCCTTCCTCTAATTGACTTCTCCGGCAGCGGCTGAGCTCGAGCGATTCTGTTAGTTACATCGCTCTCGTCAGCTGCTGCCGGAGATCGCTAGACTGTTTTTTCTCCCTGAAATGGCGCTCCTTGCCTAGTTTTTTGCACACCTTTCATAAAAAAAAAATTTAAAAAGGGGGAAAGACAGAATATTCAATACTATAAAGAGTTTTGCCCATTTTTAATAAACTGTTCAGACCTCTTCAACTGCTTTAATCAACACTATGTCTGATTTTGAGTCTGATGATGCCACTGCTAGCTCCCCTGCTCCCACCAATGAGTCTTTTAAAAACTTCCTTCAGAAGGAAATGAGGTCTTGCATGCTAGACACCCTTAAAGAGGTAATGTCCTCTAAGAGACCTCTTGCCTTCGATCACAATGAGCTCCCTGATGACCCCCTTACTCGTGATCCTCAATACGTTACCCAAGGCAAGAAGACTAAAAAGTCTAAACATTCCGAGCCTCTTTCTAGAAGCACTATGGGAGGTCCTAGCACCTCAACTGGTTTGGGAGGTCATAGCACCTCAGACATTGTGGGAGGTCCTCACACCTCGAATGTTACTGGTGTCCCTCACGGCACAACTTTGATGGGTGTCCCTCGCGGCACAAATTTCATGGGTGTCCCTAGCGGCACAAACTACAATAGTGCTTAGAACGATGCAGACACTGACTCTGAGGAGGAGGAATCTTTCCAGAACCCTTATTATGAATTTGTCCGCGATTTGGATGATGAAGACCTTGATTTCAGCAACCAACTTGAGGGCGACTCTCCCTCCTCCTCTAAAAATGCTATCCTGAAACCCTTGGTAGAGGAAATGTTCTCCCCTCTCAACATCTCCCACCCCAATAGCTCAAAATGGTTCCCTCAGGACCACGTTGCACAATTTATTAAAAGATGGCTCAGGAATTCTCTCGAAAGAGAGAGTCGGAACCCCCCTAAATCTGAGTGCCCTAGACCTTCCATACAAGATAAAGTCTGTCAAACTCCCAACCTTGACCCTGACTTAATTACATTTCTATTTAAATTGGGCAAAGACCCAAGGAAAGGTCTAGAGAGAACCCTTAAGGGCTGCCAGGATCGCCTCCTCGACATCCTTGGCCCCCTCACCAGGATTTTAGACTTGGCAGAAGAGTCTCATATCTCTCGCACCCCTCTTGACATCAACCTCATTAGAGGTTGGAGCCAAAGGACCCTTGTCCTCCTCGGCAGTGCCAATTCCAGCCTCAACATTGAGAGGAGGAGAACCATCCTCACCAAGATCAACCCCAAGTTGGGTGATTTGGCTGAAAAAGAGCCCTCTCAGAACCCCAAGGGCCGCGTTTTTAATACCAACCTTTTTGGACAGGCTGGAAGAAGGCTTCCAGCCATGGCAGCCAACGGCCCTTGTCAACATTCAGAGACACAGGTAGAGGCTTCTACCCATCCAACCATCAATTCTATCCTCAGAGAGGGAGAGGTTCACGGAACAGAGGTTACAGATCCCGTGGAACACCCAACAACACCAGCCTTCCAAGTAAGTCCTCCTCTTCCTTCTTTTTCTTCCCCCCCAAAGGTAGGGGGCAGATTTCAATACTTTTATCATATATGGGAATCTCTAACTCAAGACCCCTGGGTTCTGGAGACCGTTTGAGGTTTCGGAATAGATTTTCTGGATCTCCCTTTTCAAACGCATGCTCCCAAACATTTGATCCTTTCGGAGAACCATCAGAAGATTGTCGAAGAGGAGATCGCTTCCATGCTTCAAAAGGGCGCTATTGTAGAAGTCCCATGGTCTCTAAAGATATTTGCCAGTATTCTTTTCCTTGTTCAAAAAAAGGAAAAGGGTTGGAGACCGGTCATAAACCTTCGGGAAGTAAACAAGTACCTAGTTTACAGACACTTCAAAATGGAGGGTATTCACCTCCTGAGGGACCTCCTCCTAGAGGGAGACTGGTTGGTCAAGCTGGATTTAAAAGACGCTTATTTTTCCATCCCTATGGCCCAAGATCATCAACCCTTCCTTCAGTTCATCTGGAACAACCGTCTCTGCCAATTTCAGGCTCTCCCCTTCAGTCTTTCCTCTGCCCCTTGGTGTTTCACCAAGATTATGAGAACTATTGTCTCTCTTTTGAGAGAAAGGGGTATTCGCTTAATTATTTATCTGGACGACATCCTCATCATGTCCCAACTCCATTCACAGCTCCTAAAGGACCTCAATACTGCCATGGATCTTATAGAAAGTCTCGGTTTCATTATAAACTGGGAAAAATCTATCCTTACCCCCTTCAAATCCTTGGAGTTCCTCGGTTTCACCATAGATACCTCGAGATGCCTTCTCCTTCTTCCCACCAAGAAAATTACCAAAATTTGCAAAGAGATCAGGTCTGTTCTAAAACGAGAGTCTCTTACCCTGCGGGAGTTAGCCAGACTTCTGGGCCTCCTTTCGTCTTCCGTTCAAACTATCTTTCCGGGACCTCTGAATTACTGTGCTCTTCAGAGAATAAAAGGGAAAGTCCTCAGGTCTGGTCTATGATACGGAGATCTCGTAACCTTAGATCAGGAAGCCAGGTCAGAACTCTCTTGGTGGCTGGAGAATTTGGATGCCTGGAATGGCAAAGCAATCTTCGGCTCGACCCCGGAATTTGCCCTGGAATCAGACAAGAGCCTTCACGGTTGGGGTGCTCGCCTCCTCGACCAAAACACGGGTGGTGTATGGTCTCTTGCGGAGTCCTCCCATCATATAAACTTCTTAGAACTTACGGCAGGCTTATACACCCTAATGAGTTTCAAACACTCACTCCAGGGCAGGGCCATTATCCTGAAGATGGACAACATCTCCGCAGTCTCCTATATCAACCGCCTTGGTGGGACCAGATCAGCAGATCTCTCTGATTTAGCCAAGAAGCTCTGGATGTTTTGCTTAGAACACAAGATTTCCCTGAAGGCAGAATACCTCCTGGGAAAATCAAATTTTTCTGCAGATTGCAACTCGAGATTCCTCTCAGGCTTCAGCGATTGGAAACTCAATGTGAACGTTTTCAACGCTCTGATACGCTTTTGGGGTCCTCTGGATGTGGACTTATTTGCGAGCAGATTGACTTACCAGTTGCCGAAATACTTCAGCTGGATGCCGGACCCGGGCGCTCTTGCGGTGAACGCCTTTCTCCAGTGCTGGTCTCACCTTCAGGGTTACGCGTTCCCTCCCTTTGCCATGATCCAAAGAGTTCTGCAGAAGGTGAGACAAGACCAGTGCTCCTTCTTCCTGATAACCCCCTTTTGGCCTTCTCAGGCATGGTTCCCGACCACCCTGGAATTGTCTTGCGACATTCCCTTCCTAATTCCAGCGGCCAAGGGTCTGGTTTCAAACGCAGATGGAGAAGATCACCACCTAATTCTTTCAGGGAATTTGAACCTCTTGCTTGGAAAGTGTCAGGCAATCCAACTAATTGTCTGGCCTTTCGTCATCAGCTCTCACTCTACTCGGAGAATCCTGGGCACCAGGAACACACTATAGGTACAATAACATTTGGAGAAAATGGTTTTGTTGGTGCTTGGAGAGGAACTTGGATCCCGTGGAGGTTCCTATCGTCAATATAGTTAATTTTCTTGTCAAACAATTTGACAAGGGCCTTTCCTATAGATCTAATAATTGTTATAGATCAGCAATCTCTGCTGGGCACTGCCTTGTCAATGGTAAGACGGTAGGTAAGAATGTTATCATTTGTAGAGTTCTGAAAAGTATTAGACTGAAAAGACCTCCTAGACCTAAATACCAATCCTTGTGGGATGTTAAAGCTATTTTAGACCTTTTTTCATCTTGGCCTGATAACGCTTCACTTAATAGAAAATGTCTTTCCATTAAACTTGCAACTCTCATATGTTTAATTTCTTGTCGTAGAGTTTCTGATGTAAAATGTCTTGATATTTCTAATAGATCATATGATATGTATGGCGTTAACTTTGAAATCCTTAGAAGGACCAAAACTATGTCAGACTCTATTTTTAATCCTTGTTTTGATCTGTGCAAAAGACTCTGTGTTGTAGACTATATGAAAGAGTATGACTCTAGAATGAGAGATGTTCGCCCTCAGGATGCTAATCAACTCCTTATTTCGTTTGTTAAACCCTTTAAACCAGTTGCTTCTTTTTCCATAGCTAGATGGGTCAAGTCCGCAACGAGCCTTGCTGGTATTGACCAATCTAGATTCCAAGCCCACTCTCTCAGAGGTGCTATGGCCAGTAAATCTTTCTAGTCTGGTGGTAAGTTGGATGATATCCTAAAAGCGGCTGATTAGTCCAATGCGTCCACTTTTGCTCATCACTATTGTAAACCTATCGAGCATATGTCTGATGTTGTCCTTCAAGGCTACCAACATGCATAATGTAGCCTCCGGTCTTGTAATGAAATTGTGATTCTTCTATTAGCATGACCAGAGAATCTACTAATATTAGTGATGTAATAGTGACTACCTCATCCAAGATTGTCAGCAGTGATCATTAGTGTATGAGCAGGGTTTCCAGCACTATTGTAAAACAATCCTTTGAGAATTTGAAATTACTGTAGATGGGTAACACATAATCCCTCTGGCCCTAAGGTAATAATATGAGTAATAAATGCCCCCAACTCAATATTAGCTGTAAAAACATTTTGAAAATGCAACTATTTTTTGCCAAACATCCGCTTATGATCTCTGAAAATAGACACATTTTCATCTTGAGAACATGATTTTAAATTTTAGTATACATATAATAATTAAACCAAACAAAAGCTTCTGTATTAGGAGGCTGGGTTGAACATAGGAGAGCTACTCACAGGTAGCTGGAGAACTACTAGTAGCTCACAAGCTATTCGTTAGAGACACCTGGCCCAGGTAGACTCAAGATAATGAAGGTACAACTTCATTTAAACAAATGTTGCACAGCAGCACCGCAGAATAGCATTTCACCCGCAAGAAGCAGTTGAAAAAACATAGAAATGCTGTTGAAGCATGACATTATTGGGTTTTCTACTGGCCCCACACCATGGATGTCACCCATAATTGTAGTGTTAAAAAAAGGACAGTGGAGGTGCAGTGCACATTGCAGACATGATCATGCAGGTGAACGGAGCCAAAGTCTTCCTCCGTCTTGACCTGAACCAGAGATACCATCAACTCGAATTGGAAGAAAACTGCAGGTACATTATCAATTTTTGACACATGTTGGTTTGTTCAAATACAAAAGACTGATTTTAGGGGTGTCATCTGCTGCAGAAATATTTCAAGATGTTATACAGAGAATAATTCAACCGGTTATGCATGCTTTTAATTACAGTGATGGCATACTGGTATTTGGGACAACAAGAAAGGAGCTTGACAAAGTTCTCAAACAGGTGTAGGTCTCGCGCTAAATGCAGACAAGTGTGAATTTCACAAAATCAAGTTTCTTTGGGCACATATTCTTTGATGGGGGAATGACTGCTGACCCAGATAAAGTACAGGCACCGTCAGCCACCAAACCCCGATAAGATGTCATCATGCTACGATCCATCTTAGGCATGGCCAACTATCGTTCAAGGCACATTCGTGACCCTGCTAAAGTGAGTGCCCCACTGGGAGACCTGACTAAAAGAAATGCCCAGTTCCAATGGTCCTCTTAATGCGACCAAAGCTTCAAAAGGATAAATCATGCAATTGAAAATGTGATTGAGATGGCTACATTGATTCTAAATTACATACTAAGATTACTGTTGATGGGAGCACGGTGGAGCTGAGAGCAAACCTTGCAAAGTATAACAGACATCCTAATGCTCAGAGGCTCATTGTGGCGTATGCCAGCTGAAGTCTGTCTGACAGTGAACGTGCCCATTCTCAGCCAGAGAAGGAGAGTCTGGGTGTGGTGTGGGCCTGAGAACACGTTCATGTGTTTCATTATGGCAAGTATTTCACGATTGTTACAGACTACCAAGCACTGCTCATCATATTTTAAAAGCCAAGAAGCGCCCTCACATTGAGAGGTGGGGGCTGCATTTACAAGAGTATTGCTGTACAATTGTGCATTAGCCACGCAAGAACTAAAACCCTGCAGATTACTTCTACAAGTACCATTACATTGGCACGGTTCAACATCAAAAAGAGCTGGAGAGTACATCAACTTAATTATAAAGTCAAGCACAACAGCTGCCTTATCCATTGAACAGATCATTTCTGCTACAAATGCTGATAAAGAGATGCTTGCCCTTAAGGACATCATTTCAGCACAGGCCTGGAGACAAAGTGTTCGACCTCTGAGTGACTATGCTGAATTTCAGAAGTTCAAAAATGTGCAGTATTAACTGTCCGTTACTAAAGAAGGTATTGTGTTAAGAAGCTCAAGGATAATCATACCTGAGAGTCTGAGACAGCAGGTCATTGAACTTGCCCATGAAGGACATCATGGCATTGTCACCACCAAAAGAGCCCTGAGGGATTGAGTGTGGTGTCCGCGCCTGGACGAGAGAGTAGAAAGGGAACTAAAGGAGTGCCACTTATGTAATGGCCTTTCCCCTAAAGTAACACAGCATCCATTTACCATGTCTGATCTTCCTCAATGTGCGTGGGAAATAGTGGCCGTTGATTTCTTCAAGCCCCTCATGAATGGACATCATCTTAAGGTAGTCATTGACCAGTATTCCCATTTTCTTCTGGTGGAGGATATGTCATCAACAACCCATGACAAGGTAATTGAGTGGCTTGACAACATCTTTGCAGCATAAGGCTTCCCAGACATTCTTAAATCTGACAATGGTCCACCAGTCAATAGTAAGGAGTTTCTAACTAGACTCAATGTCAAGCATCAGAAAAGTACACTCTTTTTGGCTCCAAGCCAATGGTGCCACAGAAGAATTATAGGCACCCTAAAGAGAGTGAACCAGCATGCATCGATGGAGGTAATCAAGCTGAGACAAGCCTTATGCCAGGCCCTTCGTGTCTATCTTTCGACTCCTTACTCCACCACCAGCAAGAGTCCTCCCACCTTGATGTATGGGAGAGCTATAAGAACCAAACTACCACAGTGGACTAGCTGAACGAACTCAGAATGACAAGGTTCATGCTACTTTCACTGCTCGGAGACGTCAAATGAAGACATACGCTGATCAAGGTCGGCGAACTCAGGAGATCATCTTCCACTAAGGTGGCTGGGTTCTTGACAAACAAAAACGGAAGCGGAAAACAGATCCTCCATTTGCTTCTGAGCCTCTGAGAGTTGTGACGTGCAAGGAACACATGATAACAGCACAACGTCCCTGATAAATCCATCACAAGGGACTTGTCACATATCAACATCTATCCCAATATTCATCTGCCCCTGTGATTACAGATGAAGCTGCACCACCTGACGGCCTAGAACTAACATCAGCTCCTGCACCCTTGGTGTCTACTCAGGGGGAACTACCTCATACCATGTGATCTGGCCAAACAACACGTGCACCTAGATGACTTATCCAAGAAATATACTGCTGCTATTGTTTACACCTTTTTATTTAACAAATGGGAAGATGTAGGGCCTTATTTACAAGAAATTAGTTTTCACTGTGGTAACACATCAATGCATCAAAATTACTTGTGCCTGCAGAAAAAATCCCTATGACACCATGGAAGCGCCGTATTTACAATACGGGGCTCCATTGATCAAGGACCCACAGATGTGTCAGAAATACTGAGGCATATGTGGGAAGGATGCCACAAGGAATTAGGCCCAAAAGTGATGCATTGCTGTTGTTGATCATAAGACTGACGCAACTACAGCAATGCATCAAAAAAAGAGGCTATGTGTCAGTATTGACTGACGCAAGTAACCTACTGTATGGAGATCAATGTAACACAGTGTGAAAAGGTGAAAAACTCACCTTAGACGCTATTACATTGGTCCAGTAAGTGGGCAAAGTGTACTTCTGTGTACCACTATACCTACGTATGTGTGACATGTTGTGTGAGACTTCTATGTGTGTGGATACAAATCATTAATGTTGTGTAATGTGACATTTACTGTGTTATCTAACTGATTTGTGCACGTACCTATTAAGGGAACGTGACTTCCTTGCAGATTACATTGTTGGAAGTGACTTCATTGGCCAGATTCCTATGCCACATCCGATGCGTCAATCCTATGACTGGGTTTTAGAGACGCAGGAATTTTGAAACATTGCAAGCGCAGCAGCCTGCTTCCCGACAATGCGCCACTTTTCCAAAAAGTAATAAATACCATTGTGTCCGTTTTATGGGGAATTTTACGTGAGAACGCCTACCTTGCATATATTAATTACAATCCGACGCGGCTGATTCTGACAAAGGTAAGAACCGACGCAGGCCGCCAGAAAAGGGACGCATCTGCCTAGATGCGTCACCTTGTAAATATAAAGCAAAGAAAGTGCTGCCAGTGCGTCAAAAAAAAATGTTGCAACAGTAGCGCAAGCTCCTTGTAAATGACCCCGTAGTGTGTTAAGACTATGAGCGTTGGGATCCCGTGGTTCTGGGCGGGCTCAATGAACAAATTATGTAACCTTTTGGGAGGTGTCAACGGTTATGAGATAATGAGAAATTTTCTGTTTGGCTGTTGTACGCTGATGAATAAAGACATCGGTCACGAATTCCGTGTGTGGCATGTTCATTTTGCTTGTTCCCAGGCTGGGTAGGATGCTACAATACCTACATGTCTCAACTTCTAACTTAGACTTGCAATTAAATGATAATGTTGCCCTCCAATAGTGCAGAAAACATATATTCACTGTCTCTACTGTTTCCGTTCTCAGGTTGAAGCTGCCTTACCTAACTCCATCTGAAGCCTGCCAGGCCCTCTTGCCTTCCTATTGGGTGATAATCCAGATGCATCAAAGGTTGTCAGCCATGCAGCCCCTATGGGTTTGTCTATAATTAATCTACTCATCCCCAATATAGCCAAGATGTACTGTTGACTGCCAACCTGAGTTAACTCTTCCTATTGCAAGGATGCTGCACCTCCCTGGGATGCCTGTCAACAAGTGCTCAACTCTGGACCTACACTAAGCCCTAGGCCAGGGCCCTCTGCCAGAACTGCCCCTGTCACAAGTGGGCCAGACCTCTGAGGCCTACCATCTTCCTCTGTCCCTCCGCAGCCATGCGCTCATCACTCTTCATCAGTACCACCTCCATCCATGGTGAGCAGCCAGTTTTCCCCTGAGTGTTCAGCCTGCTCTCTTCGCTGCTGCCCTCAACCTCTGGCTTCTGGTTGGATACTGCTGTGGAAAGGGGAGTTTTTTGGAAAGCCAAACTGAACTGCACGTGTGCTTGAACTAAACTGCTGTTCTGTGAACAAGAACAATTCCTACTTGCTGTTCCTTGAGAAGAACCACCAAACAATTATTTTTTTCTTCATGCTGAGCCTGCACTCACTTGGCTGCTGATGTCTTGGAATGTGTGCCTTTGATCAGAGTGCCCCTCAGCAAAACCAAAACTTGCCTTGATCTGTATTACCATGGGCACTGACTGCCGAAATGTGCCGGCACCTCCCTAGAGCCTTGAAGAATATTAGAATCCCACTAGCTATTTATTATTTGTCTGTTTCTCATCTTGCCAATTTTACTCAAGTCACGAGAAACAACTAACAAGAGCATTTTTGTGGGCCAAAGCGAATGTGACGCTACTGTAGGGACTATGCATCACAAAACTACCCCCCGTGAACACTGTTTTCCCAATGGTACGCTGTTCCCGTTGATCTCGAAAAGTACATGCACATTTCAGGCCCTATTTACAAGAAAGAAACACAGTGCGGTGCCGCAAGCCATTTGGCTGCGCCGTGCTACGTCACTTTCAAAGCACAGGGATGTGTCATATTTATAATATGAAGTATCCCTGAGCTCTCCCCTGCGCTGGCGCACAACTGGCTGCCATGCGTCAACGCAGGCCCCCTTGCACCATGGTGCAAGTGTGCCTGCATTGTGGGGATGATTGTTTTCGTGCAGGAAGAAACACCTTCCTACACAAAAACAATCACAAGAGGTGTTTTCCTCTATCTATGCGAGCTGCAGAATGCAGCACACAGAGGAAATAACGAGGAGAAATAAAAGTATTTCTCCTTGTTGCACCTCCTTATGCCTCCCCTGGGGAGGTGTAGAATTCTGACACATTCCCAAGTTTACAAAAGGTTGTAAATCTGGAAATGCAGCAGGATACATGGGTATTGCATGGGAACACCCACAGCAACACCTATGCACGCCCCTTTCACGCAAAGTGCTGCGTGAAAAAGAGCCTTATTTTCAAGGCCACGAAAAGCCATGCAGGGTGGCCTTACGTGGCCGTATAAATATAGAGCATGACACTGCGCAGCCAGTGCATCAAAAAAATGTATGCATCATCGGTGGAAGGGGCTTGAAAATAAGCCCCTTCATCTGTGGCACGAAGCCATATCCCTGGATTCCGCAAGAGTAGGCTGGACTATGATGGTCAGGTGGTTCCTGCCATCATACACTCTGACATTCATCTGCATCAGCAGTGGCAGATGCACTGTGATGTCAACAAACAAACTCTTCTCCATTTTGTTCTCCAACTAAGAAGGGTCATCAGAAAGACATTACATAATACTAGAAGAGGTAGACAATGCCACAGCCACTTCTTTAAGTCAAATAACTGATCACCTCAATGCCCATAAAACCATGCTTCTATAAAACAGAATAGCCCTGGAATACATCTTTGCAGCCAAAGGGAGGGGTTTGCGCCGTAGTAGTGTCAGAATGGTGCACTCATCTCTTCAGCAGCACTTCCATCAGTATACTTGAACAAGTATATCATGTTAAGAGTAGTGTAAGAAAGTGACTTCGACTTCAGCATGAGTCGCATCTGGTTCGATTAACTAGGAATATTTGGGAATTGGGGAATGAAGATTTTTGAAACAGTGATTCTTGTTGTCATAATCTTGTATGTACTTATTAAATTGAGTTGGTGCATCATCCAATATGCTTGCAGCAATACATTTTCGCTTGATACTTTTGAAGATGATGATGATAAATAATGTAATAATGAAGAATTCAATAGTGAAGTTATTAGGCATTATGCCATTGAAACGTTTGCGTAGCACTTTTCACCTTAAGTGGGATGGGTATGTCCAGACGTGGGTCCCTTGCCCACTGTGCCACTGGATTCAAGCTAGCCTGGCTGATGAAGGGTAATACCCAGAAACCGGTCCCAGGATGCTTGTTTCCGGTCTAGGGAGCACCTGGCTTGGCAGTTCGGTCTTGACTGTTCCCATGAGGCACAGGGTCAAGACTAATTTGCATATGGCTGGGTCTAAACTGGGGTGGCATGGTGAGCAAAAGAACGATGGAATTAACCCAGATCTCTTGACTGGGGGTGAATGTATGATTTATTCAGCATTCCGTCCATCATTTGTTTGCGTAGCACATTGAAATGTTATAAGGTTTTAACCTCGCAGTGAAAAACTGGGACCTGAGGATGTAAAATTCCATATAACAATCAGTTTGTACTAATAGTTGGGATTTCTTTTTATACCTGCTTGAAGCACACTAAAGCCTTAGCATTAATGCATATTTTACACCTAATTAATTTCACAGCCATTTTGCTTTTTTGTGCTGTACACTTTAAATTTAGCCTATGTGTTCTACTAAGCACAGCCTTGCTCTAAAGTTACACAACAAAGAAGGAGCTGCAGAGATTAGTGCTCAGCCATCTTGCCCTAGTTTACTGTATCATCTACAAGGTCTTACTGCATTTTTCCCGCAAGAAGAGCCTATAGTGTCTGCTCATTAGCGCCTTTCTGTAGTTGTACTTTTACGACATTTTCCTTCCTTCATTTGTTTGCTGTGTAAATGTAGCAGTTAAATGTATGGATTTTACCATTACATGCTCCAACTGACCAGGGCAAAGCTTGGTCCACTGATATGGCAATCCGCACATAGCTTATTTTTTATGCTTGCTGGTTAGCCTGTAAACTTTCCTAAGTGTCAGTTTTGTTTTACACAGTAAATTAAATAAAATTAATATCTTTAATTGTACTCCAATGCAGTTTAACACACAGTGTATTGCAGTACTTGAACCAGTTTCTCAATTCTTAAAGTAGGTTTATGAACCACACATTACATCTGTAAAGAGTAAACTTATTTGTGATATTATGTTTCTGTGATATTATGTTTCTTTGTTGTTATGTAAGTCTGTCTTCCACTTCGATTTATCTCACAGTGCTTGTGTTTTTTAGGTAATTGGGCACTCCACTTTGAAGCAGAAACACATTGTTCCTAGCACCAGAATACACTGGGTGTTAGTCTGCATTGGAGTGCCACCTGATTCCAAATGGGTTTCACAGCCTGCCTCTGGTATCCACAACGCTGGGTGGGGAGAAAATATATATATATATATATATATATATATATATATATATATATATATATTATTATCTACTGGCAGTCGCCAGTAGGTAGTTATAGTTAGGACCTATTTTCCATAGGAAATCTGCCACATTCTATTTGGAATAACGTTGGCGTCGATTGATGAATCTTCGTGGAATTTTCCAAACTTTTGGCCAGCTCCGGTCCACTCCTATCCTGAAAATTTCATGGTGATTCGTCAAGCGGGGGCCGAGAAAAAAGAGGGGTCCCAAAACGTGTTTTCCCCATGCATTTTCCCATAGGACCTGTTGACGCAGCTACAGCCCGAAGTGCTGAACGAAATTACACCAAATTTGGCAAAGAGGTATTCCTCAGTCCAGACTCGTGCCTTTTGCTTAAATGGTGTAAATCCGTTCAGTAGTTCCTGAGAAAATCAAAAGTAAAATCACATATATATCTGGGCGGAGCCTAACCACACATCTCATCGTGAGATCTGATTGGCTGTCAGCACTTCATCCATGTAGTGTTGGCAGCCATCTTGGGACCAATATACATGATAGCACCTCATTAAAAAGTCTTGCAGTTAATGGAAGGTTTTAAGACTTTAGTTACATTATAAATCATTTGTTGATGGTACCATACTCATTTTAGGAATTGTGGTGTGTTCTAAGGTGATTTTACCATGTGAAAAAGCCTTCTGCTGTGATATCGTGAATCATGTTTGAGAGAAAACTATTTTCTCATGCTTTTCCCACAGAGGTTTGGAAGGTGATCTATAAGCTAAACTGAGAGCATATTTTCTGTAAATTCACATTATCTTTCTCAGTCATGTGAGAATGAAGTCTGACATTATCAGTAAAACATGTACATCCAACAAGGGCAGAGACTGTCAGTTTATTCCTTTGTGTTCTACTGCAGCTTCCCAGAGTGTTCTAAAGAACAACTAGAGCGCTAACAGTCCTACTTATGACAAACGTATGGCACACCTGAAGCCATCTTGGTTGGAATAAAGTGGTAACTCTTAAAACATTTAATTTAAAAAGGAACAAAATGAGGGGGTTCATTTTGCCAGAGAAAGTATGATTAGTCTGCAGAAAGAAAAATTGGGGCACATTTTGAGTGACTTCTCAAATCCTCTTCTATTTCATAAAAAAATTCTGACATGCAGACTGAAACATGCACTTTGAATACCAGCAGCAGACTTCCCTGGTGAGCAGTAGCTTTACTACAGTGATCTAATGAGCAACTAGAGTGCTAACATTCAGAATTTATGGCAAATGAGTGACACATCTGAATGCCTTCTTGATGGAACCAAAGTAAAACACTGAAAGTATTTCCTACTGAGGAGACTGCAGTAAATGAGGAAATTAGGAAACTTCATAACAAATAAATCTCCCAAGATGGCCGCCAGAGACAAAAGAGCCCAAATGTAGCCCAAATATCACCCAGATGTAGCCCAAGTATAGCCCAATGAAAGAATGTCCCAGAGTGTTCTAACGAACAACTAGAGCGCTAAAAGTCTTACTTATGACAAAAGTATGGCACACCTGAAGCCATCTTGATTGGAATAAAGTGGTAACAAAATGAGGGGGTTCATTTTCCCATAGAAATTATGATTAGTTCTGCAGAAAGAAAAATGAGGGCACATTTTGACTTCTCAAATCCTCTTCTATTTCATAAAAATATTCTGACATGCAGACTGAAACACATACTTTTAATACCAGCAGCAGACTTCCGTGGTGAGCAGTAGCTTTACTACAGTGATCTAATGAGCAACTAGAATGCTAACATTCAGAATTTATGGCAAATGTGTGACATATCTGAATACCTTCTTGATGGAATCAAAGTCAAAAACTGAAAGCATTTCCTACTGAGGAGACTGCAGTAAATGAGGAAATTAGGAAACTTCATAACAAATAAATCTCCCAAGATGGCCACCAGAGACAAAAGAGCCCAAATGCAGCACAAATATCACCCAGATGTAGCCCACATGTAGCCCATTGACAGGAGTGTGCAAAACACTTATTTTTTGTGTATTTGCAGTTTTATATAGTGCAGACTTGTCAGGTATTGGAGTGCTTTACATGAGCATTGGTTACATCACACAAGATCAAATTCATTTTGGTTGTAGACATGGGGAGATTAAATGATTTGACCAGAATCACTGAATGTTGAGCTGAAGCAGAAACTCCAACCTGGTTCCTCAGTTGCAAAGTCTGCAGCTCTGGAAGTAACACCACATCCTCTCCCCTAGGTGCAACATTTAATCAAGTGGTCAACTGGATAAAAAAACATAAAGATTACAAATAATTTAAAAGTTCTTTGTCGCTATTTGAAAACTCAGAAAATATGTCCTCATTTTACTTTTTTAGAGCACTAACCATAATTTTGATGCAAATAAGAGCCTCTCATATATGTAATTTCTAAAGGAAATACTCTAGGTATTACAGTTTTGATTACATCAAGATGACGTCAGGCGTTCCACACTTTTGTAATAAATATAGAATGTTAGCAATCTAGTTGTTCATTGGGATACTGTTGAGAGGCAGAGGCCAGGGGCACGGACTCCGACAATTGAAGGCAGGTAGGAGAGTGCAGAGGCAACAATTTGACCACACTGGGCAGGCAGGAAGGGCAGTGGCAGCACAACAGACTATGGAGGGCAGTGGAAAGGGGGTAGGGGCAACAAACCAACAATACAGGACTGGCAAGAGAGGCTGTGGCAATATAATAGACCATTCTGGGCAGAAGGAAGAGGCAGTGGTAGTACAACCATACATGCCAACAGACCCGTTTCAGCCAGGAAACGTCCAATGTTTTTAAGCTCAAATGGGCTTTATTTGATCTGTCTCCTGTCTACAATCTCCTCTTTTGCAATGTAACTCAAAGGGGAAAATCAATACCCCAGTTTTTTTTCAAAATCTCCCTCTTACCAAGTTCAAAATGTTCGCAAGTATGGTACATTGGATTATGGTAGGCAGGAGGAATTGGGGTAGGGACATGGACTCGGATAACAGAGGACAGGAGGGACATGGAGAGGTGCACCAAACTGACCCTACAGGGCAGGCATCAGGGTTTGCAGCAGCACAATACACCACACAGCGCATGCGGGACGGGAGTGCAGCACAACAATCCATAGAAAGCAATAGGGAGGGGGACAGGACCATGCACATGGACAACAGAGAACAGAGGGGAAAGAGGCAATGGTAGCTAGCTGACCATAATGGACAGACAGGAGAGAATGCTGCAGCATAACAGACCATAAAGGGCAGGAGGGACGAATCAGGGGCATTACAATGGAACAGACACGCCAGGAGGGAGGGAATAGGGGTCTGCACATGCAAACAGAGGGCTGGGGGCAAGGGGGCAGGGCAGGAGCAGCAAGATGACCATGGAGGTCAGGCAGGATGGGCACTAGAAACAAGACACACCATGGAGAGCAACAATGAGACTATGATGGCATACACCCAGACCATGGAGGGAAGGTGGGATGGGGTCAGGGGCAGCTAGCTGACCACACAGGGAAGGTGGGAGGGGCCATGGCAGCACAGAAGACCATGCATGGCAAGCGGGAGGGTTAGTGGCAGCACAATGGGCAAGAAGGAGGATGCAGGGGCATGCAGAAAGGACCATGGAGGATAGAAGGGAGGGTCAGGACCTGGGCACAGACAAGAGAGTTCAGGGGAAGGGGCCTCACAACAGACCGCGCGGGGCAGGCAGGAGGAGCAGTTGCAGCACAACAGACCAGGGAGGGCAGAAGGGTGTGGCAGTAAAATGGACCATGGAGGACAGGAGGAAGGGGATAGGGGCATGGCATGTGGACAGGCAGGGTGGAGGTGGCAGGGACAGGTTACAGCCATCTGACAATGCTAGGCAGGTGGGAGGGGAGTGGCAGCTCAACAGAACAATCAGAGTAGATAGGAGTGGCAGGTCCATGGAACATGGTTGGCAAAAAGGATGGAGCAGGGGCATGCACAAAGACATCGGAGGGCAGGGGGAAGGAGAATAGGGGCAGCAAGCTAAGCATAGAGGCTAAGCAGTAGGTCAATGATGGGCCATAGAATTGGGCAATGGAGGGCAGGAGGAGTGGACTGGTACATCATGCTAAATGGAGGGCAGTGGCAGCACATCAGGCCATGCATGGCAGGAGGGAGGAGGCTAGTCCATGGATTCAGACAACAGAGGATAGGGAGGAGGTGGATGGGGCAGCAAGCTAACTGTTCAGAGAAGGTGGGTATTAGGAAATTTATTGTTTTTAAAATGTGTGTCTGTGCGAACTACTTAAAATATGAACAAGTATGCAGCATAATCTCACTTTTATTCAGGAAGAAGAGGACGTTTGTGACTGTGACTCCGGGCTCACTTGGCAGAAACACCCCCTGACCCTCCACCCCCCATCGCAAAATGTAATGCCCGTGAAAAGGGTAGGTGGATGCAGTGTTATATAGACCATAGTCCTGAGAGCACGATTGAAAATGAAAACTATATATAATATATGGTATAAACTATGCACCAAAAGGTGTGATATAAGATGAACCGGGGCGTGAAATATAATATGCAATACATTGCGCGCAATGACTGATTCATTGGAGAGCGCGAGATAGCACAGACACTAGCGCGTGCTATGCGATATGCGCCTTGGAGTGTAATATGCACAGGGCAGTGTTGTGTAACCTAACTAGTCTCTAAAGTTGTAATATAAAATATGTGCTGGGGAGTGTAACGTTGCATATGCACTGTGACAAAGATATGGATCCCAGATTGTAATATGTATGGCATAGCGCTGTGCGTTATAACATAGGCATCGAGGAAGGCACGTTAGATGGGGCAATATAACCCGTGCAAAGGCAAGTGTGGCATGACATATTCACGGGGTGGTGATACAGTGCACATGGGCTAGAGAGTGTCATAGCATACGCACTAGCTGGTGGAATACAACACAGAGGTGTGAGGCACTCGGCGGGCACTGGTGGGTGTAACACAGCATTGGGCTCAGCCAGGAGCACGCTGTGACTCTCAAGTGAGGTTTGTCTCCTTTCCAGAGAGTAAAATAAAAAGTATTACACATCCGGCGGTGGATGTGTGTTTTATTAACCGTGAGGGGGGTTTCTTGCATAGTTTGGTCGAATTTTTGTCGAATCCCCTTTGAATGGCTTGGTGTGCGTGTATATTAAGTGTGCCCGTCAATAGCTACCCATGTTTGTGTAAATAAACGACAAGGGTGTCTACTTGGAGAGTACCCACCGGCGGGGGCGCCGGGATTAGGCACGGTAGGGCGTCAGACACATCAGAGCTTCACTAGTGGTGTAAATACATTCCATGTGGATTCATTCTATGCATAGTCGCCTTTTAATGAATGTCACACAATTGTCATGGTGATAGGTACATACTGTTTGTCCAGCATGTCCTAGGTGTTTCTATAAATATATATATTTTTAAAATAATAAAAAACAAAGGCCGGCCTGAGGAGGGGGGCAACGCAGACCCCTCCTAAAGAAAAAAAAAAAAGGCCATGACCCGGGGGTTGGGGTCCTCGGGGCCGATTAAGGCCTTGGGAGGGCCAAATTAATTTTTTTCAACAAAAAAAATTAGGGTGCAGGCCCTGGGGGATGGGGTCCCCAGGGCCAGTAAATGAGAAAAAGAAGGGGGACCACACAGCCCTCCTTCTTAAAAAAAATAAATAAATAAAAGACCGGCATCGCGCCGTTGGCCACGCCCCCTCCTTGCAGCACTCTGCAAACTCGCCCTCTGGCCAGTTGTAAGTTGGGGAATTAATTCCCCTTCAATACTGAGGGTCCCTGAGGGCCAACTAGCCCAACAGGTATCTCCAGTATGCGCCAGGGAGCTGTGTTGCAGACAGGTGTTCTGAGGCCACGCCCCTTTTTACACCTCTATGCAACGCAGCTCTGTGGCGCTTACTGGAGGTACCTAGTGGGCTAGTTTGACCCTAGGGACCCTTAGGATTCAAGGGGACTTAATCTCTCAACTTAGAATGGCCACAGGGCGCGTTTACACAGTGGTGAAGGGAGGGGACGGGGCCTGAGGTGACGTGTGCAAACACGCCCTGTGGCGCGTTTTAAGTTGGGGAAATAATTCCCTTTCAATCCTGAGGGACCCTGGGGGCCAACTAGCCCACCAGGTGCTTCCAGTAAGCGCCACTGCTCTGCGTTGCAGAGAGGTGGTGCAGGCCGTGCCCCTTTTTACATCTCTCTGCAACGCATCTCTGTGGCGCTTACTGGCATGTTATAGTTAAGAATTAGCATTTAAACAACCTTAGAAATTCACTTAAAACACCACAGGTTTCAGGGGCGTTATAGTTAGCTGGACTTTTCACTCGTACAAAACCATTGAAATTCCACCGTTATAGTTAGTTCAGCTAACTATAACTCGCGCGCCCGCAATGCACTGCTGATGACGTCACATATTACATCACTCATGACATGGTCAGTGACATCACTGATGACATCTCAAATGACATCACTGATGACACCATCCAGTGAATGTGTGTTTTTCTGAAAATTACATATGTTTTACATATGTATATCTCAAGGTCAATGGAAGAATAAATGGGTATATAAGTGTCTAAATGGATGATTTGTTTTTGAAAAATTGATTGTATAACTGACTGATTAAGTGTATCTTAGTGAATATATGGCTTAGTGAGTAATGTTTAAATATGTAAATATCTGTATCAGTCTCTCACTTTGTGTATAAGTGGCTGCATGGGTTGGTGAGTAGCTACATGAGTGTCTATATAGGTTATTAGTTGTTTTTTTGAGTATGAGTGTCTGAGTGTCTGTATGGCTCGGTGGGGGGTATTACGTAGCGCATATGTGCATGAATGAGTGACTCATTGTTTGTATGTGTTGAAGACAGCATGTGTGCAGGACTGTATGGGTGGATGAGTGTGTGCATGGGTGTGTTAGTGAGTGAATGACTGTCTCAATAGTGTCTTTATGAGTAACTACATATGTTTTAAACTAGTATATGTGACTATTGGTGTATATAAGTGAGTATATGTGAGAGTGAGAGATTGAAAGAGTTCCAGTATGAATAAGTATGTGTTTCTATAAGTGATTGTTTAAAAGTATGTGTAGGTTTCTGTAGAAGTAAGTGTGGTGGTGTGTGTTTAACTGTATATGCAAGTAAATGCAAGTAAATGGATGTTAGCATGAGTGTTAGCATGAGTGACTATGTGTGTGAGTAACTCTATGGATGAGTGGCATTGTGTAACAGGATGTATAGGTGTATGAGTACATATGATGAGTGAGTACATGTATGAGTGACTGTATAGGACTGTTGGTGAATGAGTGGATGTGTATGTGGATCTTAGAATTACTGAATAGGTTGTTGTAACCGATATTGGTATGTCCATTGTTTTGAACATTGTAGTTTCTATTTTTGAATGTGTGTATCAAAGGTTATATTAGGGGGAGAGGAGGTCTGCCACTCTATCACAAGGATGATGTCATCAGTGATGTCATTTGAGATGTCATCAGTGATGTCACTGACCATGTCATGAGTGATGTAATATGTGACGTCATCAGCAGTGCATTGCGGGCGCGCGAGTTATAGTTAGCTGAACTAACTATAACGGGGGAATTTCAATGTTTTTGTACGAGTGAAAAGTCCAGCTAACTATGAGGCCCCTGAAACCTATGGTTTTTTTCAGTGAATTTCTAAGGTTTTTTAAATGCTAATTCCTAACTATAACGTGCCTGAAACCTATGGTTTTTTCAGTGAATATATATATATATATGAAATTCAGTTCTAGTTATCGCAATATATATATATATATATGTTACACCGTTCAAAAAAGAGCCCGTTCGAATTAACAAGAAACGGACCTGCAAAACAGAGTATGCAGTATGTGTGCTGGAGTGTCCCTGCGGCCTGCAGTACGTAGGGAGTACGAAGCTGCAGGTACATAAGAAAGTACTCCAGCACCTAAGGGCCATCAACAATGTTGATCAGCCTTGCCCAGTTGCAAGGCATTTTAGAGATTTCCATGCGAAAAACTCAAATGATCTTAAATATTTCGTAGTGGATACGGTCCCCCCTTTAAGAAGGGGAGGTGACCGGGAGGCTCTTTTGAGAAAACTAGAGACAAGATATATACTGGAGTTGGACAGTAAGACTACACAGGGTCTCAACTCTAGTGAAGATTTTTACCCTTGTCTATAGGTTGCTAGCCCCTTGTACATAGGAATACATCTTTTATCTGTCGCCTACGCATTGGTTTAAATCTACACTTTTTAATACATTTATGCACATCTGCACATTTATTTTATAGGTGCCACTTTCGGATTAACTGACATGCAGAACAGTCATGGCCCACTTGGGCAGAACTGTTTAATCAATCTCGCATGATTTAAAAAGGCTTGAAGGTTCAACGTGACTGGGATTTTATATGTATGTAAAGCATTTTTAATCAAATGACTTTTTAACATGTATATTACTCAGCAAATCACTTTTAGAAACTCAACCCATTTCTTTGCATTTTAAATTTTTAGAAAAAACCTACAGGTTTTTTTTACAATGGATTTGTACCTATTTCAATATTTCTTTATTTAGCTACATATTTATTGATATTAATATCATTGATAAAATGTTGAGATTTACATGCATCAAAATACCTATGCATTTAATCATGTGGAGTATGAACTAACTCTTCTATGTCTATGACACTCATTGGTCATTAGTAATTTGCACTGTCACTTTAAATACGTGAAATCACACAACCAGCGCGTCATGTGATAAAGGCCTCTCGAAGGCCGAAACCCGTTATGGCGGTGGTGCAGGGCACAAAATAAACAATTGCACCAAATCCTGGGTCCGCGTCGTCTTTTCCTGAGCTACAGGAGTGTGAATGAGGCGAGACAAGAGATATATATATACATATATTGGGGAGAGGAGTTGGCCTAACGGTTAGGGCGCTCGGCCTCGGACCTGGGGGAACTGGTTTCGAGTCTCGGTAATGACGCTAAACATCCTGTGATTCTGGGCAAATCACTTAATCTCCCCGTGCCTAACAAAAAAAAATGAATGTGTGTCCTCATGTAACGTAACTGGTGCTATGTAAAGCGCTCGGATACCTGATTGGATTCGGGTCAAGTTCGCGCTATATAAAACTCTGCAAAAACAAAATATATATGTATATATATATATATTTTTTCTCCCAAATGCAAAACATGTCCAACACCTTTCAATCACGTAAAATCAGGCCCACCAGCCAGTCCATAATGAACGCATTTTTATTCCTGGCACAGCAAACAGCATTGCGCGTTTCAATCCCAACGAGTCTTAATCATATGCTCACACGTGGGTGGTTACTTGTTAAGTATTTAAAACATTTTGCATTAACACTGAGGAAGGAGAAGTGGCATGGTATAGTACCTCCAATCTTAAGAACAAACATAATAAAAAGTATTTCACAAAGTTGTTCAATGAAGACAGTTACAACAAGGGAGTGGTGTGACCACGAAGATTGCAATAATGACATACAACCTGCCATACATTGAATTTGATCCTTTAAAGGCGCAAAGGAAGTATTAATTTAACTGGCTGCACCTAAGGTAACATTAGGAAAACAAGTGATTTTGTAAGGGCATGGTTTACACAGTGCATTAACAGTGCATTATGGGCAATGTGGTTCCCCTTAATGACAAACTAAAGAACAGTGACTAAAAGAATGTGGATGCAAAAAAGATCGACTGTGAACTGATTAAACAGTGCATCAAGTTGTTGGAAAATTCACTGTCTTCATTGAAAATCTTAGTGAAATACTTTTTATTATAAGTTAGTCGACCATGCACGGTGTGAGGTTGACCACAGGGCCTGGACATAGGCCAGGCACTGCGTCCAATCACTTACGGACAGCCAACCCCATACTGCGCACAAACTTTGACCGTGTGCGGCATGGGTTCGGCCGCAGGGCCACGCCCTGCACCCAACCCCCAACTGGTGCCCAAAACCCCTGCTACAGATGAGCCGTATGCAGTGGTTGGTTGGGCGCAGTGGTGAGTTGGGCACACGGAGGCAGGGAGGCGGTTGGGCACCGGGCCTCGTGTCCAACCCATAACATATAAAAAGCACTCCTATTGCCTTTGTTCAAAAACACCAATAATTATTTTCAACTGTATATTTCATTAATTCACACAGTGCAATGTTTAATAAAAGTGACTGCCATAAAAAGAAATTAATAAAGTTTTACTAATTAAAAAAAAAATCAACATATCTGTAAGTCTTTAACAGCTTTCAAGCTACAAATTACAACAATGAACCAACCAAAAGGGACCTCTACAATTCAGCTGAAGAAATTAGAGCTGTAGCTAGGAGTGCTCTAGAAAATATGGTCAGCTGGCCTTGGGTCAAGGATTTAATGACCCAGGAGACAAACTGTTTATTTTATGTTGCTGCAGGGCTGCTGCACTCCCGGCAGCCCTCCCCACCCCCACAACATTAAACAAAAGGCTTGTTAGTGCCCCTGCTCCTTATAGGGACACCACCAGGCTCCCAAAAATGTATTTAAAAAGCTGTTGCAGAGCATTATGGGGCGCTTTTTGCCGGAGCAGTGAATAATAAATGAGCAGCTCCTGCCGCTCAAATATGAATTTTTGTTTTTTAAATGTGTGTGTGCCGGTGCCCACCTTTGACACCCAAATCTTTAATTTTCCTTAAGGGCAGTGGGGAGAGCCCCAGGGCCCCTGCTGGATTCCCAGCCAACTCCCATTGTGGGTGCCAATAGGAGATTGCATTTGTTTTATTAAGTATGTGCCCCGGTTCCCACCTGGGACACACACAGCTCCATTTTTGTTGGGAGCTGCGGGGAGGCCTCAAGGCTCCCGCGGCCTCGGCCACCTCCCCTGACAGGAGCCCGCCACTTCAACTGTTAGTGAGTGCCCACCTGGGGCATCCACTTCAGGTCATCAGCCAGCACCATACTGGTTGCCGGTGGGATCTAGCACTGTTCCTAGCTAGGCAGTTCGGCTGGACTGTTCCCATGAGGCACAGGGTCAAGACTGATTTGCATATAGCTGGGTCTGAACTGAGGTGGCAAAGTGAGCTAAAGAACGATGATGGATTCAACCCAGATCTGTGACTGACTGAAAAGTTTCAGCACTCCGTCCATCATCTCCTTGAGTTTGCTCTGTTTGCCCTAAGTTGGCAGGGTATGCCCAAACGTGAATCCCTTGCTCACTTTGCCACTGGATTCAAGCTAGCCTGGCTGATGAGGGGTGTTACCCCGAAAGCGGTCCCAGGATGCCTGTTTCCAGTTCAGGGAAGATCTGGCTTGGCAGTTCGGGCTGGACTTTTCTCATGAGGCACAGAGTCAAGACTGATTTGCATATAGCTGGGTCTGAACTGAGATGGCAAAGTGAGCTAAAGAACAATGATGGATTCAACCCAGATCTGTGACTGGGGTTGCGCGTCTGAAAAGTTTCAGCACTCCGTCCATCATCTCCTTGTGTTTCCTTAGCTCTTATCTCCTTGTGTTTCCTTAGCTCTTACCTGAGTGGGAGAAGCATTTTTCGCTGCTCCCAACCAGCTGGGAACAAAGTTCTCTTCCCTGCACGGGAGAGTGCTGGCAGGGTATGCTGGCACCCTACCTGGCAGGGAACCAGGCAGGTTATAAAAAAACTAGGATTGAAAAAGCATAAAGCATTCTACTGTGATTCAGGGAGTGTATTTGTGTGTGAGTAAACAAATGCAAATGAAACAAGCATTGGCAAAGCCAATTAGTATCCCCTTTAAATGAGAGCGGTGATCTATTGTCTTTTCCATTGATTGATTCATTTGACTGTGGTGAACAACATTTATAATGAATGGCCAACCAAGGAAACCAACCAACTATTTGTGGACTTCACTTGACCACGTCTTGGTGTTCCAGTTTCTAAGGCAGTTATTGCATTTAACGTTGTAGCGCTGAAGCTAAATGCACACCACATGCTAACCTTAAGGAGCAGCAGTCACTTTCCTAGACAACATACCATTAGTAGAGGTAGGTAAGGCAGCAATTTGGTCATGCTTCCTATCTTTACTAAACATTATTGTGTTACTATTCAAGCTTATCAGGAAGCGCAGATGCATCGAACAGTGCTATAAACACTGATCCAGGCAACTGCTTTAGAGGTTCAGGTACATCTTTTGAGTCTATGCACAACATATGATCCACAGCAGCACAGACTACATATGGGAAACCTTAACTGTAACAATTGGTTTGCATATTGTAGTGCTGTGAAGTCAAGTGTGCCCTACCAACCACCCTGGAAGAAACCTAGGGGATAACTATCTGCCTATTGTACATTTATGGTCTAAGACCTGTCTTGGGCTCTGCAGTATTACCATTCTTGTAAAGACACCTCTAGTGCATGTCTACAAATTCACTCGCCCATTGGCAGAAAAACACAATCTAATCTGGTATCTGTGTCCTGGTGCATTTTGGGTTTCGGTGAAGGTATTAAGAATCATCTTGAAAATGCAATCACTTCTTTGAAGACAAACATTGACACTGTTCCAAAGCCAATACTAGATTACACTAGTACAGCTTAAAAACCAATAAAAACAGGCAAGTGACGTTTTTCTTCTATTACCTCAATAGATTAAAGTGATCATTGCATTGATATCTGCAACTGGAGAGTTATTGAGCGAAAATGTGGCACCTGCGTCTGTGGGTAAGACCTTCGCTGAGAGAAACCACACAAATGTCTTAACGAAGATGCAGAATGAATGATCGCCCTCGTAGAAGTCAGTAAAATGATAATTGTTAATGACAGTCTTTGAAAGATGGTGTCATGAACAAAGACCTGGCTGCTGCGGTAAATGGTGGGGCTCTTAGATGCCGAGAGAGACCAGAGTGACTCTACCATGGACTTTGAGCGACGGCTCCTACAAGGAGAGGAGCAGCGCTCTCCTTTGGACCAGACAGGTCTCAGATTTGAATCTTCTCGTCTTTCTAGTGTGGCAAAAAACCTCTCCTTATATCTGTATTCATCCCATTAACACAAGAGCTGAGTCGACTGATTGTCAGGACAGGGAAACGGATTGTGCCTTTACTTCCCGTACTTCATTACACAGAAGCCTTCACTATTGAAAATCATTCAAAACGTGACACTTCACAAAGAAATAACTACAAAAACCGTGTGATCCGAACTCTCACTCATAACACAAAGTCCACAAAGTCGTCATCTTCCGTCTCCAACTCTTTGTGTGCTGTTCAGCAGTCGGAGTTACGATTTCTTCTATTCTATTGTAATATTGCTTTGTTTGTAGACAATATTTCCTGTGTGTTTACACTATGTTTATTCTATGTTTGCACTAGGGTCATTCTTCCTCTTGCAGGCACAATCACCCCACCAGAAAATCCTGATAGATAACTGAAGGAAGCTGGCCCTTTTGCATCAGAAATAACACTCATCCTCTTTGTGCCATTTAAATCTGTTGGATGAGACTTGCACATCCTCTGCATTGCGAAGGACATGGACGTCTCGTCCTCTGCATATGCAGAGATCATCTTTCTGGTCCTTACACCAGAAGGATTTTATTTTCTAAAAAGTCATGGGACTTGAAGGAGGACCGTCCTGTGTGTCCTGAGATAATTTATTTTCCACACTGTGTGGCGAGCAATGAGCCTACGTCAGCATGAAAGATAAAGCAGTGGGCGCTGTTGGGCACTGGCTGCCTTCACTTTAATTGGTGCTCGGGGGCATATCTTAACCCTCTAAGCACCATTCATCGAGGGGCAGTACCACTGGAAAGGGGACTATGCTCTCTTTACAATAGGATGCCTCCCTACTTGATCCACGCTTGAAAGATCACTGTAGGAGGGTGATCCCCAAGCAGAGATCCACCCACTGGACACCAGGTTGGGGTAGAGGGCCCCCAGGATTCGCTAAGTGCTCTACCACACAAAAAAATGTATCCCCAATTTAATTTTTTGCAATTAAAACAATTGGCAACTCACCCTTCATCGAACTATACCCCACCCCTTAAGGGGCACAGCAATCTTTCTGCCCTCACCCGTGACCCCGAAGGCAGATAGTGGGTTTATCCTCCATCTGTCCTCCCTGGGTAGGCAGAAGGTCCACAAGAATACCAGGCACTCTTAAATATATTTTAAAACAAGCATTGACATAGCCAATAGGTCTCGCTTTTGGGACCTTATAAGTATTTAGTTTTGCAGCACAATATCCTTGGTGCAACAACATCAGCTGTTGCATGGCTAAACCTTGTACCTTATTAGTGTTTAGCCATGCAACAGGTGATGTTGTTGCACCAAGGATATTGTGCTGGATAACTAAACCCTTAATGTCCCAAAGGTGAGACCTATTGGCTATGCCAATGCTTGTTTAGCAATGTTGTGCAGCATGGATATAGAGGAACCCCCCATTAAAAAAAAAAAGATGCTATTATGCAGTCGCAGCAGCTGTGTCATTTTGTAGGTAAAAGCACAACACATGAACGCACATGATGTAACCACATCTGAAAACGTAGACACAGAAACAGTTCCTGACTGTAGTATACCCCAGTTGATTGCACATATTGTTTCAAATACATCAGCATCTGTCTTATGGGCATGTTACAAAACATTTACACTTGTATAGTACTCTCAACTGTCACCCAAGTAAATAATTTGCTGCCTGTGAAGTGATTGTAGGGAATAGGGCTGTGGTACCATTGGAATTGGAATTCGATGCACTACCATGTAATGAGCTGGAGCTGACAGGTAGCTTTGTTGGGTGGTCGCCGACCAGATCGCTGCCATCTGTCCCCCCAGGGCCTACTGCAGGAAGGGCGCCCCTCGCGCAGTCCCGGGTGGCTGCCCCTTAGGCCAGTGGTTCCCAAACTTTTGACTCCTGAGGACCCCACTGAGTCACCACTGGAACTCGGGGACCCCCAAGCAATTTGTATGATTTAAATTTCAAACGTTAAAACAGTAATTCGAAAAAAATAAACACGTGTGCACACAAAACAAATACTCGAAATACTAAGGATTTTAGGTGCATATTTACAAACCTCTACCACCATGGAAACATCACTTTTTGTAACGTTCGCGTGTTGATAGGGGCTTCGCCTTATTTACAAGGCAGCGGTAAGCCACTTAATATGGCTTAACGCTGCCTTGTAAATAAGGTCACCTTTCGCGCAATGCTTAGCGTGAAAGGGGTGGGTAGTGGGTTTTGGAGTGGGCATTCCACCGCAAAACCCATTGATTTTGATGCTGCCCCCTATTCACAGGGGACGCGTAAATAGGAGGCAGCGCCAAAATTAACACCAGGGAAAACCAGGTCTTAACTTGGCGAAACGAGGAGGAATGCTTTTTTTCTCCTAATTTTTGCTTTTTCCATGTGTGCTGCCTTGTGCAGCACACATGGAAAAAGCAAAACGCCTTGGATTGTTTATGTTCAGGAAGGTGACCCTTCCTGCACATAAACAATCATTTTAAAAAAAAAAGGCATTTTGCAACTTCCATGTGTGCTGCATGAAGCAGCACACACACAAGTGACAAAACCCCATTTCAAGATTGTTTGTTTATGTAAAGGAAGGTCCCCCCTTCCTGCACATAAACAATCTTCCCCTGCACACAGACACCCATGCACTGTGTTGAAAGGGTGCCTGCGTTGGTGCTACACTGCTAAGTGTAGCACCAGCACAGGGCAAAATGTAGGGCTGCACCATATTCTTGTAAATATGGTGCAGCCCTGCGTTTCTGAAGTGGCGGCGCGTGTCGATAAGCCACAGAGGCTAACGACACGCTCCACCACTTCCTTTGTAAATATCCCCCTTAGTATTTTATATTGAAAGAATTTGCAAAAAACTAAAATTTTAATGGGAAGGTTGGTGTTGAATCTCTGTGACTAACTTTTAAATGGTTGGTTTCATTTTGCAGTACGAGGCTCCTGCTCCTGCCAGGGCCAGACTGGAAACCCAAAGCAGCCCTGGCAAATATTTTCAGACCAGTCCCCATACGGTGCACACCAAGTGCATTGAGTGTGCCTGACCACTACAAAGGGGGCTTTGGGAGGCTCTCCCCCCAATGAAATTTAGTAACCAATGGTGCAGTCTACAACACGTTTATCACTTTACATCACACACATATAGAGACAATTAATCATAAGTGTAAATCAGTGTATAGAAAATGTTACATAAGGCAAAGGGGACTACAAGGTGTAGGATTCACGTCATTTATACTGGTAGGCATTTTTAAAGAGTGCTTGGTCTGGAGAAGCACAAAAAACTCGGGATTCAGAACATAAGACAGTGGTTAGCATTGACTTTAACAATAAAAATGTATTTCCACCCTAATAATCCTTTTTAGCAGCATCGGGATAATGAAAGACAGGGAAAAAACATAAGTTACTAACTTGTACCATGCAGTTTGCAAGCAGCTCTTTGATGACAGTTTATAGGTCACTGTGCTAGATTACGGTTGTCACTTATGTACTGCACAGTAGCAAAATAATCTTTGTGACAAAAGCAGTAACCCACTCGCCTATGCACATAAAATCCTGTTGCTTAAAATGCACAGTACACGTTCTTTGCAATAGACATATTAACCCTCTGTGCTACATTAGACAACTCAAAGCTGCCACAGGACAAAACTCTCACCTCTCTCCAGCAGTTCCATTAATCACTGGTGTTATCTTGGCACTTTTAATGTTGCTGGAAAACTGCTAATTATACAAGTGCAGTGCTTTTTAAACTGCTGCCTGCGGACCCCCTGGGAAAGTGTCAGGGACCCCTGGGGGTCCCCGGACCACAGTTTGGGAAACACTGCCTTAGGCTGTTCAGGCCCATCAGGTTTTAGTCTCCGGGAGTCTGGAAAGTATTTCTCTAACACTCCCAAGCCCTTTCTGGATACTACAAAAAGTGAGCACTTTGGTCATTAATTATTTTGAGTTTAGCTGGAAATAATAGCGCATAAATGAGTCCAGCTGCATGCAAGTGTTTTTTCACTTCCTGGAAGGAGGCACCTTTATGCTGTAGTGTAGAGCAATAGTATAGTCCGGGAACAGAGAGATCCTCGTATCGTCAATAAGGATGGGTGCTTTTTCACAAGCGGCCTGAGGCATTACATGCCGGTTCTTAGAGTTGAGGATCTTGGCCACAATGGGCCACGGAAAAGCTCCAGGGACGGGGCACCACCCCCTGGAGCCAGTTTTCCACAATTGAGTGATATAAGGATCTTCAGTCCCCTCGGGGATTCCAACAATCTGTACGTTATTCCTACTGGCCCTCCCTTCTGCATCCTCCACCCATTTCTGGAGTTAATTCACTTGCCGTTGTGATTGTGCAGTTTATGTGGTGTGGTGCCTGTGGCACAGCGACAGAGCAGGTAGTGCCTGTACGTTAGTTTTGACCCGGTCAGCCATGTTCCGTTGGTCATCCTTCAGCAGGCTATCTGTGGTAATGACTCCCAGCCGCAGTTCGATGGCCACTCTAGTCTCAAATTTCCGGATGGATAATAATCAATTTATCCGATGGGCGTGTTGTTATGGTGGAAGGTATGTAGTCGCTTGGAGTCTGAGCCGGCGAGCTCTCCGAGGGTGTTGATCGAGATCACAAGTGGGCTACAGCATCAACTCTTTTCATTTTGATGCATCCCATCGCCACTGTATCTGGTTTTTCTCATGTGAGGCGAGACAGAGATCCCTCCATTGCTACAGCAACCGAGGCCCTCTCAATGTCTATCTGGAGGGCCTCCACTACTAATTTATGGGTGCTTTTGTCGTCCCCTGCTTCTCTTGTATAACTTCCACTAGTGGTGGGGGAAACGGCAGGAGAGGCTCTCCGAGATAGTCAAAGTGGTAGCTATGAGGGCCGTGCATGCGGACTTTAAATGTCTAGGAGTATTGCCCTAGAAGCATCTTCGTCTGTCTTGTACACCATGGAACGAAAGAGGGGATGTCACATTCAAACCATGCAGATAGCCATACTGACAGAACCCAGTCACTGGTATGCTCGGAGCCTAGCAGTTCTTATGGCTGTAGCAGTACGTACAGTGGGTCATTTAATACCACCCCAAGCCATTTGTCACACCATTGGCCCCTGCACGTAATTATCTGTCATAACCATGTTGCAGGCACCCTCCACGTGTCCCATGTGCTCCTGAAGGATGTTTATGCACCAAGCCTGGGGTCCTCCCAATAGATAAATGCTGGGGTCTGTAGGTAGGTCCAAGTACCAGGGCCCGCTACTTGGAGGCAAAAGTGAAGCACACAAGTCAATACTAGTCCTTGCTTGCCTTATATTCTTTGTGGGGGCTGCCCATGTATTCATGGCCATCCACCACAGGCCCCAATCAGCCCATGTTCACCTTGCTCACAGTGCACGAGCAAGGCGTCCGTTATCACAAAGCCACGGCCCACACGTGTCCCCTGGGCTCGTTCCGCCACCTCTGCCTTCCAACTACAGACTTCGGTAGTGTTGCCGCAGTGTTACTTAGGGCTTATCGGTGCCTCCATTCCCAACAGCCCACTGGCTCAGCTGGGCCCTTCCGTGGCACAATGCAGAGTTAGCCAGCAGTCCTGCCACGTCAAGCCCAACCCAGTAACTGCCTCCGGCACCAGTGCTGCGTATTGCATCCCCAGATCTTTCAGCCCACTTGACCGCTTGTGTTACTTACTTGTAACTTCAGTTATCCAGTATTGGTATCTTTCATAGATTCACATGCTTAGAATCATCCCTGCCGACGAGGTGGGAGTCTCACGGTACAATAAAATATATACATAATAGTCATAAAAAACATTACATAATAGGCTACTATGGACAGCACAGTCACTACATTAACCTATCTTAGTCCTTTTGTAAAAATAACCAAATTTGGAACACAGCCAATCAGGCTGCAGCACCCTCTTAGAACACTCCACAGAGAGGCAAACCCTCAGATTTTCGTAGCACAAGTGACAGTAAGTAAGTAATAGCAATAAGGTGAGCCTCTCCGGGGAGGAGGGTGGGTCGCATGTGAATCTATGAAAGATACCAATACTGGATAACTGACGTTACAGGTAAGTAACTTGTTTTCTTATCCAGTATTGGGGTATCTTTCATAGATTCACATGCTTAGAATCAGAATAGTTAGCAGTAAAAAATCCTTAGCTGTATAGTGGATGGTGGGTATCATAAGAAAACAATAGATACCTCGTAATACCAATACAGAAATGCCATACAACATTCTAACCCCAATAAGGGAAAGCATTATATATATATATATATATATATATATATATATATATATATACATATACACACATGCATATGCATACATGAGAAGCACAGTATGAAAAACAGAAAGAAACAATACACCATGTATATGTTAACATGTAATAATAGAATCACCTCCTTACAGAGGCTTACCTCATTTAAAAAGGTTTTGCAACACTGCTTGACCCACAGCTGATTCAGCTTCTGTTGCCAGATTGAGACAGTAATGCCATGTAAAAGTGTGCACATTTTTCGGGTCGAAGCACGGCAAATCTTCTCCAAAGGTACTCTGGCAAAAAGAGCAGTAGATGATGACACTGCCCTTGTGGAGTGAGCCTTGGGTTTCATAGATAAGGATATCCAGCTTTAGAATGGCAGGATTGGATAGTAGATGCAATCCACCTTGCAATAGTGGATTTCGTAACAGCTGTTACTGGCTTTCGACCTCCATAAGAAATAAACAATTGATCAGACTTTCTGATGGACACAGTATGTGAACTATAGAATTACAGACACCTTTTAACATCCAAGGTATGCAAAGTCTTTTCAGCAGAGGAAGACGGATTGGGAAAGAAAGAACGCAGTATAACAGGCTCATTAAGATGGAACCTTCGGAATAAACGTTGGATTAGTTCTGAGGAGGACATAATCATTATTGAATTTCAAATAAGGTTGTTTGATAGTGAAAGCCTGGATTTCACTACCGAGCAGAGGTGAGAGCCACGAAAAGTGCAGTTTTCAAAGAGAGATACTTGAGGTCAGCTTTGTGAACAGGCTCAAATGGATGCTTCATGAGCTGTTGTAACACCAGATTAAGCCACCATTCTGGAGAAGGAGCTCTGACGGGTGGAAAAGTTCTGAAAAGCCCCATTAAAAATTGTTTGATCAAGTGATTAGAGCAAATGGATGCAGCTCCTGCAGAACGTCTGTAGGTCGATATGGCCGCTAAATGTAGCTTAACAGACATAAACATAAGACCAGACTTAGAAAACAAAAGAAGATAAGGCAGAACTTTATCTGGAGAACATCGTAAAGGATGTATATCCCTGTCACTGTACCAAGAACAGAATTGATTCCATTTCAAAGTATAAGTCTTTAAAGTAGAAGGAGCTCCTGCTCTAGCAACAATATCTCTACAATCCTGAGGTAAATCTATCTCCTTGAATTCTGTGAATCCAGAACCCATGCATGAAGATGCAATTGGACTGGACAAGGATGAAGAATCTGGCCCTTGCTCATTGATAACAGGGTCAGAACTGCAGGAAGGCGGTATGGTCTGCGTTTGGACAGTAGAAGAAGCTCCGTGAACCAATGCAGACGCGGCCACCGTGGATCAATGAGCATCATGCAAAATGGTTCCATTTTGAGCTTGCACAGAAGTCTTGGGAGCAACGGAAAGGGGGGAAATGCGTAAGCAAAGATCCCTGTCCATCTCATCATGAAGGCATTCCCCCACGAGCCCTTCTCCGGTTCCCAACTGGCAAAGAATGAGCACTTCCGATTGTTTTTGGAGTCAAAGAGATCTAGATTTGGTTTGCCCCACATCCGAAATATGTGTTCCACCACTGATTGATCCAACTCCCATTCGTGACAGGACTTCGAAGTCCTGCTCAGAGAGTTCGCCAGAGTGTTGTGAATTCCCGGCAAATGTTCCACCTTTATCGTGATGTTGTGAGAAAGCAGCCATTCCAAAATGCTTTGAGCTTCTTGAGACAGTATGTGTGAACGGGTACCTCCTTGCTTGTTTAAGTAATGCATGCAAGTGGTGTTGTCGGTTCTGATGAGAACTGTTGACCCTTGAAGCCTTGGGAGAAAAAACTGCAAAGCCAGGAAAATGGCTCAAAGCTCTAGGAAATTGATATGCATCTTTGCCATTGCAGCGGACCACTTTCCTAGTATGCAAAGATCTTGAAGGTGTGCACCCCACCCTTCTAGGGAGGCATCTGTAGTGAGGATGAACTCCGGCACAGAAGGAAGAAAAGTGAGCCCGATTGAGACATTCTTGGAGCACAGCCACCAAAGCAGCGATTCCTACATAATTGGAGTTATTTTCACTAGGTCATCGAACGACCCCGAGATCTGTAGCCATTGACTGTCTAGTTCCTCTTGGATCGGCCTCATCCTTAGACGGGTGTGAGGTACCAACAGAACTGCTGAGGATAGTATTCCCAGGAATGATTAGATGATTCTCACAGAAGCGAACCGTCTTCTTTGGAGGTCTGATGCCAGAGAAATCCGACGTGATTGCCTTTCTTTGGACAATAATGCCTTATCCTGGATAGCATCCAACTCTGCCCCATGAAATTGAATCCTTTGAGAAGGACAAATAATTGATTTTTTATTGTTGAGGGACAGTCCCAAGGATTGAAATAGTTGAAGGCATGTGGACATTGCTCGAGAAGCCTGCCGAAAATAAGGAGCCTTTATTAGCCAGTCATCCAGATAAGGAAAAAGTTGTATGCCTTGAAGTCTGAGATGAGCTGCCACTGGGGCCAGGAATTTCATAAAGACTCTTGGGGCTGAACATAGATCGAAGGGGAGGACTTTGAATTGAAAATGAGCACCTTCCACAGTGAAACGAAGGAATTTCCAATGTTTGGGATGGATGGGGATGTGTAAGTATGCATCCTGGAGATCCAATGTTGTCATGAAATCTGCATGATCCAGAAGCTGAAGGATTTCTTGAAGCGTGACCATGCGAAAGGATTTCTTTTGAAGATACTTGTTCAGCTTTCTTAAATCCAGGATAGGTCTCCATTCTCCGGACTTTTTCTTTATTAGAAAAAAGCGGGAATAAAACCCTTTACCCACCTGAGAGCGAGACACTCTTTCTATCGCTCCTTTCGAGAGCATGGTTTTGGCTTCCTTCCTGAGAAGAGGAAGATGTGGAGGATGTTTCTTTAAAGATGGGTGAGGAGGCGGGATACTGACAAATTCCAGGTTATGCCCAAATTTGAGAATATCCAAGACCCACTTGTCTGTGGTCAATCTTTTCCAATGGTTGAGATGTCAGGATACATTCGGAATCCTGTAAATAAGGTGTGGCAGAGCTGCTGCAGGTGCTAAGAAGTCGTCACTGTTTTCTAGCAGAATCCCTGCCTTGAGGCTGTCGTCTTCTATTCTGCTGTCTATAAGCGGCGGCCGGAGGGTTTCTGTAGGACTGCTGTTGTTGCTGCTGTTGATAGTTATATCTTCCCTGATTGCCTTGGTACTGGTATCTTTGATACCCACCACGAAAGGAATACGATCCTCTGCCCCTAGATCCCCAAAAAGGAGTCTTCCTATATTGTATAGTACCAAGGGCTCTGGCAGTGTTAGTATCTTTTTTGATGTCTTGCAGAGCCTCATCTATGTGTATTCGAAATAACATATCACCATCGAATGGCATGTCCAAAATCTTTGTTTGGACCTCAGGGCGAAAGATGGTAGATTTCAACCATCCCCAACGTCTGCTGCTCCAGCTAGTTGACGAAAGCCCAAGGAGGCTAGGTCCACAGAAATATCAATTATTTCGGATGCAGCCCTTTCGCCTTCAAGGAGAATTTTCCTTGCCTCCTGCTTCTTGTCATCAGGTAAGTAATAGAGATATGGAGCAATGTCCAACCATAGTTGGCGGTCATATCTCCCTAGAATCGCCAGGGTGCTTGTAGCACGAACTGAAGCACCCACCATGGTGGTAAATCACTTACCAATGTTATCAAGGCGCCTCCCATCCTTATCCGGCGGTGCTTTAACAGGAATGGATGGATTCCGAGACTTGCGTTGAGCAGCCTGCAAAATAACGGAATCTGGTCTAGGATGTCCAGACAGGCAAGCAGGAGCATTATCTGGTGCTTTGTACTTTTTATCGATTCTAGGAAGAATCGCATGCACTGAAAATGGATTTTTCATTATCTTATTTCCTTCTTCCCAGATATGATCTATTATAGGGATAGACTGGACAGACGGACTTCCTACTCTGGTCTTTAAAATCGTAAAGGAAACAATCAGTTTGCTTCACAGATACAGGAAGATGAAATCGGATTGCTGCCCTCTCCAGAAGTGCATGAAAACCTCCAATATCTTCAGGAGGGGAATCTACTGCCTGAAGAACTGGTGAAGATGGTGTAGAAATCAAGTATTCATCCCATTCATCCACAGTCATTGGCGAATTTGGTAATTCCCCATCCTCTGCAACAGTATCGTCATCATCATCCTGGACTAAACGTTGCACAGGTAAAACATCCTGAGGTTCATTAATAGGGGCAGAAGAACCTGCGATCCGTAAAACAGGAGGCGTAGTAGGTTGTGTTGGAACAGGCGCTGCTGGTGGAAAACGTGCATTATAATCCGTTAACATAGCCGTCAGCTCTTGCATTAAGGCAATAGACATTTGCACCATAGGTTCCTGCTGAAATGAAGTCTCTTGAGGACGTCGTAGGGACTCGCAAGGCTCATAGTACTCTTACTCATCGTATTCATCCTGATATATAATCCGGAGTTGAGAAGGATTGCGTGCTGAGCTAAAATGTCCATCATTATCTGACTCCTCAAGATAGTGACTAGGAGGTAAGGGTAAAATATGAGAAACGCCCGGATAATAGTTTCTTGAAGATGGGAACGTCGATGATCATTTTGATGTCAAAACTGGTGTAATCTGTAAAAATGCAGGTCTTTTACGCTTCGACATCGACGAGATGTACATAGACGGTGAGTCAGTACCAGTCGAAATAGCCATAACAGAAGCTACCGTCGACGTTGTCCTCATCGATGTCGAAGGAAAAACTATCGTCGACGATGTTGTCGTCGTCGAAGCCGCTGCTGTCGTCGACGGTGGACTCGTCGACGGGAGTTGTATCGTCGTTGACGGGGGAGTTGAACCGCCGTCGACGGCGGAAGCGTCAACGGCATGTGTCCCGTCGACGACGAGGTAGGCGTCGACGAGAAATGACTAGTCGTCGTTGGTGACGGCGACGAAGCAGGCTATGATATCGTAGACGGTGCCGCCCTCGATGGAGCGATCGTCGACGACAGGATGTTGTTCGTCGACGAAGAGGAAGCACTCACCGTCTGAGGAGATTTCGTCGACAGGATCCTGATAGACTCAGAATGAGTCTTTTGCTGTTTTGAGGCAGTTTTCACTGAAATCTTTCCTTTTTCACCTCTGAAGAGAATGAAAGCTTCTCTTTTCTAGAGGAAGAGTGACCAGTCTGAGTGAGGCTTCTTCAAGGTCTTACTCTGTCGCTCAGGGGGATCATCAGATCTATCCCTCTTCTTGGTAAGAGGGGTGGTCACCTGGGGACTAACACTGCCATCCTCCCCTGAAACGACATTAGATGTAGCCTTCAACTTCTCCAGCCAAATCAGCAATTTTCCTTCTCTGTCTTTCAAAGTCTTGGCAGGGAAGGTTCTACAAATCCTGCAGTCTTTAACCTTGTGAGCTGGGTAAAGACAGTAAATACATTCCTTGTGGGGATCTTCAAAATGTAGTCTCTTCTTCTCACATGAAGAACAAGGCAAAAACAAGCTTTTCTTAGAAGAATCAGACATAGCTACTCACAAAGTTCAACCAAAGATGATGAAAACTGAGCAGAGCTCAGGGAGACTCCCTGTCACACGACGTGCAGTAGAAAATCTGAGGGTTTGCCTCTCTGTGGAGTGTTCTAAGAGGGTGCTGCAGCCCGATTGGCTGTGTTCCAAATTTGGTTCTTGTTACAAAAGGACTAAGATAGGCCAATGTAGTGACTTTGCTGTCCATAGTAGCCTATTATGTAATGTTTTTTATGACTATTATGTATATATTTTATTGTACCGCGAGATTCCCACCTCGTCGGCTGGGATGATTCTAAGCATGTGAATCTATGAAAGATACCCCAATACTGGATAACCTCAGTTATATGTCATTTACGGGGCTGTGTACCTCATCGCCCGGTGCTCCTAGCCACCCTCTGGTTCGTTGGTCATAGACTAGGGCATCTTCTAGTGCCAACTCCAACGCAGAGCCAGGGCCCGATGCTTCAGCCAGACGGGTAGTAGGCCCAGAAGCCCACAAACTATGCGTCCACTATATTAGGCTGCTGGCCACCTCCCTATCTTACTCTTAGTCTTATTTTCAAGCTCTACCAGCAAGCTACTTCACTTTGTTCCCTATGAAGCTCATCTAATGCAGATCTCTCTCATACGTTGTCATCCTGTGAGCCGCTTCAACTTTATTGGACTTGGGTAGTTGATCTACTTCACTGCATCATAGGGCATCTACTGAACAATTTCGTAGAACACCCGATGCTAGGTTTTTTCTCTCACCCACATTCAGGCAGTCTTGAGTAAATATTTAGACCAGACCCTCATACTGGCGTGGCATCGTATCACAATGAGGTGGAAGAACCCTTGAACGCCAACAATAATCTCTTGGGTACATAGAACTACCTCCTGGTTGGCGGCCAAGAAGGTTCACCCACAAAGAAAGGTATGGGTAGGCTTGTGCAGAATCCCATAGCGGAATACTGGGTCAGCCTATGGGAAGCATATACACAATCGATCAAGGACGGCATTCATCCCCCCCCTGAACGTCCCACTGCTGTAAGCTTATTTTTGGAAATTCTTCTTGAGGAGTGATAGACAAACTTGGCGGTATGGGTAAAAGACTATTAACATATTACACCTCTAGGCGGAGTACACTATAATCTTGATGATAGGGCTGGCAGTTCCTTATTGGGTAAAGAAACAACACAGTATGATATTCAGTATGTGAAGGAACACAATGCTAAAGGGTGGAATGGGGAGGGAGGTTTTTGTGTTGGGTGGATGGGCAAGAAAAGTTATTTTCAATAGTCATTTTGTAACTGAGCAGGGATAGGTAAATAAACAAAATAAAAGGCGAGTGGCATGTGTACTTTGGTATTACCTTAATATGCCATTTCTGCAGTAATCATTCCCTTTTTGTGTGTTCTGTAACCTATTCTATTGTGCCATTCACCAATAAAAGGATATTTTAAAAACAAAAAGTATATATATATGAGGGATGATGAAGGCTAAACTATGATACAAGTATAACAGTTTTATGATTGCATGGCATTTGAGCAATAAATGTATTATCTAAGTACATACAGATGGAATGATTATTACGGATATTTTATTTTCAGCGTGTAATAAGAGCTAAATGAACAGTTTCAATACTACAGTCAGCGGCTACAAATCAGTGCTCACTCTGAGAATAGAGCCAAGCGCTGATGTGCATAATGCTTACAAGCATGCTGTCTGCAAGTGGAAATGTCTCCTGTTGATAGCAAATAGAGATGTCAGTTGCAATATAGATGAAGATTTCATGACAAAGCTACTTCACGATTAATGCAGGATCTGTAGACTCTCAGGCCGCGCTCTGGGAGGGGTTTAAGGCCTACATCAGGGGGATTTGCATAGCCAAGCACTCTGGGGTCCTGAAGGCGCTGCGCGCTACCATTAAGCAACTGGAGGCACAGCTAGAGTCGATTGATGCTGAGGCGCAGCGTGGGCAGGCTGGGGACGTGTCCGCTAGGCGGCTTCGCCTCCTGACTGACTTCCGGGAGGCTGCGGACAGAGAGATTCTGTATCTTGGGAAGTACCAGACGGCGCGTAGATATGGTGAGGGAGACAGGCCGGGACGCACACTGGCGCAGGCTTTGAGGCCTCCGTATGGTAAATCCTTGATAGTTGAGGTGAGGGGCGTGGATGGCTCGCTCCGCACAACTCCCACAGAGATCAGAGACGAATTCCTGACCTACTTCTCCGAACTATACAAGACCAAGCTGGGGGAATCCCCAGCCTCTCGTGCTGCCTACTTGTCGGAAATCGCACTTATGTTCCTCGATAAGGGCATGCAGGAGTTCATGGCGGAGCCTACAACTGTGGCGGAGGTGCGCGGGGCGATTAAGGTGCTTCGCGGGTCCACAGCCCCCGGCCTCGATGGCTTCTCAGGGGATTTTTATAAGGCTTTCTCTGATCAGCTGGCGCCACAACTGATAGAAGTGTATGCGGAGGCTCTGGAGCGCGGCTCCCTTCCGGCTACCCTCAGTGAGGCGTTAATAGTCCTACTTCCAAAACCAAACAAGGACCCGACGTTGTGTAGTTCCTATCGGCCCCTCTCCCTTTTAAACTTTGACTACAAGATCCTGGCAAAGATAGTGGCCAACAGGCTCTCTCAATTGATGGAATTTATCATTTTGCCCGTCCAATCGGGCTTCGTCCCGCGTCGCTCTACGTCTTTAAATCTGCGAACGCTTTTCACGGTCCTACATAAAATTGACCCTGCCACGCCTGCGGCGGCGGTCCTCCTGGATACCGAGAAGGCCTTCGACACTCTAGAATGGCCTTTCTTTCTCTCCGTCATGCAACGTATGGGCATGCCGGAGAACTTCCTTGCTACCACGCGGCTTTTGTATAGCCGCCCCACGGCCCGATTGCGTATCAATGGCACGCTGTCCTGTCCCTTCTCTTTAACGCGTGGTACGCGGCAGGGCTGTCCACTCTCACCGCTACTGTTCATTTTGGCCATGGACCCCTTGATCCGACATTTCCAGGAGCGCCATCTCCACAGGGGTCTCCAGTTCCGGACGGGTCCCTTGCTTGCGTCCCTCTACGCAGATGACACCATACTGTATGTAAGGGAACCGCAGGTCAACCTAGCCCCCCTGATACGGGAGATCCTTCGTTTCGGCGCACACTCCGGGCTGGGCATCAACTGGCATAAGTCCGTAATCTTCCCATTAACCAGCAGCACCTCCCCATGGCAGTGCGAGTACCCGTTGGAGTGGTGCTCTGACTCGGTTCGGTACCTGGGCATACAGATCCATCTTAACACGGACGAACTTATCCGCCTCAACTATGGCCGCGCTTTGGACAGGCTGGAGACACAGGTGGAGGGCCTGAATTGCAATCATAAAAATGATAGTTCTCCCTAGATTTTTATACCTCTTCAATAATATCCCTGTCCCTATCACCGGGGCCTTCTTCTCCGCGCTGCGATCCCAGCTGATCAGGCTGGTATGGGGCGGGAAGCACCCCCGGATCGGTTGGAAGACCCTCACGCTCCCTCCTGATAGGGGCGGCCTCGGGGTACCGGATCTGTATTTGTACTATCTGGTTGCGCAATGTGCGCACGCCTATGCCTGGTACCACCCTGACGCTCGTATTCCGTTCCTGCGTCCCGAGGCGGATTTCGTTCTCCCGGGCCGTTTGGCGGCTGTGTTGCCAAAGGGGGTTCCCCGGGACCCAGTTGATATTCAAACGGTGTCCACCACAAGCTGGGCGTGGCATCGTCTTACTCACTATCTAGCCCAGCCTCTCCTCTACTCCTCTTCTCTTCCACTTCCCAACCCCGGATTGCTGTCCGGCACGGGGGAGGCGCTGGTTCAGCGTACTTTGACCAAGTTTCACCTTACTAAGATCGGAGACCTCTACCCTGGGGGCCACATATTTTCGGTCTCGGAGGAGGAGCGCTTCAGTGAGGCCACGTTCATGGACAAATTTGTCCTGCGCCGGCTTTATTGTGCGGCTCGTTCAGACATTGCGGGATTCCCTCTCGAGCCAGCATCCTTCGAGCCTCTAACTCTCCTCATTGACAAGGACTCGGGTGCCCATATGGTTTCTAAGCTTTACAAGGCATGCGCGGCGCTGGTTCCATGTGAGGATGGCCGATTGAGAGCGGCCTGGGAGGCAGATTTGGGTAGGCCGATCACAGATGACCAATGGACCGCTTGTTGCAAAGTCACGAACGCGATATCGCTCAATAGTCGACATAAGCTCCTCCATTATAAATTTCTTCGCCGCTGCTACATGACCCCAGCTAGGCTCCACGCCATTGACCCTGCGCGCCCGCACACATGTTGGAAATGCGCTGCACCACACGCTGACTTTGCACATCTGTCCTGGACGTGCCCCAGACTGCAATCATACTGGACGCAGATACATGAGATCCTTGGCGTTATGTTGGAGCTCACGCTGGTTCCCACTCCGGAGGTTGCGTTATTGGGCTACACAGTGAACTTCCCCAAGAACGTCCGCAGGCTAGCCTCCCTGGGCCTGCTACTCGCCAAGCGTGAGGTGGCAAAACATTGGGGCGGTAGAACGGCCCCCACGGCCGGGACATGGCTCACGTCTATGGCTTATTGCAGCACAAATAGCGAGATCTATGCCAGTCTCCTCCCTGCAGTGGCGCGTCCCAAAGATATCTGGGGCCCATACAAGTCCTATATCGCTAACCTCCCGAGCTCTTCCCCACCGCGACCCAGTTCCGGAATAGTGCCTACGGGAGTGGGGTAGCTCTGGTAGTCCTCCCTGTTGGGTATTGGGGGGATGTGCGCTCTCGGGCGGGCTGCATTGGGGGAGCTGAGCCGAAGATGGGGGTGCCCGCTGCACATGGTTGGTGTGTCCTGACTGCGTCATTCCCCTTTAGTGGACACGAGCGGATGAGACGGGTGGGCTCTGGATGGGGGGTCTTTCTATGGTCTGCTGCCATGATGTTGAACTGCTGTTTGTATATGAGGGGGGAGTGTAATAATGTATCTCCGCACTTGTTCCTAAATGTCTGCACAGCCGATATTCTCGCATTGTTATGTTTTTCAAAACTAAATAAAAAGTTTATAAAAAACTCAAAAAAAAAAAGAAAAAGATTTCATGACAAACAATTTATACATGAATGCTATTCTAGTGAAAAAATGCTAGCTGGAGCATAAGAATCCCAACTCAAAAGGTGTGATAAATAGAAATTATGAAATGAGCTAAGAGTGCACACACATTCAGTGTTGCTCTAGTAACAGTTTCAATTCATGACAGTAGATAAAAACTAATCACGGTATAAAGTTTTAATGCCTCGGTTTAAGTCTGGCGTAGCACAGAACAGAAAAATAACATGCATAATGGCACTTCTGCCTTAAGAAACCAGCTTAATGCTGACTTTTCAAAAAGGTACGTTTTTGAGCCCTTGGACTGCTAAGTACTTACCTTTCATGCCAACTTTATACCATTTTGGGCATTCAAAAGAAGGTTTTAGCTAGATAAGTGCATGGATGTATTCAGTACAATAGGTGGAGATGGATTAGTGTGTGGGTTAAAGTACAAATTTTGTGAAAATTAATGTGTACCATTTTATCATGTTTCATTTCAGTACAAGAACAATACTACAGAAACTGAAAACATACAAAGATAAACCAAAATATGAATTTTATTGCTCTGAAGGGTTTTTAAAGAAATAACATTATTAATGCCAATTATTTACAAAAGCAAATATTTTCTCACTTTTCCAAGAGTTCTCCAGTAGAGAAGACTGCAATGAACTACTCAGTCTGCATTTGTGATCAGAGTATATCATTGTATACTGTCAAATTAACAGACTAATGAAAATATATTAACAATTTTAAGTCCATATATTTCCTTGCGACACAAGTGTGATTTCCTAAAGTGTTCACTGTGCACAGAAATAGTGAGAAGGCTTTGAGGAAACGCATATATTGAAATAGAAATATTGACCATTTCTTTAAATAATTATGTTAATGTAGCATATTAATGAATTTCCAGTTTAAAAAACATACAAATTGCATGCACTGGTTCATCTGGAGCTGAAATGACACAAGACATGAATGTGTTGTATATTTAACGACAGGTACTTTATGGCGTTTTATAACTAAACATATCCTTTTTTGTTTGGTAGTCAAAAAACAAAAATAAATTGCATTACTTACTTTTGGACACATTTCACAATTTAGAGAGGTTGCAGTAAACTGTACATCGAATGCTTACGAGTGAGTGAATTTTTAAATATATACATTACAATTATTTCACAGAACACCAGTATAGTGTAAAGCCTAAAGTAAATGCCAAAGACTGAAACTGTGATGCAATATAAAATTCAAAGCAAATGTATAGTTACATGCAACGCTGATTTAAGAGCTATATTAATAAAATGTAAATCTTTCATGCACTGAACTTTTTGTAAAATCCTCAGGGAAATAACAATCTTATAACAATTGTAAATCACGTCTGTGTATTCTTTTGAAATACTTAAATTAAAAATATGTACAGAGCCTCTGTCACCTCAAAGACTGTGAAGACAATTATTGATGGAAAGATCATGGTTTTACTTTAAACTTCCATTACTTCACAGCTCCAAAATGGACCAGAGTCATAACTGTTGTGTAGCTATGAAGGAGATCATCCTTTACATCATTGCACTCACGAAGCGTAAAATTCCCTGTGACTATACGGTCGCATCCGATTTCACCATTTCCAAAGAAACCAAACAGAGGAATGCTTGGGAAAAACTTTCTAAATGCATCAGCTTCAACATTCCTTTTGACCTTATAATACTGGTAACCTCGACCAACACAGGCAAACATAAAGCCAAATGTGTTGTGTTCTGGGATGTTCGCTGCTTTGAGACGTTGCATTGCTGCTTCTGCTGTGGCTATGTCATATACATCCAAGCCCAAGAGAACTGTGGCTCCTTGAACCTGTGTCCCACTGATTGCCAATCCAACAATGCCAATGGGTTCATTGCCATGGGTGTTGCTGAAAAATAAGATCACCTTATATTAGAAAATGTTTGATTATTTTTATTTTAAACAGCTGAAGTGACTCAAGCGGAACATCATTAACAGTTTGCATTTAACTGACCAAATTTACAACAACACAAAAAAGTACCACACATGGATTTCGGCATGAACAGTCATTATCAAAGGATGTTATTTGGACTGCAGGCTCACTTTCAAACTATTGTGTGTCAGCATAATCCTTTTTCACTTGTTGGCATACCTTTTAATGTTCAAGGCTACCGCAGTGTTGCTTGGGCACCCCGGAGTACTCATCAATGAAGTTTCCTCCAGTGTTTTGCTCTCTGACTAACCACATAATAGGCTACACCAGGGCACTGCAAGGTTCGGAGGATAAATCGATTAGTTTTAGAATGAAATTAATCATTGTATTCTAATTTGATCCGTTCTGTACGAGTTGTTCACTTTTCATGGAATAAGCCAGCAGTAGAATGGCTCACTGGTTATTTCCAAGCCTCAAATGTTTAATGTATCAACAGTTTGTAATACTTACTGAACTTCCAGGAGAATTATCAGAACTATAGATCACATAAGATATCAACGATTGTCACTTCCAACATCAAGAGTATTGTCCATAAGACTGACACACTGGCTCAACCTATAGAAGCCTTACTGGATGGAGGCAGGCGCAAGAGTATAGAATTAATTCTGTGCTATATGGTCCAATGTGTTAAAAGGTCTGCACTCCATTCCTACTCTAGATAGTTTCCTGTGAGACCAACAATGCGAATGTAAACTGTCTAAATCTGCAGGATCCTTTTACTTTTCACAAGTTGGTGTACTAGCATGATGTTCAAGCTGAAGAGCACACCCTTCCCTGAAGCGGTGGCCACATCATATGTTAGTAAGCAATCGTCCTATCTGAGACCACAACCATATCTTCAGTGTTCGATTGGGAAGGATTGCCTTTAACAAATCATGAAATTAATTCAAAATGGTACTCCCTTTCCATGATAGTCAACTGCAGGCTCTCTAGCTATAAAACAGAGTTGTTTAATTACTTTCTGTGTTACTGCCTGGTGCTGCTGAATGCCCGGCGCACCCTGTTAAAACCACTTTTTTAGTGCACAGAATACGAACCTGCAACAAACTCATGAACTTTGTCTTCACTATGACTGAGCCATGCGACCTGGCGAAATTCAAAAAATACATTAGCCTAATAGAAGAACACCTTAAAAACTCAATGAGACTGGCTAGGCGTAGTCTGGAAAGATAAACCTCATTTTTGTTAGCCACCGATGGCAAGCAATTACCTCTCTTTGACTAGAGCAATATCTACGTGTCTCATATTAACGTCCGTTATCAATTTCTTTACCCATTGTCTTTTTATGTTTATTATTACTGAATCCTTTTAGAACATGACCACACAATTTGTATTTTACAGGTGTTTTAGTCCCCACTAAGCACTTTACTTTTCTCTTCTAAAATACATGGCCGCTGCTAGGTTCTCAGGCTCTCTTTAGAACACTTGCACTTTCTGGTTATCTCACTTACCCTGGAGTTTTGACCTGGCTAGCTCCTAGCCTTAGGCTCTACCTAGCTTTAAAAGCAACCCTTACAATAGCTCCTTTACAGGCTCTTTTATGCACTTTTTTGATTTTTTAATATATATTGCAATGATTTTAATCAATTATATAATAAAAGGAGATTGACTGACTACTAATATGATGTAGTGTGGATGTCAACCACTGTATGCATTAGCCAGACCTAACAATGGATGTGCAGGTTTATTTTAACACAAAATTTCCAGCTCTATTTTCAAATATTGTAACCATGATGACTGGAATTTGGTGGTAGCTGCCTTGCATTTAACTACTCTCGTACTAACTACAACAGACTCGTATAGATTGTGTCTGTATATATGTGTGTTTGTATGTGTATAAAAATCAAAGGTTCAAGCAACGTTCAAGTTAGGTGAATATGTCAGTGATAACATTAAAGTTTTCAATATATTTATTTTTTAAACACAGAAATTCACCAGTTATAGTTAGTAGAGCTAACTATAACTTGCGCCCCTCCCCATGCACTGCTTATGACCTCATTAATGTCATCACTGATACAGTAAGTGAAAATGTATACAGCGTGCAAACGTCGAGGCATCTTGGCACCAGGTGTTCCTGAAGCAAAACATAGGACTCTTTAATTCATGTTACTGGAGAAAAGCCAGGCTTTTACAGCTTTCTGAACAAGGAATGATTTGATTGGGATCTGAGTGCATTAGGCATAGAGTTCCGGAGTTTACAAGCTAGGAAGGAGAAACTTCTCCCTCCTCATCTAGCCTTCTTTATTGTGCGAATAAGAAGTTTTGTTGAGCCAGTTCTCAAATTCTGAATGGATGCATGACATGAGAATGTCTCTTGGAAGTGTGCCGGGCCTCTGGTGTGCACAGCTTTATGGACTATACAAAAAGCCTTCTTTCACTGAAAAGTAACTAGTGAAGATCCCTAATACTCTTCGAGACTGGGGTACATTTTGGAATTCCTAACAGCATACAGGAGGTTGTGTTTTGAAGAGATTGAAGCTCTGTAACAAGTGTTGCTGGACACCCAGATATAACACGTTACAACAATCTATTCCATATAGTACTATGGCCACTACCACAATTTTCTGCATTACCACCAGGATAAATGGAAGTACTTTCCTCAGAACTCCAAGGAGATGGAAACAAGTGGAAATAATTGGTTAATTTGATCTGAGAAAGTCAGCTGTTTATCAAATAGCACTCCCAGATTTCTTACTTTCTGAAACGGACATGGGAGAGTCCCGAGATGTGGAGGCCACCATGATCTATAACAAAATGAGGTGTTTGCATCCACCAAGTAGAATTACTTCTGTCTTTTCCGAGTTTAGGTTTAGGCAGTTTTCCTGCATCCCAGTGACAATGATAGTTAGAAAATGTTAGAATTTGCTTGCGAGTCATTGGCACAGGATACTGCCATGAATTCATATGACCAAATGAGGTTCGTCAAAGGGGTGACCTAAATATTAAACATTGTGGGTGATAGAGATAAGCCCTGCGGTACTCTACAAGGTATAAAAAATGGATTCGATGTAAAGTCTCCAAAAGACACCTTTTGCTCACTCTCTGATAAGAATGACTTATGGATAGTAAGGGCTGTGCCTCTAATCCTGATACTCTAGCCGTTTAACAAGCATGGAATGGTTAACTGTATCAAATGCGGCTGAGAGATCGAGAAATATTAGCGCAGCCCTCCCACCTTTGTCTACCCGTCTCCGTATCTCCTCAGGCATACTTCGTGCTGTGTTGTTGTCTCAAACCATGTTGGGAGGAATCCAAGATATTGTGCGCATCTATGACAGACATATAATCATAGGTAGCTCTACAAGCTACGAATAATAATAGAACAAACTTGAAAGTCCTTTCTTCTAATGTTTTCTGTTTTAAATATGCAATGATAAGAAGAAAAAATAGCAGTTTTAGGTAATTTTTGTGCTAGCTGAAGCATTAAAATGCAGGTCAAGCCAGGTAAAACAATGGCCAGTTGGCAATACTATGAGTTGGTTCCGGTTGTTGTACATGGGGCTAGATTTAATTGAACTCGCTAAGTTGGATAGATATTTATGGTGTTTGAACATAACTGGGCAGGGTTAGCTGGTTCAGATTGGGAATAGGGCTACTAGATGGGACTGGACAGGACCAGGTAGGTTCCGATGGGTGTTAATTGGGCGAGAATGCACTGGGCAGAGCAATACTTATTCTGGTGGATGTGAATGTGGCTAGAATGGCTTTGAACTGGCTGGGCTGGCTCTGATGAATGTAAACGAGGTTAGAGCACACTGAGCAGGGTAGAGCTGCTGGGTGTGTATAGGGATTGAACACACTGGGTTGTGCTGGCTGTTTCTGATACTATTATTGTAATTCGGATGGATTGGGTCGGTCAGGCTCCTTCGGATGGGTGTTAATGGGGTTATAATGGAACGTATAGTAGGGATAATGCATTTTTTTTTGGACATTTCTGATATTTAGCTCTTTAAATGGACTTCAGTGCTTTGTTTCCCTGGTGAGAAAGTGTCACTCAAAGTATCACATGTTGGGTAGTGAATGTCACTCAAACGCACTCAAACCATGGAAATGTCATACATAAGCAAACTGAAAACTTGCCAGCTATGCTAATAGACGCAAAACAAAGGGTTGAATTAGAAATTCATTTTAACCAGCCTCAGGGCATAGTCATGCCTCGAACATGGTCCTTTGCTCTAAATTATTTGTATGTAAATAAAGACCAAACATATAATTACCTGTTTTGATATTGCAGCCCATGTGTAAATATTTCCAAAATTAGACTTGTGTAGGGAGAGAAAGCCTCGATAGGCGATTCAAAAAGTTTTGAGAGAATACAGGATTTCGATAGGCTGCTGAAGATGTATGTAGTAGATGTTTCGCGTGACAGCCAAACAATTGGGGTAAAAACATTGTTACTGTCATGAATCGCATAGCACTCCCATCTATCTGGCATAAATACTTGAACTATCTCGTACGAGTCTGTCCCTCGCTACTGTGGAAACCACACATTCAAAAAGTAGAGAGTTTATAACCACTCCTTCTCTGGTCTTGCCCATAGAATAAGGAAAGCATTTCCTCCTGAAACTAGATCTAACCCTTCGAGCAACTCATTCAAAAGAGAAATAAAACGTTTGCTACTGAAAAAATACCTTCGACAAAATAGACTTGAAACCACTCAAACATCACTGGACTCCCAATCTACTAAGCAATTTTGTAACTTCATATTTATTATGTTTCTTTTCTCATTTGTACGCTTTAACTTTTTGTTATATGTACAGTATTTACTATTTGCTTCCAAGCTTGTTTAACACGAGTGCTTTTGTACAGCGCTCCGATACCTACATGGGTCACGTTCGCGCTGTATAAAACTCCTTAAATAAAATAAATAAAAATAAATCCAAGCTTAATTTTTGCACATATTGCTCTATTAATCAATATGGCATTAGAGGCCTGAAGGGAAGTATAAAATAGCTCTGAAAAATAGGAGGCTTCATTAATGCCATCACAGATAGAACTCTAAGGTGTAGAAAGCATGGGTTATGTGCAACACAGACCCTATACCATACACTTCACGGGTAGCGTAGTTCACATTAACAATCAACCACAGATCTATGGGAAAGCCTCATTGCTTAAGTATTCAGTCTGTATACAACTGTTGAGAGAAAGCCAAGTTCCTAAAAATACTGAACATTTGTTCTAAAGCAAACGCCCTACTGCGGACAGCTTTTATCTGTATCAAACCCCTTACAGCCACCGAACCAATACTGAGAAATGAAGTTGATAAGAGTAGAGAAGTCAGTATTGTAAACAGTATTCACTCTATGGAGAGTTTACTCTGTACCACACTGTACGCAGACAGTGGAACTTTGATGAGAAATACACTGCAAAGTATTAAGTAGTATCTACTAAGAACAGTGTACACTTTATGAACCGGCCAAGATACTGCAATATTTCGGGGGAGTGCACTCTCAGTGCCCGCGGTGCGGGGTGGACGGTGCAGACTTTCGACACATGTTTTGGTCCTGTAGGCAGTTGGGTGACTACTGGGAAGCGGTGGTAGATTGCTTGAACCAGGTCACGGATCGCTCCATTGCTCCGGAGATGGGGACCTGCTTGCTGCTTTGGTTCCCCCACACTCGTCGCACGAAGGTCACTAGCAAATTTTATGATCTAGGGCTGATAATGGCCAAGAGGGAATTGACTCTGCACTGGAAATCCCGGGGGGGACCCAACTTCCTGCGCTGGAGATCAGCACTGGCGCGTTGGGCGGGGGCTGAGGGCACGCTCAGGGTGCAACTGGCCCTCCGGCGAGATGACGAAAAAGCGCTAGCGACGGCCCGGGCATGGGAAGCGTTGGTGGTAGAGCTCCAGGGGTTGATGTCCGAGTCGGGGGAGGAGGGGAGTGGGTCTGATGGGGAAGTGGTAGTGGGGAGCGGGGAGTAGTCGAGGCGAGACGGCGGGCCCTGACCGCCTACACTTTGGGCTGGGCTAGCGGGAAGGTCCTGTTGGTTTAGGGAGAGGCTGGGCCCCTGTATTGCATTGACCAGGGGGAGGGGACACATCAAGAGTGGGACCGGGGTAGAAGATGGGGGCACACTGACAGAGGGGGGGGGGAAGGGACCGGGTGGGAAGGTTGAGCGGAGATGCTGGTATATGTGGGGTATTTCCTGAATGGGCGGGGATTGAGAGTTGATTGTTGTATTGATGTGTTGGAAAACAATAAAAAATGTTTCAACAAAAAAAAAACAGTGTACACTTTATGCAACATTTTGAAAAAAGACATTATTTGCTAAAAATAAGCAAGGTCTGTAGATCTTAAATATTATACTATCTGCAGCCTTCAAAGTGTGGTGAAAACGTTACAGGTAGCCCATCTTCTTAAGCAAAACAAGCACATATACATAGCTTAATAACTGGTGCACACAGCCTCCTATGCTACGTAGAAATTGTTATGCTGAGACGATTCTGTCTAATAACTGAAGGCCGCTTACAATACTTCATATAGTGTACGTAGAATAGTTACCCTGTTGCAAACGTTCTCTACAAAGCCAAAAAAAATGTGTGAAACATGCTGAACACAAGTTGTCAACTGTCACCTGCACACAGGGTTACCCGTCAATACAAAAATGTCTAATGTGTTCAATACTTGTACACAGCAATGATTTATTAGTAGCACCTGGATTTTGTAAACACTCACACACATTAGCTGGACATAGGGTGTCCAAAATTAGATAGTAGTACTATGGTAGTTATGCACCATGTAAATTATAAATCAAACTAACACACGTTGGACGATGTCATCAGTGATGTTATTTGAGATATTATACTTTAAAAAAAAATATATTTTTATTTTAGTCCTCATATGTGACAAAGGCAGGAGTCATAATCTGGGAATGGTTTAGGAACTGGGCCCAACATGACCTCCATGATCTCGAGCTCCTTTGACCAGCCTTCTTCAACCCTTATTCGAAGAGGATTTAAGTGGTTATCACCACTAACCTCGTCAAACTGTTGAATGTGTCCTTAATCCTAAGTCCTTAATTGGACTTTACCAGTGTGAATCAAGTGAATCTACAGCCCCTTCCCCCTTGTGAAGGTGAGATTACATAACATTTAAGAAAAAAGGGGCCCACATTATTTCTCTTTTTGTCAAACCAGACTGACAGTCAAGTCTGGCAGAACTTTTCCAACCCTCGCAAGAAGGTGGTAATTCAGAGACCCATTTTATGCATATTTTTCTTTGTGCAATGACTATTAGCATAAAGTCTAAGTGAGATCTGAGATATTCTAAATAATGTCACAGAACATGCCATGAGTGATATAACGTGAGGTCATAAGCAGTGCATGCCGGAGGCGCAAGTTATAGTTAGCTTTGCTAACTATGACTGGTGAGTTTCTGTGTATTTTTATTTTTTTTGTTTGAAATGTTAACGTTGTTACTAACACGTTTAGCTAACTATAACGTTACTTTAATCTTTGGTTATTTCAGTGAAATTTCTAAGGTTTGTTCTAAAACAAAAACAGGTCTTTTTATCACACCTAACTAACGGTACATTAAACTTTGTTTTTTTCAGTGAATTTCTAGTTTTTTTTTATGTCAAGTTCTATTTTATTACTATACGTAAAATCAACCTCCCGCTGTGCACGGCCAAAGGCCAGGCCCTGCAGCAAACCCCACACACAGGGCCTTAGGTTTTATAAAGGGAAGGGGGGTTCAAGTGCCGCCCCTTCCAGAGCCCCATTAGGACCTGGGGACCCCAGGGCCTTATGTTTTTCAAAGTGGAGGGTGGCGAAGTGACCCAATCACTCAGGGCCTTTTTACTTTTTCTCTCTAAGGGGAGGTGGCCCAAGTAGCCCTCCCTCCCAAAGCCTCATTAAGCCCTGGGGACGCCATCCCCTCAGGGTCCTACGTATGTTCAAGGGGAGGGGGCTGCGCAGCCCACCTCAACAAGCCTCATTAGGTCCTGGGGACCCTATCCCCCCAGAACCTTTTTTTAGTTAATTAAAGGGGGGAGTGCGTGGCCCCCCATCCCCGAGCCTAATTAGGCCCCGGGGGCCCCATCCGCCACTGCTGTTTTTTTTCTTTTTAATTAAAGGGGAGGGGGCCGCTTGACCCCCTTGCCCAAGCCTTTTAGGCCCTGGGGAACCCACCCCTAGGGCCACTACTCAAAATAAAGGTGAGGGGGTAATGCGCCCCCCCCCCCCCTCCTGAGCATTTTCCACCCACGGGGACCCCATTGTCTGCGGCTAGCATTGTTAAAGGTGTATGCCCTGGGACCTGGAGTCTCAGCCAGCTCTCTGAATGCAGCGGGAGCTGGCAATGCTCTCTCCCGCAGGGAGCATCTACTTATGCTGCTCCCTCTGGGTGGGAACAATGTTTTGATTGCAGGCAGGGAAACAGATCAAATGTCTGCTCCCTGCTGGCAGGAGCATTTTTAAAGCTATACCAGCTGGGAGCAGACCTTGTGTTTGCTTCCGTATATTGGGAGGTGATGAAAAAAAATTCTCCTGCTTGAGGTTTCCCTGCTGCCTGTAACAATACGGACAAGAAAACCATTATGTCCCGGGGGTAGGCCCCGTTTTGATTGCGGGCAGGGAAACAGATCAAGTCTGCTCCCTGCTGGCAGGAGCATTTTTAAAGCTATGCCCACTGGGAGCAGACTTTGTGTTTGCTCCCGTATGTTGGGAGAGAATAAAAAATAAAATGCTCCTGCTTGAGGTTTCTTTGCAATGCGGACAAGGAAACCATTATGTCCCGGGGGTAGGCCCCTGGGACATAGCTAGGAAGATGGTGGCGGGGGAAAGTGGGGGGGTTGTCCCCAGAGGCAATAATGGCTCAGGGAGGCCCTCGCCCTTTTAATGAGTTTAGCAGCCTCAGGGGTGTGCACCCTTGAGCCTGTGATAACTTAGGGAGGGGGGCCATGCATCCCCACTCCCCATATTGAATTATTTCTGCCCCAGGGTTGGGCTCCCTGGGGCCTATAATGGCTTGGGAAGAGGGGGTCATTTTGGTCTTTTCAATCCCGTGGTAACACAGTAGAAACTGCTGATTTCTTTTTTATTTTGGCCAGGGGCGGGGTCTTATAGGGTCTCCCCCATGAAGCCTAGGGGGTAGGGTATCCCTACATTGCCCCCTTACATCATTTCTTTTTTTTTTTTTTTTACATGTTCAGGACGGGGGACTAAGTCTGCCAGCAACATTTTTCTCATGTTGTTAGCAGCCAATCAGAGTGCTCGCTACTGTGAGAGTCAGACTCCAATACAAACAAGGTGGCCCTGAGGAAATAAAGCTCTTGGGCCAATCAGAATGCTCTATTTTTAAATCGGAGCTCCCGCGAAAGTCTTGAGAGACTCTTGCGGACACAACCATCCAGATATCTATATTTTTTTAACGCTCAATTTCTCAAAAACTACTGAACGGATTTAAACCAAATCACAAACAGCATAATCTGCAGACTAAGATCTACGTTCAGGCCAATCCATTCATCAGTTTTTGCTGTGGCCCTTCTTAAAGAAGTCTATGGAAAATGCCTACAAAACCAGAGAAATTCAGCAGTTATTGTTAGTGAGCTAACTATAACTCACGCCACACAATGCACTGCTTATGACCTCACATACTACATCACTCAAGGTCAGTGACATTACTGATGACACCACTGATGAAATCTCAAATGGCATCACTGATGACATCATCCAGTGACTGAGTGTTTTTAAAACATTTGTGTATGTTACATATATACCAAGATGTACTGGTGAATCAGTGGGTGTATGAGTGCCTGTTTGGATGATTCAGTGGGTGCGTGACTGACTGTATAAGTGAGTGATTAGGTGTGTCAGTGAATCTATGGGTGAGTGACTGGTTGTGTAAATGTCTGTATCGGCCTGTCAGTTGGTGGGTGTCTACATGGCTGTGCGGGTATGTGAATGGGTATGAGAGTTTCTGTATGGGTAAGTGCTTGATTGATTGTCTGAGTATCTCTATGGGTGTCTGTGTGGTTTGATGAGATGGTTTGCGACTGCCTTTATGGATGAGTGAGTGGGTGAGTCAGTGGCTGTATGGGTTAGTGAGTGCATGTGTGAGGGGCTGTGTCGGTGAGTGAGTGTGTATATGGCTGTGTCGGTGAGTGAGTGCATCTGCCATTGGTATATGGGTAACTGGGTATGTGAAAGGCAGTATATAATCATCATCAAAAAACCAAAAGCTTATTGTTTAGTTAATTAAAACCATAACAATCATTTATCACAATAAAACATAAAACATGATAAAAAGAGTTAATTGTCAAGAGAAGATTGACAGTGTTAAAACCATGAAGCTGATAGTGGTTAAAGCAACCACCTTCATTATCAGCAATAACTAAAGCTTTAAACAGGAAATGAATAGTATCATCTTAGATTAGTTCCTTTTTTGAGGGTCTCTTGTTCAGATCCTTGTGGCGAGAAGGATGATATGGTCATTTGATAAGCCAGTCTAGTTGTTCTGTCCCTCCGAGTAGCTCATGCAGACAGAAATATTAGGCTCATCTATAAAGAAATGTGATACGTTAAAAATCTGTGCAAAATCTAAGCAAGTTCCTCAGTGTTTGACGCAGGATGGAACCAAAGTCTTTTAATGGTTGGCAGTCGGCATGTGCAAGCTCGTTCGAAAAGGCAGGTTTATATAAGTGTCATCTCCAAGTGTTGCAGTTCTACAGGATACAGTCATGCGGGACAGGGGCGTCTCCATGGAGGATTTTGTGCAAATTATTGGCTCCCCCTGATGGTGATCCAGACTCTCGTATTCTGCCCGCTTCAGTGAAAAATTTGCCGACTTGTGCTAGGTCTGTTGGAGTGACAGATGTATATATGAATAGTATTGCTTCCTTGCATGATCTTATCTTGTATTGCATAAGAATAGGCCTCAGATACTTGCGTCTCAGTTGTGATAAGCTTGCGCAGCAGCATACGATGTGAGTGGCTGTTTCAAAGTGGTAATTGCACAGCCTTCATTGTTCCTGTGTCACGGCACAGTTGTTCCAGTGTGCCCTGTACTCCCTAATGGGTATAGTCCGTAGCCTAAATGATAAAATGTTCTTAAATACATGCTTTCCAATTGCTGCTCTCAGGTATGGTTAGCAAACGCAAGGTTTCGTGGGATGTTACAAGCTCCTCAGCACCTCTAAAAAGGCAGTATAGGTGAGTGATGGGGTATGTGAGTGACTATGTGTGAGTGAATGTGAGCGTATATGGGCGAATATGTACTTGTGTCAGTGATTGTATAGGTGAGTGAGTACGTGTTAATATCTGTGTGTGTGTAACTGTATGGGTGAGTAAGTGGCTGTGTGATTGACTGTATGGTTCAATGAGTAGGTGTGTGGGTGACTGACTGTGGCTGTACAGGTGTACGAGTGAGTATGGCAATAGCTGTGTGAGTGGGTGGATGAGTGGCTGTATGGGTGAGCAAGTGGATGTGTGGATCTATGAATCAGTGAGTGGTTATGTAAGTATTAGTATGGGTGTGTGAATCAGTTTGAGAATGGTAGTGTGGAAGTTGGAGTGGGTGTGTTAAATGTTATATGGGGGTGTGAGTGGGTACATCAGATTCTGTGGATGATGTAATCAGTGATGTCACTGACCATGTCATGAGTGATGTAATATATGAGGTCATAAGCAGTGCATTGCAGAGACGCGAGTTATGGTTAGATCAGCTGAAACCTGGCATAACTATAACGTACCTGTAACCTTTGCTTTTTTCAGTGAATTTCTATGTTTTTTTAAGTAGTAGTTGTGTTTGGAGAGTGGTGGAGAACGGAGCAGGCCTCCGACTAGCTCTCAGGGATCCCGCTGTGTAGGACTTACAGGAGATACCTGGAGGGCTTCCTGGCTACCAAAGGTCCCTCTGTAGTAAATTGGACTTCATCCCCCCAACCAGTAGCGCGCCAGGAGCTGCGCTGGCTAAGTGGCGGAGAAAGGGGGCATGGCCTTCGAAGACCTCTTAGCAATTCCACTGTGTGGGACTTACTGACGGTAATAGCAGGGGAAGCTGGGCCCCAAGGAAGTCCTTGGGGGCCAACTACCCCTCCTGCTACCTCCAGTAAGTCCCACACATTGGGACTGTGAAGAGGTTTTCAGTGGCCAAGCCCCCTTTCTACATCACTCTGAAAACGTACCTCCTTGCACATTACTCACTGGGGGAAGAAGTCCACTTTAGTCCTGAGGCCCTTAGGAGTAAATTGGAATTCATTCCCCAACCAGCAGCGTGCCAGAGGCATATTTGCAGAGAGGTGGAAAAAGAGGGTGGGGTGGCATCCAATTCTCCTCAGCAATCCCGCTTTCAGGGCCTTACTAGAGGTAACGGAAGGAGTTCCTGGACCCCAAGGACCCAGAGCATCCAAGGGGACTATATGCCCCAACTGGCAGTGCACCAGGCGGCGTGTTTGCGGAGTGGTGGTAAAGGGGGCATAGGCCTGTCCCTGGGGTCCCCATCCCCGGGGACAGTCCTTTTTTCAATGAGTGAGTCAAACATTGAGTGCGCCCGCCTCCCCGGGACAATTTCTGCCCTGGGGACCCCATCCCCAGGGCCCACGTTTTCTTTTCATAATTTAGAGGGAAGGGGACCAAGCAGCCTCCCTACCGGGCCGATTCCAGCCCCAGGGACCCCATTCCCCAGGGCCTGACCCCTTTTTTTTCATTTCTTTTAAACATAAAAGGGAGGGTGGCTGTCACAGGGAAGGGTGGCTGTCACAGGTGCAACTCCTTTCCTCCACCAGCAGTGTCTTCCAGCGGGTGCTCACTCCGGCAGTCCTCCTCTTCCTGGTTTGTTGCAGTATGCCTCTGGTCTTCGTGATGTCTCCGGCACAGTCGCTCTGTGTCCTGGGTCCGTCTTCTAGTGGGAGCAAGGATAGGCGGCGCAATCTTGATGGGTCATCCTCCCTCGTCTGCCCTCCACTAAGTTTCCCCTCCATCATGGGCTGGAATCGACCGCTGCTCTCTTTCCACGGTAAGCAATCTTGTCTGTCGTTAGCTGATGGGACGTTGTGCTTCAGAAAGACAGCTACGTGGCGGCAGAGCTGATGTGGATCACGTCCACCCGGCCATCTTGCCTAGCCACGCCTCTTGAAATGGTTTTTTGTACAAATTCACTGTTGAATAATACTAAATATCTGCAAATTATCACTCAATGTTAAAAAAAAAAAGAGGGTACAGTGTGAAAGCTATTATATCACACCACAGCTTGCACAACTAATTGTAATTGCACTTACTTTAAAGGTGAAAATTGTGTTTAGTGCAATTTCATTATTAAAATTACAGCACCTCATACATATTTCCATCCTTTAACCTGAACATTAGGGAATGTGCAGATCAAGTCCAATTTAGCCATCTATGTTTTATCATCAGATCAACTGCTTTTAAGTAGTGAATTACAAAACTGATGTATCTGTTGGTCCTGCTGTCTGTTTTTCAAGCTACTCTTTTATGCCATCTATCTACTGACTCCTCAAACCACAAAATAGAAGCAGTCTAGTGAAGTACATGTGGAGCCCCAATAAAGTGGCATAGAGGTAAATGAAGTGCTTTAACTACATTTTTAACCCAAATGGTATAGAATACAAAACCACACAATTTAACATAAATAGTCTAAAATATCAACTTCATAAAATTTTCAGCATTGCAAAATTATATCTTGCAATATTGAATAAAATCAAACTCAAATTCCATGAACCACATGCACTTAAATGACAAAGTAATTTCCTATTTAATCCATAGTCAAGGTCTTATATCCTGTTTTATATTAAATGTCTTTGGTGTCCCTTTTCTGAATCATATCCTATAGGTGTGAATTCATAAATGTACATGTAGCTCTTCATCCCCATTGATATTCAGTTCTTAATAGGAGGACTCCTGTTTCCTTAGTTCATACTCTCGATTTCCTCCTCTCTGGAACATTGCAACATGTTCGATACCATAATATCTCTAACATTTAGGATAATGTTGAAGTTTTTCCCATCTTTGGCTATAGGACAGCTATTGTCCTGATACTTGAGTGCTATCAAGTGCTGTCGAATTTGTATCTTCACCTTTTTAGTTGTACTACCTGCATATTTAGGTTGAGCCTAGTGGCAGTGCGCATGCACTGCTGGCTCTGCGAGACTGCTGTAGTAGAGTATGGGAAAGAAGCAGTGCCCACTCTCCTCCCATATTTTTCATTGGCTTGTGTCATTGTCTTTCGTAAATGCTGCCTTCGGATTCGTTAATAGGCTTGTTAGTCCCCCCTTAGCACGGACTTATCTTAATTTGTACCATCCCATGGCGACTGGCCCCTTTACTTCTGTTACACCGACCTATTATTTAGTCTGTAAGCACTATTTACTTTATTGAGTTTCTCTTACAGCAGGACGGATTTGCGCTGCTTCAGCTGAAACTGCTTGTGTTTTTTTAAGCAGCACGGCCACCCCCGTACCACCGTCGCCTGCTTTCAATCACTTTAACCTGGCATTATCTTGTGTCTGTTTCAACCCCCTCTAGTAAAATGGATTTAGAAATGATTAGCCAATTAAGTCATGAGATTTCCAGGTAGCACATAATCCTGTGCTAATGGGCTGAAGCTGACAACAGCACATCTGTGTTACATGTCATCTGCAGAAAGCCCCCTGACGGGTTGTTTCAAAAGCCTGTTTTATTAACACCACCACCAATACCACCACCAACACCACCACCACCAATACCACCACCAATACCACCACCAATATCACTACCACGAATACCACCACCTCCACCAATACCACCGCCAATACCAATACCACAACAACCACTAATACCACCACCACTAATACCACCACCATCAATACCACTACCACCAATACCACTACCACCAATACCACCGCTACCAATACCACTGCCACCAATACCACAAATACCACCTGCAATACCAATACCACAAATACCTCCTGCAATACCACAAATACCTCCAATACCACCTGCAATACCACCACCACCAATACCACCACCAAATACCACCTCCACCACCAAATACCAACACCAATTCCACCACCACTAATAACACCGACCACCAATACCACTACCACCAATACAACCACCATCAATACCACCACTACCGCCACCTCCAATACCGCCACCACCAATACCACAACCACAACCACAACAACCACCACCAGTACCAACACCACCAGTATCATCAACCCCACCACCACCATCAATACTACCACCACCATCAATACTACTACCACGACCAATACCCCCACCACCAATACCACCACCACCAATACCACCACCACCAATACCACCACCACCAATACCACCACCACCACCACCAATACCACCACCACCAATACCACCACCACCAATACCACCACCACCACCACCACCTCTGCGCCTCCTGCTCACCAGTAATAGCAGGGGCACAGTACGAGGCCGGAGCTGCAGCCGAGACCATCCTACCTCCATGCCTTCCATAAACCACAGCCCACCCTGCACTAGGAGGTGAAGTCAGGGCCCTACTACAGCTGGAGTGTTTTTTATTAAGCCAAAGATAGCAATGACATTACGCAATGCCACACTGCACACTCAAATCACAGAGAAGGCAGTAAGAAGCCCCCCCTCCCAAGCCGGGACAGTGTAATCACAGAGCGAAAGGTGTTGGAGAGCTTTTTTAGTGTTTATAGCTCAGATCATATGGAACTCTCACTTCACACTTTGTTTCTGTGTAATTTACAACACTTACACATCTTCTTCACTGCACTATTTATCACTACTTTGAAGTCGTCGCAGGCCGGTCTGTCTCTTCCTCCTATATTTACAATCTAACAAGCGGTCGAGAAGGCCCTTTATTGCAATGCAATAGGTCTTGCATTTGCGAGAGTTTAAGCTATTAGTATTGCAAATGACAATGCCTTTTATTTAGGTTTTGAAACCCAAAACATAAATAAAAGGCAGTAATTTATAATGCCAACAGCTCAAACTCGCGTGAATGCGAGACCTATTGCATTGCAAATGCTTGTTTTCTACAGCTGCTCCACTCCAACACAAACTACGAACACTGTATCACAAGTGATTCTTTCATCAATATATTTCTGCCTTCCATTGTGGTGCAGTACTTCATATTTTGTCTAATCATACATACTTTGCAAGTCCTACAATTTGCAAAACCCAGACTTTATTTTCTCAAACACATCGTTCATTCTTCCTTCAGATATAGGAAGGTTTATGTCAATAATTCCCATAAATTATCTGTTCTTCTGAACGTAATATGTGGGTGTGATCCTATATAGTCCTTGATATCATCATTGTGCATTAAAACATTCCAGTTTCTCGATAGGAGTTCTCGTATCTTTTGATTATAAGTCGTGCAATTCATGAAAAATCTACAAATATCTTTGTTTCCCTTAACTGTTTCTGATTGGAACAATAATTCCTCTCTTCTTTTGTTTCACCCTGGCATACGCATTAGATAGCACACTTCTTGGATATCCCCTTACAACGAATCTAGACAAATTCTGCTTCTTGTTCAAAATCTTCGTGAGATAAGCATATTCTTCTTGCTCTGTCAAGCTGCCTAAAAGGTGTGCTCCATTCCAAGGTTTTTGGATGTTCACTGTCAGCAGGTAATAGTGCATTAGCTGCAGTTGCATCTTCTTATCCTAAGTATAAGTCAACTGAAAATTGTTCTAATTTGTGTTCAATTCATTCAGTAATATTTTAAGGTTCTTTTCACCAGCGTTCCATATCAAGAAGAGATAGTCTATGAATCGTGTCCATAATATTACAAGATCCATGTATTTCTCATTTTCCTCTGACCAGGCCATCTCGTTTTCCCACCACACCAGGAACAAATTCCCAAAGGTGGGGGTAAAGGAGGTGCCCATGTCTGTACCCTCCCACTGCAGGCATAGCTCCTTGTCAAATATAAAGACATTATGTGCTTGACAACACCTCAGCATCTTGATGATCATTTGTGTATGCTGGAGTTCAGTCAGTGGACGTGATCATAAGAAACACCGACATGCAAGAATCGCCTGCTCATGATTGACAGAATTGTACAGAGAAGTAATGCCCATTGTTAACATGATATAAGTAGTTTTCCATGGTATACCATAGGTTTTTCGTAAAAAGTCAGCTATACCCTTAATGCATAAACGACATATTCCGCTAAGAAGAGACCCAAATAATCAATGAATTCTCCAATAGTGCCTCATTGATATCACAATTGGTCTACTGGGGGAAAACAATCTGGAGTTTGTGAATTGTATGAAGGAAATATATAGTGGACATAACTGCATGGTCCATTTCTTGATAATTGTATTCATCTGTTTCCAGCAAACTCTCCTCCTTCCATATTTCTAATAACTGGTACAGAAATCTGACAAACAAAGATAGTCAAAAGTGACTAAATTAAACATCTGTATCTTATCACGTCATATAAACGTCATATGGAGCATTTAAAAGTGTTGCAGCATATTCAGTGTTCAAAATCCCTTCATAGTGATCTTTGCCATGACCATTTTCTTATCTTAAAGTGTTTTGCTGCCAAAGGGACATTGTTTGTGCTTTAGGCAAAATATCCGCATGCACTAGTAATTAAAGCCACTACAAATTGAGAATCTGGAGGACATAGCTAGCACACTTCCACTTGAAGGATCTGGTTTTGGAGCAGACTTCTAGATCCCAGATTTGATCATTAAATAGGAATCAATGAGGATACTTATGTAAACAATCACTCCTAGTCAAACCCTTCCCTCCTCTAACAAGGTCAAACATGAATTTGGGAAAAAACTGTGAGATCATGGAACTGGTGTCATGTAAAAGAAGCTATTAACAAAGGAAGATAAAGATTTTTGGCTCTGTGTGGCAAATTGAAGAAATCCACTTTTGTAGTAAAAAAGTGTGATTCATATTTTGCCATAATATCTAAGCCAAATGATGTTGAACAGGTTCACATTACTGGAGGAACACAAAAGGAGATGTGGATTAGGAGAGTCTTATGATTAATGAGGAGAAAACCTTCAGATTAATTCGCGAATACAACATCTTCCAGGCACAAGGCCCAGAAAAGATTCCAGTAGCCGCATGTCAAAGTACCCCTCTGAATGGTCAAATTTGCTCTGTGTTTAACTAATGCTTTCTCAATGCCAACATTCCGCAACCATGGCAGGGGAATCACACACTTACAATATATAAAAGGTATCCAGAAACATTTCTGAGAATTATAGTCAAAAGTGCTGTTGACAAATTTGCAAGAATGAGTTAACCTTGCAAAGCCGAACACCACAGATCAGTGTGGGTTAAGCGCCAACTGCTCAACAATGACAACAGTCTACCTACCGCTTATTATGGACAAATATCACCATTAAAAAAAGTGAGATTACTTTGCTATTATGGATTTATCTAGCCTACTCCACAGAGTTGATCACCACAGACTTTGGATCAAATCAGGGTCTTGGGTCATCTTTAGCTAGTTTACTGAAAGTAATAACAGAGTTATCAACAGAATTGGAAGAGTATTGACACAGTGCCAAAATGAAAATATCTCTAAAATAACTGTTGTTGATTAGTTAAAATAGGGGTGCTCGTTTGCACCCTTGCTGTATTCATTATACTTAGTAGGTCTTCATTAACCTGGTGAGGCTATGTTCCTTATTAGATTGCTACATGATTGTCCTCATATGCCAGAAGATACAAATCTGGCCTTCCCTGAGATGAGTTGAAGAAAAATTATGGAGAGCCTGTGTGTCATCGAGAACTAGAATTTCTACTAAGGCTATCCACCTGAATTCGAGGATGGTGAGATTATTACACCTGGGGTACACTATTGTGATTATGGTTTCCTATATATCAAGACCTTCCAGACCTACTGTAAGTTTATTATGCATGATTAATTAAAACCGTTGCATACACATAATAAAATTCTGTAGTAATACAATCAGTAAAAACAGTGTTTAAAAGGTCAAAGTGCATTATTTTAAAACTCACACTTGGACTTGCGCTCTTCAACAATTCTAAAGTGCTTTGTGCATCAGGAAGAGCTGGACTAATGGGCGCTGTGCCAATTTAAGCAACCATCGTTATATGTTCTATTAAAATGTACATATTTTTGTGCTTACAATCTTCGTCAGTGGCAAGAGCTTGCAAGGACAAGCAATGGTGACAGACCGGTCCAGCTATTTTTTATTTAGCCGATGTCCACTTGGATGTTTAAGTCTCACAGTTAATATGTCAAAGAATGTTGTAAGCCAGCAGTTTAACTGTGTCTCAGCCGGGTTAAAGCACAGTTTTACTGCCTGCCTGCAAGTCCTGATGCCGATCTGCTTAAATATTGGTCGAAGTAGGGTTCTTCCTATGTCCTTTAAGTTGGGGCAGATGCAGATGACGTGCACCAGATCTTCATTCCCTCTTTCGCATAAACAGCAGGACTGCGGTCCTGATCTCCTTTCCCATGGCGGAAAGTGTGGAAGGGTCTGTAAGATGCCCAGTTGCAACTTATTTTTCTTTTGTCCTTGTTTTGACTCCCACTTTCAAGTAGGATTGTGGCTTGACAGCTTCATAGTCGCTAAGCACTATCCAACCATGAGCCCTTCTGGCTAGTCTTACCTTGTCTTCTAGAACGGATACCATTTTTTGAAATTTTGAAATTCTGGTGGTCTGTGGGTGTTTTCCAAAGGTCAGTCAGTCCCAAATGCTTTAGGGAGTCAAACAGGTACTTCCTAGCAGGTGATTTTTCATTGTGAGACGGCTCACTCCAAAGGTGCGAATTTTACGAATGCGCCTCTGCGCTACGTATCTTGTGCCAGCTTTTTATGTACGCGCCTCTCCTTTCCACTAATTGTTTTTGAAGCCCAAACTCTAGGCGTATTTGGGCGGGTGGGACATATTTGGGGAGGTGAAAAATAGCTCTGTATGTGTTGGCTATTACTTTGTCCAATGCCAGTGCGTCTCTCCCTTTTAACGATTTACTCCCATACGTTAGTGCTGGTTGTTGTTTTGCACGTATCACCTGCAGTAAGGGATCGAAGGTTAGGTCGGGCAGCATTTTTTCAGGGGCTTCATCGCTGGGTAGGTCATAGTGCCCGTCCTACGTAGGGATTTCAGACCTACTGAAAAACCCAACTCACGCCAAAGGACAGACACTACTAGTTCTTACTAATTTAATGGATTCCTTGTCCTCATAATTCCAACATGCTCCTAAATACTTCCTGCTCGCAGCTCAAAATATGGTTTAGCTTTACCCTCAGCTTGCTTTTGTGCCAAAAATTCAAGTTTGATCTTAATCATTATAAAGGCTAACTCCAGGCTGTTGTTCAGCTGCACTAATCATAAAGCATTTTGATCTGTGAACAAATATGCTGTCTGAGCAGAGCGTTTTAATGCATTTTTAAAACGAGTGGCATTCAAGATAGAAAATGCTTGTAGTCGGGCCCCATTTACTGTTGCAACAAATCAATTAAATATTTGTACATGCCCAACCAGGACACAAATCATGGCTTAGTTTCATGCCCTGCTCCACTTTCAATCCCCCCGCAAAACAAAAAAATTAGCACTGTTTATTAGTAAACAAATATCTACATTTTCTGGTGCCTTAACACTGTTTGATCATGACAGGGTTTTCTATTGGGTTTACATTTTTTATTCTTTTTTAACATTATGAATTTCAATTTTATAGAATTATTTTATTTTGATAGAGTTTAACGTATATTATAATGTAGTGAATATTTTATTTCCTGTGAAATCAAGTATAACTAATAATAAAAAAAAAAAAGAGGGCACACTATGAACCTCAGCCAGTGAAGAAATGCTGCTATCTTTATAAGCCGGGTCTCCAATTTTTTTTGCTATTGTGAGACAGCATATTAAGTCGCATCTAACTCTTGACTGCCGTTAGACAGTTGACAAACATACTGTAGGTGTTGACAATATTCCCTATCTGCAGAGTTGCTGCAATTTGTTTTTGCCTTTTTACTGAACCTCTCTCTGCTGGGTATAGAACTCTGTGCACGTCACCCCTGCTAAACAGAGGCAAAGAGCCTCATCCTCATTTCAATATAGTTCAATTGGTATACTCCTGATTGCCATATTTAACATACCTATAAGTCCCTGGTTTACAGTAGAAGGTGTACCCATGGCTTGTAAGTTACACGTCACCAAGTGGACTGCAGCACCCAATGTGCCATCCACTATAGTCTCAATGGCAGCATGACTGCAGACTGTCAGTAGTCCCCCGGCATTGCTGGTTTTGACTGCAAATTCGGACGGCCAATGTAACATCATTTTGCAGGGGTAAGCTTTCCATTAAAAAAAAGTATAAGTAAGGCTCCCAGTGTTCCATTTTTGCCGATTTCTACAGATAGACAAAAAAACAACTATTTTCCATCCTGTATTTATTTTTTAATACGGAAAAATAACAGATAATAGGTTTTCTTTTGGACGATTCTCACTACTATCAATCATGAGTGCTTGGTCAATAGCTGTGCAGACTGACAGGAAGGGGAGCTACAAATATATATATATAATTTTCTGATAAAGATAAAACAGCAAAAGTTCAGATGCTTAAGCTGTCCTCCTGACGTGCTCAGTGTTGATGAATGTGTCCTGTATCACTTCTCCAGAACCTTGACCACACTGCGCGCATTCTCATAGGCGAGGCCGGAGAAGCGCTTGATTTCTCCACACCCCGCTAGGTGGCGAATGGCAGGCTTACTGATCTCTGGATGTTGTCCTGAAGCACCTTCCTGTGCCTCCTGGTGACCCTTTCGCCAAGGCCCTTTCCTCCTTCACTGCGTACAGAAGTAAGAAAGGAAATGCTTTCAGATGGCTGTATTGGGGGGAGGAGAGGTGGCGTAGCCAGCGAACAGGTGGGTTCCTGTTTGAGAGAGCTCGGCTCACCCAAGCAGGCAATCTGCCAGAAACCGCAGCTCTCCGGACTCATCGACCAGGGATGAGCTCTGCAGGCGGCCAACACTGCTCCGAACGGCCCCGGAGCAGCGGCGCACAGTAAGCAGCTAAACAGCTGCTGAACAGAGGAGAGGGGCAGGACCGCTGCAGCCGGGGGTGAACGGGGCCAAAGAGAAGCCAGGAAGCAGGCTCGCTGTGTGAGTGTACCTGCGTAACCGCCCACCATCAATGAGGTACGGGGAGCGGCCCAGCGGCCCACCCGAGGGACGTCTCCTCTACTCATCCCCGGTCAGGGAGGACTGGGCGTGGTACACTGGACAGGGGCCCACGAGTGACGCCAGTTTGGAGAGTCTGCATGGCGTGTGATGACTCCGTTGAGGCCCTGGCCGCACAAGTGAACAATGGAGGAGGTGCCCCCCGGAGGTTTATGGAGGCCCGGGGGTGAGTGGCCCTATAGAACCACCGCTGAAACAGCTGAGCCTCCGCCAAAGTCGGAAGGGCCTACTGGGTCGTGAGATGAGACCGTGGCTGCCTGGACGCCAGTGAGTGAGTGAACACTGCGGATGGCACAGATTGATCGGGTCGTGGCCATCACTGTTTGGCCTGTCTGATCCCTGCATATAGCTGTGCCAACCCTGCGAAGGGGCATGGGAACAATGGAGGCCACCTAGAGAGTTGCTGCCAGATGAGTGGGGTCCAAAAGGGATCCTTGCTATAGGCACCTGGACCTGTGTGAGATACAAAGCTGTCACACTCACAATAAGAGTCTCCCCCCGCTAGGGTCTAGAATTCAGTGTGGACCTTGGAAATTTGAACGAGACTGGGTGCTGACCCTCTGCGGGGGTGAATCCAAGACACTAGAAGTCACCAAGGGCAATTTATTTTCCTTCTCTAAATGAGGATACCCCAAGTGTCTGGTGGAAGCTAACTCACATCGGGCGGCGCCTGACGCTCAGTGGGGGGTGGGGGCAATCGAGCTTTGGGGCGGGAGAGAGGTGACTCAGCAGGTTCAAACAGAGGGGTGCCCTTAGCCAGCTGCAACAAAACTCACCTTTACTTTGCTTGGGCTTCACTAGCCCCTCTCCCCCCCAATGCCTGTGGGGGCCGTAGAGGGCCCCCAAACTACCACAAGATGAGGCACCGAGTTCTGTACAACCTCCTAGCGTTGACCAGGGGAGACACTTATAGAATCCGCTAACCTCTTCTACACAAGGTGTGGGAAGTGGGGCACAGCTAGACATGTAGAACTGGGCAACCCGCTCGACTCCCAGCAGGTGTGACTACTGGTCCTCCGTGTCAGGGGAGGCGGGCGTCGCTGGGTGGACCCCACTCGATTCATATTGACATTGTAACAAACAACGATCCCCTCTAACTGTACCATGGCAAGAGACAAGCCGGCAGATGCCGCTTCCAAAACAGAAAATCAATAAATTATCCAAACACAGTGCTCCTGCTGGTGAGGCCGGTGCTGCTGGGGGCGGCCCCTTGTCAGATTACAACGCACAAACATCTCCCATACTGCACGCAATTCAAGCCCTCAAGGTCACCTTGGAAGGCAAGATAGGGAACTAAAGGTCGACCTGGCGTTAATCAGACAAGGCCTTCAAAACACTACTCTGAGTCACTGAAGTGGGGGGCAAGTTGCCTGAGACTGAAAATGCAGTTAAATTCCATGAAGAACACTTGGTGACTGCAATGCCTAGTAGGACGACTGGAGTCCCGCGCCAACAGAAGGAAGGCCTAGAAGCAACAATTTGCGCATGGTAGGAACCCCCGAAGGAGATGAGAGGACCACACCTACCTAGTTTATGTACGACTGGTTGCTGAGTTGGGTCCCTATGGATGAGGTATGGAACTGCTTTCATCATAGAGCAGGCACATAGAATTTTGATAGCTAAATCCCCAGTGGGCATCCCTCCCTTGTCCATTCATCGTGCGGTTACTCAACTATGCTGATTGGGTCTCTGTTCTCAGGGCAGCACGCAGGGCCGACTAGCTGTTCTATCCATCCTCCCCTATGATGTTTTTCCCAGATTATACCCTGAAAGTGCAGCAGCAAAGGCACTCCTAAGAAGCAAAGCAAAAACTGAGGGCCATGGAAATCACCTACATGATTCTGTTCTCAGCTCGTGTAAAGGTCATCTTACAGGGCAAGTTCTTTTTCTGCACCTGCGCGCCATGAGAGGTATTTGACCTGTTTTAATTACATTTTGGCAGTCCACTCGGCACCCCTTTACATTGTCCTGCTCCCTGCTGACGAGAGGCAACTACCTCGAAACACGTGTCCAGGGATGGCTAAATGCAACACATACTTTTTTCTTTTTACACATCGTGGCATAGGCGTACCCGCCGTCGCCACTACATTCACCTCAGTCCTTTGGGGCAACTTGCTGGTGTGACGAGCAGTGTGCGACCAACTTGTGTTCAAATTATTACGGCTCCCGTGAGCTATCGGGCTGACGAGCCCTGGTTCTGCACCTGCGCGCCATGAGAGGTATTTGACCTGTTTTAATTACATTTTGGCAGTCCACTCGGCACCCCTTTACATTGTCCTGCTCCCTGCTGACGAGAGGCAACTACCTCGAAACACGTGTCCAGGGATGGCTAAATGCAACACATACTTTTTTCTTTTTACACATCGTGGCATAGGCGTACCCGCCGTCGCCACTACATTCACCTCAGTCCTTTGGGGCAACTTGCTGGTGTGACGAGCAGTGTGCGACCAACTTGTGTTCAAATTATTACGGCTCCCGTGAGCTATCGGGCTGACGAGCCCTGGTTCTGCACCTGCGCGCCATGAGAGGTATTTGACCTGTTTTAATTACATTTTGGCAGTCCACTCGGCACCCCTTTACATTGTCCTGCTCCCTGCTGACGAGAGGCAACTACCTCGAAACACGTGTCCAGGGATGGCTAAATGCAACACATACTTTTTTCTTTTTACACATCGTGGCATAGGCGTACCCGCCGTCGCCACTACATTCACCTCAGTCCTTTGGGGTAACTTGCTGGTGTGACGAGCAGTGTGCGACCAACTTGTGTTCAAATTATTACGGCTCCCGTGAGCTATCGGGCTGACGAGCCCTGGTTCTGCACCTGCGCGCCATGAGAGGTATTTGACCTGTTTTAATTACATTTTGGTAGTCCACTCGGCACCCCTTTACATTGTCCTGCTCCCTGCTGACGAGAGGCAACTACCTCGAAACACGTGTCCAGGGATGGCTAAATGCAACACATACTTTTTTCTTTTTACACATCGTGGCATAGGCGTACCCGCCGTCGCCACTACATTCACCTCAGTCCTTTGGGGCAACTTGCTGGTGTGACGAGCAGTGTGCGACCAACTTGTGTTCAAATTATTACGGCTCCCGTGAGCTATCGGGCTGACGAGCCCTGGTTCTGCACCTGCGCGCCATGAGAGGTATTTGACCTGTTTTAATTACATTTTGGCAGTCCACTCGGCACCCCTTTACATTGTCCTGCTCCCTGCTGACGAGAGGCAACTACCTCGAAACACGTGTCCAGGGATGGCTAAATGCAACACATACTTTTTTCTTTTTACACATCGTGGCATAGGCGTACCCGCCGTCGCCACTACATTCACCTCAGTCCTTTGGGGCAACTTGCTGGTGTGACGAGCAGTGTGCGACCAACTTGTGTTCAAATTATTACGGCTCCCGTGAGCTATCGGGCTGACGAGCCCTGGTTCTGCACCTGCGCGCCATGAGAGGTATTTGACCTGTTTTAATTACATTTTGGCAGTCCACTCGGCACCCCTTTACATTGTCCTGCTCCCTGCTGACGAGAGGCAACTACCTCGAAACACGTGTCCAGGGATGGCTAAATGCAACACATACTTTTTTCTTTTTACACATCGTGGCATAGGCGTACCCGCCGTCGCCACTACATTCACCTCAGTCCTTTGGGGCAACTTGCTGGTGTGACGAGCAGTGTGCGACCAACTTGTGTTCAAGTTCTTTTTCTTCGACACACCCCTGAGGTGATCTGGGACTGGATAGAGGAGTCCCCCACATAGCACATCGGCGATCCTTCACTCCCGAGGGGGTGGGGGGAGGTCATGGAGGGCCTTCGAAAGAATGGCGACCAGCTTTGAGGAAAAGACTGCGCTGCAGGGAGCGGAGTGCCCAGTCCCTGGGTACTGAGTGCCCCGGCATATAAGAAGACTCTGCTGTACTGGCAGACTAACCTGTCGTACAAACTGACAGCAACGATACCTTACAGGTACCACCAGACACTCCGTGCAGCGATTAATTGGACACAGGCTGTGGGTGCTTAGTAGTATGAACCATATCCGCATGTATGTATCGCAACGTTTTTAGTAGGGTCTCTCACATTTCTTTGAGTTGGCGATGGCTTTAGTTGGGGGGTGGGGGGGGAGGAGGGAGGTTAGACGGTAGGGGTGATACATATCACACGTTAGCCCTGTTGGCTTAGGTCCCTAGTAGCATTACAACTGTAACTTCCAGGTCAATAGATATGGGGAAGGTTCTGGGGTATTGTTTCTGATCTTTTTTCAGGTGGTGGTAGCGGGTGCGCAGCAGACACACGAGACGCTTATACACACCCACAGACAGTTAGAAATGGCTGATTCATCTAATAAGAAGGCTAATACGCAGAGGCATGTAATCCTAGGTACGCTTAAAGTCATTGCCTGAAATGTTAATGGGATGCAAGACAAAATCAAGAGGGGGAGCAGTTCTAAAAGCAGCTTCATGGACCGACGCAGACATAGTGATGCTTCAGGAAACCCATTTACTGGGCAATATGTGCTCAAGTGTACCACTCAGAATTTCACAGGTGTACCGGGTACGGCCATCTTAAGCAAAAGACTCACATTCTTGGTTGTCTCTAAGTCAGGATTCTCCAAAGTTGTTCCTGGAGGGCCAGATCCATGCCAGATTTGTAAGATTATTGCATTTATCAAAATGGAGATATGATAAAAATGTGGACCGACTCTGGAGAACCCTGCTCTAAGGTATGGCACGATGGGTTGGTCCAATGAGTGGCGGTAACAGGCACCTTACACGGTCTCCCAATCTCCTTGATTTGTGTGTATACCACTCCACCCTCGACATCTGATTTTTTTGGCTAAACTGGGCGACTTCATAATGGAGCTCCTGGAAGCCCTGTGGCTACTGGGCAGGACCTCAAAGGGGTGTGCGAAACGAGTCTCGATCACTACTCGACTCCCATGGATGTTGGTCGTAGCCAGTCACCTCTCTCAGTCATGTGAACAACTTGACTCTGATGTGGGGACAGTACACCACCCAGGGGAGAGTTAATATACCTTTTACTCAGGGACCCACCAATCTTTTTCATGCGTCGGCGTGAAGGCCATCAGGTTCTAGATCTTAAACTGCTGCTTCAGGTCCTCTCCGATCACTCACCAATGGCGATAGACCTAGCTTGGGGCCTGAAGAGGGTGGTGATGGGCTGGCGACTGGATTGTTGGAGCCTTCAAATAGAAAAATGTAGGGAAATGTGTGAACAGGTGTGCCAACGATTCCTTCCTGAAAATAAAGGATCTGTTATTTCCCAGGGGAAGCTACCGTAAGGGGAGACATTAATAGCTATTCCAAAAACCGAAAAGACTAGGCCTGGCAGAAGATCATAGACTTTGAGGAACGAAAATGCAACCTCGAGGACCCTTATATGGCATTGATGCAGGACTCCCTTTTACGGGATTCGCAGCACACACAGACACTACTTCGGCAGGAGCTCACACAAGAATCAAAGGAGGCATGGCTGGCCACTCGTAGCAGAATTTATCAATGGGGCAACAGGGCCAGTAAGATTCTACACTGGCAGTGCACTCCTAGAGAGACCGGGGCCCGGTGACTTATTTGGTGGCTGAGGCTGGCTCACTAGTGATTGGGAGTGAGCCTATTGCGCGTCCCTTCACATCCTACTATCAGTAGTTGTATAATGCCGACCCTTTGAGCAGACTTCCATAAATTTGCGCTGGACCTGCCGATGCCTCGTCTGTCCCCTGAGGAACGCGAATCCTTGGAGACTGATGTCACCTGCGAGCTGCACGCAGCTTTGGCACAGCTACAAGCAGGTAAGTTGCCTGGACATAATGGCTTCTAGGCAGAGTTCTGGTACTTGGTGTGGTCTCAGATGGGTCCTCTGCTATTGGAGAGACCTACAGACCATAGAACTGCAGAAACAGTTGTGATTCCAAAACCGGGTACAGAGCGCATGCACTGGGAGGACTTTTGGCAGATCTCGCTGTCAAATTCAAAGGTGAAAATTTCAGCCAAGATGTTGGCAACCCGACTAGCAGCAGTTCTCACCCGCCTGGTCCACCAGGACCAGTCCGGGTTTATGCCTCACCAGGCCACTAGGTACAACTTGAGGCGAGTGAACAACGCAAACGAGTAGAGCAAGACCTACCGTGGCCAAAGGGCCCTGCTCTCAATTGATTTTAGGAAGGCCTTCGACTCAGTGGACTGGGAATACTAATCGCATTCTTGCCTCGCGTGGGGTTCGGACCAAAGTTTATTGGCTATGTGCACTTACTATACACTAATCTTAAGGCCAGGATGTGTGTTGGGGGGGTGACTTCGGAGTGGTTCCCAATAGCACGAGGCACCCGTCAGGGTTGCTCTTTATCACCCTTGCTGTTCAATGTAGTGATTGAGCCCCGGGCACCCTGGGTGCGAGTTGATGTATTGTTCCGGGGCTTTCAGTGGACCTTTGAGGTCAGCAACAATCTTGCTTTATGCTAACGACGTCCTGCTGTCTTATTATCCCAGCTGGATGGCCTTGCGAGAGACTTGGGCGCTCTGCTATTTTTAAAATGTTCTCTTTGCAGTGCCTCCTCTACCAACTACAAAACCACCTGTTCCCAGTAGATAAGGCCTTCTTCATCAAGGTGAATGCTCAAATTAGAACACTTAGTGGAGTTGGTCCACCCCGATTAGCCCTGGAAAAATGTTGTCAACCGGTTTACGAGGGAGAAATAGCTAATATGTATGACTAAGTGGCACACTTGCTTATAGTGAATGAATGGTGGTTTGGGGGATTCAATGAACCGGCATATACAGTGGAGGGATGGCGATTGGTAAAAACCTTCCACATCTACCTTATGGCAGTGTTGCATTGAAGACCCTCCAGCCCGCCACACAAGTGGTGCTTGGGGTCTGGACCCCAGATATCAAATGCAAAGGATGGGCTGGTAGGTTGACGCTAGAGGCTCCACTGTGGCGGGATACTCGGCTCCCACAAGTCATGCCCTACATGTTTTTTCTGCCTGGAACACCATAGATATTTTCCACACTGGGGGGCATGATTCACAGCAAGACGCTCAAGTCTTTTCAAGACTTGCAGGTAGAATATGATTTGCACAGTACACAGTTCTTCCGCTACCTGCAGCTTCGCCATACACTTTTACCATTTATACAGTCAGAGGAGACCATTCCCGAATTCTCCTGAATGGAAGCAAAAAATTCTTCTTACAGACATCAAAGACCATAAACTGTCTGAGATCTATAAACAGCTTTTGCGTAATCTGACAGAACCAATGGTGGCGGTGAGGAGGGTGTGGGAGGGGGAGAGGGAGCTGGACGACGACGATTGGAGGTAGGCAGTGGAGGTCCCTAGGGAGGCAGTAAGGGCATTCCAATTTGACTGATACAGCTGAAGTTGCTCAACCAAGTTTACCTCACCAGAACTCAGCTACATTACATGAGCCTGATAGCCATGGGAAAATGCCTTAGGTGAGAAGGTTGAAGGGTGTGTTGGGCTGGAATATCCCTCAGGACCTCAAACTTATCCTTTTACATGTCACAGATGACTTGGGGAGTAATCAATATCGGGGGGGGGGGGGCTTGTTTTTTGCCAAAAGGGATATTGCAAGAATATGGAAGTGCACGACATTCCTCCCCCCCTCCCGCCCATAGAGACTTGGGCTAAGGGTATAGATTAATGTATGGGACTGGAGTGCCTGATTTACTTGGCAAGGAGATGAAACACTATAAAATCTGGAAAGAATGGGCCGGGCACAATGGCAAAAAGTTGGCACCATGCACAGACAGGCTATGGTCCACTTTCAGAGATACAAGCCTACGAAGCCTTGACACACGCAGCTCACACGCGGGATGAAAGGCTTGCTACATAGTTCAGTGCTATTATGCCATGTTTTTCTGCACTGTTGCTTTACTGCTCTATTGTCATACTGCATATGATGATGTGTCCTGTACCTATGCCAAGCGCAGTGCGCCACTACTCATTTTGTTTTTAAAAATCAATTAAGATGTTAAAAAAAAAAAAAAAAAAAGATGGGTGCATTGACTGTTCATTTAAAAAGCGATGAAAATGTTTTTTTGTATTGGTTAAGTAAATGTGGAACTATACACGCTGCAGTTTAATTTTTTTAATTAAGATAAATGCAGATAAAATAAGCTACAAATAAATATAGCTAAATACGGACAGAAATGTCAAGTGGCGCATTTAAGCAGGGTGCATGGTATTTTGAACTAGAATATGTAAGAATTTAATGTTAAACATGTCCTTACAGTGAAAATGCCCTCAAAGCTATTGTTTTTGTGAAGTCCGATTTCTTCTAAATATTACTGAAATGTAACTTTCAAAAAGTTGCCCTGCCTGAAGCCCTGGAAGCTAAAACATCATTTTGTTCTCCCACTTTGCCAGTAATTAGCATTTAAATAGGTATGAATGAGCTGTAAACTTGCTCCCAGGAGCTAAACAATAGGCTCGCCTAAATGGGCAGAGATCACCCCTCCGGACCTGATAGAGTAGGCAGGGGAGAGGGGGGCTGGGAGGATCCCATTCAACAATAAAGTGTCAAGTCCTATTTGACAGGTCTGCTGAACCTTTTCATCTGACGTTTGGGCTCACTTCAAAGATGCCATTTTAGTGTCTTCATGCCCAATCACAGTGGGCCTGTTGACATTACAGTGCCACAGCTGGTTTGAAAGATCTGGTAGGTTTACATATAACAGTTGCGGCACACTTCAAAGGAAGAAACAAAGTGCCAAAACAATGTGTGTGTATCCACTGTCTGGTTGTTGAAAGATCAGCTTTATTACATTAGACTTCTGTCTCTGAGGTTGTTGCGGGTACAAGGACAATAACAGACTGGAGTTTGGTATTAGATCTGGGATAACACTAGGATTAAAATAGTACACCCCCTTCCCTCCACCCTCCCTCTCCCGCACACCAGCCTTCTGGGTCTATGTGAGGCCAAAGACTTCAGCCATCTAGAAAATGCCCAAAGTGGGTAGGGTTACCCCTGGGAACCTTTACCCCATTTCTTAGGGTGTCCACAGGGGCCATTCCTAACCACTACCTTGAGTCAGGAATAAATGTGGCACCCCAGGCACCCACTGCGGAATATTCTTAGACCTGTGGAAGATCAGAAGAGGACTGAGCCTGCAGTCGGAGACCCGAGAAGAGCCTAGAAGACTGGACATGCTCTCCCTCCTGTACCCAGGACAAAGTGGATTCCCAGGGTTATAAGATTGATCTCCTTTTACAGCTACAGGGATACAACGAGCTGCAAGATGCCTTTTCCTGCAACTGCACAGCAGCAATAGGACCTAGACTGGACCCTCCTGTAGACCACCGTCTGCCTCTGTGTGAGTTTCTAAGTGCCGCCCATGAGATCCTCGGAGGAGGGGAGGGTGTTTAGAAGTGTATTCTCATGATTTTTGTATCTAACCCAAGCTGCATCACAGTCAGCATTAAATTGCAAATAGATCCTGCAATACCACGACCATTGACCATCTTTGACAATTTACACTTCTTGGGTCTAGTTCTACTTAAAAAATTAAATCTACGGTGCCCCTCTTTGGATTTTCGTCATTTTGTTTATTACATTTTGCTCTTTTTTTCAATTTTTGTTTTTTTATTGGTTAGTATTTTGACATTATTACAGTTTTATTACTGCATAAATATTTTACAACCTCCAAGTTAAGCTTGTCAACTGTGTGCCATTCCTACCAGGGAGATGAGCAAAGGTTAATTTAGTAACTCAAGTCGTCCACTCAGACAAGGACTGTGATTATTATTTATAACCCAATTTCTTACAATAGGTTACATCACCAATGTTGACTCTAACTGTTTTGTCATATAGATTATAATTCTTTCCTCCTCTCACCCTTTGTGGCATTGTAGGCATTCCAGTCTCCCCAACCTTTATCTCCCTTTTAAACTTTGTCCCAGAGCACTTGCAAAATGGCATGCAGCACGATGTATTGTAAAAAAAGTTGCCCCCCTCCTCCAAAATTATATTTAATAATTTACTTACCTTGGTACATGAATCAAGATTAATCTTAAACACATTGGAGTTTTAGGCTTCTTGGGTATTCAGTAACATATACTCACCTATGAAATCTTCTATCACTAGGACAATGATGGGTTAGGGACTTTGCATGATTCACAGGGGGAGCAATGCTCAAAATACACCTGCTGACAACATCCTTGCAGTGGGGACTAATTGGCCTTGACAATTAAAGCATCAACCAAGTATACAGAACATATGCCTTAGAAGTTCATATGCACACGTTCGCTTAAAGGGAGGCACTCCAGTAAAGAAACAAGGCAGTGGGTAAAAGTCTGGCAATAACCATGCAGACACGCTAGAGTGAGCTATGCCCATCAACATTGGAAAAGGTTTTACTCCTACTAGCACAGGCATAATGTCTTGCCAGTGGACCACATCTCCTTATTAGGCCATGACACACCCCAACCATGATCGTTATAATTCTTCCTCCTTGGTTGTGTGCTACAGTGGGCACTTGAAACGACTCGTATTTAAGCTTCTGTAAACAGGATGACGTAAGAATTTCGGCTAGCCCAGCTGGCTTATGGATGAGTTGCACACATTTACAGTACAGTTGCTCATCAAAAGAATACTCAATTACAACAGGCTCTCACCTCCGTTGTTAATGATCCTGTTCAATCTTAAATGCAAAACATGACATGAGATTAAAGTATTATTCAATTAAAAACATGATGACACTTGAAATAGACAATAAGAGATTGCAACTCAGATGGTGCTACTTTGCTAAATAAAAGGCAACTTTTCAAATACATAATTGCGTGCCTTAGCAATTCTACATTCTGAGAAATGACTTGCACACTGCACACGATAGACTTAATATATACAAACCTCTGTGGTGTGTATGAAGCAAGATGTTCCACCTGACCTCCAGCAATGATTATGCTTTTTTCATTCAGTGGGTCGATAACACGTTGAAGAAATCGTGGTGCTCCTTCCTTCCAAGTATTGTACCCAAACATAAGTACGACACGAAGATCTTGATTATTCTTAAGTCCTATAGTGAAGCCAAAAAATATTTGACAACTGAATATTTGTACAAGACTTAAGAACCAAGCAATATCTCTGGTACCAGTGTATGAGAAATTCAATGAAAAAAATAACAAAGGTTAAAGTGATGTCATAGTTAGTTGTAAATCTTAGTTTAAATAGAACGGTTTAAAAAAAAATCAACACTGAAATTTCAACAGCTATTGTCATTTCAAGTAACTAACTATTGACCCCGCCCTGCATAATGTTATCAAAAGAGGTCAGTTCTGTTGTCATCAGTAATGTAATCAATGATGTCACAGAACATGTCATGAGTGTTGTAATATGTGGGGTCATGAGCAGTGCATGGCGAGAGTGAGAGTTGTTTGAAATACCCTACTAAAGTTATTAGCAAACCAAAAAATGCTCTTCCTCATAATATATATAAATAAAAAATGTATCGCAAGTCCGTGCGCTCTCAGGTACACCAACGAACACCATCCAGAGTGAAAACAAACAGGTTTATTTACACAACGCGTTTCAACTGCTTCCGCAGCCTTGGTCACGTGTATTACAAGTGCGCAATCGTATTAACGTCTCATATAGCAACCGATATTGGGGTGCCGCTCGAGGATTGTTACCTGGCTGTTGGTCCCTGGGGCATAGCGCTTTCAACGGACGCTGCATTTTGTAACCCATCACGCTGCCTGGAAGGTTATTTCCTGCCAAAGGGGAGACTCTGCTGTGACATCGAAGCACTCGGGACTGCGAGGACCAGGGGGCTGTGCGCGTAGCACATTGGCTGCACCTGGCCCTCTTCCCGACTCCTCCTCTATCCCCGCCCCATTCTTCTACATTACCACATTATCGCTCTCACGCGCTAGCGGGACGCGTGCGGGACGAGAGCCGGGGCGAAGACCGGGCCCTCTGAGGCCCTCAGAGACACGAGGAGACCGGACTGGGGGAACTTCCTATTTGTACTACCCACTAACCGTGAGTCCACAGTCTGATACTGTTAGCAATAACATGGCTGATATTGCAGCTAATAACTCTCCTGCTAAACATGGTGCCCCAAACAAATGCACATTGGTAGACTATTTTAAAAAGGTTATTGTACCCACGGACAAGGAGACTACGCTCGCCGAACGAAGGGCTGAGCGACGTCGCTCCATAGAGTGCATTAAAAATAGGACATTATTGGACAGTACATCTCCTTTGACTTCGTCCCTTATTGTGCTAAGCCCTCCTACCTTGACGCAGGAGGCGTTAGCTATGGACAACGTCCCAGAGCTGTTTAGAACAATTGATTCTACACCCAGTAATTTTAACTTGTTACCAGTTTTAACTACTTTGCCCCCTGCTAGTACTACTATTATTCTTGGAAAGGAAACTGATACTGTTACTATTCCCTCTGAACCTAAGGCTAAGCCGTCTACTAAGAAGGCAGGGAGGGCGCTGGTGTCTAAAGCTCCAAGGCCCCCTCCGCCCAAGAGAAGAAAGAGGTTAGGCAATTTGCCAAGAGGCAATATCAACCACACTGATTTTGGCAAGGGCCCTATGCAAACTGTGGGCATAGCATCGCTGACAAAGGTTCCATTGCCACCATTAATAACACACGACATGGCCTCAATATCCTCTACTTCCTTGGCTCCTCCCCCTCCTGACTTGTCTCGTTCTCCGTTGCTCCTACCTGATCTAGGTACAATGCCATCACATCTTGAGAGCATCGAGAAATTGATAAGATATTTTACTTTACCCATCATAGAAAGATTAAAAAACAGAGTCACGATTGGGGAATTTAGAATCTTTAATCATAAAACACCCGGGGACACGGAAAGATTCCACTCACCTACTCCCGCCCCCCCCTATGGATTCAGACGCATCTTTTACGCACACTAGGACTAATGAGATAGGTAGCTCTAATTCTCAGCGTAGGGATAAGCCCACCCACACCACAACTAATCTAAGTCATGGTCAACATGTAGATGGTGAATTAAGGAAGGAAATAGTAAACCCTATCTTAGTAACATCCCTAAAGGAGAAGGGTGAGAATCATCATTTAGCTAGAGCAAGTGACCTACATAGCCATCAAGTTAATTTACCCCCAGAGGCGGTACCATATGTGGTGGTGTTAACTGAAGTTCCGCCTCTGGATAAGGGTAAAAATGAGGGTTATTACAACCTAAAAAATAAAATCGTGCACTGGCTTAGGACAAACAGACCTCTCCCTCCCAACATTAATGGGGAGATATTGCATGTTCGGAGACTTCCTTGGTTAGGTCGCAGAATCAAGGACCTTGAAGGGGATGTAATCATTATCAACTTTAGAGACCCTAGAGCAGTCAAATACATCTTAGACTACCCCTTGGGTTCTACATGGGGGTCTATAAACCCCCGTGTATTATCCTACTTTTACCCAAGATCAATAGTCTCTTATAATGCACACCCCAGGGCTCCAGGAAAAATGGTGACTCACCCTCACCCATTCTTAGCAACACCTGCTCCCCTTGTTCCACACTGCAACATGCATGCACCCAGTTCTGTGGCATACGAAAATGCAGCAGAATGGGTTATGGTTCCACTTGGGAACAACAGAATGGGACCACGAAGGGTGAACTACACACTACCATTTACTCCTCTTGAAGTTGCTAATAGATTTGGGGCCCTATCAGGAGTCGATGACTGCGATTGACTTAGTACTTCTTCTGTCTATGGGCGTAGCACACAGGGGGATCAGGTTGAGGATATGGATCCGATTCCCAAATTGTTGACTTCCTGCCCAAACCATTCTATCTCCGTTGGGCAACATATGCCCTCACCGGCGACTCACACAGTGCCCCTGGAAGACGCTCAGGTGGCCGTAGATGAAATAGTTATTAAACCTTATCGTTCCGCACACAGGGAGGACGGGGTGGAGGTGGAGGGAGGTTGCTCTTCACGAAAGACCAAAGTTCTACAGGGGTCCTCATCTAAAGCACAAAGTGAGTTGGGGGTCTGTGCCCCTTCAAGGATGGAAGAAAGCACCCCGTATGAGGCTTCTATGCCCACAAATAGGTCTATGAGGCCATTAGAGATTCTATCATGGAACGTGGCTGGGCTCCCTAACAAGCTAGGCAATACTGACTGGGAAATTTTTATCAAAGAACATGATATATGCATGTTCCAAGAGACGTGGGCCAGAGAAAACCTTTGCCACCCCGGTTTTGCAATTTTTAACATTCCAGCTAGATGGGGCGGGAAGGGACGCCCGTCTGGAGGACTATCAACATGGATTGCCTGTCATTTAGGCTGTACGGCCGAGGTGGTAGAAACCAATTCACTGGACATCCTGTGCGTGGTCTTGCGTTGGCCCAATGGGGCGGGTCTGAGTCTGGTAAACATATATTCTAGACCAGTCGGAGTTGCGGCCACCTCAAGGTCACTGGAGGATTTAGGGATTTTTCTTGACTCTTTCACCGGCCCAGATACACTCCTGGTCGGAGGGGATTTTAACATTCAGTTTGAACCACTTCCGACTCACCTAGATGGGATTAGCAGTGAGGAGGATGATCTCTGGGGAATCCAAAGTATTGCAGGTCCGCCAGTCAGGGCAGCATCACCCCTCTTATTGCAAGTTCTAACATTAACATTGGCAAATTCACTTAGAGCATGCAATGGTAGGTTCAAGGGGGATAATCCGCCCCAGCCAACTTTTAATAGACCAAGACAGGAGTCCCGGATTGATTACATACTGATCAGACTCCAGGATTGGAAATTGGCATTAGACTTTAAAATTGTCCTAAGGGCTGATAGTGATCATAACCCCCTAATCCTCTCATTAGCTGCAGATGGTTTCCTTAGGACCGAAACTGGAGGAAATAGATTACCTGTCCCCAGTCTCACCCTGTCCAGTAACAGACGAAGACTAAGGTGGGACAGATTACTAGAGAAACCGACCCGTATAAGGGCAATATACGAGCAACTGGCACTAACCCTGGAAAGAGTGGAGAGTCTCCTCCCTCAACTGTCCTCGCCAGAAGGTTGTTCTTCCCTTGAGGATATCCATCAGACCCTCTGTGACAATTTAGCTGAGGTACTGAATCCTGTGGTCCGGGGCAGGAAACCGAGGAGTGAAAGAGCCTCCTGGTTTAATGCCAGTTGTAGGGGAGCTAAGAATGATCTCCTCCAAGCGCTCAAAAATAAGGAATCATCCTCTGTGATTAGGGAAAAGAGGGTGGCCTACAAGCTCCTTCTTGAAGCTGCTAAAATAGACTGGGACTGGGAGAACTGGACAGAAATAACATCTGCTCTCAAAGTTAGAGATTCAAGAAAATTTTGGCACATAGTCAAACACGGCTCAGCTGAGCCTGTTATGGCAATAGAAGGCAATATTGCACCGGAAGTTTGGGAAAAACATTTCTCATCGCTTTATAGCAGAGCTGGGCAAGACCAAATGGGAACTCCGCCTGAGAGCTTAGTGGTCCCCACCATCGATAATCATACTGAGTTGGGAGACTTTAAGCTGGAGGAATTGGAAAGGGCAATTACTTGCCTTTCCTTAGGAAAAGCGCCAGGCCTAGATAAGATCCCAGGCGACCTCTTAAGGCATGAAGTCAGAATTTGGGCACTATACTTTCTGGTACTGTTCAATGCCATCATTCATGGGATGGCACTCCCTCCAACTTGGCTTGGGGCGGAGATTGTGCCCATTTTTAAAAGGGGCTCACCTTTGCTCCCCGCCAATTACAGGCCGATCAGTCTGATAGACGTCCCACAGAAGCTATTTGCGAGGCTTCTGTTGGATCGACTTTTGGACTGGATCGAGGAGAGGGATGTTTTGAGCCCTCTTCAGGCCGGGTTTCGTCAGAAGACTTCTACCGTGGACCAGGTCTTTAGGCTGTCCCTTCTACATTGGAAAACAATACAGTTGGAGGGTGGCAGCCTCTATACTGTATTTGTAGATTTAAGGGCAGCCTTTGACCTGGTTCCACGTGGTAAGCTCTGGGAAGTCCTGGCGAACGTTGGGATGCCAGCTGATCTCCTGAATATGATCATCCGCCTCCATACAAACACCTATGCTCGTGTGAGGTGCGGTGGGCAGGGTGCACTCTCAAACAAGTTTCCCGTTGAGAGAGGGGTAAGACAGGGGTGCGTACTTGCACCGACCCTGTTCTGCCTCTTTGTCAACGGGGTCATTGACCATCTCAACGGGGTCCCCAATTCGGATGTCCCGAAGTTGGCGGGAAGGAGGGTCCCAGCAATTATGTTTGCTGATGATACCCTCCTTCTCTCCAAGTCACCTATGGGAATCCAGCGTGTTCTGGATGGTTTTGGGGACTTCTGTAGAGAGCATGGATTGGAAATAAACACCACAAAGACCAAATTCATGGCCTTCAATCCGCCACCCAGGTTCCACCGTATTCCTCGCATTGGGGAAAATGCACTCGATCGAGTGAGCACCTTTGAATACCTTGGTGTTACACTCAACGAGGAATTGGGGTGGGGTCAACATCAGGAGAAAACGAGGTTGAAGCTAGTGCAACATATTGGTGGAATATTAGCAATGGTGGGGAAGAATAGGTCAACCCTTAAACCCATAGGTCCTCCTCTCCATATTTATAGGGTCCAAGCAAGAGGAGCAGTTACTTATGGGAGTGAATTATGGGGTTACAAAGTACTGGACAGCTTGACAAAGGAGGAGAATAGATTCCTCAGGTGTCTAGTAGCTCTTCCTCCGAGCACACCGCTAGTGCCTCTACGACTTGACCTAGGCATTAGACCACTGGAGGAAGAGTTGGCACTTCGCCCCGTGATCTACTGGCGTAGATTGTGGACGGTGCCCGAATTGATTCACTATAGACAGGGTCTCCAGGAAGTTCTCAGCTTCCCAAATTCGGGGAACATTCCCTGGCTTAAATTCGTAAGGAATAGTTTGATGAGCCTAGGTCTAGATGCACTATGGAATGATCCTTGCAATGCCTGTCCTAAGCTCTCCAAAAAGGCTTTAACCAAAGTGTATCATGATTCCAAGGCACCTTTACTCCGACCTTCCAAATCTCTAGGGTCTCTAACAAATCAATTCCTTCTTATGAAGAGTACATACATCTTTGAATTGGCCTTGGACAATGTTTACCCTGTAATAATCAGGAAGCTCTATTTGCAATGGAGGCACGGGTCTTTGCCAATTCGCGCTTTCACTAGTTCCTGGTCCCTGTCGACACCCAGTATTTGCCCGGCATGCAGTGTAAGTGAGGAAACTGAGCTGCATCTTATATTTTTTTGCACGGGTTACACTGAGGCGCGCAGAAAGTGGATTATTCCCATCTGTAGGAACCTGGGCTTCATAAGGTGTCATGAAGCCTTTAGAATCCTTAAGAGTGAAACGGCCGCGCACATTGTGTTTGCAGTGGCAAAATTTTTGGGGGCTTTTTGGCACAAACGGAAAAAATATTTAAAAATGTCAATCTGATCCATGTATGTAATTAGTATGTATTAGCTGTGTGGCTGCATCATTTTAAAGATTTTATCTATTGTTGTTAAATGTTTTATACTGATCTTATGTACTTTTATGGAGTTACTCCGAAATAAAGTTTTCTTGAACTTGAACTTGATATTGTTTACATGACATAGAAACAGGACAGTAAAGTGCAAATGCTTTTGGGGGCCATATTTGAATGGTGCAAGCAAAGAGTAAAATATAATAACAAAGTCAAACAATGTGAAAACATACTATGAGAAAATCAAATAAGACTTTGCAGCTTGCACTTTAAATTATTTGCAACCCAGGGAAACTTCCTTATCAAAATGATCATGTCAGCAACATTATGTTCAATAAAGCCGATATCGGCCATAACTGCCATTGCTGAGTGGTAATACCACTATATCCAGACAAACATCTCATCTAATGTTATGATAAACAATGGGATATCGAATCAGTGACTAGGTTCTGAAAGGTTGCAAACCAAAATGTATTTACAGCCATTTTGCCCAAATCGAGACATAATTCAAATACTAAAACAAATGTTAAAGTATAAATGATACAGTGCCCAAAAACAAAAAGTCTGTCATCCATGTTGATCTCAGGGATGTCTGGTATCACGATGATTGCATTGTTGCGCTACGTGATAAACATATGATAAATAATGATAAATACCTCCAAGTGGTTCATTGCTGCTCAAATGGCAAGTGCTCCCGACCCCAAGATTAAAAGTAACATGAAAGTTCATAATAATAATAATAGGATGACATAGGATGAAGGGTTTCAGTTGGAAAGGGTTGAAATGTTTAACCAATAGAAATGTGTGTTTGCTTTTGAGTTTATGTGTGAAGGATTGTGATTTGATGTTTACATGTATATGTGTGGAAAATGAAAGGGAAACTTTTCCATTCTTTGTTTTTGCTGAGAGGTGCACAGTGCAGAGATTCTGTAAAAGAAAATATGGTGAGTGACTGATATACTTTTTAATCTACAAAACAACTTGAAAGGTGAGTTATTTAATTGTGAGGGGATGTATGTAGACTATTTTCATTTTAATCAGACTAATGTATTTCTCCTGCTAAAGTGTAGGGAGTACTTTTTTTCTCTACAATCTTATTGACAGTGTGTGTGCATGTAGAAACCATTCTGTGATAATCATTTGTGTTTTTCATGTGTTTGCACAGATAACTGTGCTGTTTTTATATTTTGGTAGAATTAGAAACCAGTCATTGTTTATGAATTTGTGAAATGAGTTATGTTATGTATCTATACTAAACTGTAGTACTTCTTCTAGATGAAGAAAGGTGTTTTGGTATAGTGCAAGGGATAGTGTTTGTCTAGAATCACACAGTGAGTATGTGTGCATTTGGGAACCACTGCGAGAGAAGCATTTGGTAACCGTGTATTTGCTGACCGATAACTGTTTTAAAACCTGTCTTGTTGTCAAGTTTTAGTAGCATTAGAAGGCAGCTTTTGCTTATGCTTTGATTAAATGAGTCAGGCTTTGACACAAAAGTGCAGTCCTGAAATATGTAGATTGTGTGCAGTTCCCTCACCACTTGCACTGTAGTGAATGAGTTTTGGTAAACTCCTAGGTATAGTGGTTGTTGTCTAGAATCACACTGAGTCTGTGTGCATTTGGGAACCACTGTGAGAGAAGCATTTGGTAACATCGTGTATTTTTTAGCAGATAACTCTTTTAAAACCTGTCATGTTGTCAAGTTTTAGTAGCATTAGAAGCCAGTCTTTGCTTATGCGTTGATTAAATGAGTCATGCTTTGACACTAATGTGCTGTACTTAAATATGTAGATTGTGTGCAATACCATTACCTCTTCAAGACTAGTGAATGAGTTTTGGTAAACTGCTAGGGATAGTATTGCTTGTCTAAAATCACACTGTGAGTCTGTGTACATTTGGGTAAGGATTGTGAGAGAAGCATTTGGTAACATAGTGTATTTGATGACAGATAACGGTTTTAAAATCGGTCATGTTGTCAAGTTTTAGTAGCTTTAGAAGGTATTCTTTGCTTATGCATTGATAAAATGAGTCAGGGTTTGACACTAAAGTGCAGTACCATGTACTATTCTCTTCACTGTGCCAGAACTGAAAATGTAAAAGTTTTACCCAGGCACTAAGCTAGCAGAAGTCTGATGATTTAGTCAGTTTCCAAGTACTCATGTTGTGAACCATACATTACCACATAGATTGTTTCAAATGTCTATGTAGTATGCATGCAGTCTTCTAACATACTATACACTTGTCTTTCACATTTTCAATTCGCTAGTCAGTATCCATACACTTCCAGGAAACACCCTGTAACTCCCTTTGCAGACCTCTAGTGACCCATTCAGCATCATGTACTAATCCATTCACTGTGCCAAAACCCAAACACTTATAAATTCACCAAGATACTATATTTGGAGTACTCTAATCATTCAGTCAGTGACTAAGTATTCATGCACTGAGCCAGGCCTTAGCACATGGACTGCTTCAAACCCATATCCACTATGTATGCAGTCTTCTAACCACACAGACACTTGTCTTTCACACTTTCAATTCCCTAGTTAGTATTCATACACTTCTAGCAAACACCCTGTCACTCACCCAGTGTGTCTCCTTATAGTACTGTAATCATTTAGTCAGTTAGCATGTAGTCTTTTAGTGAGGTAGGCTTTAGGGCATGAACTGCTTCAAAGTAGTATGCACTATGCATGTAGTGTTTTAACCATCGTCACACTTGTGGTTCAGGTCTATAGTTTCTTAGTCAATTTTTATATAAAATGTGTTTGTACAGTAATGGAATAGTATAAATTTGAAAGTTATTAATATACATTTATTTGTGATTCTTTTTTACAGATACAGAACAGGAGTGTTTCTCATCTGTTTGCACTCTTCTCGTGCAAGATTGTTTGGATGAAGGGTCCTTAGGTGTTTCATCATACTTGCTGTGCCGCACGAGTATTTTTTGTTAGGATCCCCTCCTAACAGAACTCTTTTGCAAATCTTGCGCGTGACGAAGGTGGCATTGGTCTTTGTTTGCCCCTCGAGAAAAGTAGAACATTTCCACATCACTGAAGGAAAACGTTGTGGGCGTGGTGCATCCTCCAAAAATTCATCCTTAGATTCGGTGAATATTTGAAAGTGACAACATTTACAGTTTTTGTAAGTTAAACTTATAAAATGTTGTTAGCTGTATGCATTTTATATATCTGTGATTTGCATCTTGTTTTTTTTTTGAGAATAGCATGTTGGTTGTTTTTTTAACAATCTTTGAGTTTTTTTTTTTTTCTTTGCCCGCTGTTAAGTGGTGAGTACGATTGAAATCACTATTTTTAGTGAAATTTAATATATTCTGAGAACAGCAAAAAAGGCAAAAAAATTACTTTGTGGAAATTATACTGTGTTGTAAAAAATGTATTATTACATGTTATAATTTTTTTTTCCTTTTCTTTCACAGATCCAAATTTTAAAATAAGCAATTTTTATGAATTTAGATTGGAATGAAAATGTGAAAAAAATGTGTACCATTTTTTATTCCTATTACTGTGAAGGTAAGTTTAACTAAGTCTCAATATGCAGAATGAGGAGGTCTGCAAGAAGCTACAAAGTTGAAACATGTTTCTAAAAACACTCTGTTTATACCTTTGTAGTTTTGAAATCTGACCATAATCAGATATCATGTGACCTTCTAAAAAAGAGATTTGAGGGGTTCATAATATTTCCTATTTTAGCTATTGAAGGACCGCAATTATTTCAATCATTCTTCTTTGAACATCTTTGCAGACAAAACTCTGTGCTTACCTTTTATCATTCGCAAGGAATTTTAAAACTGGAAATATGTCACTTTTTGTAACATAGTTATTGTGTAAGATACTCTTTCATATTTACAAAGAGAGGAAAAGGCACTCTGTGCACTTTTTATACTCCATGTAAATACAAGCTCATCATGCAGACCACTTTGTGTTGAAAGGGTGTTCTATAAGTGTTGATGCATTATGATTGCACTTAATACTCATAGAACAAGACACGTCTAGATTTATCAGAAATCATAAATCTCGATGTGTGTGTGAATGGTGCAACATTCTAAAATTGGTGTAGGAAAGCACAACAAGGAGAATTGATTTAATTTCTCCACATTTTTATATCTTCAATGCATGCTGAAATGTTCAGCATACATTGAAGGAGAAAAATGCATTTTCTCATTGTTTTTGTGCAGGAAGGTGTGTCTTCCTGTAGAAAAACAAACAGCACATGACACAGATATCCTTGCACTATGGTGCAAGGTTGCCTTTGTCACCACATGGCTGCAGTTTAAGTAGCAGTGCAGACAGAAGCATAGATTTGCAACATATGTACATATGTTGCATCCCTGTACTTCGGAAGTACTACAGCACACTGCAGTTAAAGAGGTTACTGTGTGATGCTGCAGCACTTCCTCATAGTTCTGCTCTTATACATTCACCATACGTTACTAATGCATTCATTCAGTCAATTACGCACTCATACATTCATCTAAACTAACACTAACAAAGAAATTTAGCTCTTTTTTTGAACCAGGAAAGTTAGTTCTTACAAGATCTTTTTGTTTTCTTCTTTTATAATTTTTTTTTTAGTTTTGTGAACAATTTTTACATTTTTTTGGTTTTTCTGCAAAAAAAAAAAAAAAAAAAAAACAGGAGAAACCAAACAATGAACTTCAGGGAACAATAAAAAAAAAAATGTGACTTTCTTGCAAGCGGCAGATCAGATCGATCGACTGCTCACCATAGCACAAAGTCGCATTGCACTTAGTGCAGAGCACTTTTAAAAATTGAAATTGAGGACGGATGTCCGAGGTTTGGGCTGATGGATGCACTCTTGAAGTGCTCGGCTGCGATGGGGTGGATGCCGCAGGAGTGTTTCTCATCCGTCGGCACTCTTCTCGTGCAAGATTGTTTGGATGAAGGGTCCTCATGTGCTTCATCATACTTGCCGTGCCACACGAGTATTTCTTGTTAGGATCCCCTCGCGACAGGACTCTCTTGCAAATCTTGCATGTGACCAAGGTGGCATTGGTCTTATTCTGCCCCTCAGGAAAAGTAAAAAATGTCCACACCACTGAAGAAAAACGTTCTTTGGGTGGTGCCTCTGCCAAAAATTCATCCTCAGAAGTATGATGTGATGCAGGTGATGCCTGCTGCCCTGAAGCCATTTTTGGTTGAAAAAAGTTAGAGCTAAGTGTAAACTTAGTCTAAAAAATCTTCTTCTCTCCAAAGAGATGGTGCTCTAAAGAAGGTCAAAGAAGAATGACTGAAATGGGTGGGGTCTTTGAATAGTTAGAAGAGGAAGTGTAATGAACCAATTAAATCTCTTTTTTTGCAGGTCACATGGGATCCGCCCACCCTTCGCTTACGCAGCATGCACCCAGCGCGCATCTGCGAAATTGAATTAAAAAAAACTTATAGGATTAGATGTGAAAATATATTAGTTTTAAGACTAGTTTAGAGTTTGTCTTCAATTAATATTCACATGAAATACATATATATATGTTTTTTTAAATGTTAAATATTTCGCGAGATCCGCGCACCTACTGCGTCATAGACGCAGATGACGCATCGCGGAAGCGCGTAAACCTCGCGTTACGTACATCGAACGTGTCGCGTATAGGCTGGGAGTCGCATACCGGTCGCATTGCAATCGCGCATTAAACACGTACCCAATGCTTACCATGCGCGGATGCTATCGCGTAGGGATCGAGAACGGTGCACTTAGCGTGCGCGGATCCAAAAACATTGAAAAAATATATATCAAATAAAGTTTTGAACATATAGTTAAAAAAATATGTTTGAAAAACCCATTAAGTTCAAATAATATTTTTTAATTTTTAAAAGAATTAATTGAAAAAATAAGTTTAAAAAATGGTGATAAAAAAGTATTTTAAAAAAAACGTAATTAATGAAATTGACACACAATTTGAAAAATATACAAATCCAATCAAAATCATTAAACATGATATCTTCAGAGATAAGTTATAGATAGGAATTAGCATTTATAAAACCTTTGAAATTCACTGAAAAAACCATAGGTTTCAGGGGCGTTATAGTTAGGAATTGGCATTTAAAAAACCTTAGAAATTCACTGAAAAAACCATAGGTCTCAGGGGTGTTATAGTTAGCTGGACATTTCCGCGCGCAGAGAGACAATACTGCCAAGTCCTGCTAGCTAATTCGTGTTGTTGAGCCAATGTTTTAAGTTTCCTGCTCTAATTGCTTGTCTGAAGCCCGTATTTTAATATTAATGTTCCACCTCCTGTTTTTAAAAATCGCCGTTTCCTTATAGCGCTACTTGCACATAAATGTACTCTTAACATTGCTATTTGCACAATTATATTTGGAAACTGTCTTTTTCACACGAGTACCTGCCGTGACCGGTAGCTCCTCCCCGTTCCACCGCGGGTGCAGTCCCGATTGATGTGGAGGGAGACTGCTACTTCCGGTGCTCGGGAGTTGTTGCTCTAGTTGTTGGACCTGCCATACGCTTAAAACAGATGCCCTGGCTAACGCGCAGCAGACGCGCGCAGAGAGACAATACTGCCAAGTCCTGCTAGCTAATTCGTGTTGTTGAGCCAATGTTTTAAGTTTCCTGCTCTAATTGCTTGTCTGAAGCCCGTATTTTAATATTAATGTTCCACCTCCTGTTTTTAAAAATCGCCGTTTCCTTATAGCGCTACTTGCACATAAATGTACTTTTAACATTGCTATTTGCACAATTATATTTGGAAACTGTCTTTTTCACACGAGTACCTGCCGTGACCGGTAGCTCCTCCCCGTTCCACCGCGGGTGCAGTCCCGATTGATGTGGAGGGAGACTGCTACTTCCGGTGCTCGGGAGTTGTTGCTCTAGTTGTTGGACCTGCCATACGCTTAAAACAGATGCCCTGGCTAACGCGCAGCGGACGCGCGCAGCGGGCGCGCCAAAGGCAAGCCCGTCTGCGCCCGTCCGCGACCAGACCGCGGCCGGGGCCAGGCATGCTGCTTGTAGTGGCACATACAAGGAGAGAACCGTGTGGTCGCGAGATGAACTGTGGAGGCTTAACATAGAGGTAGCGGGTTGCACTCACAGGTTTGACCCAAGTGCCGTTCTCATCAAGCACACGTGTGAGACGTGTGGGGTTTCGTGGGGTGGGCGGGGCAATGGAGAGGTGAAGGGGCTCTGTAAGTCAAGACCGCTCGGTAATAGTAGTCTAAGAGTTGGGTTGTTGAATTGCAGATCCCTCTCAAAGCATGCCGACGATATCTGGCTGCTATTGGAGGATCATGAGTGGGATGCCCTATTTTTGACTGAAACCTGGCTGAGCGATAACAATATGACTGCAATAGCCTTGGCAGTACCCCTGGGCTATACAATGTGTCTCGCTAATCGTGAGGGTGGAAAAAGAGGGGGAGGAGTAGCTGCTATATTTAAAGAGCAGTTCACATTAACATCCTCTGCCCCCACTCTGATCGCGGGTCTGGAAGGATTACACTTCTGCATTCAGGTGGGCGCTCAGATCTCCTTAGCAGGGCTAGTTATTTACCGCCCCCCTGGTGGGAATGATTCTAGTCTTATAGCTCTGTTGGGACGTGATAGTGCAGAGCTCCCTCCTCCATCCTTATTTTCTTGTAGTGGGGGACTTCAATATCCATATGGATAGATCGGACTGCGCCCAAGCAGAGATATTAAGAGCCACTCTAGATGCGGCCAAGCTGAGATTAATCAATGAGGGTCCCACACATAGAGCGGGTCATACACTCGATCTCATCCTCTCCAATATTGAAAAGGTCAGGATGGAGGGGACTCTGCCTTTACTTTGGTCAGATCACCTGCTTCTGCCTTTCATAATAAATTTGGCGGCCGATAGACCAGAGCCAAGTAAGCGAGTTTTTATGCGAAGACAATGGAGGAAACTAGTCCCTGCCGTTATGGGCCCAGTGCTGGCTCAGAAAAAACCTTCTTTAACCCTGAATGCCAACACTGACGCTCTGCGGTTTCATCACTGGATTGGGAGCATGTTATCATCCATTGCTCCAGCTAAACGCGCTATGTCCAAGAGGGACTCTCCCTCTGCTCCATGGTTCTCACAGGACCTCAGAACTGAGAAGGCAAAATGTAAACGGTTAGAGAGGCTGTGGAGGGTAAACTATGGGGCCCTGGAAAGAACACAATACAAGGTGGCCTCCCATAAATTTCAGAAGGCTGTCAGAAAGGCAAAAAAACTGTTTTTTGCGGGTGCTATTCAACAGGCAGAGCACTCCACTAAAGAAGTTTTTAAGGTGGTTCAGTCCTTTTTTAAACCCAGATGCATTGAAAGGGAGATACCGCCTTCAATCGCCTTTTGTAATACAATCTCGGACTATTTTGACCATAAAATTAAACGTGTCTATGATTCATTTGGCCTCGAGGAAACAACGGTGAAATCGGATCAGACGGTCAAAGAGTTGACAAGCGGACCGCTGGCTTTTTTCCAACCAATAACTCTGTCCACAGTCAGGAAGGAACTAAGCTGCTGTAAGTCTGGTTCGCCGGATGACCCCTGCCCTCCCAAATTGTGGAGCATAATGGCGGACTTTGTGGCCCCATCCTTACAGCTCATTTGGAACACGTCCATCTCCTCCGGGGTCTTCCCGGATATATGGAAACATGCGACCCTCCTCCCTCTAAAGAAAAAACCCAATGGGGATCCTGCGGACCTCAGCAACCTTCGTCCTATCTCCTTGCTGGCTGCCCCGGGCAAAATGCTTGAGAAAGTTATCCAGCGGCAGCTCAGTAAATATATAGAGGACAACAAGATTCTGCATGAGACACAGTCAGGCTTTAGACCTGGCTTTAGCACCGAGACAGCTCTGATCGAGGTGGCAGAGTCAATAAGATGGTCGTTAGATTCGGGAGACTCAGCTTTGCTGGTGCTCCTGGATCTTTCGGCAGCGTTTGATACTGTCGACCATGCAAGGCTGATGATGCGATTGGCAGAAGTGGGCTTACAGGATCAAGCGCTGGACTGGATACAGTCGTACCTGTCCCAGAGGACCCAGAAGGTGGCCCTGGGGACTGTTTCTTCAACACCTAAGCCTTTATGCTGTGGTGTACCTCAGGGCTCGGCGCTTAGCCCATTACTATTTAATGTCTATCTGGCCCCACTCTTCACGCTTATTGCTAACTGGGGGGTCAAGGCAGTATCTTATGCCGATGACACCCAGCTTGTGTTTCCATATGCAGAGGTGTCAGCGGCGGCCATGTCTAGTTTTAAAGGCTGTCTTCAGGATGTTGCGCGCTGGATGAATACTAATAAGTTAAAACTTAATGCAGACAAAACGGAGGTGCTCTTTTTTGGTAAAGGTACCCCGCCCCCCTCTGAGCTCTGGTGGCCGAGGGCAATGGGTCCGGCCCCCTCCCCTAGCCTATCGGCAAAAAACCTGGGAGTGCGCTGGGACAACAATCTGTCGTTTGTCTCGCACACACAACAGCTGATGGGAAGCTGTCTAGGTAAACTCAGGAATCTTCGCAAAATCCTGCGACTTCTCCCGGTGAACTGCAGGAAAACGGTAATCCATGCGACAGTGACATCTCGATTGGATTACGCGAATGGCTTGTTCCTGGGTCTGCCTAAATACCTTATTCAACGCTTGCAACTGGTCCAGAATGTGGCTGCGAGGCTGTTAATGCATATTCCATTCAAGCATTCTATCTCTCCGCATCTTCGATCACTTCATTGGTTACCAGTAGCCAACAGGATCAAATTTAAGGCTCTTACGTTAGCCTTTAGATCCTTGTATGGCACGTGCCCAATATATCTGAAAGATCGGTTGCCAAGATACACACAGTCCCGTTCTCTTCGTTCCAACTGCCGGACCCAGCTAGCAGTGCCTCGAATAAATAAGGCCCGTCTGGGAGGCAGAACGTTCTCGGCAAATGTAACGATGTTATGGAATTCACTACCCCCCGAGCTTCAGCAGGCTCCTTCTGAACCCCGTTTTAAAGATTTGTTGAAGACTTGGCTCTTTACTCAACCTTGCTAATGACTTGAATTCCGGTTATGTATTCTCTGCCTGTGTCTAGCGCCGGGACACCTCCGTGCGAGGTAGCTGTTCGCGCTCAATAAAATTCTGTATTATTATTATTATTATTATTATTTCCCTCGTACAAAACCCTAGAAATTCCCCTGTTATAGTTAGTTCAGCTAACTATACCTCGCGCCCCCGCAATGCACTGCTGATGACGTCTCATATTACATCACTCATGACATGGTCAGTGACATCACTCATGACATCACTCATGACATCTCAAATGACATCACTCATGACATCACTGAGGACATCATCTATGTGATAAAATCCTGCATCTTCTCACACCCTAATTTAACCTTTGATACACCAACTCAAAATTTCAGACGTCCATTCTAGAAAATCATCCATTCACACACTTGTACATCCACTCATTCTTCCACCGGCCTTTCACTATAAATATATAAAATATATTTAAACTTTACAGAAACACACAGTCACTGGATGACGTCATCAGTGATGTCATCAGTGATGTCATTTGAGATGTCATCAGTGATGTCACTGACCATGTCATGAGTGATGTAATATGTGACGTCATCAGCAGTGCATTGCGGGGGCGCGAGTTATAGTTAGCTGAACTAACCATAACGGGGGAATTTCTAGGGTTTTGTACGAAGGAAATGTCCAGCTAACTATAACACCACTAAAACTTATGTTTTTTTTCAGTGAATATAGATATATATATAGATATGGGTTTTGTGTCCGCAATAAGCCTCTTGGTTCTAGACATGGATTATTACTAAAATGAAATCATTTCGATTTTGCAACCTTGGAGCGGCCGGACGAATTTTGTCTGTAAACAATTGTAGATACGAAACTCGCTAGCAGGCCTCATCCACGCAGTGAGTGTGACATACATATGTCACACTGTGATTATAGTTATGATTGCCAGGTATAGGAATTTCTCGGACTCTTGCTCCTTATTGACTTAGCCCCATTTGATGAAATTATACAAACTTTCCAGACCTATAACTTTTTCTACACCGGCAGGGGATGGAAAGTTTTGGGGTAACTGGTCAAAGGATAAAAGAGGAGTCCCAAACGCCCGTTTTTTCCACCAAATAATTTTTCATAGACTTTTTGCAAAAATGGCTGAATGGATTTCCATGAAATCTGGCAGGGTTATACATTATGGTGCGCCTATGATCCTTTTGGGTACTACAGGTAAATAGGGGGAAGTATGTAAGGCTTATAAGGCAATTATACGTAGTGATATCTGTTGTGGTAGTTTCGCAAAGTTTCACAGTATTTCGTGAAACTACTGTGGTACATAGCGATGTCAAGACATTAAGTGCTTGAATAATTCACAAAAATTATAAGCAGCCATGCTGTTTTCAGTTCAATTTAGCTGTGTTACACCCTTACACAAAGGTAAGAATTAGGACTTACTTTTTCCTCTACCTATTACTACTTTATTAAAGTGATAATAGGTAGGGAAAATTATTTATACATTTCCATATACTTTTACAAAAATGTACGGAGTACTGTGGTCCTTCCTAGGAAGTATTGCAGTATATAAAATATATATATATATATATATTTACAAAACCATTGAAATTCCCCCGTTATAGTTAGTTCAGCTAACTTTAACTTGCACGCCCGCAATGCACTGCTGATGACGTCACATATTACATCACTCATGACATGGTCAGTGACATCACTCATGACATCACTGATGACATCACTGATGACATCATCCAGTGAATGTGTGTTTTTCTGAAAATTACATATGTTTTATATATGTATATCTCAAGGTCGATGGAAGAATAAATGGGTATATAAGTGTCTAAATGGATGATTTGTTTTTTAAAAATTGATTGTATAACTGACTGATTAAGTGTATCTTAGTGAATACATGGCTTAGTGAGTAATGTTTAAATATGTAAATATCTGTATCAGTCTCTCACTGTGTATAAGTGGCTGCATGGGTTGGTGAGTAGCTACATGAGTGTCTATATAGGTTATTAGTTGTTTTTTTGAGTATCAGTATGAGTGTCTGTATGGTTCGGTGGGGGGTATTACGTAGTGCATAGGTGCATGAATGAGTGACTCACTGTTTGTATGTGTTGAAGACAGCATGTGTGCAGGACTGTATGGGTGGATGAGTGTGCATGTGTGTGTTAGTGAGTGAATGACTGTCTCAATAGTGTCTTTATGAGTAACTACATATGTTTTAAACTAGTATATGTGACTATTGGTGTATATAAGTGAGTATATGTGAGAGTGAGAGATTGAAAGAGTTCCTGTATAAATAAGTATGTGTTTCTATAAGTGATTGTTTAAAAGACTAAGTATGTGTAAGTTTCTGTAGAAGTAAGTGTGGTGGTGTGTGTATAACTGTATATGCAAGTAAATGGATGTTTGATTCTTTATTAGCATGAGTGACTATGTGTGTGAGTAACTCTGGATGAGTGGCGTTGTGTAACAGGATGTATAGGTGTATGAGTACATATGATGAGTGAGTACATGTATGAGTGACTGTATAGGACTGTTGGTGAATGAGTGGATGTGTATGTGGATCTTAGAATTACTGAATAGGCTGTTGTAACTGATATTGGTATGTCCATTGTTTTGAAAATTTTAGTTTCTCTTTTTGAATGTGTGTATCAAAGGTTATATTAGGGGGAGAGGAGGTCTGCCACTCTATCACAAGGATGATGTCATCAGTGATGTCATCAGTGATGTCATCAGTGATGTCACTGATCATGTCATGAGTGATGTAATATGTGACGTCATGAGCAGTGCATTGCGGGCGCGCGAGTTATAGTTAGCTGAACTAACTATAACGGGGGAATTTCAATGGTTTTGTACGAGTGAAAAGTCCAGCTAACTAGAACGCCCCTGAAACCTATGGTTTTTTCAGTGAATTTCTAAGGTTTTTTAAATGCTAATTCCTAACTAGAACATGCCTGAAACCTATGGTATTTTCAGTGAATTTCAAAGGTTTTTTAAATGCTAATTTCTAACTACGCCTACAGAGATAGGACATGTGAGGAAAGAAGAAAAAAGGCACAGAAAGAAAAAAAAGAAATGCAGAAAGAAGCAAGAGAAGTCCTCAAAGACGAAGAAAAGTGCAGGAAGAAGGATAACGTGCAGAAAGAACAAACAGAAGAGCAGAAAGAAGCCTTGTTACAAAATCATCCTGAACCCTCAACTTTTTCAGACGGATACTGGTGGTAACGGAGTCTGACTAACCAGTCCTAGAGCCAGTGCTATGTTAAAAGACACTCAGAATACAGTGAAAACACCTACATACACTAGGGAACACTATGCGTTGGGGTCCCCCTGTGATCAGCATGACCTCCTCTGTAAGCCCCTAGTATATAATAGGGCAGTGGATTAAAACTACCTCTTAAAACGCGCCACAGGGCGTGTTTGCACACGTCACCTCAGGCCCGTCCCCTCACTTCCTCACTGTGTAAACACGCCCAGTGGCCGTTTTAAGTTGGCAGATTAAGTCCCCTTGAATCCTGAGGGTCCCTAGGGTCCAACTAGACCACTAGGTACCTCCAGTAAGCGCCACAGAGCTGCGTTGCAGAGAGATGTAAAAAGGGGCACGGCCTAGACCACCTCTCTGCAACGCAGCGCAGTGGCGCTTACTGGAAGCACCTGGTGGCCTACTTGGCCCCCAGGGTCCCTCAGGATTGAAGGGGAATTATTTCCCCAACTTAAAACGCGCCACAGGGCTTGTTTGAACATGTTAACTCAAGCCCCGTCCCCTCCCTTCACCACTGTGTAAACATGCCCTGTGGCCATTTTTAGTTGGGAGATTAAGTTCATTTGAATCCTGAGGGTCCCTAGGGTCCAACTAGCCCACTAGGTACCTCCAGTAAGCGCCACAGAGCTGCGTTGCAGAGAGGTGTAAAAAGTGGCACGGCCTGGACCACCTCTCTGCAACGCAGCTTAGTGGCGCTTACTGGAAGCACCTCGGGGCTAGTTAGCCCCCAGGGGCCCTCAGGATTGAAGGGGAATTATTTCCCTAACTAAACGCGCCATAGGGCGTGTTTGCACACGTCACCTCAGGCCCCGTCCCCTCCCTTCCCCACTGTGTAAACACGCCCTGTGGCCGTTTTTTAAGTTGGGAGATTAAGTCTCCTTGAATCCTGAGGATCCCTAGGGTCAAACTAGCCCACTAGGTACCTCCAGTAAGCGCCACAGAGCTGCGTTGCATAGAGGTGTAAAAAGGGGCATGGCCTCAGAACACCTGTCTGCAACGCAGCTCCCTGGCGCATACTGGAGATACATGTTGGGCTAGTTGGCCCTCAGGGACCCTCAGTATTGAAGGGGAATTAATTCCCCAACTTACAACTGGCCAGGGGGCGCGTTTGCAGAGTGCTGCAAGGAGGGGGCGTGGCCTCCGGCGCGATGCCGATCTTTTATTTATTTTATTTTTTTAAGAAGGAGGGCTGTGTGGCCCCCCTTCTTTTTCTAATTTACTGGCCCTGGGGACCCCATCCCCCAGGGCCTGCAGCCTAATTTTTTTTGTTGAAAAAAATAAATTTGGCCCTCTCAAAGCCTTAATCGGCCCCGGGGACCCCAACCCCCGGGTCATGACCTTTTTTAAAAAAAAATCTTTAGGAGGGGGCTGCGTTGCCCCCCTCCTCAGGCCACTTATGGCCCCGGGGACCCCATCCCCCGGGACCGGCCTTTGTTTTTTTATTATTTAAAAAAAATATATATTTATAGAAACACCTAGGACATGCTGGACAAACCGTATGTACCCATCACCATGACGATTTGCGTGATATTCATTAAAAGGAGACTATGCATAGAATGAATCCACATGGAATGTATTTACACCGCTAGTGAAGCTCTGACGTGTCTGATGCCCTACCGTGCCTAATCTCGGCACCCCCGCCGGTGGGTACTCTCCAAGTAGACACCCTTGTCGTTTATTTATACAAACATGGGTAGCTATTGACAGGCACATTTAATATACACGCACACCAAGCCATTCAAAGGGGAATCGACAAAAATTCAACCAAACTATGCAAGAAATCCCCCTCATGGTTAATAAAACACACATCCACCGCCGGATGTGTAATACTTTTTATTTTACTCTCTGGAAAGGAGACAAACCTCACTTGAGAGTCACAGCGTGCTCCTGGCTGATCCCAATGCTATGTTACACCCACCAGTGCCCGCTGAGTGACTCACACCTCTGTGTTGTATTCCACCAGCTAGTGCGTATGCTATGACACTCTCTAGCCCATGTGCACTGTAACACCACCCCGTGAATATGTCATGCCACACCTGCCTTCGCACGGGTTATATTGCCCCATCTAACGTGCCTTCCTCGATGCCTATGTTATAGCGCACAGCGCTATGCCATACATATTACAATCTGGGATCCATATCTTTGTCACAGTGCATATGCAACGTTACACTCCCCAGCACATATTTTATATTACAACTTTAGAGTCTAGTTAGGTTACACAACACTGCCCTGTGCATATTACACTCCAAGGCGCATATCGCATAGCACGCGCTAGTGCTTGTGCTATCTCACGCTCTCCAATGAATCTGTCATTGCGCACAATGTATTGCATATTATATTTCACGCCCCGGTTCATCTTATATCACACTTTTTGGTGCATAGTTTATACCATATACTATATCTAGTTTTCATTTTCAATCGTGCTCTCAGGACTATGTTCTATATAACACTGCGTCCACCTACCCTTTTCACGGGCATTACATTTTGCGATGGGGGGTGGAGGGTCAGGGGGTGTTTCTGCCAAGTGAGCCCGGAGTCACAGTCACAAACGTCCTCTTCTTCCTGAATAAAAGTGAGATTATGCTGCATACTTGTTCATATTTTAAGTAGTTTGCACAGACACACATTTTAAAAACAATAAAGTTCCTAATACCCACCTTCTCTGAACAGTTAGCTTGCTGCCCCATCCACCTCCTCCCTATCCTCTGTTGTCTGAATCCATGGACTAGCCTCCTCCCTCCTGCCATGCATGGTCTGATGTGCTGCTGCTGGAGCGGGTTATGCAAAATTTTTGTATACCCATCCCATTTTGCATGTTGTTTTATTAATTAGATTAATTAATTAATCAATCATAATCGTACTAATGGTTTGGAGTGATGTGGAAATAACTAATCAACCTTTTTAATGACCGAAATACACGTGGGATTTGCATCTGCATGGCCTAATTAATGACGTGAACTAAATTTCGTACGCATATTAATGATAGATAATTAGAACATTGCATGATATATGTCGCTTTGGTGATGAAATTGTGATTCGTGCTTTATTTAGTAAGTATAAACCGCATTGAGTGTTGCTTTTGGCTAGATAAATACACACACATATGGGTATTAGCGAGGGAATAACATTTAATTAGTCATTTCTATGTATTAATTACGTTTTTGTGTTTCTTTGCTTAAGTTGACTATTCTGGCCTATCAAATGATGGCTGCTTTTGATGCCTAACCCAACTGCCGACGCTGAACCAGGCTTGGGTGAAGTGCGCCTGCGCTAAAAGATGAGCAACAATGGCCCTGTCTTGACCCCAGGCAAGCTGTACGTATCAAGGCCACTGGGAAAGGTGCCAGCGCTACAGACAAAAGGCTTTATTAAAGAACCAGAACCAGCAAGTATGCTGACAACATGGGGACGCTAGGTGGCGCACTAGCGAATGGCTGCCTTCGTGTAGGGCTCCCGCAGTCCGGCGGCAATTATCCGATTATATATCCTAAAAAGGCAGGTGTGGGTGCTGTAATCACACACAAAGACTGAGAGTGGGTCCCGGCGCTGGCTGGCCGAGGGGGAGCGATATCGACGTCCCGCAGTAGGAGAACGGCGTCCCGAAGGCTCTAGCGGACGGAGAGGCTGGAAGACGCGAGGTGATTGACGGGCTGCCGCTCCCGGGCGAGCCCGAGGCTGTGGTAACGGCCGTAGGCCCTTGGATTGGGAGCGGTGCGAGACGCATTTGGAGGTACTGCGCAGGTGTGGCAGACGAAGCGCTGAGCCTTTGCCAGGGGCACTGTTGGGATTGGGGACGGAGAGGCTTCCCCCCCCTAGGAGGACTGGGGGCGTTTGAAGTGCCGGGGGCTGCGGATGCGAGGACCGCGTTTGCCCGGATGCTGCATGAATCTATCGACCGTGTGGTGGAGGCGCATATACGCTGGGAACTTGGTCTCTGCAGGTTGGTCTGGAGAGTTGAATCGTTGGCCCCCCCCTCCCTCACCAGCGACATTGGCGTATTGAGGAGGATCCCCGAGTGAGGGGGTGGCATTGCCTGTGAATGCACTCGGAGGGAGTGGCGGAGCTGGACTGGCGGACTGGGACCGTGGTGCCTGCGATAAAGTGACTCCGGCGGGTGTGGGCCTTCAGTAATAAAACTCCGCAAGGGAAGAATAACGAGGCCAAGACTGGCGACCTTGCAGACGCTGCGGCTGTGTGTTGTGTTGGGCTGGGCGGGTTGAGGCGCCTGGGGCCTCGTTTCCCGGACTGGCCAGTGGAATTGTGGCCGTGACGCTGAGCACTAGGATGGGACTCTTTGGAGAGGCCGGAGGAGCAGCGTGAGATACACGTGGGTTCGTTGCTGTAAGACGCGCGCATTGGCCTGCTGCAGCTGGATAGCGAAGCTGGGAGGTTGCTGGTGGGCCTTGGCGCCATTACTGTTTGTGAGGTGGGTGCGTCCCCTTCGCATTCACTGTTGGTGAAGGTGGAGTGCACTGTCCTGGGTATTGGCGCCGCTAACTACACTGGTGGGAGCAGCAGTGCCCGGCCTGTGGACCTGAGGCTTGGGAGTGGGGTCGCACTGGAAGCCTACCTTATGTTGAAGCTGGAGTATCCTCTCCCCCCCTTTTCTACCTCCTGCTGCTTGTAGCATATTGGGACTGCTGGCTAGTGAATTTCAGAGTGCTCATCATAACGGTGCGCTATACTGTACGGCCTGCCGTTCAAAATGGGCAGAACGGATACGAGACAGCCCAAGCTCACGTTTGATTCCAGCAAGAAGGCAACCAAATCTGGGGAGGTACTTCACAATCCGGATGGTGCGAGTGGAGCTACGGAGGATTCGTCAGACGCGGCGACTAACCTACAAGATGTTTTGCGTGAGATGCGCCAAGGGTTTGCGACGATTGCTGACAAAGTCGATCGGATGTCGTCGCGTATGGATGCAGTGGTGCATAAATTGGATGCTCTTGAGGAACACCTGAAGGGAGCGGAACAGCGGATATCGGACTCGGAGGACACAATGACACAACACACCTCGCAGCTCTCCAGAATGGACAACCTGCTGCGAGTTATTGCGGCCAAGAACGAGGATTTGGAGGCGAGAAGTAGGCGCAATAATGTACGCATAGTAGGGATTCCGGAGACGACAAAATGTGGGCAAAATGGAGGAGTATGTAGAGAAGATGTTGCTAGCGGCGATTGGATCTGAAGCTTTTTCCCACCAATTTATAGTGGAAAGGGCGCATCGTGCCCTGGGCCCTAGACCAAAACCGGGTGCGACTCCTAGGCCCATCATAGCCCGACTGCTGAATTATCGGGATCGGGACGCGGCTCTGAGGGCGGCATGCGGCACACGCTCACTATCATATGATGGAAACTCCTTCACTTTGTACCTGGATTTCACTCCGATGGTCCAAGAGGAGCGTAGGAAATTTCTAGCTGTAAAGGCCAAGCTGCGGAACTTGCAACTGGACTATGCTTTACTTTACCCGGCTAGGCTGAGAGTCACGTACCAGGGGAGACAAAAATTTTTTACCAATCCTCACCAGGTGGAGGATTTTCTCAAGCACTACAAGCGTGCTCACAAGCCTGTTGCTGGGGCGGACGACGAGCTGGAACCACTGCACGAGGAGATGGTGGATGGTAAACAGTGAGTGGGGTGAACATTGATCGTATACTGTACCGATGGGATAAGTGAGTACTTTGCACGAGCTTAGCATTCAGTCCTTAGCACACATCCTTATTTTTAACAAAAAACAAATTATTAGGTGTTTCCACAATGACAGTACAGAATTGTAGGTGAACAAAATAGATTAGTCTCCTTTTGTGAGTGGTTCTTTATTCATTGGGTGTCTTCCGTGCGATATACAACATCCAGCCGACACGTGTTTCGTCGCTACATGGGAAAGTTAGTCCCGCGACTTTTTCAAGGCTGTGTTACAAAAGAAAATCAAGAACCTCTATAGTACATAACTTGAAAAACATGTACTCAGTGGCAATGCCAAAGCAACTTAGTGGTGAAAGTCAAGAACCGGCTACAAGTGGGTGAGCAAGTCGTCCATGATACACACTATGCATATTAGCTGTAACGTTTGTTGTGTACAATAATAATAGTTGAGAAATGCTACTTATGATTTTAATAAAAATGGAGAGAGCTGTATAGACGTGCTAAAGTGGGGAAATACGCTAAAAGAATCAGAGCTAATCGTGATTTGGAGTGGCAAACGTGAGCAAATTCGTGGTGTGATGTGGCTAGGTTCATTAAAGTGTGTTTCAAAACCGGAAGTGGTGCGTCTATGTGTGCGGTCATGCAACGATATTTAACGTGCCATGTGTCATTTCAATCAGACCATGACAGTGAAATCATAGTGTTGAGCCAATATAGCTACCTATCCTTCGTTCGTTTTGGTATTCCTAAAAAATGATAAAATGACCTTATTTAGTAATCATATGAAGGACTTGATACGTTCAAGGGCCGAAGTAAACATGGGCATTGTTCGTTAAAGATAAAGCACCTACTTATTAAGTGGTGATAATTCCAAACCACCTATGGTTTCAGTAGTGGTGTCGTCAGTATTCCTCTGTGGCTATTCCGTGGTCAAGTGCTATTGGATTCTATTTCCAGTACTGTAAGAAGTAAATTTAAAAAGATAAATAAATCTAGATCGTGTATTGCATCATAAATTTAGCGTCAACGAGTGGTATGTTTATTTTAACTACATGTTCCACTTGAGTCAAAATTATTGTTAGTGGTGACAACAAAGAATACGCTGGTCTAATATTAGTCAAAGCGTTTATTCTCGAAGAGAGGATGAGTAATTATTAAGCGCTATACCATGCGCAGGCTCAACAAATGAAACGAAGATGAGTAAGTATATGCCCTAGTAACTGTCTGACCCCACGTATGCATGTGTCTGCTTACATTTTTAAAAATAGCGTGACTCCCCAGTAAGCGCTAAAGCAGGCTCTGATAAGACAGCCTGATAACAATCACATTGCTTCCGGAAACCCAAAAGAGGAATGCCGGGTGAGGTTAATAAAATGTTCTCACAACGCTCGCTGTCAGTGTTATTATTTAAACGAAGCCGCCTGTGTAGCAACTGCTACGCTTACCGTATTTTGCTGAAAAACGGGCCGGAATACTGCCTGTTCCTGGTTTCCCTTTTCGAAGTGTTCTAAAGCGAGTGGCTTCCCTAGTGTTTATATTTCCGGTTTCTGTACGTGAAAACGTGATCACGTGACTTATAACATTGGGTGCCTCTTCACATGCAGTGAGTAGAAGAGGGACTTAGCGTGAGGTGGCTATTGATTCGGCCATCTTGGAAGTATATATAGTAATATGTATTAACGCTAATATTCAGTGAATAGATCTCTCCAGCTATTAAAACCAGTACACGATGATCAAGAACTCCAGCAGTTAATAGAATAATCAAAAGTTGTTAATATAAGACATATCGTAAAACACCTATGATCAGAAAAAAGTTGCAAAATGGAAAAACATACAATTCAAATATAATGTATACAGTAACATATCTCTAGATAAATTCAACATATGATATTAGTCATTAGGGTTATTAGTGCTACTCTAATCGGTGTGTGGTAGAATAACCCAATTGTGTATACTGTAATAAATCATGGTAAACAAGGAACTGTGAACAGAACTGTGTGTATGCTAACTCAAATACAAGTACTGAGGGTCTCATCTGCCTAGAAAGTAGTGTAATTCATGGTCAATGTTAAGGCCATGTTCCACACTACGCATTTTTAAGATCCATTGGGCCTCTCTTTGTCTTAGTGTCAGTTCTCTGTTACCTCCTCTTGGACTAATTGGGACATGTTCTATTCCATAGAATTTGAATATGCGGTTGCCTGTTTGTGCATTACAAGTAGACATTACCATGCCTCATCCCTGCTACAATTTCGCAGGGATGAGGAATTCCACACACACAAGAAAAGAGTAATATCAAGGTTCAAAAGGAGAGGCTACAGCAAACCCTTACTCAAAAAAGCTGAAGAAAGAATAGACAAAATGACCCAACATGAAACACTAAAAGAAAAACCCAAACAGGATGGTAATGATCAAAGGATCAGATTGATTACTGGGTACAACAACTGGTCGGTGGTTCTAAAAAAGATCCTTAACAGACACTGGCACTTACTAAAGGCAGACAATACCCTCAGTGAGTACGTCACGGACAAACCAGCCATAACATACAGGAGGGGGGTCTCACTGAGGAACCTACTGAGCCCTAGCTATCCCAAAACAGTTGGCAGGACTAATTGGCTTAGTCAATATTCATGTGGTTTTTACACATGCGGTCACTGTAGCTCTTGCAAATGGGCTGATGATCGCAAGACTGAATTCTTAGGACCAGAGGGAAGAAAATACAAAATAAATTCTAACATCAACTGTTTAACCAAATTTGTTGTATATATAATACAATGCAAATGTGACAAACACTATATTGGTAGTACAATTAGACCCTTGCGGGACCGCATAGGGGAACATACCAGAGCGATCAGACAAGTAGACATGAGATACCCACTTGCAGCACACATGTCTACTTGTAATGCACAAACAGGCAACCGCATATTCAAATTCTATGGAATAGAACATGTCCCAATTAGTCCAAGAGGAGGTAACAGAGAACTGACACTAAGACAAAGAGAGGCCCAATGGATCTTAAAAATGCGTAGTGTGGAACATGGCCTTAACATTGACCATGAATTACACTACTTTCTAGGCAGATGAGACCCTCAGTACTTGTATTTGAGTTAGCATACACACAGTTCTATTCACAGTTCCTTGTTTACCATGATTTATTACAGTATACACAATTGGGTTATTCTACCACACACCGATTAGAGTAGCACTAATAACCCTAATGACTAATATCATATGTTGAATTTATCTAGAGATATGTTACTGTATACATTATATTTGAATTGTATGTTTTTCCATTTTGCAACTTTTTTCTGATCATAGGTGTTTTACGATATGTCTTATATTAACAACTTTTGATTATTCTATTAACTGCTGGAGTTCTTGATCATCGTGTACTGGTTTTAATAGCTGGAGAGATCTATTCACTGAATATTAGCGTTAATACATATTACTATATATACTTCCAAGATGGCCGAATCAATAGCCACCTCACGCTAAGTCCCTCTTCTACTCACTGCATGTGAAGAGGCACCCAATGTTATAAGTCACGTGATCACGTTTTCACGTACAGAAACCGGAAATATAAACACTAGGGAAGCCACTCGCTTTAGAACACTTCGAAAAGGGAAACCAGGAACAGGCAGTATTCCGGCCCGTTTTTCAGCAAAATACGGTAAGCGTAGCAGTTGCTACACAGGCGGCTTCGTTTAAATAATAACACTGACAGCGAGCGTTGTGAGAACATTTTATTAACCTCACCCGGCATTCCTCTTTTGGGTTTCCGGAAGCAATGTGATTGTTATCAGGCTGTCTTATCAGAGCCTGCTTTAGCGCTTACTGGGGAGTCACGCTATTTTTAAAAATGTAAGCAGACACATGCATACGTGGGGTCAGACAGTTACTAGGGCATATACTTACTCATCTTCGTTTCATTTGTTGAGCCTGCGCATGGTATAGCGCTTAATAATTACTCATCCTCTCTTCGAGAATAAACGCTTTGACTAATATTAGACCAGCGTATTCTTTGTTGTCACCACTAACAATAATTTTGACTCAAGTGGAACATGTAGTTAAAATAAACATACCACTCGTTGACGCTAAATTTATGATGCAATACACGATCTAGATTTATTTATCTTTTTAAATTTACTTCTTACAGTACTGGAAATAGAATCCAATAGCACTTGACCACGGAATAGCCACAGAGGAATACTGACGACACCACTACTGAAACCATAGGTGGTTTGGAATTATCACCACTTAATAAGTAGGTGCTTTATCTTTAACGAACAATGCCCATGTTTACTTCGGCCCTTGAACGTATCAAGTCCTTCATATGATTACTAAATAAGGTCATTTTATCATTTTTTAGGAATACCAAAACGAACGAAGGATAGGTAGCTATATTGGCTCAACACTATGATTTCACTGTCATGGTCTGATTGAAATGACACATGGCACGTTAAATATCGTTGCATGACCGCACACATAGACGCACCACTTCCGGTTTTGAAACACACTTTAATGAACCTAGCCACATCACACCACGAATTTGCTCACGTTTGCCACTCCAAATCACGATTAGCTCTGATTCTTTTAGCGTATTTCCCCACTTTAGCACGTCTATACAGCTCTCTCCATTTTTATTAAAATCATAAGTAGCATTTCTCAACTATTATTATTGTACACAACAAACGTTACAGCTAATATGCATAGTGTGTATCATGGACGACTTGCTCACCCACTTGTAGCCAGTTCTTGACTTTCACCACTAAGTTGCTTTGGCATTGCCACTGAGTACATGTTTTTCAAGTTATGTACTATAGAGGTTCTTGATTTTCTTTTGTAACACAGCCTTGAAAAAGTCGCGGGACTAACTTTCCCATGTAGCGACGAAACACGTGTCGGCTGGATGTTGTATATCGCACGGAAGACACCCAATGAATAAAGAACCACTCACAAAAGGAGACTAATCTATTTTGTTCACCTACAATTCTGTACTGTCATTGTGGAAACACCTAATAATTTGTTTTTTGTTAAAAATAAGGATGTGTGCTAAGGACTGAATGCTAAATTCTGTAGAGCCTTGGCTCTTTTTTCTGGGGAGTTGGGCGGTACTTCCCACCTTCTAGCACCGTCATATCACTTCAGATAAATAGATAATTTATGCTTAATTTCCCTGTGGCGCCGTTACCTAAACCTGAAACCCCAGCTACAGTATTTTTACTTTGCACGAGCGATGAGAATGGTGACCTCGGCTGAGTCATACATTATCCCGAACTCAGTATTCTGATTGTCAATTGAGTTTTTTGTGAGCTGGGGGAAATGGATGGGAATGTTGATAACCCCACATTATTTGAAGCTTCCCCGGCTACACGGTGTGTGTTTCTCTGTTCTAGTCTATAGTTAGTACTGAGTGTGGATGGGGTACCTCAGTTGCCTATTGATATAACGCCGGACACCCCTCTGGGTCACCAAGCCAGACTACAACTCCATTGTGAGTTAGGCGAGGATGAGGGGGAATTAGTGGTGCCACCTAGATATGATCCCCGAAGGGAAATATCCTAGAATCTATTTGGGATGTAGGGAAATGATTAGCCCTTGTTCTTGGGGCAATTGTGGAAGGGAAGGGGAGGGAACATGGCTGGCAGGTTGGGGTTTGCTTCAGTGGGAGGGGGGAGGGTATATGGGATTCAATGACGGGTCGGATGTTTGGTGTTTGGTTACGGGGAGGGGGATTTGGGACCGATGTGGGGTTTTTGTCCACAGAGGAGGGAGGTGGCAGAAGTTTATTGGAATGCTGCTTTGATTATTCAGGAGGGTCCGATGCTGAGGTTGCTGTGGCTTCTATTGCTAAACACACGGGTTAATGGTACATGGGATGTACGTTATGTCCTGGGGTTAATCGGAATGTGGGGAGTTGAGGAATGATGGCTGATACGGTACGGATGGCGAAAATCACAGTCTTATCATGGAATGTACGAGGTTTAAATGATGCCCGAAAATGCAGAAGGGTAATGGCCTATTTAGAGCAGCATCAGGTACAAATCGCATTATTGCAGGAAACGCACCTTCATCCCCGACCAACATATGCCTTGGCTAGCAAATGGGCGGCGGTACGGAGTTTCTCCTCGTATTCAGGGTATGCCAGAGGGGCAGCGATTTTAATCAAAAGGACGGTGCCTTTTGTGAAACTAGGGGAGCATACAGATGCAGAGGGGAGATTTGTCCTGTTATGGGGCAGGCTTGGCACTGACACAATCACGATAGTAAACTGTTATGGTCCTAACGTGGATTCGCCCACCTTTTTCACACAGCTGTGGGGAAAGATATTGAACACTGGCTCCATGCATATTATATGGGGTGGGGACTTTAATGTTGCACTGGTCCCAGGAATGGACAGATCTGATGGCGGTCCCCAGTACAATAAAAATGCGCGGGATGCTCTAGCGGGTATACTGGAGGAAGGGGGATTGATTGATAGTTGGAGGTTCGTGCATGCTGGGCTTCGGGAGGGTACACACTTTACAACGTATGCTAACACATGGGCCAGACTTGATTACTGTTTTTTGTCTCGTGGACTGGTGTCGGACTTGGGTAGAGTCACGCATCTGCCGCGGTCATATTCGGATCATTGTCCGGTTCTGGTTAAGGTAGCAGTACCGGGCTATGGGAGGGCTGCCCCACCTTGGCGTATGCAGCCCACGGCCCTTTTGGATCCACTGTTTAAAACGGAGCTGGGAGAGGAGATCGCAGAGTTTTTCCCCCCGCAACAAAGGTTCGGTAGCTAGTGTAGACACCATCTGGGAAGCGTTTAAGGTGACGGTCAGGAGATACTACATTTCGAAGAGCTTCGGGGTACTGAGAGATATACGAGGGGCGCTTAGGAAATTGGAGATGGAACTTAAGGAACTGGAAACTAGGATGGACCGGGAGCCGATGGGCCCCATTCATAAGGAATTTAGAGAGAGGCTTACGCAGTATGAAAAGGAGGCGGATAGAGAGGCTAAATTCAGAGGTAAATATTGGCAGGCTCGAAGATATTGCGAGGGTGAGAGACCGGGGCGCGCATTACCAGAGATTACTCGACACTCGCGTTGCACTACACACATATTGAAGATACACACATCGGACGATGTAACGCATCGGGATACAAAGGGTATTTTAGGCCTCTTCACTGCACATTATGAGGAGCTCTATGCTGCGCATAGCGCTGGGGAGGTCGAATTTGGGGATTTTCTGGATGATGTGGCGTTGTGTTGGCTGAGTGATGACCACAGGCAGATCCCTTGGAGCCCCGTTTGAACTTGATGAAATCCGAGAAGTAATTATGTCCCTTAATAATGGTAAGCCGACAGGCCTGGATGGGCTACCGGCGGAATTTTATAAATGTTATATCGATATTATGGCCACAGTACTCAAGGAGGTCTATGAGGAGTCTCTGGAGGTGGGAATTTTGCCGGGTTCGATGAGGGAGGTGGTGATTACCTCTTTGCTGAAGCCGGGCAAGGACCCTGCTGACTGCGATGCGTATAGGCCGCTCTCTTTGATAAATTGTGACGCTAAGATATTGGCGAAGGTGCTGGCCAATCGGCTTTCTTTATTAATGACTAAGATAGCCCTTCCGGACCAGTCCGGGTTTGTTCCGGGGAGATCTACGGCCAGTAATTTGCGTACCTTATTCTCACTGCTCCACACAATATCGCCAGAATTGCCGGTAGCTGCTATATTTCTTGACGCCACCAAGGCATTCGATTCGGTCGAGTGGAACTATCTGCTCGCTATTCTGTACAGGATGGGGTTTCCGAAGATATTCGTGGCATAGATAAGGTTGCTTTACACTGAACCGAAGGCGAGAGTACTGATTAATGGTGAGATGTCGGACCCGATTTCATTAACCAGAGGTACCAGACAGGGTTGCCCACTGTCCCCATTACTGTTCGCGATAGCGATTGAACCGTTAGCATGCCGTATCCGACAGCTGCACAAGCAAAGTGCTTTTCAGTGTGTCCAACGCCAAATAGATGTGTCTCTTTATGCGGATGATTTAACGTTGTATGTGGTGGATCCGCAAATTAACCTCAATCCGTTGCTCAGAGAATTTTTGGTGTTCGGTCGATTGTCTGGTATACAAATCAATTGGAAGAAGTCGCAATTTTTTCCTTTGACCCCTGCGGTAGTCCGCTTTTCATTGGACTATCCGATTGAATGATGTGATTCGGATCTTCGTTATTTAGGGATCCAGATATCACAGATTAGGGAGGAGACGTTGAGATTGAATTATGGTACTGCCATCACTAAACTGACAGAGGATGTGACGCGGTGGATCTCTTTACCTTTTACCATGGCTGGTAGAGCCTCACTGATTAAAATGGTGGTATTGCCCCGCTTTTTATATTTGTTCCAGAACGTCCCGTATTTTCCAGGGGCTTTTTTTTTTCTGGACGCTACGTTCGGAGCCGATTAGATTATTCTGGGCTGGGAAGCAACCTAGATTGGCGTGGTCGATTATTACCCAGCCCTATAGTGTCGGGGGATTTGCTGTCCCTGATTTTTTGGCCTATTACCTGAGCGCTCAAGCCCAGTTCGCATACCACTGGTTTGCACCTACACCATTCATGCCGCAGCTGGCTGTGGAGGACTGGATAGTTCGGTCTCTGCCACTGAGGGGCGTTATTCAGGGCCCAGTAAGTGCGATTGAGACGCCGGCTACTACGGTAACATGCACGATAGATGCGTGGCAACGGATCCTGCGCAGGATCGCCGTTAAGTTCGTATATGCACCGACTTTGCCGTTGGTTTACCACCCGAGTCTGTCATTGTTGCAGGAAGGGGGGTTCCGGGGGATGTGCGCTAAGTTGAAGATCCGGTACTGGGGCGATTTATTTCTGAATGGTCAGTTCAAAACGAAGGACCAATGGTTTCAGGGATATCAGCCTACACCGCTCGACATATTTTATTATATCCGGCTGAGGCAGGGGCTGCGGGCTGTCATACCGCAAGTTCTGGAGGAACCTGACATAGTACTGACTTTGCAGGTTTTGCTTACTTCCGCAGATGGTAGGCATCTAGTCTCACACCTGTACCGGAGTATCCAGGAGCAAAGTGGGAGTGGAGAGTGTAGAGCGCTCGAGCAGTGGAGGGTGGATATAGGCAGAGACATTACGGAGGCGCAGTGGGCGTATTGTTGCGAGCTCACTTCACAGATCTCGGCCAGTTGCAGATTACGGATAATCCATTATAAGTTTTTGCAAAGATTGTACTGCACGCCTGAAAGAAAGCTGCGGTTTCGCCTATCGGACAATGACGGATGTGAGCGTTGCCACTCGGAAGGGGCCGGTTTTTTGCACTTGGCATGGCTGTGTCCACGGGTGTCTGATTACTGGACGCAGATCCACACAGCACTGACGGCTATGTTGGGCGACACAGTGGACCGAGACCCGCTAATGATGCTACTGGGATATACTAATTCTGTCTGAATTTCCCCTTTGAGTTACATTGAAAAAGAGGAGATTGTAGACAGGACAGAGATCAAATAAAGCCCATTTGAGCTTAAAAACATTGGACGTTTCCTGGCTGAAACGGGTCTGTTGGCATGTATGGTTGTACTACCACTGCCTCTTCCTTCTGGCCACAATGGTGTATTATATTGCCACAGCCTCTCTTGCCAGTCCTGTATTGTTGGTTTGTTGCCCCTGCCCCCCTTTCCACTGCCCTCCATAGTCTGCTGTGCTGCCACTGCCCTTCCTGCCTGCCCAGTGTGGTCAAATTGTTGCATCTGCACTCTCCTACCTGCCTTTAATTTTCAGAGTCCGTGCCCCTGGCCTCTGCCTCTCAACAGTATCCCAATGAACAACTAGATTGCTAACATACTATATTTATTACAAATGTGTGGAACGCCTGACGTCATCTTGATGTAATCAAAACTGTAATACCTAGAGTATTTCCTTTAGAAATTACATATATGAGAGGGTCTTATTTGCATCAAAATTATGGTTAGTGCTCTAAAAAACTAAAATGAGGACATATTTTCTGAGTTTTCAAATAGCGACAAAGAACTTTTACATTATTTGTATTCTTTATGTTTTTTTATCCAGTTGACCACTTGATTAAATGTTGCATCGAGGGGAGAGGATGTGGTGTTACTTCCAGAGCTGCAGACTTTGCAACTGGGGAACCAGGTTGGAGTTTCTGCTTCAGCTCAACATTCTGTGATTCTGGTCAAATCACTTAATCTCCCCATGTCTACAACCAAAATGAATTTGGTCTTGTGTGATGTAACCAATGCTCATGAAAAGCACTCCAATACCTGACAAGTCTGCACTATATAAAACTGCAAATACTAAACAAATAAGTGTTTTGCACACTTCTGTCATTGGGCTACATGTGGGCTACATCTGGGTGATATTTGTGCTGCATTTGGGCTCTTTTGTCTCTGGTGGCCATCTTGGGAGATTTATTTGTTATGAAGTTTCCTAATTTCCTCATTTACTGCAGTCTCCTCAGTAGGAAATGCTTTCAGTTTTTTACTTTGATTCCATCAAGAAGGTATTCAGATATGTCACACATTTGCCATTAATTCTGAATGTTAGCACTCTAGTTGCTCATTAGATCACTGTAGTAAAGCTACTGCTCACCACGGAAGTCTGCTGCTGGTATTCAAAGTGCATGTTTCAGTCTGCATGTCAGAATTTTTTAATGAAATAGAAGAGGATTTGAGAAGTCACTCAAAATGTGCCCTCATTTTTCTTTCTGCAGCACTAATCATACTTTCTATGGCAAAATGAGCCCCCTCATTTTGTTCCTTTTTAAATTAAATGTTTTAAGAGTTACCACTTTATGCCAACCAAGATGGCTTCAGGTGTGCTATACGTTTGTCATAAGTATGACTGTTAGCGCTCTAGTTGTTCTTTAGAACACTCTGGGAAGCTGCAGTAGAACACAAAGGAATCAACTGACAGTCTCTGCCCTTGTTGGATGTACATGTTTTACTGAGAATGTCAGACTTCATTCTCACATGACTGAGAAAGATAATGTGAATTTACAGAAAATATGCTCTCAGTTTAGCTTATAGATCACCTTACAAACCTCTGTGGGAAAAGCATGAGAAAATAGTTTTCTCTCAAACATGATTCATGATATCACAGCAGAAGGCTTTTTCACATGGTAAAATCACCTTAGAACACACCACAATTCCTAAAATGAGTATGGTACCATCAACAAATGATTTATAATGTTACTAAAGTCTTAAAACCTTCTATTAACTGCAATGCTTTTTAATGAGGTGCTATCATGTATATTGGTCCCAAGATGGCTGCCAACACTTCTTGGATGAAGTGCTGACAGCCAATCAGATCTCACGATGAGATGTGTGGTTAGGCTCCGCCCAGATATATATGTGATTTTACTTTTGATTTTCTCAGGAACTACAGAACGGATTTACACCATATATGCAAAAGGCACATGCCTGACCTGAGGACTACCTCTCTGCCAAATTTCAAGTAATTCTGTTCAGCCGTTCGGGCTGTACCTTCGACTAAATGTCCTATGGGAAAATGCATGGGGAAAACGCGTTTTGGGACCCCCCTTTTTTCTCGGCCCCCGCTTGACGGATCACCCCGAGACTTTCAGGGTAGGAGCTGAGCGGAGCACCCCATTAGTTTCGAAAATTTCACGAAGATAAGTCAACCGGCGCCAAAGTTATTCAAAATAGAATTTTCAGATTTCCTATGGGAACTCGGTCCTAACTATAACTATCTACTGGCGACTGCCAGTAGATAATATAAATATATATAAATATATATATATATATATATATATATATATATATATATATATATATATATATATATATACTACACTGTACTAAGCTTAATTTTACAAATATAGTCCACTACAGTGTAATTTCAATTTTGTTGTACATATTTAATTCTTGTTAAAAAAAGTCTGCGGTAATACCTAAAAAACTACATCTTACACATACTAACAAAAATTGCCACTTACAACTCATAATGTATATTCCTGCCACATTACATCTACAGCCGTTCACCCACTTTCACACAACATATATTTCAATTACCACACTCCATGCCACTTTACTCAATTCTATTATATGGCACTGGCACCACTCCACTCAAAGTGATTCCACGGTATGCCACTTCACTCAACGTGGCTATACTGTATAACACTATGCCCCACAACAACACACTCCGCCCCATAAAACCCCACGCTATTTCACTAGATTGTACCTCACTCCTTGCTGCAATACTCCACGTTATGCCACTCTACTCCAGTGTATGCTATTACACTGTAAGCCACTATACTGTACCTCACTCCACTCTATGCCAATCCATTGAACGCCACTACAAGGTGCCTCATTCCACGCCGCTCAAATCTACCCTACTCTACTCTATTACACTCTACCACACTCCACACTACTCTACTATACGCTATTCCATTGTACGTCACTCCATGCCACTTTACTCTACCCCACTCCACTCTATGCTATTACAGACTACACCACTCCACACTACTACACTGTACCTCACTCCACTCTACCCTACTTCACTATACATTACACTCTACACCACTCCAATCCACTGTACGCCACTCCACAGTACGCCACTCAGCTCCTATTTGCAACACAACTCTACCCCAATCCACTGTACCCAACTCTACTCCACACCATTCCATTGTACTCCGCTCAACATTATACTCCATTCAACAGTCTATGCCCTTCCACTATACCGCACTATACTCTACTCCATAGCACAACACTACAATGTACTCCTGCCAATGTCAGTGTACAGCACTTTACTTTACTCAATACCACTTTATGACACTATTCCATTTTACGCAACTCTCTCTTTGCTGCTCCACCGCACATCACAATACTCTAATCTTAGACACTACTCCACTCTAGTCCACTACTGCTCTCTCCATCACTCCACTGTATGCTACTGTATGCCACTTAACTCTACGACAGTCTATCCCAACCCACTCTGCCATAATGTGCACCCCACACTACTCCACTGTAGTAAAATGTAATCCGCTCTGTGGCACTGTACTCTATGACACTTTCTGACACTCTATGCCAGTCCACTCTATAACACTTTACTCCACTGTAAGCTACACCACTCTTCTCTACTACACACCATTCTACAACACTGTACACCACTCTATGCTATGTCACTCCACTGCATGACACTTCACCCTACTCTATGGCACTGTAGAACACTCCACATTGCTCCACTCTACTCCACTTTACAAGACTCTGCTTCACTATGTGCCACTACAGAAGAATGTACTAAAGTCTATGTCCCTACACTACACTGTACAATCCTTTACTCCACTCTATGACCTTACACTCAAACTGTACAACACACTGCTCCACTGCATAAGATGCAACTTCAATTTATAACACTTTACTCTACACTACGCCTGTGCACTCTAGTGTACTTTACTCCACTGTACGCTACTCCACTGTATGCCACTCCACTGTACCACACTCAAGTCTACTCCACAACAGTACACTGTACGGTACTCTCCTCCACTGTAATGTCCTACACTCCACAACACTAAACTCTCCGATTTCAAACAAAAACATTGAAATACAATGAAAACCTTTGTTATAGTTGGGCAACTTTATTTATTCTTTCTGAAACAAACCAAACTTAAAATGCATAAACATTTCAAATCCTACAGTTAGTTGTACAGTCATTTTATAATGTACTACACAAAAATGTAAACACTTTCAAATTGCTATAACTCGCGCACCTCCATACACAGAGTATTCAACTTGGTAGCTGCTCTATATTAACTATAACTCACCGCTCTAATATTCATTGTGTTCTCACACTTTTTTTAAAATCTGTCATAACTATTATTGTAAATACTTTTATTCTAGATTATGTAAGTAATGGAATATAAAACGGTATAACCAGTGCATGGAGAAGGCGCGAGTTATCGGTAATGTAGTGTGGCCCCTGAGGAAGAAAATTTCGAAACGCGTCGGGCTGACCAGGTGCTTTTAAATTCAGACGTACAGCTGCCTACGCTACTGAACGCTTTGGGGAAGGCGCACGCTGGATCGAGTGCGACCCGCATGTTGGACACCCCAAGGAGCAAGATATTTAAGCGGCAGTCCTGCCGCTGGGATCGCACCACCCTGGTAAACGGGGGTCATAGGACCCGTCATTCAGAGAGTCCTGCAATTGAGACCTGCGTGATGGATTGGGGTAGCAGTGGAGTCTGAGACTCATGCGAGAGCCTGGGGATTGAGCATTCATTAAAAAGTGCATCCATTCAGGACTTAATAAACGGACTACTTCTCCCACAAACACAACGTGTGGCGTCATAATGAACAGTCCATCTGGGCGCACGATAAGGTGAAATTTGGGATGAAAGTAACCTCTATGCACTTTACTGATGGCCCCTGAGGAAGAAAATTTCGAAACGCGTCGGGCTGACCAGGTGCTTTTAAATTCAGACGTACAGCTGCCTACGCTACTGAACGCTTTGGGGAAGGCGCACGCTGGATCGAGTGCGACCCGCATGTTGGACACCCCAAGGAGCAAGATATATATATATATATATACACATACGCACACACATACACACACACCAGTGGTGGTGCGTAGTTATAATTAGGTTAGCGTTTCCAGAGGGAAAGCATTTTTTGTATTGCTAATACCTTTGGCACCATTTGACAAATCTCCACAAAATTTTCCAAAAAGAAGCTACTTTTTAACAAGTGTGTGCATAGAAAATTTCGTTCGAGGCGATCAGTCAAGCGGGGTCACATAGCGCAAAATCCTCAAGCATTTTCCATAGACTTCTTTAAGAAGGGCTGCAGCTAGAACTCCACTAAAGATGGCAGGAAACTAGATCTTAGTACGCTAGCTCTGCTTTTTGTGATGTGATGTATATCTGTTCAGTAGTTATTTTTTTGTGTTGTTTTTTTTTTTTAATTAAGAGTAAAATATTTGTATTCCTTGACAGTTGAGCTGCGGGAGCGCCAATTTAAAAAATAAATAGCAAAAAGAACAATTGATGGACAGAATGCAGAACAATGTCATACATTCACCCCAGTACAGAGATCTGGGCTTAAATCCATCATTTTTTTTCTCACTATGCCCTTCCAGTTTGGACCCAGCCATATGCAAATCAGTCTTGACCCTGCGCCCAATGGGAAAAGTCCAGCCCGAACTGCCAGGCCAGGTCCTCCCTGGACTGGAAACAAGAATCCTTAGATGCATTCTGATTAGCCTATTGAGCTTTATTTCCCTAGGGCCAATTGGGTCCCATGGGAGTTAGACTCCTGCGACAGCAGGTGCTCTGATTGGCTGTCAGCAACATGAGAAAAATGTTGCTTGCAGCCATTAAAGGCTTAAGGGACTTGGTCCCCTGTCCTGAAGTAAATAAAAAATAAAGGGGGAAGGGTGGGCTACCCTGTCCCCCAAGACCCATGAGACCCCCCCCCCCCCATAAATAAATAAAAAAATCTCCTCAGCAATTTTTGCAGGAATCCCACGGGACACGGGATCGGAAAACATAAATATGGTAGCCATGGCTGCATTCTTGATTTATTGGTCCCGGGAAACCCACCCCGGGGCTCCACTACATAAGATGAGGAGGGCTATGCAGACATCCTCCTCGAGCCATTTTAGGTCCAAGGCCAAAATGGGGTGTGGGGCAATCTGGCTCTCCCCCAAGCCTCTAAAGCAGGGGTCTCCAACCTTTTCTGTAATGAGAGCTACTTCTGATCATTGAAAAACATTGTGAGCTACTGAAGGCAAAGTAACTCGCGCACTGTTACCAGACACCCCCTCGCTCAGCTTCATTGACTTTAAACCTAATGGCCATGGAGCAAAATACTATCGTTCGAACAAAATACTGTGACTAGGGGTACTATGGCTGCCAGGAGCGTCAGTAAGTGCATGGTATGTGGGGATGTATGAACATGTGTGTGAATGAATTGGATATATGTGTATTGATGACAGAGCTTGTGTCGTATGTATTTGTGGCACAGGACATACCTTTCGCCATATGTGGCACGTTACATGTACAACACAAACATACAACCTTTTTTTTACATAGGATAAACATTTTTCTGCACTTTAAATTACTCCCATTTAAAAAAAATAGCTGTATTTTTTAGTTATGTGTATGGCAGTGTGTCTACCAGCCACTGGGAGCAAGATGCCTGCTGTGCGTAAATGAGAGAAAATTCAACTGAAGACCGTTTATACGCATTACATAAAACTCATCATTTTAATTTTCTTCCATGTCAAAGTATCTTTGCAAAAAGTAGGCCTATTACTCCCAGTGGCTGTAGACATGATGCCATATTTATAACAGGAAAATACAGTAATTGGTTTAAATGCGAGAAATTGAAAGTGAAGAAACATGCTTTATAAAACAGTAGGACTTAATTGCCTTAATTTAAAGTAGAGAAAAACATTAAGCCAATGTTTCATAAAAACATTTTTCTTCACTTTAAATTTCTCCCATTTAAAAGAAAATGACTGCATTTTCAGTTATAAATATGACATTGTGTCTTCCAGCCACTGAGAGATGCCAGCTGTTTGTAAATGTGACCCTTTTAAAAGGGATAACATTCAAATGAAGAGTTAAAATAAACATTGAGTAAGCACTTCATTTCAATTTGATCTCATTTAAAAGCATTTAGAAATACAATGTTGTTCTCATGCTCCTACATTGAGTTTAGAACAACTTTTATTTAGGAGTTAAATACCTCAGTGCTTCAGTTCTGAACCTTCGTGACCCACATGGGTCATAAATCTGACTGAGCACTGCTCATTATCAGGCTCTGCTATCTGCAGGCAGCTAAACTTCACTGAGCCTTCTGAGGGCCCTGGGACAGCTCACTTGCTGTGTCTCTGGGAGCACACCTCCGGGACTTGTCTTTACTCCCGTGCAACAGGAGCATTTTTAAAAAAAACTCCCACTAAATGAGATTAACGTCGAGTCTTTGGGGCCGGGGGAGAGGGGTGGGTGTGTGACAGTGAGTGGGTGCGAGGGTGTTTTCACTGAAAAAAACAAAGGTTGCAGGGACGTTATAGTTAGGCTCAGATTTCACTCGTACAAAACCATAGACATTCAGCTGTTATAGGTACTTGAGTTAACTATAACTCACACCCCCGCAATGCACTGCTTATGTTTGTCCATGTACCACCGTGTCTTTGCCTTAGTGTGCGCTCCACAACTGGTGTTCGATACACACACACACACACACACACACACATATACACATACATACACCCATTGCTCCATGCTGTATTCTAGGGGGAAGGGGGGGGGGGGGGTCAATAGCAAAATGTGAATGGCACCTGAACAGAACAATGGATGAAGAGGGCAGAATAAAAGTCCCCATTTGTATGTATAATGTGGATCTATATAAATACCTCATTTATTGACTGCCTTGCAATGTGAGTGGCATTTTGCATGATTACATGTGTACAGCATCCTGAAAATCACCAGACCTAGTGTGCCTGAATTGCTGTACCACTCTATCATTGCATTTTTTTCAAAAAGTATTTGAATAGGTATAGGTTTGTATAACAAGGCCAAGTTCCTGCAGAAGTGCAATGCTTTCCAAAATAAACCAATATTTCTTCCCTCATGCTGCTATCACGATACTCAAGTGTCTTTTTAGGTCTTGCCTACCAGACAGGGAAGGCCTATTGTTAACTTATAGTTTTCCCATTGCTTACCACTGGTTTGCCTTACTGTCACTTATCTGCTTGCTTCTTTGCTCAATGTCTTTCCTGGTCTCATCTCGTTGTCTTTTTCCATCGCTTGGAGCATTTCCTCTTTACTATAACTTTGCTTGCCTATCTCGTCTCCTTCCACTGCTCACTTTAAGGAAACTACTATTTTTGAGGGGGTTAAACACTATGAGCGTGCCTGTATTTTTCATCTCTCTCCCTCAAATGTTCCCTGCCCCCACATGCTCCATGTTGCTTTGTTCCTTATGTGCTCTTTTCCCCTGAAAGCCCCCCTGGCCCGCCCTCCGAGTTGTTCTCTCCCTTGTGTGCTTTTTAATACCCTACTTTGTGCTGCTCTATCCTGGGTGGTACCCCACACCTGTTAAACACTCCCACACTCTGTGCTGCTGTCTATCTTGAGTGCTTCTCCCGAGCAATCTATTATTGCTCTCTCCCCTGTGTGCTTCCCCCCCTTGTAAATACCTCTTCTCCATGTTGCTTTCTCCCTCATGTGCTTATCCCATCCTTGAATACACTAAAGGCACCCCACAGTACATACAGTACTCCCTGGGGTGCGTCCCCCGCACTTTGTGTTTCTTTTACCAGTGGTGGCTGGTGATTTTTTAAAGTGGTGATGCATAAAGGTTCTTTCTAACTTTCACAACATGGGACAGATATCCATATGGTCCCAAGGTCTGAACAATGCAATGTGAAAGCGTAAAACCTGGGTCTATTCCTAGTTTCACTGCTTGCCAAAATGTGTCATCGTAGGCAAATATTTTTAATATCGCCAAGCTTCCTTTTACGTCATTATCACGTATGAGTGGATTCTAAATTACACAAGTTCAGGATATGCTTTATACTAGAGCATCTTACATTTAATCGAAAATAAAGCTGCTTTATGTATCGAAAGAAACTAGGCCACGTGGACAGTGCGGACGTGCCTCTTAGTTCAGTAATATCAATGTTGCTAGCGCAGGGACGCAGTAATGTTTTCAAATTCATGTACGAAAACTATCATTTTTAACGAGGACATCAAGAGAATGAATGTGTGTGTGTGTGTATACGAGCAATAACGTCTTTGTGCACAGAAAGCCCCAGAAATCAAGCTGTATGTTTTTCAATGTAACTCGCTGTTGTCTGACGCGGTGTGAAATCTTACCAGGGCTTGCAGCCCCCGACCCCGCTTATACTGATGTCATAGCAGCGGGTTCAGGGAAAAAATATTTTGTAAGCTTTTAGGCACCACCAGTGGCGGCCGGCATGCTCGAGGGAGGGAGGGGGGGAGGGTCGCGGGGGGAAATAAACTAACAATTGAAATCAAACATTATTACATTAAACCTACCTGAGTGAGTGCCGGGGTACCGCACCGCCTCCGCTCCAGGCCGTCGGTCACTGGTGAGTCCTCGTGTTCCTGCTGCAGGAAGCAGGCAGCTTCCTGCTTCCCTCCCCTACGCAACGCACTACGCACACCAATCTAAGTGCTGGTAGGCGCAGCAGGCGAGCGCCCCGGCCGGGACATTTTCTCTGCATAGAGAAACACGGAGTGTGGGCGGTCCTGCTCGAGGGCAGGGGGGAGTGGCTTACCCTCTATTGTGGGTATTGACTGTTTGGTCGGCTCAGGGCAGACCAAACAGTCAGTAACCACAACAGTGGGTAAGCCACTCCCCCCCCTGCCCTCGAGCAGGACCGCCCACCCTCCCGCCCCCAACCAAGCACATAGGCACTTCTGCTTTCTCGCAATGCGAGAAGGCAGGAACATAAATGGTCGTTTTTACCGTTTATGTTTCTGCCTTCTCGCACCGCGAGAAAGCAGTGGGGTGACGCCCCCACGCCCCAATGGGGTAGCCGCCACTGCTTTTTACCTCTTACCCCAGTAACCCACTCCGCCCCTCTCTGATTGTGATCCATGTTGCTCTCTAAATCATTTGCTCGCCCTTCTGCCCCCCCCCCCCCCCCCCCCCCCCAGTGTGTTCACCTTCCCGCCCCTGGGGAAATTGCCCACTCAACCCCCTACCCTGTTATGGTATGGGTCATTAGATGCCAGGCAGTGTGATGGAATGGGGCTATGTCATTCGATATGTTAATGTTGGAATAGGTTCTATGTCATGTGAGACGTCACTTGGAATGCAGGGATAGGAGCCGTTGGATCTTGTAGTTACTGGACGTGTTGTGCTGCTCCTAATCAGTGGGCTTGGATATTGGCACTTAAATAAACTCTGTTTATTTAATCTTCAAACGACTCTGCTTCTTTACAATGGTGATGAGTTGCTAGTGCCGGCCCACTGTGTAGGAACCTCCATATTTTAAACGGATGCTGGAGGAAATTGTAAACTGCAGATGGAAGAGGGAATGTGATTTATTGCTGTCGGAGAACGGTTTCTGCATGCTCGTGAGATTGTCCAGCAGTTCATTTCAAGGTACTGTATTGTTAATTTGACTTTGCGGTGGCGCTTACAGTTTTGGCAGTTGGGAGTCGCACGCGCTCTTCTACACGGCACTGCTCATTCCTTGCCAAGCCATAGTCGTGTGAAGTTGCTAGTCTTTCCTGCTCAAGATCTATCAGCTAATGAAAATAGAACGCATACAACGTACAAAGGTGGCCATCTTGAAGTCCTGCAATAGTGTTTATGCAAGCTACATATTTCTAGTCTGCTATATGCTGGGCTTTAAGTGGGGGGGGGGGGAAACCTGGGGGTGCTCTAAAAGGGGCGTGGCACATTTCTTAAAGAGGTGTGACCTATCCGAGTAGGGGTGTGGTCTAAATCAAGAAAACTAGCATTGTGTGCTTAAGAAAATCATGAAGTCGCATCCAGCAAAGGATAATAAAATAGGCAAAAAGGTATATTTATTAAATATAAGCCATAAAATACCAAACACTTTAAAAAACATGTAAAAATTATTTACATTATTTGCAGGACTTCCCAAAACCCTTGAAGATATTCACTGTGTCTATTTTGCTGGGGTTTCTCACAACAATTTTCTTCAGCAGACCTTCTACCTTTTGCCAGTCAACTCTTTACATACAGCTTTGCGTCAAATGTTTCAAATGGAGGACCACTGAGTTTTACCCATAAGCATGAAGAAATGGTCTCTACAAGAAGAGACGCCCTTGTTGGACAAGCAAGTTCATTGCGCTGAAACCTCTCTCGCAATCCGCATTACTTGCTGGCAGGGTTTCCATGCAAACCACTAACTTTAATGTTTCAGGGGTTTTCTTTCCACCAAAATCTTTGAAAAGTCTAAAAGCTTGGATAGTATCTCTTGCTGGCAGCTGAAACTATGAACACAGTTTCTGGATATCTGTTTCACCATAAAGAATGCATTAATCACCAGAAGGCAATTTGCCTGCATCTAGCATTCTGAAGCTGGCTATACGTTCTTTCTCAGAATCCGGGGCACATCGTTTATTGATATTTACAGACAGACATTGGTAAAAATTATTTTGATTAAGGGCAACAGAGTTACTTCTACCATGGAAAAGAGGAACATTCTTGAATTTGCCCTTGTCAACTGCTCGCTTGTCAACTGCTCGCTGAGCCGCAGAAGCAAACTCCCCTGGTGAGTCCTTCATTGCTCTAAATATACGTACTTGACTAACCAAAAGTCTGTGGGCATTAACAATTGTAATGTCCCTCCTCAGTAAGGAGAGTGATAAGTCTTTGAGCTCTTGAAGTGCATCACACATTACCCCCAAATCTCTGATAAAAGAATAGGATGCAAGCTTCTTCAAGAGACCTTCATACTTACTCCAGTCTCTTATGGGTCTAGATGGAAGGAAGCATTCTCAAAATGTTTGCACAAGGCAAGGAAGCAGTTCCAAACAACTTTCACAGATTTGTAACTGGATGCTACCCATCTAGTATCAAGCATTTTCCCTATCTTCTGAAGCAGTACACATAGCTCGCTGGCAGCCAGATTTAGCTCTCTCTGGTTTTTTGGTGACATGCTGTATGTGGCATACAATGAGTCCATGAAAATCTTGAAGTGATTGACCCTGGCAACCTCATCAACTGTATCTGCCACAGCAAGTTCTAGTCTGTGAGCCAAACAGCGCCATATCAGTACAAGATTTGGAAATTCTGATTTCAGCAATGCTGCAGCTACTCCTTTTTTTACCAAACATTACTGCTGCTCCATCTGAACATACGGCAATCAAGATATCATGTAGCAGACTTTTTGTGAGTCCAACTTTTTCGAAGTAGCTTAGGAGAGTTGTCTTTACGCCAAGGGCATTTGTTTCTGCCAGCTCCAGAAGGCCGAAATAGATGGTCACTGGGGTACTTTCATTTCCAAAAATGCCACGGAGGTAGATGATTAAGGTAGAAGCATTGCTAATAGAAGTGCTTTCATCAATTAATACTGTGATCTTTGGTTTGTGTTGTCTGATATAACAGACCAATCTTTGTTGCATTTCAAGTGCAATGTGTTTTATTATTTCAGTTGCAGTCACATTGCTGTGCAAAACACGGCCCATTGCACTGCCATTCTTTGCCTCAAGGAAAATTAGATCAGGGTGGTCAGTAAGAGGGTGATCTTTTTTTGCCAAGTAGTATGCAGTGTCAAATACCCTGTATGTGCTCTCCATATGTTTTGCATTACATTTGTGTACTGTCACCACCAATGTATTTTCCTGCTGAGCTGTAAGAAGGTCTTCAGCTGCCAAGTGACCAGCGCTCACCTTATGCTTCATAATCTTCTTCCTGAGCTGTTTCTGCCTGAAAGCTTTTCCGTCACCGGAAGGACCAACCTCACCATCTGCCCACTCTTTACTTATGCGCATGCCCTGGGTGTTATTGTGCACTAAAAGACCTGTTGATTTAGCCTGTTTGCAGGAAGAACATCCACTATTGCCTGCCGCGCACCTCACACCCTAACCCTGTAGAGGGCGCTTCTTTTTCACAATTGATATTTTCACCGAACGGGACACCACTGCCAACATCTACAGGGTCCTTCCATTTCCCTACCGTGCCCGGGCGTCGCTCGTAGTCGGTATTTAAAAGCAACCGCTCTCCTCATATCCGCTTATACCAGTTGTCTAGGGCCATTAAAATACTCACATTGCAGGCTTGCAGGCTGGGAGGGCAAGTCTTGTGTGGCTTCAGAAGGATCCTGGCTGAGGCAGCTCTGATGCGGAGGCAGGGTCCCGACGGTGCTGGTAGGGCTGGGGAGGCGTCACGATGGTAAGTTTCCTTTTCACTGCTGCTGGATTCTGTTGTAGACCCTCGTCCCTCGCTTGCTTTGAGGCAGAGCAGGGTCACACTGGTCGCTGGAGAAATCTTGCTGCAGGCCGTAAAAGCAGGGTCGTGCCGGTTCTAACCAGCTGTTGTTGTGCCGATGGCTGGCACGAGGACGTAGGTGGCGCTGCGTGTTCAAAGAGAAGGGAAATCCAGAGAGAAAGTGTCTCTCTTCAAAGGATTTCCCTTCCTGCTACAATGACGTCAATGCCTTGAGCAGTGCGTGTGCATGCTCACCTGAAAAACCAAACAAAAACCGGGACGTCTGGTCACCCAACCTTGGACCTTTGAGGCCCGAAAATAGAGCCCCCTAGAGATCCCTTTCGAGGCCCCCCACAAAAAAACTGGGGGTGTTCAGACCCCCCACAGACTCCCCCCCACTTAAAGTATGTATTGCCATTTGGGGAGGACGGTGTGTCAGTGATATGCACACTAGTGATTTAGTTTCTACATTTGAGGAGTGTGAACTAAGCATACCATTTGTGGAGATCGGCGTGTCAGTGATATGCACACTAATTTTTTTGTTTTTACTCTCGACGATTAGGATCTACGCAGTGCATATAATTTTATCGAGATGTGGCTAACATTCTCTGCATTACTTCTGTGATGTGTACACTGTGATAGTGCACCTTGTGAATTTTGAAGAGCACACAGTGTAAGTATTTTTCAGCATGTTACATTTCTTGTGTGATAGGCACACCTTATATTGTGTTGTTTTTCTCAAATTTCATTGAGATATTTTAATGTCTCTAGATATACAAGAATTGTATTAGTTTTTTCTTTATTCACAGTTGTGCAATCAAATTACTATATTTCTCCAGTTACCAGGTAAACCTGTTTTGATTTGGAAGAAATTATTCAAAACGTTTGAGAACGATTTACTTGCAATTGATGCCACAGGTTTTTCTGCGGACAAGAAAAAGGCACTTTTATTTAGTTTCTTGGCCACAGCAGCTATTAAGATTTTTGAAAATCTACCTCCTGTGACTGCACCAAGGGGTCAAGGTAATGTTTGGAATGATTTTAAAGAAGCAGCGGCAAGACTGGAGAAGCATAGCTGCCAAGGTTTCAGATTGCTATGTGTGACATTTTCATAATTTCAGTGTAATTATGAGTGACATTTCAACGACTATGAGTGACACATTCTTGCGAGCAAAATCAAGCAATGAATACGAGGGTAATAGATGAATATAACAAATGACACTCCTCTGAGCAACAAGAAACTCTAAGAAGATCTTAAAACTGCTACAAAGCACCAGAAATAAAAGGGCACTAACCAGAGACAGACTGCGTGACTGCAGTTCTCAGTCACAGATGAGAGGGAGGTACTGCGGCTGCTCAGAAGAGGATCTTTGTTCTGTTTGTCTGTCATGACTGTGCACTAGCCGAAAAAGCAAATTTTATAGCATAGTAAATCAAGTGCAACTAGGAGATTTGGGTCTGAGACTTGGCGACCCAGCCCACTTAATGCTCTGATGTGCTTAAGACCCTTCTAAAACGATGGTGATTTCTGCACAAACATGCTGAGAACCACACGACCTGTCAACTCGCACACAGATGGGTGTCACCCTCTTTTCACTTTTATTCGCCAGCCTAACAAACAAAATGTCTCCACATACTTTGACAGGGTCACCCACTTTTCCTTTTCAAACCCATATCACTCTCCAAAAAATTGTTAATTCTCTGTCCACTTTAACGAGATCACCCATTTAAATGACTCAGTTCACCCACATCTTTGAACCAATAGTTCACCCAATTCTTTGAACCAAGAGGTTTGCACGTATGCGGACTAACTTGCACAGATATCAGGGCTCCCTGGCCTGAATCACTGGGGATCTGAGGAGACCACGCCCTCTGCAACCTCCTTTCAACTTTTAGGTAGAATATGTTATTTGTGCATGTTGATGTTTCACAGCTCAGATTGGAAGCTTGCATTGCAAGGTACCCCACGAATTTCAGTTGATCTGCTGCGGTTTCAGCACAAGCCGTATTTAATTATTCACTTTTCACTTCTAATTCCCAGCAGGTGCACCTCTGTGCCTTGCAACTTCCATTTAAATCTTCATTAACATTACAGACACAAGATGGGTATTAGCGAAACAATATCACCAGTGTCTTCTGCTGAGCACAAAAAGAATCTTAAATTACTGTAGAGGACTTATCGGAATATCGCAAATTAAAGATATCTGGGGGAAGAGGACGGTTCTCCCTTTTACTTCTCTCAAATAGCAATACAGCCTTGCAGACTCTGAATATTATCTAGATCTTCAAATACAACACGCCCTGCTCACCCAGGTATCCGGGAACACCACACTTCCGGGCGCCTCTCCCCCCTAGAGGACAGAATACTTGATGACCATCTTCCGGAGAGGACCATTTCGCTTATTTATAAAAAACTGATTAACAACATGGCAGACCCGCTGCAAGCCTTAAAGGAGAAGTGGGTCAGAGATGGCTTGGAGCTAGATGAAGAGGACTGGCAGGAGGCAGTTTCTTCCCCGCGGGTGGATGCCATCCAGGCCAGGCTGAGGTTGGTGCACCTCAAAATACTACATAGGATCTACATTACAGGGCCTGGCTTTGTGCGAATGGGTAAAGCAGAGGATGAAGAGTGCAGGAGAAGGTGCGGGCAGACAGGGACATTTATACACATGCTGTGGAATTGCCAACACATACAATCATACTGGCAAGCCGTACACCGAATACTACGGGAAGTCTTACATATTGACATACAGCCCGAAGCTCGAAGGTGTCTCCTTAATGTTTGGGAGCCGACAGATCTCAATACATACACTACACAATGGACAACCCTGACATACATGATAGCAAAAAGGAATATAGCACAGCAGTGGGGAGCGAGTCACCCGCCCACACTGGGTAAATGGACAGAAGACTTAGACTGGTGCATGTTCAGGGAGAAGTCAGTCTATGTGGCAAGAGGGTGCCCCGGTAAATAGGGAAAGGTATGGGGGGCATGGAATCAATATAGAGGGGATATCTGCAATCCACCTACTCCCCAGACGGATACTGGAACTCTGAAAACCCCTTGAATTCTCTCATATTGTAAATGTGACCTGACATATGATGTTGATGTTTGGAAATACGCAATTATGATGTTGCTTACTCTGGATTTTGTGATGGTGAGTTATGTCGAAACTGTTCAATAAAAAGAATTATTAAAAAAAAAAAATACTGTAGAGGAACTAGAAATACTAAGCAAGTGAGGACCGCTGGAAGCCTCTCTGGGTTGGGATGTTCAGAAAGAGATTGATTCCTTTCTTCATGTGGTTGGCGGGAAAACTGCCCCTGGCAGGAAAATGAAAGCGAAAGTAACTTCGGGATGTTTACAGCTCTGCAGCTGGCCCAGAGATCGATGCCAGTCTGTCACTTAGGAGGCAGTAACAAGGGGCCTGCTCCTCACACATGAAAAGGGTGCTCTTGACTAAATGAAAGGGACTAAAATTACGATTTTCGTAGCAAGCAGCAAAGCATAATCGTGATTTGCATTTCGTGTCTTTACTGAACTATCAGCAGCAAAGGAATGCAATGATGATGAGGGTGACCAGAAACTCCACATCACCGGAACGCAACTGTTCCAGTTCTGTGTTTTCATCTAACATGTCAGTGCATCTGGGAGTTGATGTCTCGGTTCATTTTAATTGAGCCCGTTGCACCATTTCTCCCCTGATAACAATGACTGACAAGAGCATAGTCCAGGAACGGAAGAGTACTTATATCCAGGTAACATGCAGCCAGCAGCTAATCAGTGGGCCTCTCTCTGACGTCATCAGAGAGACCCGGTCCAACAGGGAACCGAAGTCAGAGAGGCCCCGACAAAAGGAAACACTCAGTTACACAACTCACGCGCTGCCAGACACAGGCTGGCAACTTTAAAATACTTGGGCGGCGGCCGCAGATTAGAGTCAGTTCGGACTGCGGTGGTTGTGCCGCTCCATTGGAGGCAGGGATACACACTCTGCCACGGCTGGCCAGGAGGCTGCGGGTGCTGGCAGGCTCAGCCGCGAGCCACTGTGGGCCTCGGCATTTCAGGTTTACCACCGGGCCCCAGCTCGCATTCAGTGTCGTCCAGGATGGACAGTGAGCCCCCCAACTCACAGGGAGCCATAGCCACACCGTGATCACCATCACTAACCAAGCCAGTAGCCACATCACTGAGCAATTAGCCGCTAGACACGTTGCAGTCCCGCAAAGCGTGTGTTGAAGTCTGATTTGCACACCAGCTTGAATACACACCTCAGACCCGCAATGAGCACCAGACTGGCAAGCGCCTGAAGTAAGTGTGCACGCACAGTGACATGGCATTAGAGAAGTGTATGATGTACCTCAGCCAGCTGGGCACTCAGCTGCTCCTCCCGCTGTGCAGTATTTGGTCTTCTTCACCGCCTGCATTGGCTACTTGAGATGAGCACTGCCGACGAAGTGGAACGTATCAGGACTAAAGGGGGCTGCTCAGTGGGGCCGTCCAGTAACAGCCTGTACAGGCAGTGGCTGCACCCTGGCGCAAAGATTAATTGAGTTCGGCGGCGGAGGGCAGGCGGCTGACAGCATAGGGACCTGGGTAAGCTGCAGCAGGCAGCGCAATGGTGCGAGCGCCGGATTGAATTTGGCGTCGCCCGCATAGCCAGCCCATTAGAACAAACTGAACTGCTCGCTGGCAGCAGGATGTAAAGCCCTCCTTGCGGCGCCAGCACCCAGTAGAACGAACGATTTATGCTACATTGTAGCAGTGAGTGTGAGCCTCGAGGTTCATCCCAAGCCTGCTAGCGCACGCCACGGGCAGCGCATTGCCACATTTTTAGGCACTGAGCTTTGGTACAGTGACAGCTGCCGAGACGGTGACTATGCATATGCGTGACAATGCATTTCAGGGCGGTAATGCGGAGTACCACACTGAAATGCGTTAGTCTAACGCCCGATGCGTGATCCTTGGCAGGACTGGAGAAGCAATTTGTGGATGAACCTAATGTGATTATTGAACGGCACCGTTTTCAAAAAAGGATGCGCTAAGAGTACTAGGAGCCAATTGAAAATTTGGAGGGAATGTAGATAACTGTATTAGAGATCCATTTGTCTTCAATTGTGAGTCAAATTCAGGTATGACTTTTAGGGTGTTGGAATCACAGGTTAGACGAGGTAATGAATTTAGCTAAAGGCATAGAAAGATCTATCCAGCCAGCTTAATTGTTAATATCGAAAGAAGTTAATGTATCTTCTCCTGTGTGTTTGACTCGATCTGTAAAGAAACCTTTCAAAACCAGTGGGGTTAAAGGAAGTAAGCTTACCTGCTTTAGGTGTGGTTCAAGACTGCATCTTGCAAATAGTGTTAATTATCCCGCAATAAGGAGAAAGTGCAATAAGTGTAATAAGTATGGTCATTTCCAAAGCGTTTGCAGAGGGTTAAGATCTGCATCATGTGTGTCTGTGAACACTGTTACTGATGTTGATGACAGTTTAGAAAATTGAGTTCACATTGTGTGATTCGTTGACCTCTTGATATAAATACTATTGGGGTGGTTTTCAAAGCACCTTTGGGAGAAGTACACATTGGGAAGGTTGGTTTAGAAGTTATGGCAGATTCAGAGTTACCATTGTTTCTGAATTTATTTTTAAAGAGAAATGGAATGAGGTCAAATGAAAGAAAACAGATGTCAACCCCAAGGCATTTAGGAATTTTGAAACAGGTATGTGGGATATTTTTAAGAAAATCTGGAATTTTAATGGATGCAATGTTTTCACTAAAATTTATGTTGCTGTAAACGGAAATAACATAATAGGAAGGTGTGATCTAGGAGAGTTGGTTATTATTTTGTGCACAGGAACTGACTGTCCAATTAAGTTCAGGGAGCTTTCTGTGGGTAGTGTGGATGTGAAAATGTCGAATGTGGAGAGTATTACTGAGAAACATAGGGCTGTGTTTCAGAATAAGGTTGGGCAGGTAAAAGGCTTTACTCATCGTATCCGAATAATGGGGTGCCATAACAGTGCAGCATAAGGTGCACATGGTACCACTAGGTGTTCGACAAAAATTAAAATGTCATCTTGATGCTTTATGTGCTGGTGGTATTTTGAACCCACAGACAGTTCAGAATGGGGTTCTGCCATTGTTATCACTCTAAAAAAGAATAAGGATTTAAAGCTGTGTGGACATGGCTTGCTTGAATCCAGTGGCAAAGTGAGCAAGGGACTCAACGTCTGAGCATACCCTGCCAACTTATGGCCACTGGATTCAAGCAAGCCTGGCTGAAAACGGCTGAAATGTTCCGTCCATCACCACCCCCTTCTGTACCACTTTGTTCGCCATAAGTTGGCAGGGTATGCTCAGACGTGAGTCCCTTGCTCACTTTGCCTCTGGATTCAAGCAAGCCTGGCTGAAGACGGCTGAAATGCTAGAAACCGGTCCTAGGAAGCTTGTTTCCGGTCCAGGGAAGGCATGGCTTGGCAGTTCGGGCTGGACTGTTCCCATGAAGCACAGGGTCAGACTGATTTGCATATGGCCATGTCTGAACTGGGGTGGCAGAGTGGGCTAAAGAACGGTGATGGATCAAACCCAGATCTGTTGACTGGGTGTGAGTGTTTGATTGGTTCTGATGCTCCGTCCATCACCACCGCAGGCGCAGTAGAAAAATACAAGTCTTTTTTGTGGGGTAGACCTTCTGTATTGGTTATTGACCATAAACCTCTTGTGTACATCATCTAGACGAATAAGACTTATTGCAAGACTACAGGAGTTCAATTTTGAAATAAGATATTTCAGGTGGTAATAATGTCACTGCTGATTGTTTATCTAGGCTACCACCTCAGGAGATTACTGAAGATGCTGTTATTGATCAGCATGAATGCATGGGAGCCATGGTTGATGTATTAGATACAAGTAGCAGTATCATATCAGAGGATGAATGGCTTGATAAGTCTGCCAAAGATGAGTTGATGACTAAAGTTAAACAGTATGCTGTGAACGGTTGGCCACCCAGTAGGAGTCTTGATCCACAATTACATAGCAACGCAAGTTTCCAGTGAGTTAAGCACTGAGAATAATATTTTGCTGAGACAGGATTTATTTGTTCCTCCTGCTGGTCAGTAGGAACATTATTGATTTGTCTCATTTGGGACATCCAGGGGTGTCTGGTTCTAAGCTGTTGCTCAAACAACACTATTGGTGGCCAGGAATGGATGCTAGTGTTGAAGTCTGTAGATGTGTGTAAGTTTTGTATTCGTTCTAACAAACACTCTGGAGTATCATCTGAAACTTTGAGTTTACAAGATTGTGCACAAAATCCTTGGACCATACGACTGCCTAGGTAAATAAAATAGATTTTTAATTGTTGTAATTTACAACTCTTCATTGTGGATTTACCATGCTTTTGTGGAGCACCACAATACTGAAGAAGTAAATACATTTTTGGACAGCATTTTTTAAGTTGAGGGGTTCCCCAAAGTGCTTAGGTCAGATATTGGGGTACAATTTGTACACTGAAATGTTGTTTCTTGAAAAATGTGCCATTTGTAGAGAGGATGCAAAAACAACAATAGATGGACAGAATGCAGAACAATGTCATACATTCACCCCAGTACAGAGATCTGGGCCTAAATCCATCGTTTTTTTGCTCACCATGTCAGCATTCCGTCCATCATTTGTTTGTTGTAACGCTTTTCGCCCTAAGTGGGATGGGTATTCCCAGACGTGGGACCCGTGCTCACTACGCCACTGGAGTCAAGCTATCCTGGCTGATGACGGCTGATAGCCAGAAACCGGTCCTAGGATGCTTGATTCCGGTCCAGGGAAGACATGGCTTGGCAGTTCGGGCTGGACTGTTCCCATGAGGCACAGGGTCAAGACTGATTTGCATATGGCCATGTCTAAACTGGGGTGGTGTAGTGGGCAAAAGAACGATGGATTTAACCCAGATCTCTTGACTGGGGGAGAATGTATGCATTGTCAGCATTCCGTCCATCATTTGTTTGTTGTAACGCTTTTCGCCCTAAGTGGGATGGGTATTCCCAGACGTGGGACCCGTGCTCACTACGCCACTGGAGTCAAGCTATCCTGGCTGATGACGGCTGATAGCCACAAACCGGTCCTAGGATGCTTGATTCCGGTCCAGGGAAGACATGGCTTGGCAGTTCGGGCTGGACTGTTCCCATGAGGCACAGGGTCAAGACTGATTTGCATATGGCCATGTCTAAACTGGGGTGGTGTAGTGGGCAAAAGAACGATGGATTTAACCCAGATCTCTTGACTGGGGGAGAATGTATGCATTGTCAGCATTCCGTCCATCATTTGTTTGTTGTAACGCATTTGTAGAGAGGAAGCACCCTTATATTGCCCAAATGACAATGGTCAAGTTGAGAGGGCTAATAGATTTATTAAGGAGGGTATTCAAACAGCTGTGGAAAATAGGTTAGAGGTCTTCAATTTCATGAAAGAAAAGTTATGGAGTTATTATGTTACTCCACATTCTGTAACTGGAGTTTCATTTTTTGATGAGAGGAAGACAATGAATGGCATACGTAACGCACAATTTTGAGAGATCTATAAAAAAAACATCCTAAGGATGAAATTGCAAAAGCAAGAGAAAATTTGAGTAAAGACCAAGTTGGAGGAAAGTTGTATTACGATGTAAGTCATAGAGCTATACCCAAATTTATTGGAGTTGGTGATTGGTGATTGGTTTCGCATTGCCAAACCCACTCTACAATGTAAAGGTGCATCTAAATTCTCTATTCCGGTTCAGGTGGATAAAGTAACTGGCCCTGCAGTTTTATTGAGGCACAGAGGTTGGTGGAACTAGACTCCAGTTGTGGTGCTTAAACCAGGGCAGGAAAAAATGTTTGAGCAAAAGGCGGATTAAGGAGACCACTTGTTGTTCAGTGGTAACACTGACAAATCTGACTACGTGCTAGTACAGCAGGATGAAGCAGTGTGAGAAACGGATTCTGATGTTGTGAATACTTCTTCACATAAAAGAATTGTAAGATTACCAAAGAAATTTGAGGATTTTATTTTGAAATTATGTACTTGCACCTTCTTTTATCTGATGTACTTGCATTGTCTTTTATCTGTTGCTACAGTAATGCATTATGGTTCCTTTCTTCAGGAATGGTATAGCGAATGTTCCTATTTCTGTAGTGTTGTAGTTTATGCTATATTTAGAATGAATATTGACATTTCCTGTATGGTATGTAAAATTGTTTCTTTCCTTTTCTGTTATCGTTCTGTTGTCCTAAAAAAAAAAAAAAAGAGGGGACATGTGGTATGGGTCATTAGATGCTGGGCAGTGTGATGAAATGGGGGCTATGTCACTCGATATGTCACTGTTGGAATGGGTCCTAGGTCATGTGAGATGTCACTTGGAATGCGGGGATATGAGCGGGTGGATCTTGTGGTTGCTGGACATGTTGACCTATTCCTCACCTGTGGGCTTGGATACTGGCACTTAGATAAACTCCGTTTATTAAATCTTAAAACGTCTCAATGGCTTCTTTACACCTTTCTCCTAAACCTCACTGAGAAAAAGCAAACCGATCAAAAAGCAAGAGTTTTTGGCTTTGCCAGTTTCCTCTATCCTGTCCTGCTCGTAAATCACCGGCAAACATTACCAGTTCTCAAGAAATACTCTTTCCTTGGTGCCATTTAAGTCATGGGTAAATATTAGGCTGGAGTGACTATTGAAGTTTCTGCAGTTAGCTGATCCCGGTGCTTTGTGCTACGCATTGAGGGACTGTTACAATAAAGAAGCTAAACTGCACGTGGACCTTAGCTTAGATACCACCCATATCCTGCAGAAATTCATTATAATGTGCTGGTTGCTGGGAAACCTACTAGTTAAGCCCGCCAGGTACTTGAAAGCGCAGGGAAGGGGTTATTCGGAGAAAGTAGGAGAAAGGGAACGAAAGAAGAGCCTTCGTGAACACTAGGTGCACCTCAAGATGCTTACATCAGATGGTGGGGCTGTAGTGTAAACTGCATAATCAGCATTTGTGGGTCAACTAGGAATCTGTTAGCTGGTCAGACGCAATAATGTCGTGTAGTTCCAATAAACCTATATAGGACCTGCGTGTTTAGACAACATACACTGTAGCATTGGTTTCCAGACTGATTCTAGACACTCCCACCGGAAATGTTAGCCTGTATACCAGCTAGCTCACAGTGCCACTAGAAACCCCTCTTACCAAGGAGAGAATAGTTCTTGGCAACTATCGAACATGACAACTCTGTCCCATCAGGGATCGTGGAAACAGTGCGATACTTTTTGCTCAGTCACTCGTGCTCACTTCGTCTCAGAGAGATACACAGAATAAACAGTGGGGACGTTTCTCAATAAGCATTTATTGAACCTGCGTCATTCTACTGTAAAATAGGTGTGCTGTAATAACCATAAGATAGTAACAGATATAAATGATTATAAACACCAACAGAGTAAATGGCTGGTAGATTTTTACCATAGTGCTGAAACAATGAATACAGGCAGGTATTAAAATACATGACAGTAAAATGCGTACTCCTACGATGCGATCCTAACTAGATGTACCTAAGTGTACCTAGCATGTATGTAGGAGCAGAGCCAAGAATCCCTCTAGGATAAAGTCAACCCCATTACCTGAAGTGAGAGACTGTGGGACCCTATCTTGGTCTCGAGATGGACACCCCACGAGGGATGTCAGACCACTGCGAGCTGGAGTGTCTGCGTGCAGGAACCTCCTCGTATCGCGTCAGTATGTCAGCATGGAAGACTTTTTCTCCTCTGACAACCTCAGCAAGATATGGTGTTTATATACCCAAAGTGGTACTCTCGGGGTTTCTACCTTGTTGTGTCATGTCGGACTTAGGATAACGGAAGGAATGACCCTTATACATAGTTATTATGTAGGAGATGGTAGTCCTGCTGAGTTTCCAAGAATCCGCATGCATAATGGATGAGGCTAGTTTTCAGGGAAAATCCCACGTCCAGTAAGCAGTACTGTAACTAGGCAAAAGGTCAGTCCCAAGAACCGTTATATAGTGTAATGATAGGGGACAATATAGGTGAAAAGTTGAGTTGCTACATTAGGCTATATTGGGGTACCTATATGAAACATAACAGTAATATTTCAGAATGAAAATGATAACACGGATATCAAATTTCCACCGCCCTCCAACAATGCAATCATTATTGGGAGGACGGAGTACTGCAAGGAATGATGGCTATTGCCGGCAATGTAGCTCAGTGAGTCAATGTACATGCTGCAGTGAACTGTCTAATGTGCAGATAAGGCATTTAAATACCAGGTTGTGCCTACCAGCCCTGTTTTCATCCCGCACATTATAAACAATATGCACTGTGATTGGTGTAATAATATCTGTAAATGCTGCGTTTGAGAAGCACTAGGGTGTAAGAGTTCCTGTGTTTATGCCCTGCAGTGATGCTTGCATTGAGTAACCGATGAGTCTACCTACAGCTACTGCATCACCACAACTGCCTGGAGGTATCGCCAGGGGACAGGTCAGAGGCGGGAGATCCAGAAAGTATCATTGAGGGCGTGGGGAAGGGCCCTGGATCGCAGCTTCGAATCCTTGGCACAAAAAGGGGGTACCTACTGTGCATCTGGTAAGTCCTAATCGTATCTGATTTTCATCTTCATGGTAATGTGACAGAATCCATTATGGGGTGGACAGATCAGTATCTGGCAGTGCTGTTGTAGACATTTGAGAATTAGTGCCAAGGGTAGTGGTCATCAGAGGAGACGACCTGTGGGTCTTGCCTACTTACAGTAAAGGGAGCAACAGAATAAAATGGAGAAAAAAACATGATAATGTTCTTGGAGCACAAGGTCAGGAGGTAATGCTGCATATACAGCATAGAGTTACAACAAAGTCAAACACAAAGACGTCTGCATCCCTGAGCCATCGAAAGGAGGCTCCTGCTGAAGAAGTGGAGAAATACCCCTCTAAAGTCGTGAGCTGGGTTTTTCATTTTAGGATGGACACATCTAAACAGATCCCAGTCCCTACCAGGTTGTGGTAAGCAAAGAAGTAGAGAGGAAACAGGATGTGATCCCGCTCATCTCCCTACACTGTAAATTCACATTTAAAGAAAAGGATGTGTTGAGGGTCTGAGGACAGACTCCATTCTCAAGATTATTGCTCAGTAAGTTATAAAACAAATGCTTGTATATTTATAGTTATGATCTCCCATTACTATGGAGAGTGACTGGGTGGGTGAACAGCTAATTAGAGTGAATAGATGTAGGGATAACTGACTAAGATGATTGGCTGAGTGGGTCGTTAGAATTACTTTCAGCCCCACCCTGCATGTCATCACACATTATGACTGCACAACCAGCATAACCATTGATCATTCAAGAAGCAGCAAAGTCAAGCTTGCTGCTGAAGGTAGAGCCACGAAGGAAGCCAATGAATAGACTAGAGAAATTTTAACATTATCAATCAAACAGGATTTATCACACGCGAGGGTATCCAGGTGCTGAGAACATAGCTGCTAAGGGGTTCAGTTGAAGAGAGGATAAGGTACACAGGTGAAGGAGGAGCTCGTTCCAGGATTTCGCCACGAGGTAGGAGAAGGAACTTCTTCCACTGTTGCTTCTGCGGGTGCGTGGGATGTGTGAGAGGGAAGCCGAAAGCAGGTGCCTGGAGGGTGGGTGAAGGTTCAGGCAGTGGTTAGTTTACGGTGGTCCTTGATTGTGAAGGGCTTTGTGTGGATCAGCATCTTAAATTGACATTTCTTCTGAATTGGGACCAGTGGAGCTTCTTGAGGTGGGGCGTGGTGTGGGTCCATTTGGGGAGGTCAAGGATGAGTCTTCCTGCTGAATTCTGTATGGTCTGTAGTCTCTTGAGGAGGTGTGTGGTGATTCCTACGTAGAGTGCGTTGGCCTAGTCCAGCAGGTTGGTGACTTGGGCTTGAGTGACGGTTCATCTGGTGTTGACTGGGAGCTCTTTGAAGGTCAAACGAAGGGTGAGGAAGCAGACAGAAGAGTTTGCGTTTGTCTGGTTTTTAAGGTCAGCTTGCTGTCCAGAATGATGCCACGGTTGCGAGCGTGGTTTGTCGGAGTGGGTGCTGGTCCTAGTTCAGTAGGCCACCAAGAGTCGTTCGACAGGGGTGTTGTTCCTGAAGATCAGCACTTCCGTTTTGTCTGTGCAGGGTTTTAGAACGTTGTTATTCATCGAGTTGGCAATGACAGTCATGCACCTGTGGAAGTTGGGCCTCATGGTGGGAATCTTCTGATAGTGAGAGGATGAGCTGGTTGTTGTCTGCATAGGATATGATGTTCATTCCGTGGGATCTGCGATGCTGGCCAAGGGGGTCATGTACATGTTAAACAGTGTAGGGCTGAGGGACAAGCATTGAGGGACGCCGTAGATGATGATCTTGGGTTCCAAGGTGGTAGATGGATTCTCTGGGGTCTTCACGTGAGGAAAGATGCAATCCATTTGAGGGTGTCTCCTTGAATTTCAATGTGATTAAGCCTCTTGATAAGGGTGTGGTGGGATACGGTGTTGAATGCTGCTGAGAGGTCGAGGAGGAACAGGGCCGCCATTTTTCCCCGCTGTCTGATGTCAGTGGAAGCGATCAGGGCAGTTTCCGTGCTGTGGTTGGTGTGAAATTGGGTTCAGGAGGGGTCCAGAAGATTGTTGATCTCCATGTGTTCTGTGACTTGGTGGTTGATGCCCTTTGTGAGGACTTTGGCGGGAAAGGGGAGCAGAGAAATGGGACAACAGTTCTTGAGTTCGCTAGGGGTGGTGGAAGATTTCTTGAAAAGGAGTTGAATTCTGGGTGTTTCTGTACTCCGGGGAGGAGGTTATGGTTATGGAAGAGTGGAAGGTGGTGCTGAGCTTGCGGTTGATAATTTTGCTTCCGAGGTTTAGAATGTGGTGGGGACAATGGCCCGTGGGTACTCCTGAGTGGACAGAGTTCATGATGGCTGTGGTGTTGTGTGTGGTGAGCTGGTCCCAGGCGGTCAGAGATGGCATCAGGGTTTGCATCTGTGGGAGTGAGGAGCCTGAGGGCGTCGGCTGCAGTAGGTTGGGATTTCAAGTTTTTGTAGATGGTGGAAATCTTGGGTGAAGTCTGCCAGTGTGTCGCAGAGCTCCGGAGAAAGGGTGATGATGTTTTCGGGGGCTAAATATGTACCTACTGAGAAAAGATGTAGTTCTGCCAAAATTGCTTCCAGCATTGTCGGTAACTGAAAGAGTGCTTCACTCTCCATAAAGGATGGCTCTCAGCCAAACTTGAGACTCTCCACAAGAGAGGTAGATTTGACCAGTAACAGCTAAAGAGTACATTCAGAGCCAAATAAGATTTATTAGTAAATGATTTAGATGTCTTCCAGTATTCACAGAAGTCTCATTACTATGCCCATGGTGGTGCAAATCTCAACCAGTTGGGCCCAAAAAAAAAAACTAATTAAGGTGTGCATCAAAATTTACAAATGAAAATGTGGTACCACTTGGCCAATCAGACTTCCTAGATGTGGCGGGTGAACCACTTTTTGACCTCACTTTAATGTACCAAGCTTTACCTTTAAACTGAATCACATTCTCACATGGCTGATTATATATGATCAAGCTGAGTACCCTTTGGAAAAGTCTGTTAGGAACAAGGTCAAGGTGGAATTCTCAAGACCATACATAGCAAACCAAGTTTTAACTACTTCCTCTATCGATACAAAGTTTTTTGCATTTTTCTCAAAGTACAGAGAGTCCCAAAAAATTGAGGTTTTTATGATAGGATAAGCTACTGGATGTGTTGGGTCCTCCAACAAAGATTTTTGAAATGGCTGAGGGAATTGAGGCAATTCAGTTATTGTTCCCCATAGACCTGTCAATCTGAATTCAACAAGAGAGATGATTTTTAGGCAATGCAAACTTGAAAAAAAAGGTCTGCTGCTCAAAACAAATTGACAGAATTAGCATTCTCGGAGGTGGAGCCTTCAGCATAGCGTCTCTTATTTAGAGACGTTATCAATGAAACATCCAAGTACAAGTGCTTTCACACTTATAAATTAAGTACAAATTTCATAAATAAGTTTCAGCTCACATTTTTCTCTCGATGGGCAGATATGAGGAGGCCTTTCTGCTGGTTGCTACCATTTCGACAACAGGCCAGTTATTCCACCAATAAAGGAAATTTTGGTTAGGGGGTGGAGGCGGCACACAAAGGGACTACTAGGCCCTAGCCTAAGTGGTTGAGATTGTTTGCTACTAGTGTCCTGTAGTCCATCCTGCAATGGCTCTGTAAACTAGACCCAGTTCAACCCTTTCCACACTTGAATCTCAATGCAGCAAAGGCAAGCAGTCACAGGCTTTGCAGGGAGGGAGTGAGGCTGGCAAGAACTCAGAATGCAACGAACCAACAGACACATTGAGTTCAGTCCAGCTCAGACAAATCTTTTATGTAAAAAGAAAGTGCTTTAATCGTACAGCAGAACTAAATACTACACCATTCAATGGAAACAACATACATGGTTACAGACTTAATTGTGTAAAACAGTGAGTGTACGCACCCTTCTTCCTGGTATTCTGTCATTAGCCCACTTTCTCCAGCAAGGATCGAGATACCATGTTAACACTGTGGATGGCCCAAAAACTTTCACAGATCAAATATGCACCTCAGTTCAATGTCTCTCAACCAATTGAGCAAAGAATCTTAGCGTATGCAGCAGACTTGTGCACTGCAGACCTGGCCCTGTAGCTGGCCACGGCCTACATTTTACCTATTGGTTATTGTAGCAGTTCGGGCTGTGCAAACGAGTGTGGTCCTGGCTTCCATCCTCTCCAGCTGGGTTCTGCTAGCATCATCACTTAGGACTAAGTTTGTGGGTGCAATTGGTGAGTTAGATCAGCACAACAGTACTTGTATCCCGCAGCCCGCATCACATGCATTAGATAGGTGTTCTGGAGTAGCACTGTTGACCTCCAGGCGCAGTCCCTCATGGTGGTGTCTCTCAAGCAGTTGTGGCCTCTGGCCCAATCGGGAATTCCTGCTTTGGCAGAGACAATGCTTTCACTCACACAGCAGCAGTGTCAGCACCACTGGGATCATGCGAGGCTTCTTGTCCTAGATAGCCTCTCCTCTTGCAAGGCTAGTCACACACCTTACCTGTCTCAGCAGGCAGGCAGGCTTTGAGACACTTCACGCTGACCCTTAGTTCCTCCAGAAGAAAGTATAGACTTCAGGTCCCCTCACTTCTGGGAGACTGACTGTCAGGCAAACAGCTGTCCTGGTTCCACAGCAGCTCTTTTGAGTACTCCGCAAAGCAGTCTCTTTCTTGATCAAGAACTACATAGTGGAACAAAGTGTGGTGGTTCTAATCCTGCTTTTATACAAATTTAACACTCGGGATGTGGATTCACTCAGGTTTTTCAAACTGTTTGGGTTGATTCTGGTTCAAATGCCACTCTCTGGTTGCTCTCCAAAATCAGTCTATGTGCAATGCAATGGCTCTCATAGCATGCAGCAAGACTACCCAAAACAAAGCTGCAATGAAATGTGAGTTATCCACATTTGGCTATCAGCTTTTCTGAATTATTACTCATGGACAGGTAACAAGACCGACCCGGTATAGAAATTTGCTCACCTTGAACAACAGAAACTGCAGTCCCAACTCTCCCCCTTCTATCTACCAGGTGGCAGTGTTCAGGTGTTAGAAATGGGATCTTGGGTAGGCTAGGGCGTGGGCCAAAGCTAGGCAAAAACCACCACTCTCGTCAGGATATGGAAGTTACATGTCTAAAATAACCCCTGCTCACCCTCTTGGTAGCTTGGCACGAGCAGCCAGGCTTATCTTAGAGGCAGTGTGTAAAGCATTTGCACATAACCAACAGTAATACAGTGTACGCACTACAAAAGGACACCACATCAGTTTAGAAAAATACCCAATATTTTTGTATAATTGAAACATGACCAAAACGGTAAAAATCCACAATACTATACTTAAAAGTTCACAGTTCAAAAATACGTTGATTAAAAAGAGTTCCTTGTGTGGATAGCTCCGTCCGGGCTACCACGGCGCCGTGAACACACAAATCCAAAAAAACGGTTCTGGCTGACCGCGCGATTGCAGGCCAGCTACGGTGTCGGGCAGACCCGAAAAAAGTACCTTTCAGAGATGCAGGGCGATGGGGCCCTTGAAGTCACTCGCGTTGCAGGTTGAGCTTCTTTCTGATGGGATCTCGAGCACAGGCGCCAACAGGCGTCGGGTGCTGTGGTGCGAAGGGCAGCGGTGCGGTGTCCCCAGGTCGCTGTGCGAGCAGCGGCTAGTTGGCGGCGTCAGATGGCGTCGTCGGTGAGACCAGGGTCGCGGTGCGAGATGGAGGCGGTGCTCATCACGGTGCTAGCAAGTCACGGTGCAAGCAGCAGTGTCGTCAATGCTGAAGCGCTGTCATCGGCTGACGAGCGGGAGTCGATGGCACCGGCGTCGGTGGGCCAAGGATGCGGTGTGGAATGAGGGCAGTGCGTCGTGTAACTTGTGTAACTTACGAGCGGTGCCCCCGAACCACGGTGAAAGCAGCGGTGTCGATCTCGGCAGGAAGTGGCGGCATCAGGAAGGCCAAGGCGTCCTCGTGAAGTAAGACGGTACGGAGTGCGGTGCCCACAGGTCGCGGTGCGAGCAGCAGCTCGGTGGCGGCGTCAACAGGCGTTGTCGGTGAGACCAGGGTCGCGATGCGGCGGTGCTTTCTGTGGTGCCAAAGCGAGGCGGTGTGAAGTGCGGGGCCCACAGGTTGCGGTGCAAGCAGCTGCTCGGTGGCAGCGTCAACAGGCGTCGTCGGTGAGACCAGAGTTGCGATGCGGCGTTGCGGCGTTGCCCCCTGCGGTGCCTTAAGGACCCGGGGTCAGCAGTGGCGTCGTAGACGTTGTCGAGTTGGTGTTCTTCGGGTTGCAGCACAATACACACAGTCCCCCATGCTGAGGATCGAAGAACTTGAAGTCTTTGCTGTTCCTGAGACTTCGTGAACAGGGAGCAAGCTCTACCTCAAGCCCTTGGAGAGACTCACAAATTAGGTTGCAGAAAGTCCAGTCCAGGCCTTTCACTGACCAAGACAGAAGCAGCCACTGCAGGTCGGCCTAGCAAAGCACGCAGCAAAGCAGTTGTTCCTTCTTGCAGCTTCTCCGGCTCTTCTTCTCGGCAGTCTTCTTGATCCAGATGAGTTCTAAAGTTCAAGGGTCGGGCTCCAGTATTTGAACACAAAAATACTTTGATCTTCCAGGCAGAGGGTGTCTGTGCCCGGCCAGAACCAGTTCGGCCTTCTCTGGTGTGAATCCCTGGCAGGAGGTGGAGACGGCTTTGTCATTGGCAGACCAAGCCCTTTGAGGTGCAAGGAAATCTCCTCCCTCTTCCCCCATCGCAGTCCATGATTATTTAGCCCTTTCCTGACCTACCTAGATTATCGGGAGCCACCCTGCTTCCTAGCCATCTGTCGTCCAAACCCCAGACAGGCAATCCACATTTCAGCAGAGGCACATGGGATGACCGAGCAAAATAATAGTGGCCTTTATGAACTCTGATTGAAAAGGGCACCCTCGTTAAAGGCTGCGTCTTTAGACGCTGAGTTTAGGCATACCAATCTTCATTCACTTATACCTTTTTCGGGCTACGTACGTGGGTGGCACAATCCGTGCTGCAGGCCCACGAGTAGCGGTTGACTCACAAGCCCCGGCACCCGCAGTGCCCTTTACTGGGGACTGACAAGTAAATCAAACATCTAATCATAACACTATTTACTACAGGAGCACCAGCACTTCACCACTGATCAGCAGTGCGAAAAGCGCGCACAAACGTTACACCAGCAAAAACCGGGAGGGCAGAAAGCAAAAACTCAGGGGAAACACGCCAAAAGATGCCAAGTCTAACATCAGGAATAACTACTCAGTAGCCCCATTGCTAACAAGGGCCTTGTTGAATCTCTAAAAGTAGCCCAGTCTTCATTCTCTCCTCTGCCAATCAGTGTCTGGGTCTCCGCCCTTCAGCTACAGAAACGCAGTCTGGGAGAAACCTTCCTCATCCATCTTGTGCCATGCTAAAATCAAGGCCATCCAAAATGGATAAAGCGGTCTCCAGTACTCAAGACTCATACCACACCGAGTACCACCAACATAAATGTGACAAAATAACTGAGGCAGTCAACATGCATATGGAATGCTAGTGCAAGTTTCTGGGTTTAACATAAGAGTAAGGCTTTACACAAAAGGAGGAAGCAGACTTGTTTTTCCTTAAGTCAAAGAAAATAGTCTAGTAAGACTATTAATTAAAAGAACACAGTATGCTTATACCACTGCTCTATGTTAAACATCCATGGCATGGACAGTTTTACAGTGCACACTATGAGGATAAGCCTGGTACTCCCCGCCAGTTCACAGAATGGGTTGTGAACCTTGCATTATCAGGACGAAGACTATCTCGGCACATGCTAGATAATCATGACAGCAGATCCAAAGTGAAAATAAAGGATACCAGTTTCATGCGCAGATGGGCAATCAGAAGATGCCTGTTCACTATATAGAGGACATTCCTGTTACAACAAATCTACTGACTGCCTTTGTTTCCATAAAGATGCACAAGTTTCCAGAGGCCAATCATGTGCTGTTGTTAACAATGGTAAGTATAAAGCTGATTCTCTTTGTTCTAGAGGGCCATATTGCGCTGTTTTCAGAAAACTGGTACCTCTTGTCTTCAGACCCTTGCAAATGGTATAGGCCTATTCCAAACTAATTTAATCTTTCATACACATCTTTCAAACCTTTTTTGTACATCAAGAAATACAGTCGCCTTGCAAAAGGAGGTATTGAACATTTTTTTCCACCATCTCTATGTTTTTTTTAGCAATGTCTTAGTAAAAAAAAATCACAAATGGCAGCTATAAATCTTTGTCAGTTCAAGAACTTTGTGCTCTAACACTGTTTCAAAAAGGAGATGATGCTACATCTTACAGTGTATCCCCAATCTATGGACTAGCTATTCCATAGAGTTCTAACAATGGTTTTTGTAACAGATCCCATTTGTCTTGATCACAGAAATAATCTAGCTTCAATGGCAAGAGTCCATCCTCCAATATATGGCTCTTTTGTTGGTTCATCTTCTGTTCCTTTGTATTTTAACAAGCCATTAACACCAATAATGTCACATTTCTGACCTCAGGTAATATATATCACTGATTTATTTGAATGACATTCTTTTTATGGCAGAAGACAAATCCCCACTTCAACAACTTTGGATTGGAAGATTTGTGTTTCATGATAAATGAATCAGTGTTAACATCTCATCCTCTAGGACTTCTAGGATTCTTGGTGAATTCTTCATCTTGCGCATGTAAACTCCCTGATCCCAAATTAAATACTATCAAGAGAGAATCGTCCCTTCTCCTCACATTACTTCTCTACATCATTTTGCGAGAATTGTGGGGCCTCTAGCATCCTCAATACAAGCTGGTTTCTCAGACCCTTACACGAGAGGGCTCTTTAGAGAGTCAAAATGTATTAAGTCAGATAGGATTCCATTTAGAAATAAAAGAAGCAGCAAATTGGTGGTTGGAGCATCCGCAGGTACTGAAAGATACATATTCAATTCCACTACAGATCTTCTATTAAACTCAGACACTAGTATATCAAACTGGGGTGGCTCATTGTGGCCAGTTATTAATTGTCAGTGCACAGTCTCAGAAGGAGTCCAGACTGGACATAAACAGCTCCGAGCTTCTTACAAGCTCCTTTTCGTCCTCTTCTCAACAGACAGTTTAACAGTGGTGATATGCATAAATCATGTGGGAATACAGGATTGAAAATTGTTGCCAAATCTGGCTCAACAGTTTAGAGATTTCTGGTTCCTTCATCATGATTCATTGATGCCTGAATACCTTCTCGGTCTCCTGAGTTCTGTGATGGATTGGCATTGAGGTCAACTAAAAGATTACAGCAACTGTAAACTCCACACTGTAGTCTTTCTCTATCTTTAAGATCATTGACCTTTTATCAATAAACCGCTTTGCCTCCAGACTCAACAACCAACTTTCACAGTTTTTCACCTGGAGACCACATCTTTCAGCATTTGGATGCATTTCTTTAAACATGGAACAAAGGTCTTCCGTATACTTTCCCATGTATTCTATATTATTTCACATTCTCTCTCCAAAAACCAAGCGATCATCGCTATATTTTAGCTGCCCCAAATATGGTTTATAAACCTATTACAAATGTTGATGGATGGAGTAGCGGATTGGTCTTCAGACTCTACAATTAATACTTTCTACTGTAAACCTATTGTCCATACTTTGAACTTGTATAATAGAAGGCTCTGGCAGATTTCACAAGAATTTATGTAGAAACATGTTATTCGCATCCTCTGAATTAAACACCTTTTAGAGTCTCCAGTGCTCTGTTTTGACAAATGATATTTGCATCCTCTGAATTAAACATCTTATAGAATCTCTGGTGCTCCGTTTTGAGCTGTGCTTTGTTTTGTTTTACAATGTTATTAGCTTTTATTTTTCTAGTCACACAATCTACAGTGCTTCAATCCACTTAGATTGTACACCCTTTTTTCATCTTCTGACCATTTAAGCACAATAACAGATGACCATGTTGCATCAAGAAAGAGGAAGTACAATCATCAATTAGTGGAGTATATATATCTATATCAAAACAATGATTCGGCCCAGGCATAATTTTAATTAGGTTAGCGTAATCACAGTAATTTTGATAATTTCGCATTACTCTGTTGCAGTTACCAATAACACGATTACATCTGCTTATGTAATTTGTGGGAATACAATCCTACCGCAAGAGCACATTTAACGACCGCAAGAGGCTGCTCACTATTTGTGTTCTGCTGCATTTAGCGCTACTAATGCAAAATGCTTTCTTGTGTCCATCTTGGACAGAGGGTGCATTTTGCGCTAAGAAAATAGCACTAGGTGCCAAGAGTACGTTGGGGAGAAAATTCTACCCCAACAGCATATTTAGCATGATTTCGTAGCACAGAAAGGCTTTTAGCACCCATTTTGGAAACAGGCGGGAGGGAGTGGGGAGGGACATTTTGCAATAAGAAAATAGCTCTAAATGCCAGGGGTAAATTAGATGCACATCCAACTGCAGGAGCACATTTAGCGAGCAGCTGCTCTAGCTTGCTATTCGGGTTGTGTTGATTTTAGCACTATTTCTTAGCGCAAAATTCATTCTTGTGCCCTTTTGGACGCCATGGGCTATTTTTGCTTTAGGAAATAGTGCCAAGTACAGAATATTAATGCATATTTATACGTAATCTTCCACAATTTTTAGGTAATTCTGTAGGATTACGATACATCGAATTGCGCGAGTTACGCTCACCCCTAATAATGATACACCTCAGTAATGTTACTTGGTAGTTCTTTCCCAGAGATCGATGGCTGCTGTACTTTTTATAAAAACACTTCTGGTTTTCTCTCATTCTGTACATTTTTCTGACAGCTATGGGATTCAACAGTAAGAAAATAATATACAATGCTTGCCTCCTTTCCTCAGTTCAAATAGGAGTTTCTTACATTAACATGTGGAAAATCCACATTCACAATAACTCCAATAAAGCACCTCATCACTAGAGCTTTAGTTGCGGAGGACCACACCGGGTAAAGGCGTAACTATATAAACCTTTCACTTCAATAATACATAATTGTAACTGCAAAATGTCATATTGTTAGAGATGGGTGAAAACCAATATTGCCATAAAACCCTTTTAAAAAAGGAGATGTGCTAACTTTTTTTTATACAATTGAGTCTTGCGGATTCAATTTACAACAAACCTGCTGCGTCAGATTAAAAAACAATTAATGTTCAGTTAGGCTAAATATGCTTCTGGTCACTAGGTGCTCACTGTGAAATACTGTGGGAGCCACTAAACGCCATGAATTGGAACTGAAACAGCCTATCACAGATACATGGATGGCACTCCAAAGACATTTGAACGGCAGGGCGGGAGACCTTTGTACTTTCGGAGGCTTCGATAAAAACTCCACTCTTTCTTGAATGATATGTCAGGGTTGAGACCTTGTCATAGACTGTCATCTAATAGGCTGGGTGAGGCATGTAGGGGCCTGTGTGTTCCCTGCTATCATCTGGTTGTGCATGTCTTTCTCCTCGCTGCGTGACCGTAACATTTGCCTATAGGAAGTGTGTAAAGTAGTCTTGCTTCACAAAGACTTATTTCTTGAACTCTATGTCCCATTCGTAGTCACCCCTCGATTGCCACCTGCTTATGGGAAGTATGCGGAGATGAAGTCACTAAAACAATGCCTCAATATTGAGTCTGTAAAGACAGTCAGGCTAACACACATTATTTGAAAATGAATGAGCTGAAAATCATTCTTAATTTGTTCTTTTTCTTTGTTCTATAACCTTTAGCCTGTTGCCATTTAAGAGTGGGTTTCCATTTTTGATATATTTGTTTTAAACCTTTCATCACAGACTCCAACTTTTCATGTACTGCGGGGTTTGGGTATGCCTTTTGTCTTGGACTCTGCACCCTCTGGCTCAAAAGATTTTTGGGTCTGTTGAGGAGGTTCACCTGGACCCCTTTGGCGGTGGGGGTCGCACAACTGAATATTCACAATTGCCTTCAGTTGAAAGTCAGGTTGTGCTGTACACAGGACCGCCTCACTTGTGTTACCTCTTACGTCTGTGCACCTAGTAGCAAAAGATTAGCCTTACAAGTAAAGACCGACCCGTATTTATTTGTGCTTTATTTATTTACTATTTGTTTTAAAGGTTGTACACAAACCAAATGTTTTGCTGTTGCAGCCATGTCTGTAATTCCTAAACTCTATATGTAAATAAATGTTGTGCAGTAGGGGGCACCCCTTGTTTTGGGTTAGGCCTGACATCAGTGAAACAAGCGCAAATTTAGGTGAGCTTCAAGAATCATAAATGTATTTTGTGCTTTATTTGTCGACTGAAAGACATATTGGATGTTCTACATCTGCTTGCTTATAGTGTTCATTTTACGTGGTTTCTGTATAATTACGAATCAGTGGATTGTGAATTAGGCACACAATAAGCACGTCCATTTAGACTTAAGACCATTAAATGCAGCTGTGATGATATATGCCCTTTTCCCTTAACGGGATACTCAGGCCCTAGCTGATGTATTTCTTCAGGGTTTACCAGTAGAACTAGAGAACATATTCCTATCGGAGTTTTGAACAGAATGGACACAAGCATCCCAAAAGGTGTAGGCGCGGACTATGTCTCTATATTATATGGCATGATACAGCGCTTACACGAAAGAGAAATGTTACCTTTAATCTCATCACCACTAGACATTCAAGTATACTAACATGTATCCAGGCTTTGCCATGGGTCAACCTTTATGTTGCATCCCTGCGACTTTATGCAGTCAGGGAAATTACATATTATGTCAAACAAATCTTCTACTTTACTATCGATTTTTTAAATCCATAGAATGAGTCGCTGTATATTTTTTACTTTTCCCTTATCGATCCTAGATGATAATGGTGTGCTCTCCAACAAGGGGAGACTCTTTCAAATGTAAACAGACCTTATGCTGCTTTGCACCAAAGTACAGAAATAAAGTGAAAATACTTGCATAACATTTGCGAGACAATGCAATACACATACCTACAGAGTTAAACTGTATAATACAACTGCTCAAGATCAGCTGACACTTACAATAGAGTAACTCACTATTTCAAGGGAACTATGTTATAAAGTTAGGATGGGTTGTGACACAATATGTTCTCAGTGAAATAGGTTTAGACAGAAGTAGCCACCTAAACCCGTCTCACAGGCTGCAGTATTCTAAAGGTCACCTTCTTATTTTTCAAAACTTAAGGGAGTACCACCTTCAAGGGCACCCCTTTTCCTACTTCACTACCAAATGCTGGAACTCTTCTTTCTGTGAACTGCTGAATCCCCGACTCTTGAAATCTATCATCTAATTCTTAATGTTACATTTGAGCTGGTTTTATTAGTGCCAGTAACATACTATGTTGTAAAAGGTTAATCTAAAAACTAAGCAATAAATCAAGCAAATTTTAAATAAATTAATTCAACATACTTTGTTAAAGAAAAGAATAGCAAAACGTGCTTCAAAGGGCGAGATTTTTTCACGCTGTTATCTAAATACCTCAATAATGACTCAATTGGCATCAACAGGAAACATACCCATGAAGAATTAACGTCTTGGGGAAGTTCACAATTAGGGACCCACTAAGCTGTGCCTGTGTGAAAACTGTGAAAAGAATATTACCGAGTAAGGCAGAACAAATCATTTTGGAGACTGCGGTCATTCTTCTTCCCTTGACGTGTAGGTAAAAAAAGATCAGTGTACTCCAGAGTAAGTTGAAAACAACACAGGTAAGGGAGCTTGAGTTAAATCATTTCCTGTGTCAGAAATGATAGGTGGCAATGTGCCTAGATCTGAAGATGTGGCTTGGCAATTCCCCTTTTACCAGCTCTTCGCAGTTACTTGCAGTGTGCAGCATCTCATGCACGCAGTGCTTGAGGCCACCGTTGTTTCAAAATGGGCTTTCAACCCATTCCAAGATGGCCATTCTTGCATGCACACATCGGCGACCATCTTTGTGTAGGCTTCCAACTAAGCTTGGATGAAATTGAAATTATATGTAATTTCGGGAATTTCACATGACGCTTCTTTTCCAATATTTTGATTGAAATTCCTGAGATTATACCATTATTTTGTTTAATAATGCGCCATTCACAGTAAAATGTTACTACAAATGGCACAATCACTGTAAAAATATACCACCAATGCATGGGAACAACAAAAAGCGAGCAACTGTTGTGAAATATGCCCTTGTGCCAAAAATGAACGTGTGAACGCATTTCACACTAAAATATATCACGAAATGGCACATTTGCATTTCGAATCATTTTGCCGTAATTTCATATAATTAAGTGAAAGCAAATTTTTCACATCACTACTTCCAATCCACTCAATCGTTGAGCAGTAATCTTTGCATGTTTTTGGAAAAACTTTATAACTAAAACATTAAAAAAATGTCCAACTGTAAATTCAATCTTTAAAGCGGTATTGTAAAACTTTATCTAAAAACATTTAAAGACTGACAAATGTAGGTCTTCCAGCGCCAAGATGCCTCTTTGGTAATCACACGCTCTATAAAATATATTCAAATAAAATGCGTGTCTGTGTATGTATGGGTGGTCATTTAAAAAATATATCCGTATTAAAGATTTACAAAATAAATCAATATTTGCAAGCCACGGCACTGGCAGTCAACATCAGAGCTACTGGCTTTGCCAATGCCTGCTTGTACTATTTAGTGGAGGTGATCCACCAGCACTAACTGGCTCAGACAAGCCTGTACTACACATTCCAAATGAGCAAACATTAGATTTAAGTGAAGTGGAGTTTAAAGGGGTTACAGCTGAAGTCAAATCCACTCAAGTGACATGTACACTGGTACCAAGCTCTTGGAGCCACACTGTGGAGAAGTGTGGCTCAATGATTAGAGCGGCAGACCCTGATGCAGAGGTCTAGCCCGGGACCAGGGTTCAATTCCCCGCCTCGGCTGGTCTTGGGCTCAAAAATTCCACGGACCTGATAATTCTCGCCTCGGTGCCTATTCCAATCATGGAGTCCCACTTTGCAACTCTGGGCAATAGCTTGCTTAATCTCCACAACGGCCCCCACAACGCTAAGGATGCCTGGCCTCCACCTTGGGGGTGCCCAGGAGTGGACGCCTCACAGGGAAAGCCAGGATGGGTTCCACAGCGGTATTCATACAAGCGCCTTGAGACCCTTGCGGGTGAGTAGTGCGCTATACAAGTATCAAATTTACATTTACACTGCTGTAGAGAAACATCAATATTTAGTTAAAGCAAGAGATCCAGGGCCTTAAACATTATAGCCATCCAACTGGCCTTTTTAGCAGCCAAAAAAACTCCAGGATGCAAAACAACCTGAAATATCAGCTGAAGGTATGGGGTGACAACCACAATGCCTGTACTGACCAACTCTATTACCAATGGTTTTGTAACATATACAGTTTTCCTCTCAATTACGTCAAACTGAAATTGATTTACAATGTATGAAAAATGCAATGGGAGTATTTAAAGCAATTTTTGTAAATTAAACATGTCCAAGCACCAATCCAGAGTTAAAAAAGAAGTGAAAAAGTACCTGATCAGTTTCTGACTAGACGACAGAATAAAACTGCAGCTAAGAGTTGGTGATGTAAGGGGCTGGGAAGAAGCTCTAGCGTGAAGGAGACACACAATCTAAGAGTGTCCTTCTAAACTATTAAAGACACACCTTATGAAAATGCCATTTCCATTCAGGCTCATACAGGAGTGGTGATCTCACCAGTCAGGGATGAGCTAAAGTATGGGCAAGAAGTTAACTTCTATCCATTAAAGGGATTTTACATGTCAATTAATATATATTACACTAAATTACTCTGTGAAGTGACCAGTCAGTCTCAACATACCTGCCTCCGTAAGCTGATTTTCATCAAAAACTTTCTGTTTGGAGTCTTTAAAAAAGTGGAAGGTCTGGATTTTCACTCCATCAATTTTTGGAAATAGTAATGCAAGGCCAGCTTCTCCATCTTCTACTTCTTGTGGTCTACTGGTACGCGATCCCATTGGCGTAACTGCAAAAGTTGGTTGATATGAATTTTTTATTAACTTGCATATCATTTTTATATAATACTGGTTATCACTGGCTTGTGTTTCAACAGAACAACATAGAAGCAGAAACACTTGAATTAAGCGATGAATTCACTAAACATCCTCACATCAATTGTTTCTTCTCATTAGAATGACTTGTGTACTCACAACTCAGCTCGCAGATGCGTAGTTAAGACCATTGTTCCACTTCCTCCAGAAAATTGCAATATTTAACTAATATTCATGAATCCACACAAATTAGGACGTTTACGATGTTACGGCATTAACAGAACATGCCAACCTTAGGAACCCTGCAGATTTTGGTCCACTGTTTTTCTTTTAGTGTACTATTCGACTGTAAGGATGTAAGTAAACCAACTGCTGGGTTAATGAACCATTCTATGTAGGTCACACTACAGAGGCTTAATGGTCACCAAAAGACCATTCAATTTGATTTATCACGGATTTACCAGAGACCAAGGTGAAACACACATACTCAGGTAATCATTGCATAACCCAGTTTTCAATTTAGAAAAAAAGATTGGCAAAACTAAAATAGTCTTATTTCTAGGCCAATTACAGCTGTGGAAAAGGTCGATCTATTTACTTCTGGAAAAGGGTTAGGATTTTTATCACGAAAAGAGATAGGGAACTTCTCCGCATCATTTCTTCTATTAAATCCCTGTAAAATCCCAGGGAAAAGATTTCTTATAGCCAAATCTGTGCTTGACTGAGGCAGAAAACCTCCCACTCCAGTCAGAAAATCATTGAGCCAGAAAATGAGTCCACTCTGCTCTTGGTAGACACACAATTCTGAGCAACATTCTCATAAATGATTACACTAAGTAAAGGCTATGGTCATGAATAACAAACTGGGCCATATATGAAGAACATGAAGGGGAGACTTTCATCAAAGCACGCTTCATGCTTTTCAAATATCAGGTAATGCTCTTTTGGCAATGCAGCAGATCAGTGGGTTTCCAACTCTTTATCCACTAAGCCTTCTGTCACTAAGTAATGTTTGCAGGCATTTAGCAGCCTAACATAATAGTATGCCAGGATTTAATGGTACTTTTTTTTTTTTTTAGGTCTTCCTTATAGACAGCTTTTATGTGTCTGTTGCTTAAAGTCACATTGCGGACCATACCAAAAACGTACAGAGGGCTTTGTGCCAGCCCACTGCTTACCACTGGTTGGCCAAATTGACTTTCCTGTCACTCATTTGATTGCTTCTCATCCTATGGCGTTCTTTCCTCTTCTTGTGTTTGCCCCTACATCTGGTGAAAAGCTTTTTCACCATTCCTTTAACTGAATGACTTATATCCTTCCACTGTTCACATTCATGGAACCACATTTTTTTCATTCTACATTCCACGAGAGTGCATGTATTTGATAGATCTTTCCCTCGTGTGCTGCTTCCACCCTTAAGTACCTATCCCTGAGTGGTCAGTCTTGTGCCTCACCTCTCTTAGCTTGTCTGTAAAAGCACAACAACAGGTACATTTTTGCCGTGGTAGGACTAAAGAGCAGACTTCAATGGTAGTTTCTGTTTTGTGTCCTCCATTTCATGAAAACAAAGGCCTTTGCACAGAAAGGCGTTTAGGGCTATGGTGGGAGGGATTGGCTGCTGCACTCACTCAGCTGGCATTTGAAGCAGAAGTTACATTTAGCATGGTTGAAAAGAAGATGCCTATTCTCCTGCAAGCAAATAGATGTCCTCCATAGGATACACCAGAGGACCAAAATTGCTGTATCATTTGATCAGTATTGTGGAAAGTAAATTAGACCTTGCCAAGTGTTTTCCTTTGAATTCTGACACTAATGTTTTCTTCTGAAAGTACCAGGCCATTTAGAAGGATTAAAAATATTGATTTCAATCTACAGTTTTGAAATACCTTAAGATATGTATTGACCCCCCGTATTTAGACAACTATTGCTTGCAGCATTTGACAGAACCCAAAACCAGCAAGTAACTGGTTGACAGAAGTTTGATGAGTCCAAGGATCAAGCATACAATCTGTGTCTATCCACAAATCGAAGGGATTTGATGAAGATGAGGCTGCCAACAACATTATTTCCATTTTTGTGGAATCCGTTGAAGATGGATGGGATGTATTCAGTTGTTTATGATTAACAGGCACTCCACCAGATTTGGTTTCTACTGCTCAATCGTGGTTCCCAGAGTAAACACCAGTGCGTGCATACTAGAATCTGTGCATAAAATATCTAGGGATTGAGACTTTTGTATGGAAGAAGCAAAAATGCCTGGTTACTATGAAGTGAGAGGGAGGTCAGTTGGCTACTATCTCTAGGGCCAAAGACTATTACCTATTTCTTTTCAGATCCCGCATCAACAATCAGTGCTTGGAACAACATAAACACAGAGAATAGTAACCTTATTTCCAAGCTCCCTCACTCCCGTATAAGCACACCATATTAAAGATCTTCATGTTTGTCATTAGACAAAAGAACTAACTTCATAATAAAAAAACATAATTAACTTAAGGCAGAGATATCAAGTGTTTTCTTAGCAAAAACTAATTTTTAATTTAGGGGAAGAAATTAATTCTTCTTAGGCAATGTTAAGCATGGAGAAGTTACCAAGAATCGCAAGAAGACATCAACAATGGGTTCAGCACTGGGGCTACATAGCGAACTTACTTGGTTGATGAACTAACCCTCCTGTAATAAGGGTAAGAACTGAGAAGGGGACGGATTGGGCTTATTGTCCACTAATATTGACATTTTTCCTACTCAGCAGACTACTGGTAATGCTTAGTTTTTGCAACGGAAGCAGTGGGTGGTGCCTAGGGTGAGGACTACAGACGCTCTGCTGACTTGGGGAGAAGGGCAGTTTTAAGGCTGTTTAGCAGGAAGGAGGTGAGGGAGGTCCTGAACTTGAGAGGCGGAAAGGGGGAGCTGGAGAGTTGGGTTGTTAACACGGTTTTCTTTATTTCCTTGATAGCAATGCAGCGCCTTTTCTATTCTACACTTGTTGAGCTTGCATGGTATATGGCTGTGGTATCCTCTAGTTCCGCCCCCAGGTCAAATATTGGGAGGCAAGGGGGGCATAGATTGGTAAGCCATGATGGCGGTCGTGTTCTGAGCACGATCCGTCCAGCCCCATAATATCCTGTTCAATTATCCTGTCTCTCTGACCCTGTATCTGTCCCTGAGCTGCTCTGCTGCAGTCGGAGCACGGCGGCATACAACCGAGCCAGTCTAGACGCCGTAGGAGGTTCGAGGATGGGGCTGCGGCCGCCGGAAGGAGCTGTGGCCAGTGGGAGGCGCGCCCTGTGAGAAGCTGGGGAGTTGTCTGATCTCCGGCCGGGCTGAGGTGTCGTTGCAGCAGCGATGTGGGTAGCGGGCTAGTCGTTGGTTTCCCGCGAGCCCGGACGAGTGCCGTCAGAGCGGAGCTCACATGCGGACGACTGGTGTCCCCGACTCGGCGAGGACCGGCAGAGTTGAGATGCGGCTCGGTGGCCTGTTCGGGTCACAGAGGTAAGGTGCTGCTGGAGTGAGCTCCGGGGCGAGGGGTCCTCTGTGATACCGGGGCCTCCTTGGGGCCCATTGCATTATTGGGGAGTGCCTCATCGCCACTGTCTTTCCCCCCCTCCTCTTAGCTGAGATTGTGCGTGCTGGGGCGTCAGCGGTCGTGTCGGGCCGCGGAGGGTGAAGGAGGTGACCTGGAGCGGCTGCGCCACGGTGGGCCCACAGTAGAAGGGGGAAGATCTTAGGAGCTGACCGGCGGGGACGTCACCGAGGGTGGAACCTGCCGTGGTGCTATTTTCTTGTCCCACATCACCCTTTGGTCAGTCCTGATCTGCGAGCAGCCGGAGGTCTTGGAAGTGGGGTGTTGTTGGGAGTGCTGACTGCCTGGTATTTTGGAGCACTGACTCTATTCTGGAGGCAACCTCACTGGACTCTTGGGTGAGAGGGGCTCTTCGTGACACCGAGGGTTCTGCTGGGTCTGGGAGCCGACTGGGGGCCTGTGAGTGCCACTACGCCGATTGGGGGTGCATGCCCACCATCTTCTCCCCCCCCCCCTTTCTTTTGAGCCAGTGCCGGCTGGGAATTCGGCGGTCATATCGGGCCACGAGGTGAGGGGGAATTCTTGTAGTGAACTGCATTGCCTTGGCCACAGTTTAGGGGCAGTTCCCGGTGGGCCCCCGCTCGGCGGTCGGACCGGACCGCGGGTGCCTACAGGTGGGTGTTCCCAATTTTTGCTCCTTCCATTGTCCTCCTTGGGCTTGTGTGGGGAGTCCTGAAAGCGGCCATGACGCGGGAGAAGGGTGGTGGAGGCCAGACCAAGCAGGGGCCCGTCGATAAACATACCGGTGCTGGAGCGGCTGCTGGGACGCCAGGAGGACAACAGGGGGCGGTACCTGATAATGCGTCCAGGAACATGCTCGGGGCGAAAATTGGAGCGGTTGGCTCAGATGTCATACTGCTGAGACAAGACTTGCGTAACGCAGTGTCGCGCATCACTGAGGTCAAAACCCGTATCTCTGGAGTGGAGGACGACGTCACCTCGCCAAAGAAAAAAGTAGCTGCCATGGATACGGTTCATAAGGGACTAGCATTGCAAGTGGAAGATGTTGAAGGACGGGCCAGGCGCAACAACCTCCGCTTCGTTGGGTTTCCGGAAGGCTGTGAGGGGGGACAACATGGAACGCTTCCTGACACAGTGGTTGGAGGGCTGGCTTCCCCCGGAGGCTCTGTTCCGTTGCTTTGTTGTCGAACGGGCCCACAGGGCGCTTATGCAGAAGCCTCAGCCGGGGGCTCGACCACGGCCGGTCATAGTGAAACTCATGAACTACCTTGATCGTGATGCCATCTTGAAGCAGGCCAGAGCCAAGGAACCTCTTATTTACAACAATGCACGCATTCTTGTCTTCCCTGACTACACGCGGCTGGTGCAGCAGCAGCGACAATCGATTATGGCGGCGAAAGCCCGCCTGAGGGACCTCAAGCTCCCTTATGCTCTCTTGTTTCCTGCCTGCGGGTTGTTTACCGCTCCCGCACACACTTCGATACCCCGGAAGAAGTCTTCAAATGGTCTGATGAGATGGAGCGGTTGAGAGTCCATATGCCACCTGGTAGGGAATCTGATTCATCATTGAGCGAGATGGCCCGGAGAGGTCCCCGGAGCCAGCCGAAGGGCAACAGACTGTCACGATCTAGGCGTTGCTCCTAGTCCTGTAGCGCCTCTTCTGCGGGGGCTCCACCTCTGGGCGGCAGATATCAGCGGATTGATCCTTGGGTCCGCGGGGTGCGGTAGGGCTCCAGACAGATTGACTATTGGAGAGACTTGGACATGGGCTGGTTTCTCTGCCAGGTCCTTGCTGGTCTGGGATGTGCCCGAGGGGCATGGACTGTGAGTTGGGGATCCATTGGTCGGAGCGGCTCCCATCCCCCTGTTGGGGATCAGGATCCTGCCCGGCCGCGACAGATACTTCAGTGCTTTTGAGGTATAGGGTGGGGGGGTTTGTTGGGGGGGGTTGTTCATGTTTACAGATTGCGCGTCCGCTGTAGGTCCACATCTTTCCACACATGCACCGAAAGTCCCCATGCTGGTTATAGTGATAGTTGCCCAACCGGATGGCCAATACACCGAATAGGATGCGGGTGACCCCTGGTACCCTCCGCATTGTTAGCTGGAATGTTCGCGAGGCCTTAGACAAGATTAAACGTGGGGCCATACTTCAACAGGCCAAACGTGCCGGGGCCGATGTGCTCCTGCTACAGGAAACACATCTAATGGGCACAAAGGCCCTATGTTTTCAGAGATACGAGTTTCAGCAGGTCTTCCACTACGGCTTTGTGAGGGGTTCATGGGGGGTGGCGATATTGATACACCGCAGGGTCCCCTATGTACATGAAAAACAGTGGACAGACACACAGGGGCGATATATGTTTCTTCGGGGTAAAATTGGGGAGGACCTCCTGGTATTGGACAGTGTCTATGCTCCCGCTCCCCTGCAATGGAATCTGGTGGAGCGGATTATGACCCTCTGGGCGGACATGCCAGACACACACTCTATGGTCGGTGGGGACTGGAACGATGTCATGGAGCTGGGCCGGGATAGATGGCGGAGTGGGGGCGGTCTGGAGAGTGGTCATCCCACGAAACTGCACTCCCTAGTAACGGGGCTTGATTGGGTGGATGTATGGCGGCGCCTCCATGGGGATAGTCGGGAATTCACTTACTTATCCGCAGTCCATGATTCATACTCCAGAATTGATTATCTCTTTGTCCCCAGGGTGGCAGTGGGTAGGGTAGTGTCGGCGGAAATTCTGCCCCGGGGCCTGTCAGATCACTCTCTGGTGGCCCTTACAATTCAGATACGTCAAAGGCGACAACCGTTCAGGTGGCATCTGTCTGTGTGGCATCTGCAGAATGATGATTATAAGGAGCACATGAGTGAAGCCATAGACCACTACCTGACGGCTTACGTGGGGTCCGTTTCTTGCGCCGAGACATTATGGGAGGCACTGAAACCCACGCTGAGGGGGGTGGATATTTCCTGGTACACGGCAGCGCGTAGGGAGGAGCTGCTGCAAGTGGAGGCAGGAATAGAAGCACTCGAACGTAGGAGCCGGGAGGCAGAGGGAAGTCAAATTAGGCAGCAATTGTTGATGGCACAACAGAACTATGCGGCCCTCTTAATGGATGAGGCCCGCCAAGCCTGGCTGGCGACGCGTAGCAGGGTGTACCAATGGGGCGACAAATCGTGCAAGATGCTGCATCGACTTTGCCAGGGAACCTTCCATGAGTTCTGGACCCGGCGGGAGAACCGATTGTTGACCCCCCGGCTATTGCGAAAGGCTTCGCCGCCTACTATGCGGATCTGTACACTCCCAAAGAATGCCTATCGGCCGCCGTCATCGATAGATTCATAGCTGACCTACCACCCAAAGCCGTGTCAGATGAGGTGTGGGAACAGTTTGAGTTACCACTGACTGATGAGGAGTTGGGCACGGCTCTGGGAGAACTCAACCCCGGGAAGGTGCCGGGACCCAACGGGTTCCCCAGTGAATTTTTTAGACATTTTTTTATACAATTGGCCAACCATTTTCGGCCAGTGGTGGAAGAGGCTCGGGAGCCGTGCTCGCTTCCTCCGGACTGGAGGCATGCAGAGGTGGTGGTATTCCAGAAACCGGGCATGCCCCTGGAGCAACTTGCTTCATATCGTCCTATTTCCCTTTTAAATGTAGAGGCAAAGGTTCTGGCCAAGGCGTTGGCCAATCACCTCCTGCCCCACATCTCCACCCTGGTGCACCCCGATCAGGCTGGGTTCATGCCCCAGAGGGCGACCAGACACAATATTAGAGCCCACGTGGCAATGGCGGTCATCAGGCAATTGGGAGGAACCAGCTGCACGGTTACTGGCTGATATGGACAGGGCGTTTGACTCCCTGAGCCGGGTGTACCTTTTTTCCCTGCTGCGAAGTCTCAACTTCGGCCGCGCTTTCTCTCCTACCTAACGCTACTATACACAGATCTAACGGCGTCAGTGCAGGTGGCGGGGGCACTTTCATTGTCCTTTTCTATTGGGCGGGGTACGCGGCAGGGCTGCCCCCTGTCCCCATATTTATTTGCAATAGCTATGGAGCCCTTGGCTGCATGGGTGCGCATTGACGCACAGACCTGGGGATTTTAATGGGCGCCGGGTCTGTCTGATAGGATTGCATTATATGCAGATGATTTTCTCTTCTTTCTTACACCTATAAACAGGATGGGGCCGCGGCTATTGCGCATTATGCAAATTTTTCGGGAAACTTCAGGACTCTATATGAACCCTGTAAGTCAACATTATGGGTTCTAGGGGATCGGATGGGGGTAGGAGCGTGGGTTTCCTCGGTTCAGCTGGTGGTGGGGGGACTGAAATATCTGGGAGTGTTCTTATCGGATGTACCTGCAGTCTCCTGGGAGTGCAACCTGGTTCCAGTGTGGGAACGGACTCATGAAGATCTGGAGTCCTGGTCCTGTATGCCTCTGTCTTTATATGGCAGATTGGCGATATTCAAGATGGTGGCGCTTCCCCGGCTCCTCTACCAACTACAGAATCATCCATACCAGATCCCGACCCGATGGTTCAGACAGGTGAATGCAGCACTGAGACAGTTCCTGTGGGAGGGGGGACAGGTGCGGGTGGCTCTGCGCACATGCTTCCTGTCCACCTACTGCGGGGGGCTGGCATCCTCTGATGTTCTCTCGTACTATCAAGCCTCACACTTGCTGGTTCTCAACGAGTGGTGGTGCGGTGACAGGGGAGACCCGGTGTATGTGTATGCAGTTGAGTGAAAGCTCATGGGACACCATTCCCTACATACAATATTATATTTTGCGCCGCTGCGGGGGTCGCTGCCATCGGTTACGTGGGTGGTGTTTTTGATCTGGAGGCAGGCTTTGCGCCGAATGTGGTGGTGGAACACTGACTCGGGAAGACCCCCCTCTGGGGCAACAGGCACTTTCCTCAGCTGGCGGCCATACAGGGTTTCCGGGGTAGGGACGCGATAGGTATCTCGGTCCTTGGGGATGTTATGGGGGACCGGACGCTGAAATCTTTTCAAGACCTGCAGACAGAATTCCTTATGCCACGATCCCAGTTTTATCGCTACCTTCAACTTCGGCATGCCCTGTTTCCTAGTTTAGAGGGCTTGGCGTCGCTGCCAGAATTCATCCCGTTGGAGGTTTTCAAGGGAGATCTAACTGACCGGAAAATCTCTCAGATTTATCAATCCCTGGTCACTCATTGCTCCCCTACACTTCAGAGGCTTCGGAGGGCTTGGAAGGAGGATGTGGGCACGCTGGAGAAGGAGGACTGGACTGAGGCCTTGGCAGCCCGGCGAGGGGCTGTCATAGCGATGCGACTTCGCCTGGTTCAGTTCAAGTATTTAAACAGGATCTATTTTACCCGAGTGCGCTTGTGGAGGGCAGGGCTGATCGCCTCCCCTATGTGCCTCCGCTGTAGCTGAGTGGAGGGTACATTCAGTCACACTGTTTGACGCTGTCCGTCTCTTGATCGCTTTTGGAGGGGGGTATATTCCAGCCTTTCAGAGGTTCTGGGGTGGGAGCTCTCCCGTATGCCGCAGCTGGCCTTACTTCATGTTATGGAGGGAATAGGAGGCAACATCTATAAGCGACACCTTATGAAATTGGGTTTTACACTGGCGAAAAGAGATATTACCAAGGCATGGAAGGCGCCAAGGGCCCCATCGGTGGCCGCATGGAAGAATGGGCTTGATTTTTGCATGGAGCTAGAACAACCTATTTTTGTTGCTAGGGGGTGCCCACGCAAACACTACAAGATTTGGAAACGGTGGTCGGATTATTGGGGACTGTTGTTAGACTCGCCACCAGTGACAGAGGTCCATCCGATTGGATAATACGTATGCACACTTTCAGACTGTGGGGGCATGCTACGGGGGGGGGCCCAGAGGGACTTAACCTTCCCGCTGTATCTCTACGTGGTGGACAGGACTATGCGGATATGGTGCGAACAGGGGAGTGGAGGGGGGTGGGAGGTGTTGTTGGTATGTGTTTGGATATTTTGTGTAAAAGTCAAAGTCACCATAATTGTATAGTTGGATTGTGTAGTTGCCTCTGGAGTGCAGAGCCCTGCAATATATGTGCAACTTGACAAAATAACATTTTGGGAGGCAATACAGGATAGTCCTGGGTGATGACATACACAATGTCTACTTCTGGAATTTGGCTCTTGTCCTGGAACGTAAACTGTTTGGGGGAGAAGATCTTAAGCACCACTCTCCAGATGTCATTCTGCTACAAGAAATGCACTTAATGGGCAACGCCTGCAAGGCTTTGGACCATTGGGGATATAAAATGCAAATACATGCTGGGTTCGCCTCTGGTTCCAGGGGCACGGGCATACTCCTAAGAAAACTACTTTCCCTCACTGTCATTCAGACTTCGTCAGATGAGCTGGGTAGATATGCGGCTCTTTCCGGGACGTGGTAAGGTACAATAGTCAATATTCTATCTGTGTATGTTCCCCGAACTATACACAGCACCACATTCCCGGCATTGGGGAGGTTTCTGATTGGATTGCCTGAGGGAGAACATCTATTGGGGGTAGACTTCAATATGCCGCTCTGCGACACTCAGATTCGTTGGCCCCCACGACCTTCCCATTCCCACCTGGCAGACTACCTTTCTGCCATTGGAATAGCATACGTCTGGCGAACACAAAACCTTACCCCACAGTTCTACACTTTTCACTCCGGGGCTCACAACAGCCTTTCCCGTATTGACTTTATTCTCACACTGGTCTGCCGCACCCTCTGCTTCCACGATGTACGCCATCTAGCTAGGGAAATTTCTGATCATTCCCCGGTATGGGTGATGTATAGTCGGACCAGGATGCAACTTTTAGGGACCCTCACTTTGAATCCCTGGTACCTTAAAGTTTTGGGTGTACAGGAGGGGTTGGTTGAGGCCACAGAGCACTACTTCACATATAACATAAGATCAGTGGAGTCTCCTCAAATATTCTGGGAAGCCCATGAAACAGTTATTAAAGAGCAGGCACTCTCCCTCACAATTGGGCATAAAAAAAGAGAAGAGGGCTGCTGTAGAACAAATTGAACGGAACATTCTAAAACTTGAGGCCAATTTGGGTGGGAAGGACGACCGGAGAATCTGACATAATTTGAATCTTAAGCTGCAAGTATATAGGGATCTAGTGACTGAGGCAGCCAGAGCTAAACACCGGGCAACTCAGCAATGAGTATAAGAAATTGGAGATAAAGCTCGGCAATTGCTAGCTTGCTTGGATAGACGTGAAAAGGCTAACTGATGGGTTACCGGTATTTATTCTGATGATGGAAAACACCTACGAGGGCCACAAGATATTGCTGAAACATTTGTGGCCCATTATACTCAGCTCTATTTTCCTGTATGTACAACTACCAAGGCAGACTCATATGAACTCTTAGCTGACTTGCGCCTCCTGACTCTCTTTAGAGAACTGAACTCTCCTAGAAATCGATCTCATGGTGGAGGAGATCGAGCTGGCAATCGGTAATATCAAATCTGGTAAGACAATGGGACCCAATGTTCTTCCAATTGAGCTCTATAAACTCACTGCCCCCACCATAGCACCTCACTTGCTAGGAATGTACATAGAGAGCAGAACTAAGGGGGCCCTTCCCAGAGACCAAAGATTGGGCTCTGTAGTGGTAATCCGTAAACATGGAAAGCCGGTGGAGAGCTGTGCTTCTTATAGGCCCATCTCGCTTCTCAATGCAGAGGCCAAACTCTTGGTATCCTGACTAATTCAGACTAATTACTAAACTGGTACACATGGACCACTTTGTTGTTGTCTTGGAAAGTCTTTGGAAGTCACGGGATAGGTGGCTCCTCCTTTGGACAATAGTGCGCATGGGCGTCGACTCCATTGTCAGATTGTTTTTCGCAAATAAGGGAAATGATGGAGTTTTGTGAAAAACAGAAATAGATGTCCATGTATGTAGCATCTAAATAAGATAATACTGGAACAGATAAAGGTAGCCGGGGAGGTGGGTGGGCTTGTGTGGCTCTGCAGCTCTACATGCCAAGAACAGATGCATACCTGTAAGTAGTATTTTCCGTTTGAGGCATATGAGCTGCAGATCATACACTGTGCATAGATTAAATAGCAGTAGTCCTCCTTAGCGGCGACCACCAATATCTGTTGCAGTAGTTTGAAATAGCGTTTTGAGTACAGCTTGGCCCACACTAGCTTGTTGTTTTGCCTGCACATCTACACAGTAGTGTTTTGTGAATGAGTGTGGTGTAGACCATGTAGCTGCTTTGCAGATGTCATCTAAGGGAATGTTCCCTAAAAATGCCATTGAAGCCCCTATCTTTCGAGTAGAGTTGGCTTTAGGGGGAATAGACAGTGTATGTTTTGCTTTGTGATAGCAAGTTTGTATACATTTGACAATCCACCTTGCAATGCCAGATTTTGATATGGGATTGCCTTTATGTGGTGGTGAGAAGTATACAAAAAGTTGTTTTGCGAAAAGGTTTTGTTCTGTCAATATAGTAAAGGAGTGCTATTTTTATGTCTAGGGTATGAAGAGCTCTTTCTGCTACTGTGTGGTTGCGAGAAGAACACTGGCAACTCAACAGAATGGTTGAGATGAAAGGGAGAAATAACTTTAGGAAGGAATTTGGGATTTGTCCTGAGAACCACTTTGTTATGATGGAGTTGTAAAAATGGTTCTTGAATAGTTAGTGCCTGTAGCTCACTTACTCTTCTAAGAGACGTAATGGCCACAAGGAAAGCGGTTTTCCATGTAAGAAATTGTAGCTCGCATTTATGTAGAGGTTTAAATTCCACACTGGGGAGGGAGGTACCCTGGGAGGAATTATTCTTTTGAGGCCTTCCATGAATGCTTAAATGGCAGGCACCCTGAACAGTGACAGATGTTGTTTATTTTGTAGGTAGGCTGCAATGGCAGCGAGATGTAATCTAATTGATGTGTATGCTAGATTACATCTTTGAAAATGCAGTAGCTAGCATATGATGTGCTGAGTGGAGGCATCTAGAGAATTGATGTTATTGTTACAGTATACAACAAATCTTTTCCACTTTTCTGCATAGCAGGCCCTAGTGGTGGGGCGCATAGCTACTTTGATGACGTTCATAAAATCAGGTGGAAGATTGAGATAACCAAACTCTAGGACTTCAGGAACCAGAACGCCAGGTTGAGCTGTGCTGGATCTGGGTGTCTGATCTTTCCATGGTTCTGTGTTAAGAGGTGTGGGGAGAGGCGTAGTTTTTGGTGCGGGCTACTGATAGTTCCAGCAATGTTGTGTACCAGGGTTGTCTGGCTCATGTTGGAGCAACTAGGATCAGTGTTAGCGACTGTTGTTACAGCTTGCGCACCACTAATGGAATGAGTGGGAGAGGTGGAAAAGAGTACGCAAATCTGCCTGACCAGTTCATCCATATTGCATTGCCTTTGGAAAATGGGTGTGGATATCTGGCGGCAAAGCTTGGGCATTTTGTGTAGTAACGTGTGGCGAAGAGATCTATCTCTGGCTGCCCCCACATTTGGAAGAACGGTTGAAGAACTTGTGGGTGAAGTCCCCACTCGTGAATCTGTTGGGTCTGACGACTTAACAGATCTGCCATGTGATTTTGAATTCCTGGAAGATGTTGGGCAAACAGGAATATGTTTTGAGGAATGGCCCATTTCCATATGCTCTGTGCTAGCTGAGAGAACTGGAGAGTGTGCGTCCCCCCCTGTTTTTGTAAATAGTACATTGCTGTCATATTTTCCGTGCGGACTAAGACAGCTTTGCCCGATATCGGTTTCTGGAATGATTTTAATGCCAGAAAGATTGCTAGTAACTCCAAATGATTGATGTGGAGTAGCCTTTGCTGAGGTGTCCATGTGCCCTGTATGGTGTGATGAAGTAGATGAGCTCCCCAGCCGGTGAGCGACGCGTCTGCTGTTAGCACAATCTGTGGAACCGGCTCTAGGAACGGTCGCCCTTTGGAAAGGTTTTGGGTGTTCCACCACTGCAGAGAGCGATGTGTGCGGCCATCCACCAACACCAGATCTGTTAGCTGACCTTGAGCTTCGTTCCACTGACGTGCTAAGCCTTCCTGTAAGGGGCGCATCTGGAGTCTTGCATGAGGTACTATGAATATACAAGAGGCCATCATTCCTATTAGTTGCATGAGCACTTGAGCTGGAAGGGAGTGTTGCGGCTGGAATTTTGTTATAAGGGCTTGCATGCTTGCTATCCTGGCCGGACTGGGATATGCAAGGCCTATTGAGGTGTTTATTGTGGCGACCAGATATTGTTGGATGTGGGATGGTTGGAGGTGCGACTTTGATGGTAAACCCTAAATCGTGAAGTAGTTGGATTGTGGCGGGTGTGTGATTTACACACTTGGTATGTGACTTGGCTTTTATGAGCCAGTCATCCAAATATGGGAAGACGTGAATTTGTTGTCTTCTTAGGTGGGCTGCCACTACTGCCAGACATTTTGTGAAGACTATGGGTGCTGTGGTGACTCCGAATGGGAGAACCTTGAACTGGTAATGCTGTCCGTCCACCACAAACCGAAGATATTTCCTGAGAGCAGGGTGAATGGGAATGTGGAAGTAGGCGTCCTTGAGATCTAATGTGGCAAGGAAGTCGACTTGTTTGAGTAGCGGGAGGACCTGTTGAAGAGTGACCATGTGGAAATGGTCTGATTGTATGTAGAGGTTTAATGGCCGAAGGTCCAAGATGGGCCTCAGAGTTCCGTCCTTCTTTGGAATGAGGAAGTACAGAGAGTAAACCCCTGTGTTTTGGTGATGAAGAGGAACTGGTTCTATGGCAAGTTTTGTAAGAGGGAAAGTACTTCTTGTTTTAGAAGCGTTAAGTGGTCTGTTGACGAGGGGGCGTGGCTAGCCGCCTAAGATAGCGGTCGGTTCCCGATAGAGCTCCGGAACCCTCGAGGGTGATTAACCTATCCTGCTTCGCAATCTCCGGTCTACTGTCTATTTGGGTCAGCATTATTGAAGCACTAGAGTCCTGCGCTCGGCCACATACCCCCTATGACCTATGGGACCGTAGAGCTGCCAGGTTTGAAGATCGGGCCTGCTCGCTGCTGCGGCCGGACAGAGGTCGGGACCTGCAGTGGAACGCGGGCTCGTGCACGGCGCAGACTTCCCGGGGCGCCGCTGTACAAGACTGGCTGATCGCTCGAAACATCAGTAGTGGTGCGGATCCTGGCCTGGCATCCTAATGGCCATATGCCCCCTGCAGCTGCTAGACCCCATATGCCTGGTGTAGTCCGCGCGGAAGCGGCGACATACCTCGAGGGAGCTGGCACACCGCGCGGCGGTCCCGCGAAGAGGTGGCGGACGGCCGCGTGGCTCAAGACCGGTGCCGCCCCCGAGGGCTCGGCGGCAGGGGGGAGGAGCACCTGGTGGACCCCCCCTTGGAGACTGATGAGGTGAGGTGCAGCGCCCACATTAGGCCACAGACATTTCACCCTCGTGACAGACCTTACTGCTGGTGCGCGCTGCTGTGGAGGCCTCCTCCCCCTCCCCTCCATGTGATGCAACCTGAAATGGCCTCAATGCTGCACATACACCAGAGATCCTTGGGACAAGATTAAAACCTGCGATTGGTCCCACCTCTCAATTGCTACAGGCCTCCTATTCCTCCTAAGGTGAGCAACATTACAGTAAGGGCCCTGCGCTGCCTGTCGCTGATCCTCGCTGGGCTGCTGTAACCTCACGCGCACACCCTGAGGCTGGGACCGCGTCGCTGTCTTGGCGCTATTGTATCGACCGGGGCAGCCTGGGGAGCCTCGCCGGGCACCGCGACCCTCTGCATATACGGGGACGGACCTGGCAAGCTGAATCCGGATGGTGACACCGACTAGTAGCACTCCCTGAGATACCGGCCACTACTATAAGGCTCATGGACACTTCACCGGTATAACTGACTTTGTCTACTATCGGGGTGTCATATTGCGGGTCGGCCCTGATTGCCACTCTGTGGAGGGGGTGCCTGTTGCTGGTTCTCTGTGGGGCACCCCGGCCGCCCGGCTCCCCCTCGGACTTCGGAGGTGCGGTGCTACCGCACCCTTTGACCTACTGAGGGGAAGATTGGTCCTACATCTACAAGTAGCAACTACATGGTGTCCCACCGACAGTCGTCCTAGTCATTTACCCGGAGGAGGCTAACCCACGGCATTACTATAGGTCTGCACCATTGGTAGAGTCAGAACGAAGACATTAGATGGTCACGAAGGGGCGGGCCCCCCCCTCTCCGACAGCGGAGCTCTTCAGTCGACCTTCCTTGCCAGGAGCTGCTTCCTCGGAACCTATGGAAAGTACACCTGACAAACTAGACTTAATTCTTAAATAAATCCGTGATTCCAGGGTGGCGCTGGATGCGCAGATCAGTACGCTCGCCGCAGGCCTCACGTTGCTTAGGGCGGACCACAGGAAACTGGCCGACACCGTCAAGGAGCACGGACAATCCCTCGAAGATATGGAGCCTCGAGTCGCAGAAAATTCCACAACCGTGCAACAGCTACAACAACAGATCGAGTGGAAGATGCAGAGGGCAGGAATAGACGCAGCAACATACGTGTTATTGGCCTACCGGAACGCAGTGAGGGTGCGAAGGTGGCTGACTTTATGGAAGCATGGTTCCGGGACCATGTATCACAGGAGGGGCTCTCTCTGTATTTCTGTGTTGGAAGGGCCCACAGAATAACGACCGGACCGCCCAGGCTGGGCGCACCACCTCGTCAACTTATAGTGAAACTCCTGAATATAGAGACTGTGATGTCTTACTACCGAAAGCAAGAGAAAAAACTATGATCCAGTTTAAAAACCACTGCATCTCTTTGTACCCCGACTACACCGTCCTGGTCCAAAAGCAGAGGTCGTCCTACCAATCTGTCAAAAAGAAGCTACAGAAAGCACAACTCAAATACGCACTTCTATACCCTGCTAGGCTGAAAGTCATTTACGACCACAAAACTCACTTCTTTGAGAGCCCAGCTGACGCCGAGGAATGGCTTGACATTATGTGCCTTGGCTCTAGCCAGTTCAGCCACTCAGGCCCATCTTCGCAGGGCTCTGACAAACTCCCGAAACCGAGCTCCCGTTGGTCCAGGACGTCCGGCCGGGGCGGCGGTGGCGAGGGACCATCACGCGAACAACAACGACACAACCAGGAGGGAGCCCTTGCAGTGGCCGGGACATTTCGAGACAACTCCAACAAAATCCCCACGGACTCGGAGGACAGCACCCTGCATTTAGACTCTGAGCACAGTATAACTCTATTCCCTACCATTACACCCCCAGCAGCAGACGACATACTTGATAATTGAAAGCTATGAAGGATACTCAAGGACTATACTAGGACTGCTATGCTATAAACGCATCTGCGGACTGGAAGGGCTCCAACCCCTGGCACCGTCTGTATCCTTTTTTCTTTTCTCACACCTTTCCATTTGAACATTGTCATTTTGTCAGAATCTATTTGTGATTATGTAAGGTATAGGTGGTTGTTGGGAATATACACATGGGCGGCCTATGTCTTCCGATGACTCGGATACTGTCCTGCAAGGTTTCTGGTTAAACCTTACATGAGAATATTTACTGCGGAACTACTGTCTTTGACATGTCTAATTATAACTCCCCCCTGCGGGGTCCCGTAGAGCCACCGGGAACCCGACCTTTTAGTAAACATGACCATGGCTAATGGCGGCGAACCCCCTATAAGCGTATGCACCCCTATATGTTCTATGATTATTGTAATTTGTTATTGAGCCCAGCATAGTTCGGATACTGAGCCATGCTTTGTTAGTGTTCATGGGATAAGGGACACCTGGTCGATTTTGGTATATTGGCTCTGTGAAACTGAGCTACACCCTATATACAGTTGCATGCCCAGTACAGCTACTACTTTAGGGTCTAACAACCTAACCACTTGGAATGTACGCGGGTTGGGGTTGATTCAGAAGAGACACCGGGTACATGCAGATCTCCTCAGGCGTAAAGCCCACATAATTTTCCTACAAGAATCCCACTTAACCGACTTGGAAACGCAAAAAACAAGCAAAAAATGGAGGGGACAGATATGTTCCACTAATTATTTGGCATTTGCTAGGGGAGCAACCATCTGGGTACGCCACGGAGTCCCATTCACCGAGCTAGAACGCCGGGTTGATGACCAGGGAAGGTACATTCTGTTGAAAGGTACACTGGACGGATCCCTAGTGATTCTAGGCAGTGTTTATGCCCCTAACTTCGACCAAGACCGTTTCCTACACCGACTGGGGGCAGCGCTGGCTGAATGGGATGGTATCCCCTGGTTGCTGGGAGGCAACTGGAATGCGGTTTTAGACACTAACCTAGACAGATCTCCCCCCTCCCCCCTCCCCCCCCCCCCTTCACGGCACGAACGCCAGTAAACTAGCGGACCTGTTTGCTACCTGGGATGATGGATGGGCACTTTCAGATGCATGGTGATGTCTACACCCTACTCATAAGGAATATTCATTTTATTCACCGGTGCATGGTCTCCATACCAGAATCAATAGATTCCTCTGCTCCAATTCCATTACCACACAGGTCTGCCAGTCCACATACCTAGCCAAAACCTTTTCGGACCACAACCCCCTAGAGCTCACACTTAACTGGGGTAATGTGCCAACTCCAGTACCCGCCTGGAAATTACACCCACAATTACTAGAGGTTAACCCTTTCGAACAGCCCTTTCCAACAACATAACTAATTACTTAGCTGAAAATTGGAACACAGCCTCATCTAATTGACTTGAATGAGATGCACTAAAAGTGGTGGTACGGGGGATAGGACAACTAGTGGGGGCCCGACAAGAGAGACATCAACGCTTACTCAGAATCGAAAAACAGATGGCCGTGCTGGAACAGGAGGCAGTGACCGATCCCGATAGGAGAGGCACTACAGACTTCCCGCATTGATCATGCGGACACACTAGAGACACTACAAACAATTGATCACAGAGCATTCCTACAGCGCAAACACTCAGAGGCGGACAGGTCTGGGGCGCTACTTGAACGTATAGTCAGAGATAGGCCAGATCCACCAATCATAACTCTAATACGCACCCCTAACAGACATATAGTCCATACCCAACGAGAGATAAACATGGCCTTTTATGAACATCTTAGTACGCTCTACGCCGCGCCCGCACCTGAGGAGAACCATTCTATTATAGAACTCTTGCAGGATCTTCCCCTCCCGGTACTCTCAGAGGAGATACAAGAAGGGATAGATGGCAGCGCCTGGGATCGACGGGCTGCCTATTGAATTCTACCATACGTACTCAAGAGGCCCTGGTCCCCACACTGGGGTCGGTGTACAAGGCTGCCTTCGAGGCTGGCCATCTACCACATTCTACTATGCAAGCACTGGTCACATCATTGCCCAAACCGGGCCGTGATAGCCTGAAGTTGTCCATCTACCACATTCTACTATGCAAGCACTGGTCACATCATTGCCCAAACCGGGCCGTGATAGCCTGAAGTTGTCCAATCATAGACCTTTTTCCCTGCTAGCGACCGAAATTAAAATTTTAAGCAAGGCTCTCGCCAACCGCGTACAGCCCTACCTTAATACACTCATACACAATGATCAATGTGAATTCTTACCGAACCGTAGCACGTCCCTCAACACAAGGCGACTACGCTATGTTATTCAGGCCCCCCCCCCAACTTACCGGCACGCAGGATGCCTAGCACTAGACCTCCGGCAGGCCTTTGATTCTCTCTCCTGGGATTTTAGGTTTGCGACTCTACAACTCTTTGGATTCCCGGACACATATCTTAAATGGGAACACCTGTTGTATACCTCCCCCACTGCCCGAGCCCGTACAGGCCGCTACATCTCTGACCAATATACAGTCCACAGGGGCACGCGACAGGGATGTCTTGTCTCCCCTGCTGTTCGTCCTTGCGCTTGAATCGTTGGCGATAGCGCTTAGGCGATCAGCAGATCATCTCGGCATACATATTGACGGCGCGGCCCACCTAATCTCCATCTACGCAGACGACATCCTACTGTACTTACGTGATCAGACAGCCGAGAATACTCCCCTTCCCAATACTTTTGCTATTTTTGAACGTCTCTCAGGTCTGGCCATAAACCCGGGAAAGTCTGTGGCATACTTTTTTTTGGGACACTCCACACCCAACCAATCTACGGTTTGGCGAATACACTCTACCAGTGGCTGCCACCACCTTTAAATACTTAGACATTCAAGTTTATAGAAGACAGGTGGATCAAATTGAGGGTAATATACTACGGGCTATAGCGGCCCTCCGTGCCAGTGTGCCCTTTTGGTCCTCTTTGCCGTTGTCGGTGATGGGGCGGATTGCCATCTCAAAGATGGTGATGCTCCCTTGCCTATTATACTACTTTGTGAACCTACCTGTCATAGTCCCACAGTCTATCTTTAACACATTGAATATGATGCTGGTAGACCTGATATGGGCCGCAGAAGGGTGAGCTTACGGAAACTTCAACTAGAGACCCGGAGTGGCGGACTGGGAGTCCCTGACTTCAAGGCCTACTACTACGCTAGTCAGCTTCAGTGGTTATCTTACTGGACAGCTGGGAGGAATTTACAGGAAATCGGTTACACACCCAGGGACTTGGACAGGGGCGCACTACACTCCCTGCTCTTACCTAAGGCCAAACTCCCCGTGAACAGCCCTCCCCTATTGAGGACGGCTCTGCACTGCTGGAGGAGAGCACTGTCGTATACCTCTTCGATGGCTCCCTACTCAACATCCCCCTTTTGGGCATCCCTACACCACAGGGTAAGCTTACGAGGGCCAGAATACATGATTGGGCGGAGGTGGGGGTGTAAGACGTTGGGGCATTTTTTGGGGATGGCAATCTCCACCATCACGATTTCTTCATCCAGGCTACGGAAGCACCAACACGCTTATATCTACTACACGCTACTGTCTCCCATTACATAAAGACCACATGGGCCCCACAACGCCATGAATCACCACAACATAATCTGGTACATCTCTTATACTACATGGGGAATGGGGGACAATTGGTCCGATGGCTCAACACGGGGATACGGGCTCACGCTGCAACCTCACTTACGTCCCTTAGAACACAATGGTCCGAGGATTCCACGGAGGAACTTACTGACAAGGCTTGGAAATGCATGCTCGAGCAACTGAAAAAAGGGTCCCGCAATGCAAAACTGAAGTTTATCCAGACAATGATCCTTCATAGGTCGTACCTCACTTCCCAGAGGATTCATCGCATGTTCCCGGACGCTCCACACTGCTGCCCCCGTTGTAAGGGAGACGAGGCGGATTTCCTTCATATGCTGTGGTCCTGTCCCCGTCTTCGGGACTACTGAGGGGGAGTCCGACAGTCTCTGGGCGAAGTCACACAAATTCCAGTCCCGGACGACGCCCTATACTGTCTCATGGGACGTCGTAGACAGGAAAGAGTACAGAAGGTATGACTGAGATTTCTAGAACTCGCCCTTACCTTGGCAGTAAGAGCCCTCACCATGAGGTGGAAACCCCCCAGGTGCCCAGCTGTATCCATCTGGCAGGAGGACATGATCCAGTAGGGTAAAGCGGAGGGTGCTGCTCTCAGGAGGGAAGAAGAGAGAGGCCTGCGGAAGCAACCCATTTCGATGGAGTGGCAGATCATGCTACACAAGATTGAACTACTCGAGTTGCTGCCCCCACTGGGTACCCCACCCCCATAACCTACAAAGCCTATCTAACATTAGGTTGAGAGACTCGGACCCATACACTACGAACTAGGGGCGCTGCAGACTCTCCAGAATTGCACTACTAGCATTTTCCTCCGACCACTATGGTTCCTAGACACTGAACGACCAGGAGTGGGGGATGGGTGGGTTAGGGAGGGAAAGGTTTGTGGTTGGGGCGGTTTGTTCTTATTAATTGGAAATGTATATGCTTTATATTGTAATTTTGGTGTCACAGTTGCAAGGATACGGAACTTATGTTGTCATCTGGACTTTTTGCCTTTCATTTCCTACCCACTAATTGGAACAGGGTATGGTAGATTCATGCAATATACATGCTATAGCGGTTTTAAGTACAAAAGACCACCTTTCTATTGTATTCATTGCACTGGATATATTGTCAAGGTCATCAATAAAGTATGTATAAAAAAAAAAATGGTTAACCTTGGCTCCAACCAGAGGAGTATCTTTCTCTCAGCTCATAGTATGGGATATTTGATGTTCATTTCATCCTCTAGGAAATGCTTCCAATGGCATGCATGAGAGACTATTTTACATCTGAAAAGCACGCTCAAGCCTACTTCACTGTTCGTCACAATCCCTTCTTTTTTATCTCATATATGCCTTCAATACTGAAAGTAATTATGCTCTGCTTCTTTTTCCCCAGCCTTGGCAAATCAATAGATACAGATTTAAAGTGCTAAACAGCATTTGTGTGTGAAATGTATGTCTTCAGCATTTTTGCATGCCTCTCTGTACTTGCATTAACATATTAAAGCCAGATTTGTTGGCTAAGCAAAACAAAAAAAGTGGTCTGTTGACATTGGACGCTGTTTGGGTGGTATGTTTGGGGGAGTAGAAGTGAGCTCTAGGCAGTAACCTGATTGGCTTATTTGTCTCACCCACCTGTCTGTGGTGATGTCGTTCCAGACAGGCAGGAACTGTAGCAATCTTCCCCCGACCGGAGCAGAGTGGTCTGGGGGGCGTGGAGGGAAGTAATTGTTTAGGGGTGGAGGCGGTACGAGTATTGGTAGTTTTGCCGCTACCTTTGTTGTTATTGCCCCTGTAGCCTCCTCTGCAGTAGTCTCTGTTAGATGAGGTCTGGATGGGACTCTTGTAGGAAGTGGAGGGGTTATCCGTGGTAAAACCTCTAGAGGCACCCCTAGAAGAGGAGCGCCGAAAGGAACTTCTGGGAGCTTGCGATTGCAAAGCTCCCATTGATTTGGCAGTGTTGGTATCCTTTTTCATCTTTTCTGAAGATAAATCTACAGTAGGCCCAAATAAGTGTTCCTGGTCAAATGGTTGATTTAATATGGTGGTTTGAACCTCTGGTTCAAAGCCGGAAATGCGTAGCCAGGCATGTCTGCGTAAAAGGACACTGGTACTAATAGCTATATCTGCGGCATCCAGAGCACAACGAATGGAGGTATTAGTTATGAGCTTGCCTTCCTGGACGAGATCATTAGCTCGTGTTTTGCATTGGTCTGGAAGGTGTTGTAGTAGTGTCTCTAGCTCGTCGTAGTGTGCCCTATCATATCTTGCGAGCAAAGCCTGTGTGTTGGCAATCCTCCATATGTTAGCTGCTTGGGACGCCGTTCTTTTACCAGACGCGTCCAGCAGTTTTGATTCTTTATCGGAGGTGGGGATCTCCTATGGTTTGTGAATTAGCCCTTTTCCTGACGTTGGAGACCACTAAGGAATCTAAGGGTACTTGTCCTTTAATATAAACAGGATCAGCTGGAGCAGCTTTGTACTTTTTTTCCACCCTGGGGTTAATGACTCTGGCCCTTACAGGGTCCTTAAACACTTCAGGAGCGTGTTTGATTACCTCTTTTAACATCGGGAGAAAGGCAGTGGACCTTTAGGATGGTGAGAAAGTGTCCATGAAGAAGTCTTCCTCTACAGGGTCTGTGTGTAAATTCACCCCGTGATATTCTGTTGCCCTGTATACAAGCTGAGTGAACCTTATAGTGTCCTCAGGAGGGGACGGTCTAGATGGGTAGATGTCGTCCTGAGGTGTGTCTGGGACATCTGGTGTGTTATAATCCTCCCATGGGTCTTTTGGGGTACCAGGAGGACTGGGTTCCCCTAAAGGTTGATCATCCCCTAGATCTACAGAGGTGTCATCATCATCCGGAGGTGGAGGAGATGGTGAGGGTGTGAATATGGGATAGGAGAGTGGTGTGGAGGGGGAGGTGGAGAAGGAATTCTAAAAAAGAGAGGTTACAATGTCTCTTTTTTTTTTTTTTTTTAAAGGAAGTGGAGCTGGTACAGGTTTGTCTATTTTCCGTTTCTTTGAAGGGCTAAGTATGAGTTGACCTGTTTTAGGGTCTTTCTGAAGGGGTTTTTGTGTTGGATCCGGTCGAAAAAGCTCTTTCTCTGATGTGTGTTCCTTCGGCGCTGATTTTTTCAGGTCCGACTGTTTGTGTGTCAGAGGTTTTGGAGTCGTTTTGTGCTCTTTAGGCCTGGAATCTGGAGTTTTCTTCGATTGCGGTATGGGCTTTGGTACCGGTTGTTTTTTGGTGCCAATGGTGTTTACGGATCCATTGTCTGAGCGCCAGTGGTGATCTGAATCGGGAGTTTAGTCGGTTCCGAGGATTTTCTGGGCTTTGAAGGCTGATCGCCCGAGGTTTACGGAACCAGGTGTTTGCTTGGTTCCGATGATTTTTTCGGAGACGGGACATCTGTACCAGTGGATTTCGGCGCCGAAGGCGTGGATGTGGAACTAGGCGTTGGTGCTGAGGAAGGTAGTGGTTTGTTTTTTGGTGCCGGGGATGGAGTTTTGGCACCAACGGCAGGCTGGCTCGAGTGGCCTGAAGGCTTTTGTATCTGCTTCTTTGCCGAGCCCTAAGGCGGGGCATGAGAAGTTCTGTCCCAATGTGCACCTAGGCCTTAAGGTGAAGGTGTGACAGAAGCCTTTTTGGGAATAGGGGGTGGGGAGGGGTCAATGTAAGTACTTACGATCCTCTGCCCTGGAGTGATGTCTTCGACGTCGGAGTCGTCGGCTTCGGAGGAGCTGATGGTGCTGTGTTGGGTCTGCTCCTGCTCCGGTACATTGATGGCTTACTGGAAGACGTCGTCGGGAATGGATGTCGATGATCGAGCCATGGTTCTTCGAGCTAGACGATCCCGAATCATTTTCTTGGAGCGGAAAGAGGCACAAGCTAGACAGTCTTTGCCCTTGTGCTCGGGTGAAAGGAAGAGGTTACACACCTCATGAAGATCGGCGTGTGGAAACTTGGATCCACATTTAGGACACTTTTTAAAGGGAGTCCTTTCGATGAGCCGAAGGCCTGATGGCGCAGGTAGGTCCGAAGGCCTGCGTCAACGACCGGAATCGAAGATTTGAAGTTTGGAGGGATGCGCATCGAATGGGAACGTGATCAAAACAATACCGAAGTAAGGGTGAAGGATTTTGCGTCGAAAAGATGATCGGTAACGACACCGAACTGGAGCACAATGAACACATCCGAGCCCGATGGCGGAAAAAAACAATCTGACGATGGAGTCAATGCCCATGCGCACTATTGTCCAAAGGAGGATCCACCTATCCCGTGACTTTCCAAGACAACAACAAAATGCAAACATCCGCGCCCAACACCAGATGGAGATCTATGCACAGTGTGTGATCTGCAGCTTATATGCCTCGAACATACTGTTCTTAATTTAAGATGACTCCATGGTGTACAGGGTCTACTTGACAAGATTCGGCAAAATGCGATGGGCATGTCACTTGACGCTAGTATGGCCTTCGATATGATTGAATGGCCATATATTTTTGCCGTATTGGAGCGACTCAGCTTCGGTACCAAGTTCCTGCCCTGGCTGCTACTCCTTTACTCCGAGCCCTTGGCACAGGTGGTGGTGAATTGATGAACCTCCCAGGTGTTCCTACTCTTTCGCAGCACTAAACAGGAATGCCCTCTCTCACCACTTATATTTGCTTTGATCCTTGAGCCATTAGCGACTTGGGTACAAAAAGATCCATTGATTTGCAGATTACGTTGGAAGGAGGAGTGGGAGGATAGGATCTCTCTCTATGATGATGATGATGTCCTTTTATATATTGCCGTGCCAAAGTCTTCCACTTGCAGAATTTTAGATTTATGTACCAACTTCAGTAAGTACTCTGGGTATGCCATCAATTGGCCCACAATATATGCCCTGCATGGAAGGGCACCCATTCTTCCATCTGTTTGCCTTATCTAAACTAATACGTGACAGACATGATAGAAGAATAGCTTTACAAAATATATAACATTTTTATTGGGCGAAGCATCTAGCGATTGTCAACCAGTGGGTGCACCAACCTGCGGATGATCCAGCGTATTATATGGACCATCATATATTGCGCTCCGGGGGATATTTGCAAGCACTGTATACTAATCCCAGGCGTCTGACACTCACAGGACCAACAACTCTTACGGTCAAGACATGGCATACAGCACTTAAGGCGTCAGGAGTACGTAATCACCCAAACCACACCTCTATGGGACACAGAGTGGTTGGGCACGCCAGGGAAAAGACCGAGTTTTGATAAGTGGGACTTGATAGGTATCTCTACAGTGGAAGATCTCTGGTCCAACAGGACTGTAGTCCGATTCTCAGAACTACGGAGAGAGTACGAGCTAGCAGCTACAAAGACTTTTCAATACATCCAAGTTCGACATTAACTTTGGGTGGTGATCCCCCAGGGAGAGGTCATCGCCACTGTAGGACAGATTGTTGGATGATCACATGAGCAATAAAGCAATTTCCCTCACTTATAAAAAAAAAAACTGATCAATAATTCCCTGGATACGCTCCTTTTACTGCGCGCATGCTGGGACGTGGATTTGGGAGACCTAGCTGACGAAGACTGGCCATAGGCCTTGACCTCCCCTCGGGACGTAGCAATTTGAGCGTGGTTTAGACTAGTTCAGCTAAAAAAACTCCATAGAAAGTACTTCTACCGAACCGCCTTGGTTAAAATGGGCAGTGTGTCTGATCCAGCTTGTCGCAGGTGGTGTGGGCAGGAAGGATCCTTCTTGATTTGATTTGATTTGATTAGGGATTTCTAGAGCGCGTAGCTACCCTCGGGCGTCCCAGCGCTAGTGAAATAGCCTGACAGTACTCCTAGGGATGGATTATAGGGGGAACAACCACGTTTTCAGCAATCTGCGGAAAGATAAAAGATTGTTTTCTTTGCGTATATTGAGGGGGAGGCTGTTCCATAACTTAGGGGCGTTAAAGGAAAAGCGGCGGCCGCCAGTACGAGCTTTTCTTATTCTGGGGACGTTCGCCAAAAACAGGGTGTCTGACCTGAGCTGTCGAGTTGATTTGTGAGGCTTGATGAGAGATCTCAGTAATGGTGGGCCTTTGCCTTGTAAGATTTTGTGGGAGATACACATGGCTTTAAAGGAGATGCGTTCTTGGATGGGGAGCCAGTGAAGCGCCTTAAGGGAGGGTTTGGCCGAGCATCTAGATTTTGTTCCCATCAGTAGTCTTGCTGCAGCGTTCTGGGTGTGCTGGAGTTTTTTTATGACAGCTACAGGTGCGCCTAGATATAGGGCATTTCCGTAGTCCAATCTAGATAAGATGAGGCCCTGGATCAAAATCTTCCTAGACTGAGGGGGAATGAGCGGAAGGATCTTGCGGGCTGCTCGCATGAGTCCGAAGCAGGTGCCAGCTGTCTTCCTCGCTTGGGCTCTGAAGCTGAGGTCCTGGTCTAGCCAGAAACCTAGGCTTTTAATTTCTTGTTTTGGTGTGGGGGGGGGGTGCCCATGCTAGATGGCCATGCCAGGGTTTTGGGGAGCTTGTTTGGGTCGCCTAGAAGCATGATTTCGGATTTCTCTCCGTTGAGCTTGAGCTTGGAGTCTCTCATCCATATGGATATGTCGTGCAGGCAGGAGACTAATTTCTCCATTGATTGATCAGCCTGATTGATGGAGACGACTAGCTGTGTGTCGTCGGCATACATGACCACCTTTATGCCAGATGGAGAAGCGATGTCGTCCAAAGGGGCCATGTAGACATTAAAAAGCGTGGGACTCAGGGAGGAGCCCTGAGGGACTCCACAGTTCAAGGGGAGGGGTTTAGAGCGGCCGAGGCTGTCGGCCACTTGGAAGGACCTGTGTTCTAGGAATGATTTTAGCCATGCCAGGGCAGTTTCTAGAATGCCCGTTTTACGGAGGCGGTGGAGGAGGATGGTATGGTCCACCGTGTCAAAGGCGGCGCTCAGGTCTAGGAGAATCACTGCCACTGATCCTCCTGCGTCCAGAATGGACCTAGTCTCCTCTGTTACGGCCAGGAGGGCGGTGTCAGTTCCCTGTCCAGGTCTGAAACCAGTCTGTGAGTGGCGGAGGAGGTTGTTAGTCTCTAGGAATGTTGAGAGCTGTTCATTCACGATTCTCTCTGCCACTTTGCTGATGCCTGGGAGGAGGGAGATAGGTCTAAAGTTAGAGAGGTCCAAGGGGTCTAGGTGGGGTTTCTTTAAAAGAGCGCGCACTACCGCGCATTTCCAGCTGGCGGGGACTATCCCGCAGGAAAGGGAGGCATTTATCAGCCTCATGAGGTGACCGGAAATAGCGGGAGCTACTAGTTTGAGTTTACACATAGGGGCTGGGTCGTCCGGGGAGCCACTCTTCACACGATTGAGGGTGTCCAACAGCCTCTCAGTGGTGACGGGGAGGAAGGTTTTTAGAGTGGGTGCCTCAGGGTCAATGGACCCGGCTGGGGAGTGAGTTGGGTGATCGGTAGTGGGGAAGGTCGTGATGATTTTTAGAATTTTGGCTGAGAAGAACTCGGCAATTTCGGTACACCTGGCGCCGGTGGGATCGGCAGCCGGCTGGGGTTCAGGAACTTTCATGAGACTTTTGACTATGCGATAAGTCTCCCTAGAAGAGTTAGAGGCAGCCATGATTTTTCCTTCGTAGTACGAGGCTTGTGTGTTTTTGATGAGGGTTTTATATTGCTTCATGGCTGCTTTGTAGGTTTCTTTGTTGTTAGGGTTCCAGTCTTTTCTCCAGCAGCGTTCTAATTTTTTGCATTTTTTTCTAAGGTCTCGTAGTTCAGAAGTGAACCAGGGAGATTTGTAGGAATTCCTCTTACTAGGGAGTTGTTTGGTAGGGAGAACTGCGTCCAGGGACGATTCTATCCAGTCACGGAATTGGAAGTCTGCGAGTGATGGGTCTGGATTCAAGGTAGGGATAGAGGCTGTGAGTTGGTAAGTCCAGGCATCCGTATTTAGTTTGTTCCACGGACGCAAGGGCGCTTGAAGTGGAGGATTGGGGCTGATCTGGCTGGCGATTGGGATCTTGAGGAAAATAAGGTGGTGATCTGTCCAGGGGATAGGTAGGGGAGATGAAGTGAGGAGTTCATGGATGTTTGAGAAAATAGGGTCCAAAAGGTGGCCCTTATTATGAGTGGGCAGGAGATTTTTCAGGGAAAGGCTGAGTGCTGAGAGATCATCTTTGATGTCTCCTGCTATTTTGTTCCCTGGGTCGTCAAAATGGATGTTAAGGTCTCCTAGCACTGTAAAGTTGGGAGATGAACAGGCAAGGGAGGTGACGGTCTCTATCAGGGAGTGTGGAAATTGTCCAAGCGGTCCCGGGGGTCGGTATATGAGTAGGCCCGACAAGGTTTTTTCCGGGGAGAGATGTAAGGAAAAGTGAACGTTTTCACAGTGAAGGACTGGGCTGCCCTTAAGTTGGCAGGTGAGGTGGGCTTTTGTGATAATTGCTAGTCCACCTCCTGATCCTTGTGGTCTATCCAGATGTTTAATGTTGTAGCCGTGGGGGAGGGCTTGGACTATGTCAGGGTCGGATGCGGAGTTTATCCATGTTTCAGTAAGGAACAGCACTTCGATGTCATTGTTTGAAATTAGTAAGTTTATTTCGGTGCTGTGCTTAGGGAGTGATCTGCAGTTGAGCAGAGCCATTTTGATTGTTCTCTTTTTGAGGGGTGACTGCGGGGTGAATTTGTATGTACAGTGATTGCATTTTTTATAGAGCGCATCAGGTGCAATTGAGTGCAGACAGGGGTCCGGGGTGCTTGTTGCTAGTTTCCGAAGGGTGTCTGGTGAGTAGGTAAAGGGGGTAGTGACGAGAAGGACAGGGGAGCTGGGCCCTGGGCGCGTACTGGCGCGGACGGGCGCAGACGGGCTTACCTTTGGCGCGTCTTCGGCGCGCTGGCGGCGCGCCCGCAGCGCGCGTCCGGAAAAGGCACATCCTTTAGAGGCCGACGGAAGGGGCGTGGCCTCAGGGTGGTGGGCGTGGCCTCACTTCCCTGCTTGATGGCGGCAAATTGTTGGCAAGTCCGCGGCAGCGTTCGAGTCGGCTGCGCGGTGTATGCGAGCAGTTCTGGAAAGGGGGGAGTGCTCGGGGAGAAGTGCAGAACAGGTAAATTTACACACTTTTAAAATTGCAAAGTTTTAAGAAACGGCGATCGAACCTCCCGGCTTCCGCCTCAGGAGTCTCTGTAGCGGGCTAATGCGGGCTCAAACGATCAGCGCGACTTATATAGTCTGCAGGGGGGGCGTGGTCTCGGTGGTGGGCGTGGCCTCACTTCCCTGCTTGATGGCGGCAAATTGTTGGCAAGTCCGTATTATTTTGGAGTGTTCCATCATCCAGGTATACTCAAAATCGGTTGTGGCATGTCTTAGTAGAGTGTGGGGTGACAAACCAACGACCTCCACCAAATGGTGTCTCCTTAATATTTGGAATGCCACAGACCTTAGTCGTATGGGGCAACTATGGATCACCCTAAGCATGATGATCGCCAAACCCAATATTGCCCGTCTACGGGGGGTAGGGGGGTGAGGGTGGGTAGAGTCGCCACCAAGGCTCAGAGACTGGGAGATGGACATGGATTGGTGCGTGATAGCTTAGAGGCTCCCCCAAGAAATGGGAAAAGATTGGGGCAAGCAAATGTCTATAGGGGAAGTCCATGAACCCTTCCCATAATGCTGCCCTCAAGGGTTAAAAATGTCCGTCATGTGGGATTCTATCACCATTAGGCCGCCTCCAAATTTTTACATCAGTTGGGGGGTGGCTGGGGGCTCAACTGAATTGTGTGAATTTGTTTTAACATTATGTTCAATAAAAATATGTTTAAAAAAATGGGTACAGCATGAATGACAGGAAGCAATCAGTTTGAAGAGCTATGTTGTGCAGCGTACAACAAAGCTTATTACCAGGTACTGGACACTACATTTACAATAGTACTTTAAAACAGGATTATTACTGATAAAAAATACATTTACTATAAAGACTTCAACTAAGCACAAATACAGTTGCTACATTAAGTAACTATGTAATAAACATTATCTTCGCCTACCAATGACTCCCGGAGTGGCGATTCCTAGAACATGACATTGTGTTGGTAACATCTTCTCTAAGGTGGCTGCTGTTTCTGCACCATTTTTCTTTCTTGCTGCAAGGAATGAAGTGAAATACATTTATACATGCAAAGTTTCAGCCAGAGAAAAAACAAAGAAGATTAAAAAAAACAAGAAAAAACACACAAGTGACAACTTTCAATTAAGGTAAACTACTAAATGCTCAACAGAGCATAATCCTTTAATTGTCAAAGATCCACAAATGTAACCACTACTATAACTTTACTTAGTTGAAACATTCTAAAGATCCCGAAACCAGTTCCAGTCACCATCATGGTTTTTATTTATTTATTTGAGTTTTATAGAGCCGAACCAGACCTGTGAAGGTATCAGAGCGCTTTACAGGATTGACAGGTAAGATACATGAACTTGGGAGGTTGGATGCAGTTGGGGTAAAAACAGGTAGTTGCAAAAGTAACAGGAAAGAGAAGAATAGCAGAAACAAATCATGGAAACAGTTGGGATAGGAACATATAGCACCATTGTACAAAATGAGGTAGTGTCGAGTCCGGGGAAGGATGCCCAGAAGAGCCTGGTGGGTACCATCCAGATAGCCGTGGGTAAAGCATAATAGTATGAGAAAACAGTCGCTGAGGTGATTAAAATGCGAGTATTAGGAGGGCAATTTGTATGAAGCAAGAAAAAGAATAAGCAATAACAAATTTTTGAGACATTTGGGATAAAAACAAATAGCACATTATACAAATTATACAAGTGTAGCAATCTCTGTTACAGGGAATGCTGCCCAGAGGTGCCGGGTCGGTATAATCCAGGAGACCGTGGGTAAGGCCATAATGGTAAGAGAAAACAAAGACATTGGTATTATTGAATGCGAGCATTAGGAGATGAATTTGCCCATTAGGAAAGTCTTGGCCCCCTTTTTAAAGTGTGCCAAGGACGAAAGTCTTCTGATGGCGGGCGGGAAGGAGTTCCAAATTCTTGGGGTGGCCCCAGAGAATGCCCGGTTGTACTTTTTTGTCCCGCAAGCGTGCTGGTTGGAGCAACAGGTCTCTGGCGGACCGTGAGTTTCTAGCTCCTCCGGACGTCACAAGTTTTTGGGCGAGATATGCTGGGGCATTGGAGTAAAGGCCTGATGTGTGATGCAAGCCAGCTTAAGTTGGATTCTGGCTTCAAGAGGGAGCCAATTTAGAGCTTTGAGGTGGGGAGAGATGTGGTCGAATTTCTTTGAGCCTGTTAGGAGTCTCGCGGCGGCGTTAAGGCAGGCTTTTAGTGGAGCCAGAGAGTTCTTGGGTAGGCCTGCGAGGGTAGAGCAACCATATTCCAGTCTGGAGATGACTAGTGCCTGGGTTGCCATTTTTAAGTCGGGAGTGTCGAGGAAAGGTTTCAGGTTACTAAAAACAAAAGCAAAACCTGCCATTTAAAGAACTAATGAACAAGTTACTTACTATACTCTTTCTGGTGAATACTCTACCTAACCACGAATTCCTCACCTTGAAATAACCCCCCAATCTCCACACTGTATCCAGAAATCTTTCTTAGTTGTGCCTTTGTGTGCTGCTTGGTGACAGGGAGTATCCACATTGGTGGTGTACTGCTCAGAAGTGACGGACCGGGGCCACATTTAAGCACCACCCTTGCAGGCTAATGTTCAGAGCCTTGTTTTTCCATTTCAACTCTATAAGATGTAGAGAATGAGAACGTGTTGGTATCAGGGACCATTTAGAAGTTAAAAAGAGACCACTTTAGAGAATGGGGAAGCGGAGGACAGAGAACAATCTGTGGTTAGATACAGTATCCACCAAAAAAGCATTATCGAAGGTAAGAACTTGTTCTTCTGATGGATATTTGTAATTGCAGATTCCTCACGTTAGAATAGATACCAGTATCTCCACAGGAAGAGGGTCAGTAGAGTGGACTCAAATTGAAAAATCCCGCAGGACCAAGAGGGCAAAATTCACTTCCTTGCTCTTAAGACAGTATTGTTTCATGAAAGTATACACTGATGGACACGTAGCAGCCTGGCAGATGTCAAGAACCCACATTCTCAGCGCCAACAAAGTGGTATGGGCTCTTGGTTCTTCAGGTGGTTGCTTCATGTTCAGTGCATAGCAGATCTTGATGCAAAGGACTATCCCCCTCGATAGGGTCCGCTTCTGCACAACCTTCTCTTTCTTTGCCCTGGAGAACCCCACAAAAAGTTGATCATCTACATGGTGTTCCTTGGTATGATCATTGTAGAAGCTCAATTCCCTTTTGGGGTCCAGTCGATGGAGCTTCTCCTCCTCTTTCAGGGGGTGAGGAGTAACAAAAATGCTAAGTTATTGACAGATTGCCCAGAGAGGGTAAGGGAGTTACAACATTTGGCAAGAATGCCACCCATGTCCTTATCACTAACATGTCTGGGAAAAAAGGTGGTGTATGGAAGTTGCATTAAATGTGCATGCCTGGAATACACCCACGCGACAAGCTGAAGTAACTGAAATGAGAAAGACAGTCTTCAAAGTCAGACGCGGGGAGTAACTACGCATCAGCTCAAAGGGCATGCGCATGAGAAACGTCAAGGTCAAGTTAAAGGGTCACTGTGGCATTACTAACAAATGTTCTTTTGGAAATTCCCGTGGAAATCCCAAAGTACAAAACCTTTGGCATTGTGTGTTCGAAAAAAATCGCATTAAGAGCTAATCAGGATTTGATTTGAAAAAAGTTTTATATAGCGCTGGCTAGACCCGGAGGTTTCAGAGCGCTTTACATGAGGATCAGTGACTTACAGGTTACAAAAATAACATCAGTTACAGTTACAAAAATTACATCCGTTACAGTTACAAAAATTACATCCGTTACAGTTATAAGAAATTACATCAGTTACAGTTACAAGTATAGGCATAGGAGAAGAACATGAGATGCACAATAACAAAAGGTTATTAGCGCGTTGTATATCCAAGACAACACGTTTTATGAGGAATGGAAGGAAAAGGGGGAAAGGTAAACAGGGGGAAGGGATGCTGATAGAGTAAGGTATACCAGAAGGGGTAACGTATTTCAGGGGAGACAAAGCAGTCAGGGCAAAAACAGAAACAGACAGACAAGACCGTGAAGAACTGTTAAAAACAATGTCCGATGTCCAACTGGGTAGATGACGGCTGAGGGGTGAACCAAAGCCAGACTCCTCTATAGCTGCATAAGTAAGCTCCACTGAGCAGCGGCCAATGATTCTCGGACTCCGCAAAACGCTTTTCCCCCCACTGTTGGAAGATACCCTGTGCTACTCGGGATGTAGACACCACTCATGTTCTGCTATGTTCGTCTGCTTTGGCAAGGATCTCCACCTCTCCCAGATGGCCTCCCCAGCCCCAGAAGGATGCATTCATTACCACCATAATCGCCGGGTGGGGAAGAGAACCTTACTCCTGGACCAATTGCGCTAGACCAGCCACAACTGCAGATCATGAGTCACCTTGAGATCTGGAGGACTTTGATCAGATTTCCTCGATGCGGTCCTCTTGGAACTTCAGATTATATTTCAGAGTCCTAATGTGGTCTTTTGTATAGCTGACAAGGAGGATGCAGGAGGGTAGGAGGCCAATGTAGTGTAGTTCCTATATCCCTGATAGGCTCTGCGCATTGGAATAACATACAATATAGATTTGACATAGGACTAAGGTCAGTATGTCTCTATCAACTATATTAAACTTAATTACTTTTGTGTGCCAGCTAACTCAGAGGTCACTAGAAACTTCTCGAATATACAAGAAGGGATTAGTCTGAAAACCGCATAAACATGACAACTTTGTTTCCTTTTAGAATCGGAACAGTCTCAGAATCGTGGAAACAATAGATAACAGTTTCACTCAGTCAATCGTGCATGCTTCGTTTCTACAGAGTTGCACAGAAATAGAGAGACGGGTGTTTCAATAAAAGGGTTTATTGAACAGTCTTATTTCTCATGCAAGAGATATGAATTGCTACAATCGTAAGACAGACTGCAAAGTACAATATATACGAGGTTAGCAGTAAGATAAAATAATACTGCAATAGCATGGTTTGTAGCTATGACATATATCAAAATACAAACATAAGTAACATAAGCTAAAATGTGCTACTCATCTGATGCTTCTAAATTGTTCTACCCCAGTGTACCTAACCTAAGTGCAGTACGAGGTTTGAAGTAGGTGCCATTTCTAAAGTATAGCTAGCTATATTTTAGTTTAGCCAAGAGTTGTCAAAAGTTTCTCTAAGTTCTAGTCAGCTCCATACCTTAGAATGAGAGAGGTTGGAATCTCTTTTCTGGACTCGATAGTCTAACCCCCCGCAAGGGAAGTCAGAGAGCACTGGAGCTGGATTCTCTGCGAGGAGGATGGCAGTGTCAGGTCAGTCAGGCTGGAACTCGATCTCCTTCCGAACTTGCCGTGGCGAACCGCGTAGTCTGGGTTGGACCGAATCCTCCGGGAACTGCAATTTGCCAGGGCAAGTGCTGGTATATTTATACCTTGAAGGTGTCTAGGAATGCCAGTATTGACCTAAAAGTCGGGCAGAGGAACGTCATGAATGAACCCCTAAGGATTAGATGTTCATGCATACTTAATGAGTTCTTGGAGAAATCAATATTCAAGCTGAGGGAAATTCCTAAAGGCTTAAGGGTCTGGTTTTCCAAGAATTCGTTGTGACGTGGATGGACAGATGTAGGTGGCCATGCCTGTATTTGGTTTGTACGGACAATGTCTAAATAAGGGCCGGATTTCTATGTCCAAATAAGGGCAATGTGAATTGTACCTATATAAGGGCATAAATCGAGAAACCTATATACGGAATCTAAATCTGCACACAACACCAAGACGCCTCAGAGCTGCTCTCACCAGGATTAAGGACCGAGCTGAAATATAGAGATCTTAGCCTGAATGTCCCGGCAGCACTGCAGCAGAGGGAAGGCCCTGAACTGCTTTGTGCCCATGATAGCTCCAATGAATGGAAGCATGGAAGCCTCTGCGAAGGAGTTGGATGCATCTTCGGCTCATTGTTAGTGAACCCCAATGACATCAGGAGCTTCACTAGCATCTGAAGGTGGTCTACGGCTAACAGTGTTGAGACCGCCTTCAAAAGCCAGTGTTCGAAGCAGGGGTAAACTGGTATCCCTGATCTCATCACTTTTGTCATCACCCAAGGGGTACTTGTGAGGTGAGCATGGCAAACTGAAGATGCTCCTGGTCAACCATGGACTGTAAGTAATATCTGTTGGACAGCAGGATGTCAGTGTGAGGAAGGCAAAGACTGAAGATCCAAAATAGGCATGAGCCTACGTCCTTCTTCCGGACAAGGGAATAGTGAGTGTGACAGTCCTGTCCTCTTTGCAAGTTTGGTAGCATCTTAATTGCACCCTTGGAGTGTAATAGTTGCACCTCTTCCAGCAGAATGGGCAGATGTTCTTCTGAAATTCACTGATGCTGGGTGAATATTTGGCCGGGCAAAAAGTAAAGGCAAGGTACAGCCAAGTTAAATGGTTTTAAAGGCCCATCTGACGGACATGAATGATCGCCATCTTGGGATGAAATAATGGCAAACTAAATTGGTTCGGTGGCTGTTGCAGAAAAGGAAGCGGAGTGGGAGAACAGATGCCCCTATTGGCCGACATTGCCCGCAAGACCAATGCCAGACTGGTGGATGAAAACAAGCTTTTGCCAAAAGTCTTATGCTGGGACGCTTGGCCACCTGCCTATTTACCGGTGGGCAAGAAGAGGGCTTTGACCAAGTGGACATCAAGGTATCTGTGAGCAAATTGTTAAAAGGGAGCAAGGGCTCTAAAATGACAGGTGCAGGCCATAAAATGTCTGTCAGGACATTAGTTTTGTCCTAGACTGTAAATGCAGAGCCTCAGCTCCCTGCCTGCCCGCCACTGCAAAGGAGGCACTTTCTTCTGTTGGTAGCTCCAGTGGTGAGTCAAACCTTTGCCGCAGGAGAGGAATCAATTCCACAGGCCTCTTGCAAATCCATGTAGAAAGAATCATCTGTGTAGTGAGGGGGAAGAACGTGATTTATATTGCCACCATCATCTTCATCTTGGAGTATGCCTTGCACTGAATCTGAGCCAAAGAGATAATGGATCTTTGTTTGTGTGTATTCCCTGGTAGATACCTCATACTAGAGACCAAGATCAATATCAAGCCTAAGTTTCCTCATGGCAGACAGCTCTCTTTCAGTGCCAGTAGCATCAGTACTGGTTTCTATTTGGAAGGGACCAGCACAGGCTTTTTAGCCAGAATGGAAGTCTTTACCAGTGTTGGTACAGGGTCCAAAGCAGGCCCCAAAAAGTCTGAGTGCACAGAGGACAGATCCACCAGCAATAACCCAACTGGTGGCCACTGCAGTTCCTTGTTGCCCGAAGAAACAGTGAGCATATAAAAAAGTCTGTAGCATGGCCTTCTTAAATAAAGCCTTCATTCTGCTGTGGGTTGCCGATGGCACAGGAAGCCCGGAGCACACTAGGATCATCTAAAAATTTGCTCCATAACCGGGGACCTTGAAAGTAAACGGCTCAAACCATGATGCTCTCATTCCTTCTTTTTTAGGTTCAGAGTGGCAGGAAATGGTCGAGTCCTGCTTAGTTGTTTATGTGTGAGGTTGGAGTTTGATTTTGACTTGGAGGACTTACAGAAGAGACGCTGACCACTCCTGTAACGGCCTTGGGAGCAAGACCAAGTCTGTATCCGTAACTGGTAGCAAGACTTATGCAAAGGCCATGACTACTTCTTTGACAATGTACAGCTTCTCCTCCCGATCCCGGTTTGACTTCCAGTGCATGAAGACACATTGATTGCACACCTTCAAGCCATGGTCCGAACCAAGACACCAGAGATACACTTCGCATGGGTCTGTGATAGACATTTGTTTTTTAGGTCTGGAATGGTTTGAAACCTGCAGTTTAGGGTGGGAATATCATTCCCCAGCATACTCAAATTTGTTTTTAGTGGTCAGAAGATCAACAAAATTGGTAGCAGAAACCAGATTGGTGTGGGAAACTGCATACAGAAAGGAAGTGTCATCAGTGGATGGGAGTGGTGCATACATGCATTTCCACTCTGTCGCTTCTGTGTGGGTTTGGAGACAACACAGTCACATGGTGTCATCTAGCAGCACAGCTAAGAAAAGTGAAGGATCGGTCTAGCATCTATGGAAAATTCTATGGTGAGGAATCTGCAGTTAGAAGTAGGGCCCAAAAAGTAGAAAAATATTGATTTTAGAAACAAAATTGACATGCCCACATAAAAACATTAACACTGTTTTGTTCTATTTCTTTGTATTCCTAGGGCACCTGGGTATTTTAGGTTTATACATTTTTTAGCTGCAGCAAATGAATGCGGACTCAGATTCATTTGAACTTCCTAACAGTTCACAACTGCCCATTTCTTTCTTTTTTTAAATTCTTTTTATTAGTAAAATAGGCAGGGTACATCAACAGCTTTTGCAATACATTCAGAAAGGTAAGACATCACAGGCGGAAATCGAGATATAGACAATCATAATCAGTGGTTTAGTTTTAAACCTCTTATTATCATCTCTTGACCTTTCAAATGGCGACACAAGCTTGGGAGGGAGTTAGAGGTGGTGTGGATATATTACCCCTGGTAGATTGTTTTTTCAGTTCCAATACACCAGTCCATGTCAGGTTCCAAAGCTTTAAGTGTTGGCACCTCTAGGCCCCCCCCACAGTTTCGCAATGTTACATTTAGCTATCGTCATTCCCAAGGTGACCCAGATCCTTTCTTTGTTATTCAGGTCTGTAGTTCCCCATATATTTAAAAGGCATTGCTTTGGTTCTTGTTCTAGTCTGTTCTCTAATGTTTCTCCCATGTAGTGTGTTACCAGGCCCCAATATTTAAGAATGTGGGGACAAACCCAGATTGTGTGGTATAAAGTGCCTCCCTGTTCACATAGTCTCCTGCATGTCGGATCTACCCCAGTGTTAAACTTAGCAAGTGTGTGGCCTGAATAGTACATTTGGTGCAGTATCTTAAGTTGTATCAGTCTGAGCCTTGCAGGAATAGCCACCGCTCTGGGTGAAGACACTGCTTCCTGCCATTCATCGTCATCTAATTCTTCAATGTCTCGTGTCCAGCACTCTGAGTTGAATAAGGGTATCTGGGGAGCTGCTAATTAACTTTAAGTCAGTGAGATCGCCCGCGATCCATGTATTCAGTAAGAATTCTGTCCTCAAGCGTGAGGACTCGGGAAATACCCCCCCCCCCCTCATCCAGGGACGGCTATCTGAAGAGCACGTTTGATTTGCATGTACCTAAACTGTTGCAGTGTCTGCAAGGTCATATTCACTTTGAAGTGTATCAAAGGGGATCACTCCCTCTAGGTCCCACAAGTCGCCCACCCGGGAGATACCTCTTAGGTCCCATCTATCGAATCCCTTGGAGTACCACAGGGTTCCCAGTCGCCCCGTGTCCCCTAGTGGGGTGGCAAGTGTAATTTTGTTATCCCAACCAAGACTTTTGTTTGCTGCATGCAAGGTTTTCAGTGTGGGTTTGGTCGGGCCTATTAGCTGAAGCCATTTTGGTGTAGCGTAGAGTGCCATCTCGTATCTACCATACGGCAGGACATATTTGTCCATCTTAAATGCTGGTTCGTCATGGGGTCTGTGCAGACATCGATTAATCATCATGAGGTGTGATGCCCAGTAATATTTCCGCATCCGTACCCACCTCGTACCAATTTCTGTGTGGTGACTCAAGGGGGCTGCCATCCCACAGGAGCACTCTCTGTTCGGTATCTATGGCTTTGAAGTAGGGCGCCAGGACCAGGTATGGTGTATTTTGAAATATATATTGGAATCTGGTGGGTGCCATCATCATAAACAGTGCAGCACGGCCCACCAGAGAGAGTGGAAGGGACCTCCAATGAAGCAGATCCCCTTATAGTATTTGCAATGGGGGTTGGAAATTTCGGTCACAGAATTGGGCCGGGTCAGTGGTGACATATATACCTAAGTAACGGAACCCCTAGGTGGTCACTTTTGCCTCGCAACCCCCAGGCAAGGGGGTGGAGGCATACCACTGAGTACATAGATAATAGATTCTGTCCAGTTGATACCGAATATTTCCTAAAATTAGTCAGTACATTCATGACTTTATTCAATGAGGCCCTAGGTGATGCCAGATATAAAAGCACATCGTCATCATAAAGGGAGGTCTGATCCTCCCATTCCTCCTTCCAGCGCAGACCTCTTATCAATGGATCACCACGGATCCAGGTGGGCAGGAGTTCGAGGCCAGTGCAAAAATTAAGGGTAATAAGGGGCAGCCCTATCTCATCCCCCTTCCAAGTGGGAAGGTTGGGGAAATCTTTTCGTTTACTACAACGGGTGCTAGTGGACAGCTATAAAGGAGTTGTAACCAAGCAATAAAATTTGGCCCAAATCCCATCTTTCCCAATGCTGCAAACAGATAATGTCATTCAATGTGGTCAAAATCCATTTTGGCATCCAATGACACCATGATTGCATCTTTCCTGAGGGTATCCACACACGCCAGCACTCCATGTAATCTGCAAAGGTTTAAAGCAGTATTTCTTACAGGCATGAAGCCTGATTGGTCTGGGTGCACTAATTTTGAAATAATCTGTACTAGCCGCATGGCAAACGATTTTGCCAGAATTTTCGCTTCAGTCTTTAGTAATGACATGGGGCGATAAGAAGAGCAACGGTCTCTTGGTTTGCCTTCTTTGTGTGTGTAAAACAACAATGGTGGCTAATCGTTGATCTAGTGGGAGTTTACCCAGCGACCGGCTTTTTATGTACATGTTTTTAAGATAGGAGGCCAGTTTAGTCGCTCCCATCTTATAGAGCTCAATTGGGAAGCCATTAGGCCCCCTTGCTTTCTGTGGTCAAAATGTACAGATGGCCTGGGTTATTTCATCATCAGTTATATTGGACTCTAGAAGTTCCAGGTCTTCTGAGCTGAGAGAGGGTAGGGGCATGTCCACTAACAGTTCTGTGGATGCTTTCCCATCGGAGGTACCACTTGGGGAAAAGATCCGCTCTTAAAACTTTGCAAACTCGTCTGCTATCAATTGCGGGTCGCAGAGCATCTCTCCTCGATCCGTTGAGAGTTTGGTCACTAATCTGCTTGCTCTTTCACGAGAAACGAGCCAAGCAATTAATTTCCCCGCCTTGTCTCCTACTTCATAAATTTTGTGGCATGTTGCTCTTCCTTTGGCCTTACCCGCCTTCCCAGACAAAGTCTTTATATTCTTTCAGTTTGACATCCAGTGCATGTTTGACTCTCCTAGTGTCCTCAACAGGCAGTTCCCCCTCCAGTTCCACAATTTCATTTGCTAGTTTCTCCACTAATGCACGCTTTTCTTTCTTAACCACAGCTATCAGGGTGAGAGCATGCCCCCTAACTACTATCTTGAGAGTCGATGCAGAGTCCACCGACTCTTCGTTTTCACGGAAATAGTAGTCTATCCCACTCATCAACCTGTTTTTTACTTGCGGTAGTTAAGATACCATGGACTGACCCTTGGCATCTTTACGTTCTGTTGCCCTCCCGATGGGCAATATGCCCACAGGGGGGAGTGGTTAGATAGGCTCCTCGCCAATTGGCATAGATTTTTTGTTCGTGTCCACCAGATTCATAGCCTCAACAACTGCACATTTCTGAAGGGTTGCCCCAGACTTTTGCCTTCCATTGATGAACCAGTTTTTGTTGGTTTTTAGCCCAATGAGCACTTCCCCTTATCTTATTTGCAATGGGGTTGGAGATTTCGGTCACAGAATTGGGCCGGGTCAGTGGTGACATGTATACCTAAGTAACGGAATACCTAGGTGGTCACTTTTGCCTCGCAACCCCCAGCCAAGGGAGTGGAGGCATACCACTGAGTACATAGATAATAGATTTTGTCCAGTTGATACCGAATATTTCCTAAAATTAGTCAGTACATAAATGACTCTATTCAATGAGGCCCTAGGTGACGCCAGATATAAAAGCACATAGTCATCATAAAGAGAGGTCTAATCCTCCCATTCCTCCGTCCGTCGAGGCCAGTGCAAAAATTAAGGGTAATAAGGGGCAGCCCTGTCTCATCCCCCTTCCAAGTGGGAAGGTTGGGGAAATCTTTTCATTTACTACAACCTGTGCTAGTGGACAGCTATAAAGGAGTTGTAACCAAGCAATAAAATTTGGCCCAAATCTCATCTTTTCCAATACTGCAAACAGATAATGTCATTCAATGTTGTCAAAAACCATTTTTGGCATCCAATGACACCATGATTGCATCTTTCCTGAGGGTACAGACACACGCCAGCACTTCATGTAATCTGCAAAGGTTTAAAGTAGTATTTCTTCCAGGCATGAAGCCTGATTGGTCTGGGTGCACTAATTTTGGAATAATCTGTACTAGCCGCGTGGCCAACGATTTTGCCAGAATTTTCGCTTCAGTCTTTAGTAATGACATGGGCGATAAGAAGAGCAACGGTCTCTTAGTTTGCCTTCTTTGTGTGTGTGTAAAACAACAATGGTGGCTAATCGTTGATCTAGTGGAAGATTACCCAGCGACCGGCTTTTGATGTACATGTTTTTAACATAGGAGGCCAGTTTAGTCGCTCCCATCTTATAGAGATCTATTGGGAAGCCATTAGGCCCCCTTGCTTTCTGTGGTCAAAATGTACAGATGGCCTGGGTTATTTCATCATCAGTTATATTGGACTCTAGAAGTTCCAGGTCTTCTGAGCTGAGAGAGGGTAGGGGCATGTCCACTAACAGTTCTGGAGATGCTTTCCCATCGGAGGTACCATTTGGGGAATAGATCCGCTCTTAAAAATTTGCAGACTCGTCTGCTATCAATTGCGGGTCGCAGAGCGTCTCTCCTCGATCCGTTGAGAGTTTGGTCACTAATCCGCTTGCTCTTTCACGAGAAACGAGACAAGCAATTAATTTCCCCGCCTTGTCTCCTACTTCATAAATTTTGTGGCATGTTGCTCTTTCTTTGGCATTACCCGACTTCCCAGACAAAGTCTTTATATTCTTTCAGTTTGACATCCAGTGCATGTTTGACTCTCCCAGTGTCCTCACCAGGCAGTTCCCCCTCCAGTTCCACAGTTTCATTTGCTAGTTTCTCCACTAATTCACGCTTTTCTTTCTTAACCACAGCTATCAGGGTGATAGCATGCCCCCTAACTACTATCTTGAGAGTCGATGCAGAGTCCACCGACTCTTTGTTTTCACGGAAATAGTAGTCTATCCCACTCATCAACCTGTTTTTTACTTGCGGTAGTTAAGATACCATGGACGGACCCTTGGCATCTTTACGTTCTGTTGCCCTCCCGATGGGCAATATGCCCACAGGGGGGAGTGGTCAGATAGGCTCCTCACCAATTGGCATAGCTTTTTTGTTCGTGCTAACTGAACAGCTACAGTAAAAATATAGTAAATTCTAGACATACTATTGTGGGCCCCTGAGTGGAATGTAAATTGTTGCCCATCTGGGTTGTGTGTTCGCCAGATGTCCACCAGATTTATAGCCTCAACAACTGCACATTTCTGAAGGGTTGGCCCAGACTTTTGCCTTCCATTGATGAACCAGTTTTTGTTGGCTTTTAGTCCTCTGAGCACTTAACCCCTGCTAGCAAGTAGCAAGGTGATTGAGCTCTCCCTTCTAAACATGGTAAAATGGTTATACACCTGAATGGATTATTTAATTCATTTGTAAGTCCCTAGTATAAGGTACTACAGGCACCCAGAGCCTGTAGATGAAATGCTACTATTGGGCTGTAGCACTCCTCACAGTCCGACTGAGAATGCAAACCAGCCCTCGCAATTAAGTCAGACCGACCCAGGGAAGAGGGGTTGGGGGATGCTGGTGGGAAACACTGCTGAAGCTTTTGTTAAAGGGAGCAAATACCGGCCCACAGTAACAAAAGCAGCGCCCACTGCTCCAAAACCAGCCCACACCCTTCCAGCCCACTGGATAAATGCCCGGTGCCCGCTACGGCCAGTCTGGCCCTGGCACTCATTAAAACCACCCACAAAAGTAGCCCTGTAAAGCATGTCTTAAGGCCTGCCTTTGCTGCCTGTGAATGCAGCTTCAAACTGGCATTTCCAACTTGCAAAATAAACATGTTGCCACACGTAAAATGTCCTTTATAATACTTATAACTCACCCCTATGATAGGACCTAGAGGGTAATAGAGCAGGGACCGGTGCATGGTATTTAAAAAGTCGGACGTGTACTTAGCTTTTACATTTCCTAACAGAGAAAAACTCCTGCCTAGCTCCTCCCATACACTAAGACTGGGTTACCTTCACAAGCGATAAGCGATAACTTCAGTTTCGGAGCAGATAGAGAAATACTTCCTCCACTCATTTGAAATGTAATTAAAAATCCACTGTAATGGTAAAGTTGTATTTAAAATTACTATTCTGAAAATGCCACTTTTAGAAAGCTAAAGTATACAAAAAAGTGATGGATAGAATGCTTGAATTAATCTCAACCACTAGTAACTACTCGGGCTGCCTCCCAATCCATGACTATTTTTCACCCTATGTCACCGCAGTTTGGACCAAGCCTAATGTAAATTAGTCTTGTCCTTGCTCCAATCTGATCAGTCCAGCCCCAACTGCCAAGCCAGGTCCTCCCAGAACCAGAACACAAGCAACCCCGGACCGGCTTTGCCAGAGTTATGGGCTCATCAGCCAGGTACAGCTTGGTTCCAGTGACATAGGCTTAACTGAGACCAGAAAGTTGCGAGTGACTCTTTGTGCATGTTTGGAGATATTTAAGTATTCACTTTTTAAAATTCATAACTGCGGTTCTACTTCTTGGATTTCTGTGTTTTTATTTATTCAAATGTACTCCATTTCTTTAAATTGGTTCAGCATTTTTCTAGTGTTGTTTTAACATTATCGCTGTTTGAGTGCTGCATACATGCTTTACATATTGCTACTAAGTTAAGCCTAACTGCTTAGTGCCAAGCTACCAGAGGATTAAGCACAGGTTTAGAGATTTTTGTGGGTCACCCTGACCAGTTCTGTGTTTATTATTTGAGTGGGGCTCTCACCCCCTCTAACTAATAACCGAAATTCTTACAACCTTGTTTTTTGAAGAAGGACCTACCTAGGCACGCAGGGAGTGGGTAGCAAAGCACTGAGCTCCTGCCTTGCTGGAATCCTGATTTTATGATTGCAGAAGCTGGTTACGGTGTCAGAGTCATGTGTAGGACGCCCCATGGCACAAGGAGCAGTGCTTCAGATATTGTTGGCTCCCACAGGTACAGACAACAGGCTTGTTTGTCGGGGAGCACCTTGCGGCAACAAGATAATGTCGCTCATGGAACACACTTCAGCTGGCATATGAGGAGGAAGGACAGGCAGCATACAGTGATCTTCCCGATGTGCATGGTAGGTGGGACAGAGTAATACCCTAACAGAGTGTGGAGACCAGATCGAGAAACACCTGTGCACACTGACAGTGGCAGACTGCAGTGAGAGAGACCTACTGGGGATCGGATAGGCAAACACTGTGGGAGGACGAACAACCGGGAGAATGAGCGATGTGTGTCCGTTAGAGTGTGGTTTACCGCCTGTCTAGCAGGGCACCCAGAGAACGATAACACCAAGAGCTCTCATGTGCACTGACCACCGGAGTCCTTTGCCGCTGCTCCGATGCAGTGGGGTGAGTCCTTAAAAAAAAAAAAAAAAAATCACTGGCTAATGATATAACACCAGGAGACCCAAAAGACACAAATAGACCCTAACATGGCATTGGAAACCCCCCACTCAACATGACTTAAATGTAAATGTAAATGTATGGATACTTGTATAGCGCACGACTACCCGGAGGCCTCTCGGCGCTTGTACGAATACCGCTGTGGAACCCATCCTGGCTTTTCCCTGTGAGGCGTCCACTCCTGGGCACCCCCAAGGTGAAGGCCAGGCATCCTTAGCGTTGTGGGGGCCGTTGTGGAGATTAAGCAAGCTATTGCCCAGAGTTGCAGAGTGGGACTCCATGATTAGAATGGCACCGAGGCGAGAATTATCAGGTCCGTGGAATTTTGAGCCCAAGACCCGCCGAGGCGGGGAATTGAACCCTGGTCCCGGGCTAGACCTCTGCATCAGGGTCTGCCGCTCTAATCATTGAGCCACACTTCTCCACTAATGGCTTCAACTATTATTCTGATGTCTGCATACTGTGCCCATCTCGTTGAGTGAATGGGCTACTGGGATCAGAAAACAAAACTACATAACACGCAGAGAGGCGGGAAGCGACCATCCATGTGGGACCCTGGTGGAACATCAAATGGCATTAACCAGTTAGTCAAGGGGGCGTATACAGGAGATATATTTGATTGACATGGCCCCAATAGACCACAACAACCTCTTTATGTGGAGTGGTGGAGGCATGGGCTCTAATGTCAAGTCATAAAATACGTATATGTCTTTGGTGATATAACTATACTACATATCCTTTATTGCAGGTTCTAAATTTCTCCTTTGTTCTAACAGGGTTGCACAAGTTCATTGAATGCAATAGCATTTTAAAAGACTTCAGGCCTAGTAGGGGTACAAAGACTGCTACTGTAGATATCCGAGATCTTCTGTTCACCCTTGACTCTGCAGCCTTTGAGACAGCAGACCCCAAGAACCACTATCACAAATTGGAAAACTAAACAGAGATGAACAGGACAAGGCTTACATGGTGCCAAGCGTTCCTCTCAAACCATAGTCAATAAAACAAAATGGGATTATTCTCCTTGACTATGAAACCCAATGGGTGCTGGGTCTTACACTGTTCTACTATTTTTCACTAATGTTTAAACATTGCATGAGATCGCTTGCTCAGATTACCTCCCTTTATCAACTACCATTCCAAATGTATGCAGTAGTAGTGGCTACCACTCAGTCTGTCAGTTTATCCTCTCCCATCTCATTACAATCTGGGGTCTACAATACTACTCCCGACCCCAATCATGTGACCAGATGGGAGAGGGTGATGTGAAAAAGGAAGATACTGACAGCTGGAGCCTAGGCATCTTTACATAGACAACAGCTTTCAGTTTACTGCTTCTGTGCTCAAGGGAGGAAGGCGCTGTGTAGGAACATGGATCTGCCCAGAGCCAGCATCTGAAAAGGACCAGCATAGGTGACTGAAGGTATTAAATTTTTTAAAAACTCTGAAATGTTGTGTGTATAAGTGTGTCTGTGTTTAAGTTCGTGAGAATAAGTGGGAGTGAGAATGACTGACTCACAGTCTGGGAATAAGTGAGACTAATAGAGAAGGGGGTAACAGTGAGTGGAAGCAAGTGAGACTGAATAAGCTTGAATGAATAAGGGCGAGGAACTGTAGGTGTATGTAAGAGCATAAGTGAGTGCATGTGCATGTGATGATGTGTGGAAGTGCAAGCAAGAGTGAGTGATGGTGAGTGAGTGAGAGTATGTTACTGAGTGAAAATAAGCAAGACCGAGTCGAGTGAGACAGTGTGAATGACAAAGTGAATGAGAATGAGTAGAAGGTAGTGATAGAGTGCTATGCAGATTTGTAGAGTGCACTATCACCCGTGATGGTATGCTGGCTCTGAGCAAGTGTGAGTCTAGCCAAACTTAGAGTCCAGCGGGTCTACCTGAAAGGCCAGGGCTTCAGCTTTTTGTGAATTCAAAAAGTGAGGAGGAGGCTCTTATGTTTAGTGGCAGGTCAAGCCAAGCATTAGGAGAGATGCATGAGAATGAACGAATGAATGAATGAAAATATTTATAAAGCGCAGCCTACTGCCCGTAGGCGTCTAGGCGCTATACAGATCAGAGAGGTAATGAATTTTGGGAGTTTGTGGACGAGAAGGCTCAACCACCGAATATGTGTGGAATATGTTCAAGTAGAAGTCTGGACAAGTGGAGGTGTCTGGAAGGTTTGTGAAAGCAGATGTCATTAATGAGGTTGACCCTGTAGGAGAAGTCCTGAAAACATAAGCTTCTTAGTTTTGAAAGATCTAGTGGCTCTAGTCACAAGCTAGTGATATACAAATCAATAACAATAAAATAATAAATTATAAATTATACAGGTACGAAATCCATTTCACATTGAAAACACATCTGATAGTCAAACCATTATTCTGTAAAGTACCTGTGTACAGTATCTACGGACAAAAATGTTCCACCTAACCAAAATGTCTATTTCAGCTACAGCCAACTATGTAGCCACAAACATAGGGAAAGATTTAAAATAATGATTTCGGGACATACCTGGGTTATTTGTGGGGAGGGGTGCTGGAGCCCAGGCAGTGTGGTCTACCACCTGTTGCAAGGATCATTTGCTCGGGCCGGTCTGGAACCAAGATGGCGCCTGGGATGAGAAGGGGAGCAGCAGCAGCAGAGTAATGTGGTAAAATGTTGAAAAGAGCAATAAGATGGTAATCTTAATGCAGGGGATGTTGGGAACAGTATTTAGATGCCGACTACATGGACCTTCAAAGAAGGATACATGCTAGGGCTGGGCAACGTGGGGAAAAATGCAATGGTAACACAAACCCATCAGCAACCTGAACCTAAAACCTAGAGACAGGAGCTTGGATTTGGTTGGGGAGGAGGGGGCGAGCGGGGAGGAAATAAGCAAGGGAAGCCCTGGGACTGATGAATTAGATACGGCTGGGTCAGAGCTAGCAAATGAAAAATAAAACGATTATAGTATATTGTTTTGTTTTCCACCTGATGGCATGGGGCCAGTGGGGCGATGCTCCTCCGCCATTGCAAAGGAGCCGCCCTGCCCACCACAACCAGAGAGAATAGACATGCAGTACCAACACTTGACACAAATAACGACCAATGTGCTTGAGTGGAGGAGAGAGGGTCCGAAAATGTGTGAAAATGTGTGAAATAGTGTTGGAGGACCCCTGTTGCAGGACATCTGGTGGCAGCACCTACACTCTTCTTATGTGCACAAAAGACACCACAAGCAGGCACCTGGATTTCATGCTAACAGGAGGTGACTCATTAAGGCGACCCGACAGGGAATTCCCAGGGCCCGCCATTATTGCATGTCATTTCTGAAGTGAACGCCGTCCAAACAATCAGCCCAGATGTCTGTGGTTGGCTCCTTTGATTCCTACAAAAGAAAAAAGTGATGCCAGAGGTGGAAACTCCTGTTCAGACTCAATGGCACTAACAAAAGGAGACTTGGTGGCCACTTCATAGACTTTCAAGGCTGAGCTCCAGGAGATTAAGCTCAGTTTTACGCCAACAAGTGACTGATCTCCACTCAGATCTCAATGAGAAATCATGACGTTTCGCTGTGAGATTGACTTCTTGGGACAAGAATCATAGATATTGAGGGCAAATTACAAATGCTGGTAGAAAACAATCAAAAATACAAAAGATACAATACTTAACCTTCAGACCCAAGCTGAAGTGTCAACCGAAATTCAAGGAATTGGAAATCCGCACAAGACATCGTATGCATCAGAGATCTACAACAAGAAGCTGAAGGAGCAGATCTTAGTCTCTTCATGACATGACTTTTCACCACGTTAAGCCAACATAACCAGGTGAAGCTCACATTTGATAGAGTTCACACAGTGTGGACACACATGCTGGCTACATGTTCAAACCTAGAAACATCTTAGTGAAGTTTCATGAGTCGCAGGACAAATAAAAAGTACTCTCAGCAGCAAGCAAATGTGATCCTATCAAATTTAAAAACTACGATGCTCACTACTGCTGGGCATATGGCCCTTCACTTTGGTACACCACTAACAGTTCAGACACTCTCTGAAAAGAGAAAAATAGACCCTGCAGACTATATCCCTCTGGAATCTCCATTGAATATGAAAATAGACCTTACCAAGCTTCCAGAGTAGAGGGCTGGGCCCGATCTTGTATACCAGGGAGCTGGCTAAACATTGGTGGTATGCACTGGTTGGTTAAATGAGACACAACTGATCGTATTATTGTTTTGTTTTTTCTTAGAGCTGTTTGAAATGTTCAACCCTAGAGTGGTTGGTTGTTTTTGGGGATTTGCAAAGCCTGTAGATTTATTAAGTCGCACTGGTCATGGGTGAAAACCCTCCATCCATGCTCTCTTTTGATGCACTCAAGTTTTTGATTTTATGGATCAATTCCGTTTTACTGTATTTTTTCAACCAACAAAAACAAGACATACAAATGTGCTAAAACAACATGTTTAGGCAGTCTTCTTCTGCGAAGGATTGACAGGATCGGTTGCATGCATCTGCAAAACGAGAAAGAAAACCAAACCCTTTACCAGCCCGCACTTCCTTCCCTTCTCCTCACCCCATACTCACAATTTTGTGTTTAGCTATCCCCCATTACATTGCCCTAAGCTTTGAAAATGATAAGCCGCTATTTGTGCCTTCACCAGGTCCTGAATCGGCTATAGCATGAGTTTCACCTTGAGGTATCTGAAAAACGTTTGTTTGCTAAACTAGGAAGAGAGGAGGCCGATATATGGGGCTGGATACAAATCAGAGTTCTGTGATGTGGAGTGTGTTAATTTCTCCATCCACATGTGTGAGGACTCTATCCGTACACAAGTGGAACAGAATTGTCTGATGTGCGACCCCCTGCGCCAGGAAGATTTGACGACCCCACTGATATTTTAGTTAATATGTTATCGGACTGGGTAGCCCAAGCAGGACATTAGTTGGAAGAGGAGGGAGCTGCCTTCACATATGGGTATCTATGTCATTCAGGACCACTTCCCAATATCGAATACATTTAGAGCAGGTCCACAATAAATGGAGCAGCGTGCCAGTGGCACCACCATCATTCGTTGATCAGGAAAGCCCCCTATGCTTTTAGAAAGGAGAAGGGGTCGCACGTGTGGCCCACTGTTTACAATACCAGATCAGATCCCAACTTCAGTCTTTGTTTTGATAGCCAGACTCAACGGTGAGTGTGTCCAGGACTGCTTTCCTCTCCTGGGTGATCAGGATGTATGCCCGTAGAGGATCTTGTGACCGGCTGCTATGAACCTGTGGCCATTCTTGTTGTCCTTGGCATCTAACTCTATTGAAGAGGTGCAGTCTAGGTCTTCTTTGTTGAGGTTAAGGGACCTCTGGTTCAGGGCACCAGAGTGCTTGCAGATTGGTGGCACAGCCATCACAGCCTGTGGGGTAGCAACTCAGTGGCGGTATGCCACCGCTGCCCAGTTTGCTCTTCACACGTGAGCACCTGCTGCAGTGAGCCTCTAAAATAAGGAGTTGTGGGTCTGTTTCCCAGAAGGGGTGGTCTGCTTCTCTCACCACGATATGTCCTCACTGTGTTTCCAGTCTGCTCTTGTCCAGAGAGGTGTGGGGGGGGGGGAATATGCAGCCTTGTGTGTCACACCTCTGCTTAGAAAGCAGTCTGCTGTCTATGCCAGGTCCGGCTCTTGCAGGGTATCTCAGGTCCTGTGGACAACGGCAGAGTCAGCACAGGTTCAGGATGCCAGGACGAAGCAGTCCGGCACGCCAATGGCTTAGTATCCGCTGGGCGTGAGGCATCATGCACCACTGAGCCAAGTAGACAGTCCAGCAACTGATCTGCAAGGCCAGGGGAACACTCTGACCGCTATCTTCACCCCAGTGGGGCCCCCTCAGGCCTATTGTCCAGGACTACCCTCAGGGGCAACATCTTGGGAGCTGCTGGATGAAGTAGCATCCGTGCTGGTCTCAACAATTGACTGTGCAGGCTCCCCATGGCTTAAGGACTCATCCTGAGTTGCAAGGAACAATCACACCCCAGTCGCTGCATTTCTGGCCCTGTACTCACCTCTACTGTAATGTTATTTGCGGCCAGAGGGGCAATAGGGGCAGCCATCTAGCCCATACTCTAAGGTTTTTTCATTTGAAAGGACATATTGTAGTCCCCATAGACCATATGCTTACAATTCTCCGACTGAATACTAAAGTGAACTCTACCAATAAGATATCATGGATCTGGAAATTTGCACACAATCTAAAGAGAAGAGATTTATTAACTGGAGATACCCTCACACTCACGTCTCTTCCCACAGAATGAGATATTATATGGGGTAGCTCTGTTTCTACACAGTTCCCTCCTGTCTACACGGTTCCCTCCCTTTTGTAGCACATGCCACTAAGAAGGATATAGAAGGAAGAACATAGAAGGTGACAGCTACCTTAAAGGACAGAACACTCATGATCTCGGTAATTTCTGCCCACAACACGGGACAAGATGTGTTCCTTTGTAGTTTATTAACTAAAGTGGCAGAATTCGCAGAGGGGGGTATCCTCGTAAAGGGAAACTTTAACAAAGTTTAGAACCCGCAGGTACATAGATCAGGTAAGGAGGCTATACACATGGAGACCTTCTTGAGAACTTTAAAATTATCCTTAAAAGATCTAGGCCTCAATGACATTTGGAGGGAGCAACATAAGGAAGAACAGGAATACACCTTTTCAAAAGTCCATAGGACAAATTCGAGGATTGACTACATCTTTGCGCGTAACACCCTTGTCTCTGTGATAACGAGCTCAGAGAATGGATAGATCTACTTATGGGACCATGCACCTTTGTTCGATCAGTTGAATTGGGGGCAGAACCTGGAGAGGACAGGGAGTTGGATACTTGCTATTACACAACCTGTTTTGAAAGATGAACTCTGGACTCATTTTGAAGAAAACAACAAGGGAGAAGTATGGTGTGCACTTCTCTAGGATGCGGTTAAAGTTATCCTTTGGGGACACTGAATTGGCTTAACGGCTTATGATAAGAGATTGAGATGCCTCCAAAAGGAGCAATTGAAGCAAGAAGTACAACTTGCAGATTTGAATTACAGAATGACCCCATCCATATGCCAGCTTCGGAAGGTTACTGCGTTTAGAGTGAATTGAGAGCACTGGAATTAAACCAAACGAGTTACACCTTTTTCTGCTTATAAAAATAAGAGTTATTTACCAGGGAAGAAAGTGGGAACTATGCTGGTGTGATTACTCGGGTCGGGGGGGAATGGGAAAGGGGGCCTGTTAGGGAGATTATTGGAGACTCTGGAGACACGTTGACAACAGAGAGGGACACAGTAGAAGCATACACATTATCACACTTTGTACTCTGCTGAAACCCCAACCACAAATGTCCAAAGAGAATATTTAGAAAAACATCAACCCCTGCTTAGGAGGCCAGACCAAATAGAAACGCTCGATTCCCCCATAATTGAAGCAGAAATTAAAATGGCTATAAAAGCCCTGAAGACAAATAAAGCACCCGGACCGATGGATTTATAGAAGGGTTCTATACAACTTTATTTTTAATTTTATTTCCACACCGAACAGACGTCATTGGTGCTTTTTCAGAGAGTAATTGGGTCACACCACCATGACTGAGGCGACTATTTCCCTCATTCACTATCTCAGGCAAGATCCCACATTATGTGTTTATCATCAGCAAACAGCACTAAATTAAAATAAATTAAGAGGTCAAAATCTACACTACAATTAAGGTGTCATGGCTGAAGACATCCTCCTAGAACAGATTCATTCCACTTAGTCTAGGTTTATTAAAAAAAAATGTCAAACGCAGAACAACTTACACCGACTGATACATTTAACTGGGAAAGCCCAGAACAAAAATCGTGATCCCAACGGCCCTGGTAACTCTCCCCAGAAAAGGCTTTCAATCAGGTGGAGTGAGCCTTTTTAGCACAAACACTGCAGTGGGTGGGTTTTGGCCCATGATTCACAACCATAATACGTGTGGAAAATCAAACCAGTTTCAAGAATTGCCCTGAAATTTTATCAAGACCTTCAGTGCTGGGCAGAAGCACATGACATGTGTACGCTGGCTCCTCTTCTATTTGCACTTTCAATAGAGGCACTGGCATGAGGCATTCGCAAAGACAAGGGGACATAAAGGGGTTCAGTTTGACAGAGACACTCATAAGGTGTTGCTTTTTGCAGAGGATATCATCCTAATGCTCTCACACCCTGATACTTCAGGAACTCATGAACCAAATAAAGATGGTTTCTGGTTTAGTGTGAATCTGGCTAAATCTGAAATCCTTAATTTTACCCTTCCATGGCCCCACCCATCAAAGCAGTCGTACTACTTAACTCAGATGGAACATAAAATCTATAAAACACTGAGGTCATGTTAACACACAACCAGAGGAACATATATAAAGCAAACTTCCCGAAATGTTTGGCCACTCTGTAAAGCGTTTTGACCAGGTGGCAGACCCTCCCCATTTTGTTGAAAGGTGAATTCCATCAAGATGATAATTCTCCCGAATGTGCTTTACTTGTTCGAGATCCAGCAAATAAGCATTACTTTTCGTGAACCTTAAATTAACTGTACTTAGGTTCATCTGGAGAGGGAAACACAGGATATCCTACAAAATGTTGTGCCAGCTTGGAGACAGGGGAGGAATGTCATTATCCAACACATAATACGTGCAAATGAGGGTTCTGGCAGAATGGAGTACCAATTTATATGAGAAGCTCTGGGAACATATGGTTGGGCCATCGTTGTGGGATCGCATTTAGAAACCTAAGAGAGACCGCCCTTTTAACGCTCATCTTTGCACACCAACATCTACAAGCCATCAGGTATAGGATGGATTACCCTGCCAGCTTCAGCTAACCATGTACCCATTCCCACATACCACGATCCACTTCATGCATTCTTTTGCCCTGGCTTTACAACCTGGTTTGTTTATGAGGTTGCTATGATTTTCGACCTGTTTCAAAATGGGTCCTCTGAGGACTGTAAGAAATCAATCAATATTTGTAGGGCTCGCTAATCACCCCCAAGAAAGATTCCGGTGTATCACAGGGGGAACGATTCTGATACATGGAAATAAGTCATTGGTTATTACAACAGAGAATGCATGAAGCTTGAAGCTGCCACTAGAGCTCACACCCGGCCACGCTCTATGACTTCTATCCCGGGGTTGCTGCTGAGTGCTGGAGAGGTTGAGGGGCTATAGGAAATGCTAACCACATCTGGTGTGACTGCCCGCAGATTGTTAAGCTTTCGTCAGAAGCCCTGCAGGTGATCTGAAATATTTTATACTATTCCATCCCCCGAGATGAACTCACAGTACTGGTATACAATCACAAGCATTGTAATACCAGTGCAGAGCAGATAGGGTGGTTATGTGGAACTGGGGTGCCAAATTCATGATGGCAGCACACTGGACGCAGGTGGATGCCCCAGTGCTTAATTTGTAAAATTTGAAGTGCATGTGCTCTTATTTATTTCGGAGGCCTCACCCACTTCCCCGGCTCCGTCCACAACCTCCAGTGGCTCCACCCACTTCCTTTATTGGCTCCAGCCACATCCACAAGCCTAAACACATTAGAGCTACATCCTCACTTCTTGAGATCCGCAAGAAGCTGAAGACCTAGTTCTCCACATAAGCACCTCGAAGACCTCACACCTACACAAGGGCCTGGATACCCTCGAACACGACCCGCATGGCCAAAATCAGGAGCGCTGTGACACGTGCTACTGGGTTTGATAGAAGAGGCGGCACTGTGAGAGAAAACTGCAAAGTATTCCGAGAGGTAACCGAGTAGGTGCCGCACCGGTCACGCGACAGCGAGAGAAGCAGGTTCGCATCCATTTTTTCATATGATCACATATCTGGGAGCAATTCCTCTGTGACATAAAATGAAAGAAATAACAATGCTATGATCAGAATACATTATTACAGCAGTGCACTTTGAATTTCCATTTGCATGAATTTGGCTTGTTAATTAAAAGCTCAATAAAGCTGAAAATAATCAGCCTTGAGTTTAGAGCACGTATTGGAAAACAAGCCTTGGCATTTTGAAGACATCGGTTCGACTCAAGTTCAGGGACGAAATGTTTGCTGGATGCTTACAAGTTAAAAGGTCAATGCACAGGTTTGTAATAAACACTGGCAAAACCCATAACAGTCCAAGCGCATGCGCTCATTTATGACCTACAGACAGTTAAATCCAAACCCATCAATTCTGAGAGTATATAGTTTTTATAGTAATATTGATTCTATCTGTTTCATTCGGGTTTTCTTCGCCAATGCCACTTAACAGCCAGCTTTCAGTAACCACGGATGTAGGGTCTTCAGACAGAAACAAGATTCTGAACTGTGTTAAATCAGCGTTGTTTTTCTCTGCGCTGCATCTGATCATTGATATACAATGTAGAACAATCCAAACGTTAAATGAACAAAGGACATCACGTTACCATTTTTCAATACAAAATCAATGCTAAAGTAAAAGAAGCAGCTGAACTGCAAAGGGGCTTTCTGGCTCCTTTGTGGGAAGGGTCATGTGGTATTTACATGGTGTTATTGGGGTTTTACTGTTTTGGCTATGTCATGTTTGATTCTGTGCTGTGTATGACAGTTGCTGCTGACTTCTGGCTACTTGAGTCGCTCCTTCCGTGATCTCTTTAATGTGTATTTACTTTATTGGTATTTCTACCAATAAAACATATTTGAACATTCCATCAGCATTGTCAGCAGTTTTGTGGATACCCCATACTACAAGTTGGTACCAGGAGTGGGGTTCCGGACATTTTCTGCATCTACGCTGAGCTACGACGTTCTGGGAGCTCACCGGACTATCATTACCTTACGCGGCGCATCGACAACATTTTCGGATTAATTTGAGGTTAGTCCGATTTTGCCTGCTTTCTCAGATTTCTCTATGTGCAGGTCTTGTTCAGTTTGACCTCGGCCACCACTTAAAAAATACACATTGTAGCCTGGCTCGCTCTTACCTCGCCGTTCCAGACTCCAACAACTCTGGAGTTCCATCTTCTCTCCTTCTTCCCGGACAACGTCCTTTGCCACATTGCATCCTGGGACGCGCGGTGACGTCACGTGCACGTTTAGCGGCCATATTGTACGAGTCAGGAAGTGTTTTCCTCATGTCTTCAACCGCAATTTAGACCGATCTTTTCCACGTCAGGTTTATCTTGATCACAGGTTTCTTTTAAGTGCGACATCGCGTTCGGTGAATCGCACACCTTTCTCAGTTTAACATCGTTTTCAGGTCTTCTCGGCGTTTTTCCTTCAGTGTGGCACACAGTGACACACCTGCTTGTTCCTGCTTTGAATGACTGAGTTTACTCTGCATTTTCCTTCAGTGTGATTCACACACCTGCTTGTTCCTTATTTTGAGTGACCGCGAGTTTAAAAAATGTAATGCTATTTTCAGGCGGTTCAAGCATTTCATTAGATTTCAGTATTACAGCATTTTTAAAATTTTACAGTATTTTATTGTTTTGTCTTACTTTCAATTTTCATGGCTTCCAGTCAGGGCATCATTCAGCTGGCGCCGTTTCTATTGAAACCAGGTAAACCCGAATTGAAATGGTCAGAATGGCTTAGAGACTTAAAAAATTACCTCACTGCCATTGATGCAGATGGCTACTCCCCTACGAAGAAATTAGCTTTGTTTGTAAATAACTTAGGCACAGCCAGTCACAGGGTTTTTGATAATTTACCACGCCATCCTGCCCCTACATCTGAAGATGCTGTATGGAATGTCTTCATCGAAGCAAAGTTGCGCATGGTCAAGCAATTTTCGGATTTCACAAGTGTTTTGTTAGAAAGGTTTAATTTCGCCATGTGCAAACAATCCTGTGAAGAATCAGTCGAGGATTACATAGCAACTTTAAGAGTTTTGGCTGAGAAGTATTCCTTAAACCTGTACCCTCCCTGTCTTAGAAGTGTGGCCCACCTTGCATTAGTGTTTTTAAGGGTGCCATGGACACTAATGCAAGCAAGCAAAATGGCTCCTATATGCCCTCTTTGGTAGTAAAACAGCCACAAGTAGCGTCTAATGGTGCCATCACAACACTGGCCCCTATGACACTAACGTAGAACCAGGGACCCTGGACGAGGGCTGGGCCTCTGACGCCTCTTGTACTTTATCTGGTGCTTTTATGGGGCCGGACCTGTAGTATGGGGTATCCACAAAACTTCTGACAACGCTGATGGAATGTGCAAATATGTTTTATTGGTAGAAATACCAATAAAGTAAATACACAGGAAAGAGCTCACGGAAGGAGCGACTCAAGGAGCCAGAAGTCAGCAGCAACTGTCATACACAGCACAGAATCAAACATGACATAGCCAGGTTCTGACCTAGAATTACATAAATTAAAGAAACAGTAAAACCCCAATAACAACATGTAAATACCACATACCCTCCCCCCATACAAAACAAAGCTGATTAATACAATACATAGTCATTACATTTTACTGGCATCCTACAAATACGTTGGTCACGTGCAGGCACAACATCAAAAGAAATACGAGATTGACTAGGTGAGCTTGTTGGTGAATTTGCAGTAGGATTGGACATAACATTAGATGCATTGGAAAAATCTAGCATGTCTAAATCAGGACCAAAAATGAAACCATCATCCTCTTCATCAGACCTGTTGGCATAAACTTTGTTAAAAATCTTAACTTGGTTGTCAGTAACTTTTATAACGTTGTTCTTATTCCACCAACCTCTGTTTTCTAAAAGAACAGAAGGTTTGGTGACTCAGACAACCCAAACAGGTAAAGTGAACTTAGATGGCCCTTTGCAGACTTTGTAAGGCTTCTTAATAAGAACCCAATCATTTACTTTGAGAAGAGGGTCATGAGATACAGAGGAACCATCATAAGAACTTTTTTGTAATGACTGCTTAGAAGCTACTCTAGATTTAAATCTCTTGATAATCTGTTGCAGTGTTTCTCCTATCATGTAAAGCAGAACCTATAGCTAAACCATTGAACCAATGTGGCATGAGTTTAGATCTAGCTTCTCTGCCCCTGAGAGCTTTGAAAGGCGTTATTCCAGTGGTGGAATGAGATGTTGTCAAGTAAGCCCAAACCTTCCTCTGTAAAAATTCACCTAGATCAACATTGGTTGTAATAGCAGTTTTAACTCCTTCCTTAAGAAAGCGATTGGCCCTCTCAACAAGTCCATTAGAAGAAGGACTATATAACGCAACACAGCAGTGTTTTATTTCAGAACTCTCTAGAAAACTAGTGACTTGGTGAGAAGGGAAAGGTTGACCATTGTCTGTGACAACACAACTAGGAGTACCCTCAATTTTAAAAACGATTTGGAGAAAAGAAACAGTAGATGAATTGGCTGCTTGTACAAATGAATAATATAACCACTTGGAATGGTAATCTGTGGCGACTATGCAGTTTCTTTTATCCATGGGCAGTAAGGTGAAAGGTCCGGAAAAATCCAAAGCAATCTTGTCCCAGGGGAATTCAGGGAATGGAACAGGAATTAAAGGTTTCTTGTGGACCTTCCAATGTTTGTTAGAAACAACACAACTAGGACAGTTGTCTATGAAAAGAGCGACTTGTTTGTCCATACCTGGCCACCAATAAATATTTTTAAGTGTCTTGCATATTGCAGAAATACCCAAATGACCTTCGTGGGCAATATTTATGATCTTCTCTCTGCGAGAGCTAAGAGGAACAAACAATCCATCCCTCACACAAACTCCATTTTCAAAAGATAGTTGTTCACTAATCTGTGCAAAGCACTTAATGTCATTGCTCAAATTCTTGTTAGCTGGCCATTTTCCGTTGATGAAAAGTTCCACTTTCTTAAGAATCTCATCAAGTGCCATGGCAGAAGCCCATTCATCTTGTGAAATGCTTCCACTGCACATGGAGACAGCATCTACAAGACCAACCACACAATCTTTATGGAAATCATCTTCACCCTCACTACAATCGGGGAGGGGAATACGAGAGAGACAGTCAGCACGGATGTTTTTCCCCCTTGAATATATTTGACATTGAGATTATACTCTTTTAGTTTTGAAAGTAGCCTGACCAGCCTTGCAGAAGACTTTCCCAGACCACTGCCACATAAGAAAGACACCAGAGGTTTGTGATCCGTGAAAACCTCTCACAGAGTACCCCAAATGTAGGTCTTAAATTTCTGAACTGACCAAACAATGGCTAGTGCCTCTCATTCAATTGTGCTGTAGTTGCACTCAGTAGAGGTTAGAGCGTGGGAGGCGTAGGCAATAGTGTGTTCTTTGCCATCAACCCATTGTCCAAAAACTGCTCCAAGGCCTTTCTGACTAGCATCTACAGACCCAAAAGAACGAGCATTGGATACAAATGGATGTAAGGCAGGGGCATTAATGACTAAGGTTTTTACCTTTTCAAATGCATCACGTAGAGTATCACTCCATTCAAACTTAATACCTTTCTTAAGGAGACACCTCAGTGGTTGAATCAATTGTGCATAACCAGGTACGAACCTGGCATAGTATTCACACAGGCCAAGGAACGAGCGTAAAGCATCTTTATCAGGAGGAGCATTACGCATTGCTTCCACATTACAAAACTTTGGTTTGATACCTTCGCTTGAGATGTTGTGGCCTAGATATTCAACATCATTAACCATTAATTTACATTTACTCCCTTTTACAGTCATGCCTTTATCTTGTAAAATGGTTAATACTTTGTGGACAACTTGAATGTGTTGTTCTTTGGTTTCAGTATGGATTAAGACGTCATCCTGATATGCTTGCACTTGGGAAAGATCGCCAAATAGACTGTCCATCAGTTTTTGAAAACACTCGCGGCTGAAGCAAGCCCGAAAGGTAATCTCAAGTATTTAAAGGCCCCAAAAGGAGTCACTAAAGCAGTGAGTGCTTGACAGTCCGGGGAGAGTTGAATCTGATGATAAGTGGAGTGTAAATCGATGGTAGAAAAAAACGTAAGACTTTCCAACTTTAGCCAACATTTCATGTATCGGGGTAGAGGGTGACAGTCTCCAAGAATATTTTGATTTAGAGATCTTAAATCCACACATAGCCTCAGGTCTCCAGTCTTTTTTTTCCGTAAAACCACCGGAGAAATCCATTCTGAGGAGTCAATTGGGGAGATTATTCCTTTAGCTTGTAGATTATTAAGTAAATACTTGAAATCCTCTCTGACAGTAAAGGGTACAGGTCTAACTTTATGTATTATGGGAACAGCATTGTTCTTTAACACAATAGTGTGCTCATAGCCTTTAACAGTATCCACTGCATTTTTTAACACATTTGGGAAAGATCTTAAGAGGTTTTCAACATTTGAATCACGTTGGTTGACGGCTAACATATTGGAAGGAAGCTCACCCAGTACAATGGGAGGATCTTGTCCAGGACGTACTATGATACCCAGAAGAGCAAGATCCTTTCAGCCTATGATGTCTCTTCCTTTAATGGCCACATACATTTTGTCCTAACAGATCTGCCAAGACATTCTACTCTGTCCCAAAAATAACCCAAAAGATCAATGTCTTGTTCTCCACAGGCCTTGGGGTTAATATCACTAGGCCAAAATGTATCAAATTTACAATCTGCAAGAATAGTAACAGGAGCACTTGAATCAGCCATTGCTAGAATTATTTTCCCATCAATAGAAATGTCAACCAACGGCCCTTTAATAGGTTTGTCAGAAGATTCCGGGACTTCAACAGTGACCACAATATTAGCGAATTGTGAAGTGCAATCTTGGACATCAGGAGACTACAAGGAAATATTAGAAATCCTAACTTTGCATGCAGATGAGTTCATACCACTTCTACAAGTTCCTTGAAAATGACCAATTTTTTGGCATTTAGTACACTTTTTCCCTAAAGCAGGACAATTAGGATTATTTCCTATGTGGTTTATAGAACCACTCCGAAAACAAACCAACTGCCCTCTGAAAGACTGATTCTTATAAGGTCTATTTTTATTAAAAGTCTGTTTTGTATTAACAGCACACACAACATTGTCATCAGAAATTAGGCTTACATTAGAAGAACTTGTAGGTTGTACAGTTGACTAGGTAGGAGAAATCACAGTTTGGTTAGTCTGAGCAGACAACACTTTAGATGTAACAATTGACCTTTCAATGCTCTTGGCAATATCAATTGTTTTCAGCCAAAGTGGGATTACGTGAAGTGAGAAGGCATTCTTGAATTTTTTTGGAAAGGGATTGTATTGGAAAGAAGAAAAGGTTGCAAAAATAAGTGAAAGTTTGTTGGGTTCAGTATGATCCAAGTACAACTTTTTTTTTGAAGACAGCATAAACGCCTGTTATGACCTAGCAGACTAACACTGGCTATAAATTCACTATGAGAGTTCTTCAAATATTTCATAGTTTTAGGGCTTTTAGGAAGGTAAAACTATTTTTCAGACATCAGGGTTACCCCATATTTTCGATGAGCAAACTCTTCTTGGGTTGACGTTTACAAAGCAGTATTGTCAACAAAAATGGAAACTGGAACAAAACGACGTCATGTTTCTATGCTCACCTTTCTTTTGTCCGCGATGCACTCCATGTCCACTAAAAGTGCTAGCATCGATAATATAAAGAAAAGTTTGTGGTAGCATGTGAACTCTCTGTAAATAAGGGGAAACAGTTTTACTGGACAGTTTTCATACATTTTCTGATATTAATAGGACAATTAAAAAAAGAAAAAGATAATTTACATTTTTCACAGATTCGAATGATCTAGCAGACTACAGAAGCAGCAGCCACACCGCTTTTCAAAATATCCAACACAAGAGCTCCTTTTGCAAATACAAGTCAAATCACAACAAACTTGCAGTATTTCAGTGTGACCTATTTTTACATTCTGAAAATTCAGACCTCCAGGCAGCACAATGACGCTCCTTTTTTGATGCAGTCTACATTTCACATGTACTTTACTGCGCCCTAGTGGCGGCTGGTGACATATGAAAGTGATGAGGCTTAAAATTAGTGGTGGAGCACACCGCGGCGAGCGAGTGAGCCCGAACGACCTACGGAGGGTTCCCCCCGAGAACATTTTAAAAAATGAGTGGGCAAATGGTGCATTTTCAAGCAAATTTGAGAACACATGCACTTGACTCCACAGTCAAAAACAAGGTATGGGTTGGCCTAAACTAATGTATAAAAAGCAGAAATAAGTACAACAATTAAATGTGGTAAATTCATGCAGACATTCAATTTGGACTAGCATCTGTCGCCTACTTTACTATAGTCAACAAAGCTGGGCCCCAGCAGCCACCCCCATCCACAGAATCCTTTGGTCTTATGTTTTTATGCAAAATGCATTTCTTTGCAACATCTGTAACTGCTGTATTGCTGTAACAGTCGATCTGCACACCCCAAACATGTGTTATCGATGCAACTACAACTGCTGTTCATTTTACAGCCTCAAGCTCTGGGTCTGTTATGGTAACCGTGACCCCCTAGCCCCAGATTAAAGCTCTCTGAATCGCCTACAAACAATTAAGCTCTGCAGTGTGCACTATACAAACAAATATAATTGGAAGTTTGCATGACGGCCCTAAGGAGGTCAAATAAGATGGTACATTATATATTGGCACGGTGCCTACTTTGGCTGGCACTTCTGCACCGTCGCCGCTGAGTTTTAACAGTAACACACATGCTTCTGCCCAGAACCTGGAGAGCAGTGACTCATAAACCTGGCTTTCTAGAACCCTGTGCCACATCACACAGCGAGGGCCTGGCGCATTAAGAGCAGGGGAGGGGGCGTTTTTGTGACTTTCCAGGAATACTGTGAGCAGGCACCATTCTCCTGAGCACTTTGGTATGGAAGAGCCCATGCTTACTATGAAATGACTCAATGGGTATGAATTACAATTAATTCCACTGCAGGCTGCCAGCACATGGTCATTTAAAGCAGATGTAGAACCGCAAGAAATGCTTTTTGATAAAGACAATGTAATGGCACGTTGCCGAGACCTGGCCTGAACTCCCTCCATATTGTAAGGGTCCAATAAACCTCCCTCCCCCTGTGAAAATACAGATTTAAAAGAATATGCAGAAGAATAAAGTATAATATAACTGGAACGTACGTATAGCTATGATACATTTTTGAATTTGTATTAAAAAAACAACCATTTATTAAACTTAAGAATGGGAATACACAAGTGATCTATAAAGCCAGAGGCTGTCCTAAGAAGTGGGAGAACCTGTGGAGGTCCTGGTGAGAATATAGGGGATCTGGTTGACTTCGGGCTGGATGAGTGCCGCAAGAGGAAATGGGGGGACAACCAGAGGGTGATATGAGCGCTTCTCTTATGTTAAAGGGCCCTAAAAGCGCCATTTTTGAGTTAATGGAAATGATTCCTCTGCATTGTTTCACACCTTTGAATATCTGTTAACCTACTTTCTGCTGTATGGAGCTTTGTTCAAATAAAAAAAAAATAAAAAAAAAGAATTGGAATAGTCCTCTATATACAAGAGGCTCAACTATTTCACTACCCTAGCAGCCTAGAAGAGGACTTCCGGTAAACATAAGGTTGTAGCACCATTGGTGCACGCTGGAAGCCCTAAGGTCACCACATCTCCCATTCAGAGGTGAGGCACAGGGTGTGCCCTAAACTAGAGAACGAGTTTACTCTTCTGATGCGTGTAGATGGAGAATAGAGCCAAGAGATACAAGTAAATGATTCTGAAAGCAGAAATTCATACATGAAAATATAATACTCTTTATTAACCACGCAATACTTCTAATTCAGCGTGCAAGTGTGCCCTTAAGACGGCCTTTTTACCACCACTGTCAAATGCGCAGCCATGTTACATTACACAATTTTTCAAAGTCCAGGAAAGAGACGTGTTGTTGTGGCTGAGCATGGGCGTAGGAAGTGTGGGGGACGCAGGGGATCTATCCCCCCCCAGATTTTGGAGTGGGGGGACACGGGGGACAAGGGTGGGGGGGACGAGGGGACAAAGGAATTTCCCCTCTCCCTTCTGTTATCGCAGGGCCATTAGCACGCGAAAGCGCTACCTAATGGCCCTGCACTTGACCTGCCTGGAGTCAGAGGCCACCCGCCCTCTGCCTTTTGTTATGCTGCAGGAAGGCTCAGCCGTTCTGGGAAGGGCAGAGAACGGAGAAAAAATAAACGCTGTCTCTTTTCCTTCATGGCAAGGACAGTGTCCACTACTCCTGATCTGCCTCTGGCGGCTGCCCTCCTCTCTTTATTCCTCCATCTCTTTCTGTCTCTGTCTCGCTCCTGCTTACGTGCTGATTTCAAGAGGCAGCTCTTAAGGTACTCTCTCTTGCCTCTCCTTTTCTTTATTTGTTCCCCTGTGAAATTGATCCAAAAAAGGCTGAACACTTTGGCTGTAAATGTCCTCATTTTCTGACCGTTTTCTATTGAAAAGAAAAACCTCGGAATGGAGAGAAAAAATAGTTAAATACCTAAATAAATCAATACAGGACAGCAGACAGGCCAGACTGTTATTTACACCCACACACATTAGCGCCACTTTACAGAGTTTGCCAGTGAAAGCGCTACTTTCTTTTTCTCTTCTTTCTTTGAACAACATTGTTTTCCCAGGGTGGGTAAGTGCGCCATTCCTAAAGGGACTGCAATACCTGGTTGATGGGTAGAGTGGAAACGTTTAATATGATCGTTTTCAACTTTTTAAAAATTTCAGGTTATAAAATGCGGCTCTGTGTTTGGGGATGTGGTCTTTTTTAAACCAAACTTCATACATTTTGAAAGGATATAAGCAATGGACATTGAAAGGGGTCCCTTCCTGGTCCTGTAGCCATGTCTTGAACTTTTCAGGAAAAATCACTTACTGATTTCTGAATAATGAGTTTAAAACCGTTAAGGTAACCATGTTTTTTTCTGATTACAGTTCACATGCTTTGCTTATTCTTGCATTCCCTATGAGTGTTTGCTTTTTCCAGGGAGTTATTCATTTTTTTTCAGGCAGCATTTTACTGTTGTCTAGTGCATAATTTGAATTTAGTCGCAGCACAATTGAGTTGTGCTGAAGGCAGTGTGAGTTTCTCTCAGTGGGGCAGTATGGTGTTCAGTGTGGGAAAGGATGTGGCACTCTGGCCAGAGCTGCTAAATTTGGAACTGGAGAACCACGTTCAGACCTTCATGACTAGTCCACCATACCACACTCCTGACAGAGCTTATTCCGATGCTACACCTTAGAAGGCCCGATAGACCTTAGAAGCCCAGGTGTCTTAGCACCCGCAAGTGGACCTGTCCACCACAATCCATACTGCAGTTCACTTCCAGTCTTACGGGCAGGCATATGAAGAAGCACATCCTAGATCGACAGTGAATCTGTCACTGAGGTCACAAGACCCTTGAGGCCAGTCCACCTCACCCATTGGTACCTCCATTGGCCTTTTTCCAGCACTAGCAGTGCAACTTGCCAGGGGTTGGCAATGTAGGATCTGCATGCACACCAAACTTAGGGGGTGATTATAATGGCAGTGGGACCGCCACGTCACCCCGTCGGTGGCGGTCCCACCGCCATTGGTGACTGCATCACAGCCCGCCATATTACAATGGCGGGTGGTTACCTGGCGGTCGGAAAGACCAACCACCACGCACCCGACGGGCTTCTTGAGCCCGCCGGTGTGGTGGAGGGGCTCGTGGTTCCTACAATGCTGGTGGTGCCTACCATGCACTGCAGCAGGGATTACGATGTCCCTTACCCACCAGCTTATCAATGGCGGTTCACCTGCCATGGAAATGCTGGCGAAAGGGACATTGGGGGCCCGTAGCAGGCCCCTTTACCCCTGGCCCCCAGACATGGGTCCTAGGGGGCATCTATGATGCCCCACAACATATCACTGCACCATGTGGCAGGCACCGATATATTTAACATGTTCCTTTTTAAGTATTGTCTTGCAATACCTTAAACGACACTCCCCGGACGTAGCATTATTGCAGGAGACACACTTGATGGGAAACACTGTAGGGCACTCAACAGATGGGGCTACAAAATGGTAGTACACGCGGGGTTCACGACAGGGTCTAGGGGGACTGGGATCCTAATACGCCACACTTTTCCCTTTGCGATTCAGCGCACGTGGACGGACCCTTTGGGACGCTACGTGGCGGTGGCGGGTCAATGGGAGGCAGAATACTCATACTGGTTGCAGTATATGTTCCGCCGGGTCTGCAAGCACAAACTTACAAGGATCTCGTGCATTTTTATTAGGCCTACCCACGGGACACCTCGTGATTGGAGGTGACTTTAACTCCGTGGTTTCGGGGGAATGGGATAGGCACCCCCCACGAGATATTGGAGCAGAACAGCAATGGCTCCCCCAATTTATTGATGTATTTGGCCTTGTAGACATCTGGCGGAAACACCACCCCACCGGCAGAGGATATACCTTCTTATCGGGGGCGCACCATACACTGTCTCGACTTGACTACATTCTTACCCCGGTACATTCTGATATGCGTACAACGGAAATTACACATCTACCTAGGGGCATCTCGGATCACTCACCACTATGGGTCCACCTCACACTGGGGGACACAAGACTCGGAGGCTCAGTGCCGATAAACCCATGGTACCTTAAAGGCCCGGAGATCAGAGCAACGCTGGTAAAAGTAATGGACCAATACTTCATAGACAATGAAGGCACGGTGGATTCACCGGCCACGCTGTGGGAGGCATTCAAGGCAGTCCTAAGGGGGCAGGCCCTCTCACTCATAGCGGGCAGGCGTAAAGAAAAAGAAAAGCGACTGACCGAGGTAGAGCGCGCAATCACTCAACTGGAGGAGAGAATGGTCCGGGACCCTGACGATGAGAGCGCACACCAATTGCAACTCAGGGCAGAAGAATATAAAGCCATCGCTACAGACGCGGCTAAAACTCTCGCACGCGAGAGGGATGGACGCATATATGATCAGGGTGACAAGGCGGGCAAACTCATAGCTTGGCTGGACAGGAAGGAAAGGGAACAGCGGGTGGTACCCGAACTCATGAGTGCTTCGGGGAGGCTCCTGACTGAGCCAGGCGACATAGTGAACAAACTCGCTCAACACTTTGAACAGGTGTACAGGAGACAGTCGGACCTTTCGGAAGACGACTCCTCTGACTTCTTGGCTGACATTCAGTTGCCCACCCTGACAGATCAGGAACGAGACCAAATGGAAGACGAGCTTACGTTGGAAGAACTAACCAAAGCAATAGGCGATCTCAAAGGGGGTAAGGCACTGGGACCCAACGGTCTCCCTATCGAACTATACAAGCTTAAACCGGATAGGATAGCGCCATTTCTGAAAGCAATGTACTATGATAGCCAGAAAAAGGGGATCTTACCTAGAGACCAGCGTATAGCCACTCTAGTGGCAATTCCTAAACCTGGGAAGCCGAAAACGGAGTGCTCCTCGTACAGACCTATATCGCTCCTTAATGCGGAACCCAAAATACTAGCCAAAGTCTTAGCTAATAGGCTCCGTACTGTTATCACCAAACTAGTGCACCCGGACCAGTCGGGATTCATGCCTCACCGCAATACTGCACTCAATCTCAGGCGACTTCACGGTGTCCTGGGGCGTTGCCCCGGAATCCAGGAGGCTGCTATGGTGGTGTCATTGGATGCAACCATGGCGTTCGACACACTCGAATGAGCCTACCTTTTTGCAGTACTTCAGAAATTAGGTTTCGGGCCCAAGTTTATAGGGTGGGTGCGCCTCTTATACTCTGAACCGCTTGCGACCGTGTTGGTCAACAACAAGAATTCTGAGGTCTTCACACTTGGTAGGGGTACAAGGCGGGGCTGCCCTTTGTCACCATTGCTATTCGCTCTGTCACTTGAGCCGCTAGCTGCCTGGATACGCAAAGACATGGCCGTCCGTGGCCTACGGTGGACTGAGGGTTGGGAGGACAGGATATCGCTGTATGCAGACGATATACTGCTTTATCTAGCCTCCCCTGCCCGCTCCCTCAGAGTGATTCTAGACATTTTCACCAGTTTCGGAAGAAACTCAGGATTTCGTATCAATTGGAGCAAATCGGTGATCTACATGCTCCATGGAACGGCCCCCGTCCTCCCGAAGGAATGCACAATTCAGATCGCGAAAGAGGGCTTCCGCTACTTGGGGATATTCATAACCACTGAAGTTAGGAGACGATATGACCAAAATCTGATGCCTCCATTGCAAAGGCTCAGGCGAGACGTGGAGGTCTGGAAGAAGTTGCCCCTATCTTTACTTGGGAGAGCTGCACTCTTCAAAATGATGGCTTTGCCTAGATTCTTGTATGCTCTCCAAAACTATCCAGACGCTGTACCACAAACCTTCTTTAGGGAGGTCGAGTCCTTACAGAGAGACTTGTTGTGGGACGGTAGACCCCGTATTGCACTAAGCAAGCTCACGCTAGGGTGGTATGACGGAGGTATAGCCCTCCCCGACATCAAGAAATATTATTGGGCAGCACACTTGGCCGCAATAAATCATTGCCAGTACGGCAGTGGAGAAGCCCCAGCATACGGGATGGATAGGTGGTTACTACCGGGGGGTGATTTCACAAGATCCCTATATTCTAGACCGAACAAATACCCACTCACGGGCCCAACTAAACATGCGGTCCAGGTCTGGCATATGGCAACTAAAGCCCTGGGATGGGCCAATAAACTTACATTAGCAACCCCCCTATGGGATACGGAGAGGCTGGGTACACTGGGACGGACTAAAGGGTTTGCAAAATGGGACCTCATCGGCATCTCACATATCAGGGACCTGTGGGGGAGGGAGGGTGTAGTGCCATTTGCCACACTGCAACAGACATACGAAATGGCGGCATCAGAACACTTCCGGTACACGCAAATCAGACATGCCCTGCAGACCACCATAAGCGCCGGCACGAAGATCCCTGAGGCATCCCCACTCGAAGACAGACTGCTAGACGGACATCTGCCCGACAAATGTATATCTCTCACGTACAAAAAGATCATCCACCACACTCCTGATCCCCTCTCAGCACTCAGGGAGAAATGGGCAAGAGATGGTTTGGAGATGGATGATGAGGAATGGCAGGAGGCACTCTCCTCACCTAAGGAGGTGGCTATCTCTGCAAAGTTGAAATTAATACAGCTAAAGGTGTTACACAGAGTCTACTTATCTGGTACACAATTAATCCACATGGACGGTAGTGAGGACGGGTTGTGCAGGAGGGGCTGTGGAACGCAGGGCGCATTCCTACATGTGCTCTGGGAGTGCCCAGTCATCCATAATTACTGGTGGGGCGTGCTGAAAGTAATGAGTGTGGTGTGGGGGGGGTGCCCGTCTTACCTGAGGCAAAGAGATGCCTTCTGAATGTGTGGGAGCCCACAGATCTACCCATACACGGGAGGTTGTGGGTCACGCTTGGGCAGACAGTGGCCAAGCGCAACATAGCGCAACTGTGGGGGGCCGTTGCACCTCCCACCTTAAAGAAATGGAAGGAAGATATGGACTGGTGCATGGTCCGTGAGAAAACTGTATATGTTGCACGGGGGTGCCCCAAAAAATGGTTATCGATTTGGACAAAGTGGAATGCATACCGGGGGGGGGGGGATATGTGAACCACCAGTTGTTTCTTCCCCAGAAGACCACTGTACAGTGTGACCTACAATGTATGTAATATAACTCTGCCTTACACTTTGAACAGTACGTACTGACGCTTGTGTAAACTGATGCACGTATACCTTGTGAAATAACTGAACGAGATTGTGTAACATGACCAAAGTTCTTTATGTTAAATAAACAGATTATTTAAAAAAAAAAACATGTACCTTTTTTTTTTACTTTGCGGCGGATGATGCAGCCAGCAGCACCTGCTGCAATGTAAAAGATAGGCACTGCGAACACCGTAGTGGCAGTCGCATTGTAATGCCTATCATGGGGCCTCCACCTTGAAGGCCAGCGGTCCCATTCCCCGATTCGATGGCGGTGGTACTGAAGTCCGCCTGCCATCGTAGTAAGCCCCTAAGTTTGCAATATATGAATATGATTCAGCGGGAAATAAATTGATGTTTGCAATTTAATAGACTTTGGTTGGCCTCTTATCTATGAGATTTCCCTGTTGAATGTGCCTTTACATTATACATTTTCGGTTGTATGAATTGATTGCATACTACACTCTCCTACAGGTATTAATTTGAGTGTCATTAGGAGTGTCTGGGACCAATTGTTTTCTAAGGAATTTTTTTCTTTACTAACCTTTGCAAAGGGCCCTAAACTTCACAGCAACACAAGTCACATTTCTTTTAGTAATTTGGGATCCGTTTGAGCTACAAAATTGTTTTGGAGGAAATCGTTAGATTATGCAGCAGATGGTGTATTATGTGGCAAATATGATACAGCCATAGTTAAGTGGAAAACATTTTTCCCAATTAATTTTGCCCCAACATTGTAGTTGATCAATTTGTAAGTTCCCCAAACCCAAAAGTCGAGTTTGGGCACAATTTGCATTTTAAAAGCAGCCCTATAACACAGGGCTACTTTTAAACTGACCTCAGGCTTCAGCAGTGCACACATGCAAGCGCAGAAAGGGCTGCTGGCCTCTAAACTGCCATACCTTATTATATTCTAGGGACTTAAAAGTAGTTCTAATCCCCCTGCCCTAATATGTACTAGGGCCTTATAGGAGAGGTCATGCCAATCATAGGGGTACCCTAACCCATAGTGCACCCTAGTGTATGTAGGTGTTTTCACTGTATTTTTAAGTGCCTCTTTCAGAATAGCACTGGCGGTTTAGGCAGAGGCCAGGGTCAGTCAGTCAGGTACCACCAGTACCAGTCAGCAAAAAGTTGGGGAGTGCCCAGGGCGGCTTTGCAACACTAGAGAAACACAAACTCAGAATGTAAAACATAACACCATGGTTGGGGGGTTCTCTTCAATAATCATAATTGATTTCTATCCTAATGAACCCATTTTCCAACATTAGGATAGGGAAAGACTGGGGAAAAATCATAACGTTCTAATCTATACATTGAAGTTTTTATGCAGCTCTTTGATGACGGTTAATAGCTCACTGTTCAATGTTAGGATTTTAACTTATAAACTTCAAATACCAAAATAATATCTTAGACAAAAGCAGTAACTCACTGACCTTTTGAATTAAAACTTTCACTAGACAAGCCTTCGATCTCGCTAAAAAAAACTTCACATTTTTATTGTTGCCTGAAAATTGCTAGAGACCAGGAATGCAGCAGCAGGTACTTTTCAAACCATAATGCACTTGCAAACACGACGCCCCCACCCTAAGTCAGCGGCCTTTGTTTGCTTTGTGCATTAAGATGCAAGATTCATATATATGTTTTTTTTAAACATTTGGTCTCATTACTATATGAATGTAAATAACAATAAAGCATACATGCAAACTGTGACTACATGCCTGCTTTTCTCAATATTTCACTTCGAAAGTATGCAATTGTATTTGTTTAACGGGCGGTGATTTGTATAGGGTCACTGGAAAGTGCACAAGGTTGTCCCTGTCCCCCCCAGAATTGTAGTGTCTCCTACGCCCCTGTGGCTGAGGCTTTGCCTTCCAAAAAGGCAGCTTTTGAGTTAGTTCAGATGACGTCAGCAGGCAGTCCGGCCTAGTACTCTCTGGCAGCAACAAGTTACAAAAACCAGTGCTGTTACAAGCGCCAAGCAAGCAACAATTGCAGTAATCAGTGCTGGCACTGCAGTAAATAATGATGATTTCGAAATTCATTGTCCGGATAGGACTCAGTAAAAGAAATGCACTTCGACTGCCACAGTCACTGCAGAGTGCAGACTCATGTGCGGGACGCCTTCTAAGGTGGTCGAATCTACGCAGACTCGATTCCTGCTTCCCACCTGCCACACCCTTTTCCAACTTGTTACAGGGAGGGGTCCCACCCACGCCCTGTAACGAGTTGGGAAAGGGTGTGGTGACAAACTCCACTCTCTCTCATTGACGTGGAGGGTTAGCGATCCCGGGCTGGTATTCAAAACGCCCGAGGCTAACTTTAGCTCCACGCCATCAGGGGGTGGAGATTACGCCTTGCAGCTAGGTCTTTGCCGAGCTGATGACATCACAGCCTTCAGGGCTGTGAGGTTCTCAGCCAGCAAACACGTAGGCTAGGCTTGAGCAAACAACAGGGCAGGGTGAGACTAGTAAGTCACGTGACGTCAATTAACAGTGGCGATATCGGTGAGGGGGGCTTACAGTGCCCCGCAGCCCCGTGTTCAAGTTCTACTGACAGTATTACTATGACAGTAAGTGCTGTTAATGGCATTTTAGCAGCTCATAATTTTGGGTATTTTTTTATAAATGACTGCTGAGCATATCCAGCAATGTAACGGGGGCTGAGCCTCGACACCCACATAGAGAAACCACCACTGCAGCGCCCACAATTTTAGTTCCTGAACAATATTCAGTGAGTCTTAAACCCAGATTTCCACCTACCTCCGTTCGAGAGGGGACTCAATTACAAAGTCATGTATCATATCACACAGGCTATTGGTATGCTTTTCTAAATAAACAATGATCAGGAAAAAGGAGAATCAAGGCAACATAAATATATTTGCACACAGTTCATTAAAGGAAAGAAAGAATTTCTGCATCTCCCTTCTCTTTCTAAGTGACATTAACTGATTTACACTAAGCTGATTCTAATCCGTTTCTAGAACAATTTACTAACTGTGTTTAGGTCGGAGTAATTGCGAACTACAGATTCTCCTTTTATACTGCACCTAAACAACTATCCATTATCCTTCAAATGAAAGAGCAACACTTCAAGGATTTAAGAAGTTGGAGTACAGAGTAGACACCTTGGAGTTCGACAACTTTATAAAAAGAGCTCGGACTAGTCCTTGTTTCTCTATATGGTCACAGAACACCGAGGTAATTTGCAATATCTTTATAACAAATGGCTGGGGTTACTTTATCACGTACATAAGAGAAGAAGGAACACCAATTTATACGATTTCTTCTAAAGCAGCAGCATGTTTAATGGTGGTCAACGAGGCCGTAATATAGTGGGCTGCCATTCTTACCCAATGCCAACCTAATTAAGTTAGTTGCAACAAAACAATTAGTGATGTTGGAATGATTAGTTCCAAAAAAATAGTCTCAGTAATAGGGAGGATAGTATTCCTTTCAGCTCAGTATCTGAGGATATTAAACAAGAGCCTAGAAAAACGATTTCTTGAAGGATAGGCTGTATGCCAGGACAGAGTTTAAAAATATTGTAGACAGAATATCAACTACTACAATATAATGAGGGTTAAGTATATATTTGCTGTTGTTAACCTAGAAGGTAAACATATTGTCAATGAACCACATATAAGTGGTCGCTTCATTACCCTTCTAAGAACCAGGGAATCCACAAAGATCTGGTTATTCACCCAGTCCTGTCACAGTCAATCAGCACTGAATAAGACCACTCTTTTAGGTAGCATTGTGTGTAGGCACTACTCATCAGAGGGGTGAGTAGGAGGAAAGATGAAAGAGTGACTGTCACTTTGGCAGAACTGAAGGAGAAGTGCAGTGACCACCAGAAAGGCAGTTATCAAGCTCAAAACTTACATTGGTCAACTGTGAAGAGGCTCAAACTGTGGAGCCATGATAATCGTAAGATGTGAATTGAAAATCCCACACCGAACATTGAAAGGTGCAAAAGGAAACCTCTGTAACAAAGCCTTCAAAAAGTTGGCCAGAATTGGTCACCAGAAAAGACTGGTCAGGGAAACACAGAATGCTGATAAGACCAAGTGGGATCTAAACAACCAATGGTTAGGATGGTGAACCCAACTAATCTGCTGCAACAGCTCATCTTCTCTGTTCTTGTTGAGGCAGGACACTGAATTCCAATAGATTGGTGGACCAAATCCTCCTTACTAATACTGAGGTGACAAAAATTAACAAATTCCCACAGTGGGTTTTCTGAAGGACCCACGGCGGGTTTTCTGAAGGACCCACAGCAGAAGGGAAATTGGAAGGAATACATACAGCAGACACATGATCCACTGCAAAGGGAACACCATCTCCCAGCGAGGTTTGAAGTGGAGAGTGTAGCGCACAAAATTAGGAACACTTATTGTTGAGGACTGAAGCAGAATGGTCAATACATGGGCACCCCAAACGTGAAAAGACCATCTCTATCGTGACAAGGTGATGCTGTAATTTGTGGTCCTCTAAAGATGACCTACTCAAACATCTGCGCCGACATTGATCACTTGTGCTGGGTGCGTTGTCAACGGAAAGTCCTTCTTCTTAGGGACTAGTGCCTCAGGTGAAGCACCTCAAACAAAGGATCTGGGACACTGCTCTACCTAGTTTGGGAAAGAGGACTGCTGTGGTGTTATCTCACAGAACTTGATCAACCTCACTCATAAGAAGGGAAGGCTTTCAAAGCAAGGGAATGGCCACAAGTTCCAGCAGATTTATCAAAGTCTGTTTTTCTCCTGGAAACCAAAGGCTTACAAATTTTCATTTCCCCAAGGTGACCACCCTATTTAGGGAGGAAGCATGTCACCACAGTAGCAAGTGACAAAGCAGAAAAAAAGCCCGATGAAGCATATGGCTGATTGGACACATCCACCAGTTCTGGTCTTAAGTCTGGACTGAAGTAGAACTCCTCATGGTGCAGGAAGACTTCCTAAGTGTTGTAGCTACTGACTCCTAAGGCATAGCTGCAGAGATCTTATCCTCCACTATGCATGGGAGATGAGAAGGGCAAACTAGGCCATGCCACCCAAATGTAGGTGTATCATCTCAAGCCGTTGGACAGCCACTTCAGCCTGAAACATTGGACTCATATCCTGAATGTCAAAGACCCACTGAAGCGAGAGAAAAACCTGCACAAAGACTGTGCTCAGTATGGTCTCAAGGAAGGGTAGGCACTGAAAATGGTAGAAACTGCACTGCTGATTAATTAGACAATGATGGAGTTCCAGAGTGTGTGTCAAGCAGTAAACCCCAACTGGGGCGAGGATGCCAGCTAGTTGTCTGAGAATAGAAATTTGTGGATGACCCACCTCCTGAAACACCAACACCATGTGAAAACCTGCAGAGTAGTCTTGAGTCAGACAGAAGCACTGTAAACTTGTAGTGGGGGAAAACCACCGCAAAGCAGAGATTAAAAACCTGTGAGACAGAGCTAAAAATATTTTCCCCCAGTGTCTTTCAACAGTGAGTAGTCCGAGTTAACTTTGCCCTTGATCTGTACTGTTATGCGGCTCTCAAACATTTTGGTTAGAAATTACCACGTTAGGCATGCAGACTCTTATATATCAACAGAAACAGACAAATAAGGACTGCAAGGCTGTGAAGCCAGTAAGGTACCCAAATATTTTTGCTCTCTATGCAGACATTTCCTTCGCAATATTTGGGAAAGTATTGTTTTAAACAACTCTGGACTGAATACTCTGGCAAGTGAAGGTAGATAATCCAGACTTGGATGAAGCTACATCATTAACTGTGCAACTGTGTGCTACTGAATTCTATTCAGGACAACTATATAATTAATTTATTTTATTTTTTTAATTACAAGGAAAAATCTAGCATATACTATTTACAATTTACCAGCAGATTGACAATACCAATTCTTTTTATTTCCCAGTTGTAGGAGAGTAGGGTCTGCTTTCTATGTTCACCCCCACTTTTTGCTTTTGCTTCACTGGTTTTCGACTTAGATGTGGCTGTGGGCCTGCTAATCAGACCCACAGCCCAGCTGTTGTCTCTCTAAATTCACACTATGTACTTTAAGTACATAACCCAATTGGTAAGGATCACCTTCTAGGGCCCTGTACAGTGTACCTTAGGTACCCAGGGCATAGGTGTACCCTAGGCCTACCAGGGGCTGCAGCATGTATTATGCCACCCTTGGCTGGCCTTCCATTATGACACAACTGGCAGATCACTCTGCTGGGGCAAGGTCGTGTAATCACCCCTTGCTTAGGTGTAGTATTCCTATACCTACCTTATATATAGACACATGGGTAACCTATCAGTCACTCCTATGGCAGGCCTTAACAATCCTGAAGGCAGAGTGCTTGGTAACATGTGAGATGGTGCTCTAGCATGAGCTGAGCCTGTCTGCAGCTTTCGGAACCATGTCCTTATAGCTGATCTATGATATCGCCTACCATATACTCTTAAAGTGCCTTATAATCCTCGCGGTTATGGTAACTATGGTTTGGCTTTATCAAAACATGTCGTGTAAGGTGTCTAACACTTTGGAATAATACCCCCACACCATTTCTGGCGATGAGGATAGTATTCCTCCCTTCTAGAGGGAGAAGACATGTTGAAGACCTACTACCCGGTTAAAGTTAACCAGAGCCCCAGCATCACAAAATGGATACTGCTGCCATAGACACAAATCTGACCTACTGCTGCTGGGAGTCCTTCCAGCGAGGGAGGCTTGGACAATGGGTTTCCTGCCGTGGGAGGTGCTAGCACCACCCTAGACAGGACTTAGTGTATTGGGGCAGGGAGGGATGAATGAAACGAGACACTGCCTGGGGCACACAAGGTGTCCCATGCATAGTCCAGTTCAAACCGGTGCTGGGGCACTCCAGCCCCAGTCCTGGCACGAAACTGGACAAAGGGAAGGGGGTGTAACCATCCCCCTCCCTGGTCCCACCCACAGGAGGGACCTAGCAGGTAACCCAACCCCCCAGATTAGTATAAGAGTGAGAGCTGAGTCCCTAGGACTTTGGATTATCCTGATAACTGAAACTTGAACAGAAACTCTGGACCTTCGACATTCGACTACGGAAGAAGACTGAAGAATCTCCCTTGTGGCCAAGGAGTGGCCACCCTGTGCAAACAGGCACCATCAAGCGACCTGCCGTTTGCCTTGCTCAACGTTCTACGAGGAACCGACTGCAGAGCCCGACCAGCGCCTTGACTTCCAGACTTCTCCGACCCTGATCCACATCCACAGCAAAGCTGAGATCCGTGGAGGCGACGAGAGACGTGGGACCGGCTACCTGGGAAAATTGGCTCCTTGCTTCCAGCGCAGCTTCTGAGGCATCCTCGAAGTTGTGCTCTGGGGATTGAGAAGCCCCAACCCCGAGCACCATCTGCACCGAAGATCAGCCCTCCACACTCCACGAGTTCTGCGTGGGGCCCTTCTGCATTTTCCTGCTCTACGCGTCTGTCCGGTTGCTTGCCTGTTGGCTAGTAGCCTTTGTGACGACAAACCTTTGACTTTCCACCGCTGGTTTAGCTCCTCCAGACTGGCCCTTGCTTCCCTGTGAAAGAGAAGCACCTCAGGTCTTCCACAGAAGCGAATCCTTCATTCTGCGTGGGTTGCGCTTGCCAAGGCTTGTTGTGTCCCAACTCGACATCGACGCCGCCGACAGCAAGAGCCCTCGTGGGACAGCTCGCCTCCTGGTTCTGGTCGTCCTCGACGCCTCCTGGTACCCGTGGCTGCTGCGACAAGCTTCACCTCTTCACCTGCATCTTCACGACATCGCCTGGTTCCTTCCGGGTTCCTTCCCGGCTCCTGGCTGGTGATCTAGACTCTGTCCCCTCTGCTTGCAGGTATCCTCCTTCTTGATTCCATCCTTAGAATCCACCGGACACTCTTCACTGACTGCCTGTCAGCATCTTTTCTTCAGGCATCCATAGGAGTCGACGACGAAACCCGACGCAAGTTCACACCTATGCACCCGCAGCCCGTGGGCTAGGTAACTTGAGTACTCCGGTGCTCACAAGGGTATTGACTATCCTAGTGTCTAGTTTCCAAGTCTCTAACTCCTAGTTCCTTCTGAAGTGTCCTAAAACTCTTAATTTCTAAATACTACTATTTCTATCGACTTTAACGCATTACGCGTGAGTGTTTCCACTCTGCACCTGAATCCCGTGGGCCTCCCACTGCCTAGCAACTGATAGGATAGTGTAGCCCCAGCGATTCCCTAGGCCTAACCTGTGTTCGTGACAGCGGTTCTTATACCACTTACTTAGTATATGGTTTGCGTGGCCCCTAGGGCCTAACTGTATTACTTACCTGTGTGACTTATGTATGCTTAAATAAGACTGTGTTGTACTTACCTCGAATCTCATAAAGAGTGCTGAGGGTATTTTGACTAGAATAAATACATTCTATTTTTATAATATATCTGTTGTGGTGTCCTTTCATTTGGTATTCAAAGGGTTGCAAATGGTATAACAGCTGGCTTCACATGCCATACAGAGTTTAGCCTAAGACTGCTCTTGTCCATGCTACCACTAGGATAGCTGTTCTATAAGGTTGACTTTACAACCAATCACCATAAGGGTTGTTTGGACTGATACAAGGTGTACACTAGAACTAGTGACATCATATATCAGGCCAACTTCTCAAACCAGTGACAAAACAAACACAGATAGTTAGATGACTAGAAATACAACAGAAGGTTGGCTATTTCAGGTAGCCAAGTCGATTCACAACACTTTAAGACTGTGGATTTCCAAATTACAACTTTTATATTAAAAAAAATATTGTTCAAATAACACCTTTATAGTAAACATAAAAAGATTTTTTTATTGGAAACTAGGAGCGTAAGTTACGTTGCAGGAATTGAATGTAGAGTAACAAAGACTTGCCTCCAGTTCCTGTTCTACCACCCGAACCAGTGAACAACCGTCCCGAGAAGCAGACCCACTTGAAGAGATCCATGTTATGGTCTGCTGCGTCTTCAGTATTCGACGCGCACAGACGTTCCACAACCGGCAAACGCTAAAATATAAGAAAAGAATATTAACACGAGAAGGAAAATGATCTACTATGCAGTGGACTAACATGTTACTGTTATCTCACTTTTTACTTCTGCTTCCCTGAAGTACACTCACACAACACTAAACACTGAAAATATACAATCCAGATTAACATCATAAATGGCTATAGCTACACCTACCTAATAGCTGCTGAAGCGCAGCACATGTGCAGCCAACGTGCCACTGGTGCGCCAAAGGCAAGTCCGTCTGCACCAGTCTGTGTCACGTCCAGCACTAGAAACTCTGGTCCTTCCCCAACCCATCAATACACCACTTCAGCAGGGCGGTGACGCCCCTCCGGCTTTGCCGCTGAAGAAGCGAAGGAGTACCACGCCTCACCTCTCTGACATCTCTAGCTGTCGGATATCCTACGAGAGACACCTGTCTCAGTATGACAACATCTCCGAGGACGAGACGTCCCTCTCCTCCCTGCCGAGCGCCTCTGTGCCCCCCTTCTCAGGCATCTCACCCTTCCAGCAGGCAAACTCTTCCGGCTCCGTGGACTTCATGGGGGACTTTGCGGCACTGGATTCGGATGGGCTTCCGGAAAAGCCGCCTCCTCTGCCGGAGAAGAAGAACAAGCACATGTTGGCCTACATGCAGCTGTTGGAAGACTACTCCGAGCCTCAACCGTCTATGTTCTATCGGACGCCTCAGCACGAGCATGTGTACCAGCAGAAGAACAAGCACTTGATGGAGGTATATGGCTTCAACGACTCCTTCAGCAGCATTGACTCTGGCTACGAGCTTGCCCCTCCACCAGCCCTACCACCCAAGCAGAGGCAGCTGGATTCCCCACCCCTGAAAGATGGCTTCCAGGGGGATGGATTGCCGCATGCCGGTCCGCCCGTGAAAGAGAGCCATGGATCTTTGGAAAGGCATCACATGCAGCTGGACTCGCTGAACGACGAGGAGGACCTGGAGGAAGCAGATGAGCTGTCCTTGATAGACCACAACGAGATCATGTCGCGGCTCACCCTGAAGCAAGAGGGCGACGATGGCCCCGATGTACGCGGTGGATCTGGAGACATCCTGCTAGTCCATGCTACAGAGACTGATCGCAAAGATCTGGTCCTATATTGTGAAGCCTTCCTGACGACTTACCGCACTTTCATTTCTCCAGGAGAGCTGATCCAGAAGCTGCAGTATAGGTATGAGAAGTTCTGCCCTTTCCCGGATACCTTCAAGAAGCGGGTCAGCAAGAACACCTTCTTTGTGTTGGTCCGGGTAGTGGACGAACTCTGCCTGGTGGAGTTGACGGATGACATTCTGAAGCAGCTCATGGACCTTGTTTTCCATCTGGTTTGCAACGGGGAGCTCAGCCTGGCCAGAGTCTTGAGGAAGAACATCTTGGATAAAATGGAGAACAAGAGGGCGCTGCGCTATGCCAACTTTGCCAGCCGGCCCCTGGCTGCCAGGGGAGTCGCTGCCAGACCGGGCACTTCACATGACTTCCACAGCCTTGAAGTTGCTGAACAGCTGACACTGTTGGATGCTGAGCTCTTCTACAAAATAGAGATTCCAGAAGTTCTTCTGTGGGCCAAAGAGCAGAATGAAGAGAAGAGCCCGAATCTGACACAGTTCACGGAGCACTTTAACAACATGTCCTACTGGGTCAGGTCTATAATTATGCTGCAGGAAAAGGCCCAGGACCGGGAAAGGCTACTGCTCAAGTTCATTAAAGTTATGAAGCACTTACGGAAGCTTAATAATTTTAATTCCTATCTGGCGATTCTCTCTGCGCTGGACTCTGCACCCATCCGAAGGCTAGAGTGGCAGAAGCAGACCTCAGAGGGCCTGGCAGAATACTGCACCTTGATTTACAGCTCCTCTTCCTTCAGGGCCTATCGAGCAGCACTATCTGAGGTGGAGCCCCCGTGCATACCATACCTGGGCCTGATCCTCCAGGACCTCACCTTTGTGCATTTAGGAAATCCAGATCACATCGACGGGAAAGTGAACTTCTCAAAGCGTTGGCAGCAGTTCAATATTCTAGACAGCATGCGATGTTTCCAGCAAAGGCACTACGACCTCAAACGCAATGAAGAAATAATCTCCTTCTTCAATGACTTTAGTGATCACCTCGCCGAAGAGGCCCTGTGGGAACTGTCTCTAAAAATTAAACCCCGCAACATAACGAGGAGGAAGACAGAGAGAGAGGAGAAGACTTAAGAAGAGGCAGGAAGGGGGGTGCCCACTCCCCAGACGGCAGCTATTGGACAGCAGGAGGTGGCTGTTTGCACGTGTTACTTGAGCCCTCCTTCCTGCGACAGAGGGAGGGAGCACAAGAGAGTGGTGGGGGTTTGGCAACCCTCTGTGAAAGCTGCTTTCCTCAGAGGCACAGAGCAACGCAAGGGCGGGGGAGGCCCTGAGCCTGGAGAGCTTCCTCTTTACCCCTTCCCACCATCCTCATCTTCACCAGATCTGAACGCTTCCCAAGTGCCATAAAAATGAACCCTGTCAAGTTATAAGGAGACAGATTCTCCAAAGTCGCTCAGCTGGTGGCAGATGTGCTGCCCCAACCATTGTTTTTGTTGTATTTTGTTTTTGTATACATTTGCTTTTGTTACAATTGTACCTTATGCCCCAAGAAAACAGATGGAACATGGACTGCTTCATGGGTTCCTCACACCGTGACAGGGATCTAGGAGGACGTCAGACTTGCTGATGCAGCCCCCGTCTGTCTTCCATGGAAAGAGGACACCGTTGGTTTCCTTCAATGGTTCAGTTGAAAAACTGGTGGAGCTAAAGCTTGAGACGGTAGAGAAGAGCCGCCATCTCCTTTTGATAACAGAGCAGCGGTAATCTCATAATGGACTGGTTCCTCTCTTCAAAGACTTGACATGGGGAGGAATAAAAAAAAAGGACTCAAATGTCCCCCCCGCCCCACCCCCACATCAATGCCTGCAGTGGACCTAATGTTCTCAACATAGGAGAGATGTTTCCTTGGAGGGAGTGTTGGCCTTTTATTGTTTACAACCCTTCCCCTTCTGGCCTTCTCCATCCTGTAGTTTTAAATTGAAGCGCCTGTTCAGGCTCTTGCATTCATGGACAGGTGGCATTGGCTGCTTAGTCAAGCACCGAAGCTAGCGCCTTGCACACCGCATCCTTTATAGAATGTCCGTTCTGTACATATGTGTTTCGATGGACAGTGATGATGTTGGTTTTATATTTTATTTTCATGCATGACTGAATTGCAAAGATTATTCTTGTAGTTAATTATGTGAAAGGACTAAGGCCTGCAAAAGTTAGGAATCTTGGTGGTGGTGGTGAGGCTTGGAAGTAGGTCCTGGAGGCCTTCGACATCAGTACCATGGCATTGGGCAGCTCCAGAAAAGAGCAAAAGATGGTGAATGTCTCAGTAGCACGAGAGTGGTGACAGTCCTGGCTGCTGTCAGTTAGTTGTGTCTGCCTTCGACTTCAGAATGAATGTCTTTAAGGTAGTTTGGATCATACCACGCAAGCAGCTCGATTGTTGGCAGCCTGTGGACCCAGCTCTACTGCTCATTCGCCGTGTTATAAGTGTATTGTTGTCTTACATAGTAGATGGTTTTTATGTCATAAATTTCAAGCTCCCTCCTATGCACATTTCTCCTCCTCTTCTCAGGGGGAAATTCTACCTTTTTGTAAAATACAGTTTCTTTGCTCTGTGAAAAAAAGCTTGCTCTCTGACCCATTAAACAGCGCTCCTTTTTAAGACGATTTGCCAGAATGTTAGGGAAGCTGTGGTGCAGCCCGCCCAACATAATATTTCAGTTGTTTAATATTGCTCAGTTAGTGAAATTACACTGTACTTATGTTAAGAAACATGGAGGCGCGTTGCCTGATTTTTCCGGCTTGCTGTATTGCAACTTGCTTGGCATTCTGCCAGTCCTCAAAAAAGGGCACATCAGTGATTGGTTACAAAACAGAGATGAACAAAGGCACGTCACTGGAAGCAGTGCCAGCTGGGAATAAAACACGAAGTGGTCATCTTTGCTGACCTGATCTCGCAGTCACCTGCTGTCCCTCTCCCTCACAAGGGGGGGGCGGCCTGAGCAGGATGGTCTCATTTCAGTTATGGCCTTCACTCTAGGTATAGCACCCGGTATACTTTGTTTTTAACTATATTAATGCAGCTTATGTGAGACACAAAGTTTACCGGTGTCCAACAAAGCTAACTCTGCTTCACAATGTGAGAGACAAACATGATATGGTTACTAACCTAAGGTTTGGGTGATGTTGCGAATCCAATGTCTTGCACATAATGTCCACCCCGATAATAAATGGACAGTCCTTGCATGGTACACTTACCATTGTACTATGTTGCCATGCCCTAGAAGGCTTTACGATGCCAAAGTGCTCCATTTTACCACTTGACATCCCATTATCTCCACCTCTGCAGGTGTTATTGGGCCTGCCGTTACATATGGCCTTTTTGAGGACCCACTTAGACCTCGCTCTACCTTAATAGACAGCATAAACATGCCATCTGTCAGAATAATCAGCCCAGAGGCTGTGCTCTGGCTTTTGTTTACCAAAGTGTTGTCCATGTGAGACAGATTTCATTTTTGACTAGTCTTCTGTCTCGTAATAGTCTGGTATAAGCAAGCGCATCTCTGTGCTTTGAATATGTGTGTCAAATTATGCCCCATGTCTCTAGAGCTTCTCCTCGCTCATGTTTGAATTTGTTGTGAAGTTGCCTATTTTATAGCAGTATTATTTGATTTACAATGTTGTCCTGTCATTTCAGTATTTCATTTCACCGTCTTGTGCCTGTGTCTTTGTGCCTGTTTAAGGTTCAATACGCTCATTAGTCCTTCCATATTCTCTCCTCTGATGCCACCGTTGTGAGTCCTGTGGCTGTCTGGGCAGCAGGCACTGTAGGATGGAATTAGCCAGCCTCGTTTAGTCTGTGTAACGAACAAGTTACTTACCTTCGGTAACGATTTTTCTGGTGGATACAGTATCTGCCTGTGGATTCCTCACCTTGTGAATATCCCCTGCGCCAGCATTCCACGGAACTTTTCTTCCCCAGCATTCCACGTCGACGTGGGCGACGTCACAATACATCGGCTCCGCACGCGACTCCGTACGACGTCATCGGAGCCATAAGAAGCCCACGTCGGCGTGGTGACGTCAGTTCCACCCATTTTTTCCGTGCCTTCGAGGCGAACAGGTGAACCAACGACAAACCCAAGTATACACAGTATATAGAAAACCAATACATATACATAGCATACAAAACAAGGGAATGCTAATCAAACAAGCATTACCTACAAATGTACAAGAGAAAATATAAGCATTTCAAACAAGACTAATTTCATGGTATACAAAAGGTGGACAACGGGGAGGCGGGTGGGTTGGTGAGGAATCCACAGGCAGATACTGTATCCACCAGAAAAATCGTTACCGAAGGTAAGTAACTTGTTCTTCTGATGGATACATCTGCCAGTGGATTCCTCACCTTGTGAATAGATTCCCACAGCAGTCCCCACTCCCGGAGGAGGGTGTCCACCTTTCTATACCAGAAAGTCCTGCAAGACAGAGCGCGCGAAGTGGCCCTCCCTCCTCATCTCAGAGTCCAAGCAATAATGCTTTGCGAAAGTATGGAGGGAGGCCCAAGTCGCGGCCTTACAAATATCTGCCACAGGAACACCCCGGGCCAGAGCAGATGTTGAAGACTTAGCTCTAGTAGAGTGAGCACGAATACCCTCAGGAGGAGTCTTACCAGCCAGGGCGTAGCAGATCTTGATGGTCAGTATTATCCATCTTGACAGCGTGCGCTTGTGCACCGCTTTACCTTTAGAACGACCAACGTAGCCAATAAAAAGCTGGTCATCAACACGAAAGTCCTTGGTCCTGTCCAAATAAAAACTCATAGCCCTCTTCGGGTCAAGGCGATGGAGTCTTTCTTCCTCTTTGGAAGGATGAGGGGGTGGATAAAAAACAGGGAGGGTAATAGACTGCCCCAAATGGAAAGGAGTAACAACTTTTGGCAGGAAAGCAGCCCTGGTCCTGAGAACCATCCTTTCAGCATGTAAGGTAAGAAAAGGAGGTTTGGAACTAAGAGCTTGAAGCTCACTTACCCTCCTTGCCGAGGTTATGGCTACAAGAAAAACCACCTTAAAGGACAACAGCCTCAAAGGACAATTATGAAGAGGCTCAAATGGGGACCCCATTAAAAAGGTTAAGACAAGATTAAGGTCCCACTGAGGCATTACAAATGGAGTAGGAGGAAACATGTTTGTAAGGCCCTTGATGAACCTCAGAACAACCGGAGATTTAAATAACGAAGGTTGATCTGGAAGGCACAGAAATGCCGATAAGGCCGAAAGGTAGCCCTTGACCGTGGCCACAGCACAGCCCTGCTGAGCCAAGGAAAGAGCAAACTGAAGCACATCAGAAAGATGAGCCTTTAAAGGGTCAATGGATCTCTCTCCACACCACTTTACAAACTTAGACCACCTGTAGGAGTATATGGACTTGGTGGAGTGTCGCCTGGCCGATAAAATAACGTCCACCACATCAGGTGGGAGAGAGAAGGAACTCAGGTTGCCCCGTTCAATCTCCAGGCACGAAGGTGTAAGCTCTGGAGGTGGGGGTGTAGAACCTGCCCCTCCGACTGCGAGAGGAGGTCTGCCCTCAGAGGGAGACGGAGCGGAGGGCACGAGGAGAGGTGGAGAAGATCTGTGTACCACACCCTTCTTGGCCAGTCCGGGGCGACCAAAATGACTTGGGCCCGGTCTTGGCGAATTTTCCTCAGAACCCGAGGAATCAAGGGTATGGGAGGAAACGCGTAAAGGAGTCGTGAACCCCAACTCAACTGAAACGCGTCCCCCAACGCCCCCTGCATCGGAAACTGGAGACTGCAGAATGACGGGCAGTGCGCGTTCTCCCGGGTGGCAAACAGGTCCACCCGAGGAGTCCCCCACGTCCGAAAGACGTGACGAACCACCTCCGGATGGAGCCTCCACTCGTGGTCGGCGGAGAACTGCCGACTGAGACTGTCCGCACGCACATTCAGCACCCCGGCCAGATGATTTGCCATCAGACAAATCTGATGGTCCTGAGCCCAGGACCACAGCCGCAGGGCCTCTCTGCAGAGACAAAGAGACCCTACTCCTCCCTGTTTGTTTATATACCACATCGCGGTCGTGTTGTCCGTCAGAACTTGAACTGACCGACCGCGAAGGGAAGGGAGAAAGGCCTTGAGTGCCAAACGAATCGCCCGCAACTCCAGAAGGTTGATATGAAACAACCTTTCCTCTGGAGACCAAAGACCCTTGATCTCCAGATCCCCCAGATGAGCTCCCCACCCTAGGGTGGAGGCATCCGTTATCACTGTGGCCACCGATGGAGGTAGATGGAAAGGCTTTCCTTGGGACAGATTGCCCTCCACGCTCCACCAAGACAGATCCGCTGCAGCTTCTCCGGAGATCTTGATCGACTCCCCGAGATCCCCGTTGTGCTGATACCACTGCTTGCGGAGGCACCACTGGAGCGCCCTCATGTGCCAGCGTGCATGGTTGACCAACAGAATGCAGGAAGCGAACAGACCGAGCAGGCGAAGGACCTTCAGAACTGGAACAACCGCTCCACTGTGGAATAAAGGGACCATCTCCTGAATGTCGAGAATCCTTTGAGGAGGAGGGAATGCCCGACACACAGTAGTGTCCAGTACTGCCCCTATAAACAGGTTGCGTTGAGAGGGCACCAGGTGAGACTTGGGCACATTGATCGAAAAACCCAAGTCGAATAACAGCTGAGTTGTCACCTGCAGATGACGCTGCACCATCTCCGGGGACTCTGCCTTCAGAAGCCAGTCGTCCAGGTAGGGGAAAACCGGAATCCCCGACCTCCTGAGATGAGCAGCCACCACTGCCATCACCTTTGTGAAGACTCGAGGTGCAGTAGTAAGACCAAACGGGAGGACCGCAAACTGATAATGTTGCGACCCAACCGTAAAACGGAGATACTTCCTGTGCGACTTCAGGATTGGGACATGGAAGTACGCGTCCTGCAAGTCGAGCGACACCATCCAGTCTCCTTGCTGCAACGCTTGAAGAACCTGCGCAAGGGTCAGCATCTTGAACTTCTCCTGTTTCAGGTAAAAATTCAAGATTCTGAGGTCCAGAATCGGACGCAATCTGCCGTCCTTCTTGGGGATCAGGAAATACCGGGAGTAGCATCCCTGACCCCTTTCCTGCTCCGGAACCACCTCTATTGCGCCCTTCTGAAACAAGGCCAGAACTTCTTTCTGCAGGAGAAGCAGGTGGTCCTCCGAGCAATAACCTTGGCAAGGAGGGTAAGGGGGAGGAAACTCCCGAAAGGGAAGGGCGTACCCAGTCTCTACGAGGTTCAAAACCCAAAGGTCGGTTGTAACAGATTTCCAACCCCGTAGAAAGTAGGACACCCGACCCCCCACAGGTCTTACATGATCCGGGATGGGGGATCTAGGGCTGCTTCCCTGAAGCCTCATTTGGAGCAGAGGAGGAGGAGGAAGAAGAGGGGTTACGACCAGAACCTCTCCGACCCCTTTGCTTCCCTCTATAGGAGCGATAGAGGGGATTCTGCTGCTGTTGTTGCTGCTGTTGTTGTGGCTGTCGGAAGGAGCGAAAGGATGACCTTCCGAATCCCCTAACCTTACGGAAAGTTGAACCTCTCACAGGAACCTGCAGACCCAAGGACTTCGCCGTTAACCTACTGTCCTTAAAACGTTGAAGAGCAGAATCTGCCTTCTCCCCAAACAACTTTTGTCCATCAAAGGGCAGATCCACCAGCGTGGCCTGGACATCCGCAGAAAACCCTGAGGAACGGAGCCAAGCTTGTCTCCTTGCGGCAATGGACGACCCCATAATTCTCGCCACAGAGTCCGCCGTATCCAGCCCAGACTGGATCACCTGCCTGGCAGCTGCCTGAGTGTCCGCCACAACCTCCATGAAGGACGACTTATCCCCCTCAGGTAACTTAGGGGCCAGAGTCTTTATAGAGTCCATCAGGGCATGAACATAACGCCCCAGCAAGCACGTAGCATTTGATGACTTCAATGCCATACTTCCTGAGGAGAAAGACTTTTTGGCCGCCTGATCAACTTTCTTCGACTCCCTATCAGCAGGAGATTGGGGAAAAGCACCCGAAGCATGTTTAGAACATGAAGCCTGCACCACTAGGCTCTCCGGAGAAGGATGCGTGGATAAAAAATCCGGGTCTCCTGGCGCAACCCTGTATCTCCTTGCCACCTGCCTGCAAACTGCTGGAGCCGACAGAGGCTTCTTCCACACCTCCAATACTGGTTCCAAGAGAGCCTCATTGAAAGGTAGCAAAGGCTCAGAAGCCGACGTCGGGGAGTGCAACACCTCTGTGAGCAGATTGGACTTGTATTCCACAGAGGGCAGCTGCAGATCTAACAACTCCGCGGCCTTCTTGATCACAACATGGTAGGGCGCCAATTCCTGTGGTGGAGAAGACCTTGCAGAAGCATGCTCCCACTCCGGGGTGGTATCCAAACCACTTGCCACCTCTATACCTCCAAACTCGTCCGAAGAAGAGTCGACCTCACCTTCTTCCACCTCAGCACGAAATCTTTCCTCCTCCAAAACCCTTTGGGCTTCACGCCTCGATCGATTCCGGGGAGCCGGCGTCGTCGACGTCGTACGCGGCGTCGGTGGAGCCAAAGGCATCGGCGTCGGAGGCGCTACAGGTGGAGTCGGCGGCGCCGGATGCGGCGTCGAAGGAGTCGGCCTCGGCGTCAAAGAAGGCTCCGAAGATTGACCATCCATCCGAGGTCGAGCCGGATTCCCAACCGGCGCCGGAAACTGCCAAGAAGGCGCCATCGGCATAAAAGGCATAAAAGGAGCCTGAGCATATTGCTGCGGCACTCCCAGAGAAAACGCCATCGGACCCACGGGACCTGCTGGTGCTCCGGATGGGAAGGATGCTCTCTGAAAAATGCCATACATGGCATTCAGAAATCCCGAAGGATCCGTACCTGGAGCCGGGAACTGGGGATAAGGAACTGCCCCTGTATCCTCCTGTGGAGCCACCGGCGTCGGCTCCTCCGAATCCTCCACCGGAACCACGGAGTCATCAGGCACCGGGACAGACTCTTCCTGCTCCTGCTCCACATCAGATTCCACCCGACCAGGAGTCGAAGCCTTGGACGGCGCCGGAGACGGCGTCGGGGAACGAGCCGGAGTCCGCTTCGGAGAGGGAGACTTCGAAGACTTATCCGGAGAAGGCGAAGGAGACAAGATCTTGCTCTGACGTCGACGAGGCGAAGCCGACCTCGACCTCTTAGACTTCGAGGACCGACGCCGAGAAGAATGCTTCCTCTTCTTATGGTGCTTCTTCGACTTCGACGACCTCGAAGTCGAAGACTCCCGCCTGGACTTCTCCTTTTTCCTCCCTCTCTTCTCCTCACCGATCTTCTTCATGAAGAGTTTGGTCTTCCTCTCCTTCAGTGCTTTAGGATTCATGCTCCTACAGCACCCGCACTCATCCACATCATGATCAGAAGAGAGACACCATAAACAATTCTGATGCGGATCCGTCATGGACATCAGGCCTCCGCACTCCCTACAGGGCTTAAAGCCCGACTTCCTCGTCGAAGACATTCCGATTTTAACAAGAATACACCACTAGATTACAAAGTATCTAGAGAGCACTGGGAAAAAACCGTTGCGCGTCGACGGCGCGGAAAAAAGGGAACTGACGTCACCACGCCGACGTGGGCTTCTTATGGCTCCGATGACGTCGTACGGAGTCGCGTGCGGAGCCGATGTATTGTGACGTCGCCCACGTCGACGTGGAATGCTGGGGAAGAAAAGTTCCGTGGAATGCTGGCGCAGGGGATATTCACAAGGTGAGGAATCCACTGGCAGATGTATCCATCAGAAATGGCTTTACCCTCTGGGCAGAAGCAGAATCCTAGTCTGTGCAGAACTTCACTCGGTAGGTGGTCTCAATCATTTGAGATTTCTGGCTGGTTTCCTTTGGGAAATTAGCACCTATAGGCTGTGTGGGAAGATCTGGCTCCTGCAATGTCCCTTGGGCCACAACACCCCCGCTGATACAATGACTATTTCATTTGCCTCCCCGGAAGCGTGTCTCTCAACACCTTGTAAGAGAGCTGTCCTGTAATATAGCCACCAGCAAAAGATGTCCTCAGTGGCCATGCAGGCTGGAAAGAGATAAGTCAGTAGCAGGGCTCTGGGATTTTTATATGGAGTAGATACACACTCCACTCTAGACTTTTCAGGAGAGCCCCCATTTCACCTTACCTTTTATCTGCTGCCACTTACCACCTCAGGCAACTAACTCATATTTTCAGCATTTCAAAATTGTAATTTTTATAATAAATAAGAAAAATAATTTTAAAAAAAGTCATGCAAATAGAAGGCCAACAATCATGTTTACAATGCATGCTGCGGGTCTGTGTATTAAAGTGACAATCGAGCCCAAAAAAAAAAAAAAAATACACCACTTCAGCCTTCACCTGCTCCTCATGCCGTCTTACCCGCATCACCAAATTGTATTTTAAAATTGGAATCAGTTTAATAATTTTTGGCCATATGTAGGTAGGGACACATTTACCACTTCATAAATACCGAATTTTACCGATTCGGTATTTATGAAGTGGTAAATGATATGTAGGTAATTGGTCGGTAAATATTACCGATTCGGAATAATTCGGTAATTACCGAATCGGTATTTACCGATTCGGTAATGAGGCATACCTTCCCATTGATGGGAAGGTATGCCTCATTACCGAATCGGTAAATACCGATTCGGTAATGGGGGGAACACATGCAAGGGTGGCACGGTGTCACATTGACACCCTGTTGCACCCCTGAAACGGCCATGTGTGCACATGTGGCACACATACATGCCCTAAGGGCATGTATGTCTGCCACATTGCACACTTCTAAGCGCTATCACATGCGTTTACACATCCATACATTATTTACCACCAACTATTAGTTGGTGGTACATACCGACTCAAAACATCACCCACACACTCCCCCTACATCTCATTTTTGTATTCGGAATTTACCGAATCGGTAAAATTACCGATTCGGTAATTTTACCGATTCGGTAAATTACCGAATACAAAAATGATCCCCCTACATACCAAAAGCCAAAATACCGGTCGGTAACGGTATAATTACCGAAAATCGGCCGTTACCGACCGGTATTTCGCTACCTACATGAGGCCCTTTGTCCTTTAAACCAACATTTTGCTTCGTTGGAACGCACTGTAACCTTTCACCCATTTATTCTTCCTGATGGTTGCCATGTTGGTGTTTGTGAGGCTATGAATTATTTACCTAGAAATGTTCATCATGTTCTGTGACCTGCCATGCGGCTGCAAATGTTTTGCTATGCATAATGAGTAATGCATATGTCAGCATCTGCTCTGTAAACCTGTGGCGCACCTATTCTAGTGTAAATGTATAAGTAACTTGTGAAGCCTTTGTACGTGGTGCGCTTTTTAATGGCCATGTTAGTGCTGTGAAGTGGTGCACCTGCTTGAGCAAAATAAATAGCATTTTTAATCTTTATTAGCTTCCTACTGCTGGTTTTCTTTCGTATGCAAGTGTAAGCTTTTTAAAAGATAAAAAGCCCACTTCCACAACTGGCTTCTCAGATGGGACCTCTCCAAGGGACATCCGATAGCTTTGAGACTGTGGTCGTGGATGTGCGACCTGGGACCGAATGATCGTTGGGCGCCCTGCATGAAGGAGACGACGGTTCTCAGCAGCTGCCATCTGAAGTCTCAAACAGTCCTCTCGACAACAGTAATTCCCCAGCAGAGGTCCCGAACCTGATTTATTGGAAAAAAGCGTTTTATCTGAAAGCAGGCAGTCAGGGGATAAAGGTGGACTACAAATTGGTGAGATTGTTCTGTTGCATTTTTCTGTTGAATGATTGCTAATTTAGAAGAATATAGATAATAGTTTCTAGCGGCAAATAAGAATATGCTATCAATAGAATTACAGGACATAAATGGTAAGTTGTGGGCAGACTGGCCAAATAATGTAGGATATGTGGACATAGATCCAGTTAACATAATGGTAAAAGCAAATGCAAAATTAGCACAGATTCCTCAGTACAATATACCTAAACAAGGAGAACAAGAATTAAAATCTGTAATATCGGATTTATTACACAGAGAAATAATATGTGAAGTATCTGGAAGCCTGTGTAATAGCCCTATTTTGCCTGTAATTAAGCGGGATGATGGAACAGGACAGATAAAATATTGAATGGTGGTTGACTTGAGAGCTGTTAACAAGTCTGTGGAATGATTGCTAATTTGGAGGAATATAGATAATATAAAATTGGAACTACTTATACCAAGATGAAGAAATGCATTTCAGAATGTTGTTGTGTAGGCTCAGGGAATAGTTTAGATGAAGCGGTAACTAATCCTGTTGAAGAGCCCGCCCTGGATTTGGATGGTAAAAAAAGGAGCGCCCGTGAACCTATACAACAACTTATGGAATAAGCATACTAAGGTGAATGAAGAGTTGCAGTTCTGCATAAATGGAACTTTTGATCATGCGAAATTACAGTATTTGTAGTGGAACCCCAATACCCTGTAGTGCCTGACATTACTGTCAAATTCTCTTCAATACTGCCCTCAGCACTATGGTTTACTATCATAGATTTTCAGTATCCCTATACATATAGATAGCCAGTACCTGTTTAGTTTCGACTTTGAAGGCAGGCGTTACATACTTTGTAGAGCACCTCAAGGATACATAGAGAGTCCCAGCATTTTTAGGCAGGCTCTTAAAAAACAACTGGACAATTGCCCAAAGAAGACAAAAATAGTATTATTGCAATATGTCAATGATTTATTAAGAACTGCTAAAATAGAACACCAATGTAACAAGCTACACACTAGGTCATGGCATTTTTGGCTTCACATGGACAAAGGCTTGCCATCTAAATTGTAGTATTGTCAACAGGAGGTCACCTACCTAGGTCACCTCCTGTTGAAAGGGGGGACAAGATTATCACCTAACAGAATAAAAGTGGTTCAAAACACAGTACCACCTACAACACAAAAGGAGGTACATGGATTTTTGTGTAAGGTTTCTTTTTGTAGACAATGGATACCAAAAGTTTCTTTACTGGCCAAACCTTTATTGTCCTTGACACAAAGAAGAGACAGATCCTGTTCCCTGGGAAACTAAATATGAAAAGGGTTTCACAGCCTTAAAGGCTGCCCTTTGCAATGCACCTGCTTTGGGTACCCCTAATTATTGTAAATGATTTGATTTATTTGTGCATGAAAAAGAAGGTTATACTTTAGCCGTTGTAGCAAAAACTCATGGAGAGAAGAATAGAACTTGTGCCTATTTTTCCTCAACATTGGATTCGGTAAGATACGTTCTGTCTTGCTGGGTTTACTGCCCGACCTAAAAATAAGAATCTTAGTAGGAAAATGTGCTTTTGTTACTGGTGCTGACAAAGCGACATTTAGCTATCTCGTGGCTAAGCCACAACTCACCAAAGGTGAAGGGGTGGGTACGGGATGTAAATGAATTGACCACGGTGGAGATGGTCCGAATGCAGTGGATCAGACATGATGAAAATGTGGAAGATGACTTACAGGCATGGAGGGCAATGCTGAGAGGTATGCAGAAGGACCGGACACCCACCGGTTGCCAGTCCAATAACTTAGAGATTGAGAGACCGCAAGACTATAAGGTGTCCCCTACTTAAGAGAAGACAATGCATGATAGTGACAGGAGGAACGGCGTGCAGATCTAGATAGAAAAAAGAAGGTTGCACACAGGGACATGGATGGGGGTGGTATGGGTGGGGAAGGGGGATCGTTCAGTTTAAATAAAAATGTTATAAAAATGACATCAGTTAAAACAGTGGTTTATATTAGGGGAAGAGATAGAGGGAAGCAATTATATGCCAAGTCTTGCTATTATGAGGTACACGCTCTATATGTATACAGTTTGTTTACTGTTGGTTTTGTTTTTCTTGACTCTCCTTCTTTCCCTTTTTTCTTTCAATTTACTGACCTTCTTTTGACGTACAGCTTCATAATATGTCGAAGAGGATGTAGCCTGTATTCTTGTCTCAGATGTCAATAAAGATATTTAATTTTTTTTTAAAATGATCCGTTAGTGAGAGGCCTACTGAATTGCCTTAGAAACATTGCTGCAGCGGCTGCTGCATTAAAACAGGCAGACACAATTATTCTTGGGCATCAGGTTACAGAATATGTGCCTCACACAGTAGACATTCTGTTGAACAAAACTAAGACCCAGCATTTGACTAATGCCAGGTTAACACATTATGAGTTAACACTTATGGCTGCTAAGGTTACTCTGGAACAATGCAACACCATTAATCCAGCCACCCTGCTGCCTCTTCCTTTGGAGCAGGATGAAATACAACACAATTGTGTGATTGTCACCGAAATTGAAGAAAAGGGTCGGTGGATCTGGTTGACGTGCCACTACCTGTTGTGGGTTGGCACCCTCTATGGAGATGGCTCTTGTATAAAAATTTTAAAACATGGAACTACCTCAGCAGCATACACCATCACCACAAATAAAACAGTAGTAGAGATGTGCAAGAAAGAGCAAACATCAGCACAGACTGCCGAATTTCAGAACTGACCCACGCATGCGAATTGTCCAAGGGATTGACAGTTAATATATATACTGATAGCAAGTATACTTCGGAGTAGCCCACAATTTTGGGGTATGGGCGGAGAGAGTATTCATTACCTCAGGTGGGGCAAAAACACAGCATGGCCATCGTATTCCTACGTTGTTGAATGCTATCACTACCTAAGAAAGTTGCAATAGTGAAGTGTGTCGCACACAGGAAGGTGAAGATGCAGTAGGACAGGGAAGTAAATTTGCAGATGAATAGCCAAAAACACTGCCTTAGCTGGCAACTCATTGACATGTAGCAACGGCTGTGGATGATGAAGGAAATACCTTCAACCCCTATGCTGAAGTAAAGGAGATAAAAGCATTAGTTGATGAACAAGAAAAGAAAGGATGGAAGGATAGGGGCTATGTTTTTATTAACCACATGAGAGGTTGGGTAAATGGGAAGACAATTACTAAATGGATACTGCCAGATACTTTTGTGTTACCAATGGTCCAAATGGTACATGGTCCTACACACATTGGAGCAGATGGTATCACCAACACCACCCTAAAAATATGGCAGAATAGCAATGTGAGGAAGACAGCATTTAACTTCTGTAAAACTTGTATGGTGTGCGCTCAATACAATGTAGGAAAAGGAATACCAGTACCCCAAGTTCATTTTCAAATGCCAGAATATCCTTTTGAGTGTCTACAGATGAATTATATTCACATGCCCCCTTGTAGTGGGAAACAATATGTTTTGGTTGTGATATGCAGTTTTAGCAATTGGATAGAAGCTTTTCCACTGAAAGATACTACAGTTATGAGCACAGCTAAAGTATTGTTGACGGAATATTTTCCAAGATACGGATTGCCCAGAAGTCTTTGGAGTGATAACAGGGTACATTTCTCAAATTAGATAATGGAATTGGTGTGCCAATCTTTAAGTATTAGATAAAAGTATCATTTAATATATCATGCAAAAGAAGCAGGCTTAGTGGAAAGATGTAAATCTACTGTGAAGAGTAAAGTGTCAAAAATATGTGCATCTAGTAAATTGAGTTGGGTGGATGATTTACCGTTAGATCTATGTTCAATGAGAAATACAGTGAAAGTAAAGAATAGGTTATCTCCCTTTGTAGGTGGTGAAGGAAAGACCAGCCAAAGTATGTGGTATTGCATCTCCATCCAAGCTTCGTGCATTATTAGAATACTGTAAGGAACTGACTAATAGCCTTTCTGCTTTTAATCAACAGGTGAGAGATGCTTGGTCCCCGCCTTTGGAAGGATAAATACACAATATAAGGCCAGGAGACTGGATTTTGATCAAGATTTTTCAGAGGAAAAACAGTCTGAAGCCCAGATGGAAAGGGCATGTACAAGTATTGTTGGTGACACAAACTGCAGTACGGTGTGATGGTCATAAGAACATGATTAATTTGTCCAATGTCAAGAGAGCCACACCATTTTGTCCCAAGCAACCTTCGGAAGGAGATCGCTTGACAGCAGACTGTGGCGTGCCCATTGCAAAAAGAACTGACCCACAACAGTGTAACTTATCACCAAGGAAATTGAAGGATTAGATAGGAAAGTGCTTAGGCCACAACAAGCACCAACTGCCAGGCACTCAAGAGTGCCACCTTTAAGTACTAACTTGTGCAGACTATCGCCTGCAAGAATGGAGATACATCCCTTTGGCACCCTAGTGGTGCACCTGCTCAAGCAAAATAAATAGTATTTTGTATCTTCAGTAGCCTCCAATTGCTGGTTTTCTTTCGTATGGAAGTGGAAGATTTGGAAAAGATAATAAGCTACTTTTACACACATACCAAAAGCTCACCACGCCAACCCCCCAAAATCAAATATATTTTTACTGTTTTAGACCTCCTCAGAGATCAACAATATAAAATTACAGTGTGTGCAATTGAGAACATTATTCATAAATTTGACATTTTTAGAACAGTGGTAAAATAGTTCTAAAGAAACAGACTATAGCATACAAATTCATTGGGTGGGATTATTGTTAGGTCAATCAAATCATTTATTCTAGAGATATCGAATCTGGAACATATAGGTTTTATAAAACAGCATTGAACTACAACCAGGTGTTTATTTGGGCAAACGTTTAAAACATGGGCAATGTCCAGAATACCTCCTCTACACAGATCACATGAACCTGATTTATAAATTGTGTCTCTCCTGTTTTTAGAGAAGGTTTTTAGGGGCAGGGTCCTTAATCGAAGCTTTAAAATGCAACATCTAACTCTATGGTCTAAAGTGAATCTCAGATATTTTGGACTCACTTTGTATTCTATATTAGCTATATAGGGATTGTAGTGGAATTACAGTGTGCAATGTGCCTTATCAAGTTCAAAACTCAGTCTCTGAGTAGATTGTTTCAGAAAAAACTTCATACGTGCAGGTGGCCAACACTTTAAGAGTTTAATGGAGCATTGGAAATTTTCTTCAGGGTAATCTTAAGATTTTCTTCAAAAAGTGCTTTTTCCTGGATCAACCTTACAAGTTTCCTGGCTTAAAAGGGCTCTCAAAGAGCCTTCAGGCACGTGAAGCAAATTATAGGCTCATCTCATTAGGTTTGCAAGGCTCTTGAGTACACTCTGACTACGGTTAGTTCTAGTTGTAATACTTGACTGATATAGCTCAGTCTGTGGTAGTCATCTTACGCAATAACTTCCCTTCATAAAGATTTAAGGTATACCACCTTTTTATAGGAATGTACTCTAATGCACAAGTTAAAATAGGGGTGATCTTAGCACAATAGATTTCAAGGAGGGAGGAAAAGTGCCAGCTCCCTGAAGAAGAGTAAAATCTCTTTATTGCATTAAGATGAGCTACAGCCTGGTGTTCAGTGTGCTGAAAATGGCTAGCGGTTCCAAGTGTCTGAGAAAATACTCTCCCCAGAAAGCTGTACGTTGTTACTACCTAGAGTGGTCTTCCTCCGAACTTCCAGGCAAAGTGGCTGGAATTTCTCCTTCCCCTAAACGATACTACTTTCGTTTTTAAGATGTTTACTTTTAAGAAGTCAATTTCTGTATATCTAAAAAGAGCATCCATATTACGCAGAAGGCCAATCGGTATGAGGTGAAAAATGACATAATCTGCTTACATTAATATGTGAATTTTTTGTGATGCTATTTTTGGCAAGAAATTGTTTACCTCTAAAACAGCAATCGGGTAAGTCACTAACAAATAATGAGAACAGGAATGGAGCAAGTAGGCATCCCTGTTTAAGTCCATTCAAAGCGGGAATCTTCTGTGCGAGTCCTTTATCCCCTCCCATCTGTACTCTACACTATGTAGATGAGTGGAGAGATACTATTAGCCTCAGCAAAGTTGCCGGGACTCTTTTATTCGCTAATTTGTTTTCACAGGGTGTGTTTATCACCCACCACTACTCACCAACAGCAACCAAGCCGCTCATGCTCACTCAGATCAGACCCCATCCACACCCCAACTTTTCACTCTCATGCATGCTCCTCAACACCTGTTCACTCAGCAAACCCGCCACTGAGATCTGGGACCTGCTGGATGACTCCACCTCAAACCCCAGCTCCGGCACCAGACATCACCATAGCCGTCCCAGAGGAATAAAAGATCAGGCAAGTTGGGGCGCTAGAGGGCGCGCACGCAAGATGGCCACACCAAGGTGAGACTACTATGGCCCAGGCCAATTAAACATCAATATTCTGCCCAATAACCCATAAATGATCACTAGCAAGGCAGCAGAGTTGCTTTACGAGCCAGGGGCAGGCTAGAATACCTGCATCATAGTCAGGTCCTCCCCTGGTAGCCAGAAATAGCGAAAGCTAATCCGAGGGACGATCAGGAGAGACACGGGTATTACAGAGACATTTCGGAGGGGCTCCTGCAGCGGCGGAGGTGGCATGAGGCCGCTGCAAGACGCAGCCACTGCCCGAGAGGTGAGGACAGTAGAATGTAGACTGCGAAAATTACAGAGGGAACGTGGTGGAGAGCTGCAAATACACACACGCTTGGTGATCTATACATGAGGTACCAGCGCGAGGGTAGAGGCAAAGGTGTTAGTTAGCCGCTGCACTGCGACCACGGGACCTCCCACAGGGAGTGAAGCGAGACTCGCTTGGGCCAAGCGACCCTGACAGGCCGAGACACACATAGGAGGAGACTCAGCCCTGAACAGAGTAAGCCTGCAGAGAAAGCATGGGGGGGGGGGAAGCTCACTCCCACGAGACTCATTGTTAAAAGTGGTGGCTGGGGACCGAGGCGGCCCCAAATTGAACCCTACTATAGGCGCCGAGAGGACCATTGGCAGGGCGACTTGCACTGCAATCAAATTAGGGACAGATCTCATGGAAAGCACCCTGTTTGCGCTCCTCACTGACGCGGGACCGGCGGCCTCGGTCAAGGCCATCTTTGGTGCTGAGGCCTTTTCAATACAACTGGTGGCCGAGAGGGCACATCGTTCCCTGGGGCCTCAACCCACTCTGGGTGCACCGCCGCGACCAGTCATCGCTAGGATCTTTAATTATCGCAACCACGATACTGCCCTACCAGTGAAGTGGAAGTTACAACAGTCCCAATTAAACTTTGCTATTGTTATACATAGTTTGCCTCAGAGTCACTCATCAAGGGAAGGAATACTTTTTCACCAATTCACAGCAGATGGAAGATTACCTGAAACGCGCCAGAAATGCCTCGGCCAGGAGGGCAACAACGTGCTCGCCGGAGCGCTCAATGTCGCCTTTGTCGGAGCAAGGATAGGAGTGCTTCCTGAGAGGATGATATACCCCCATTGGGGATCTTGGGCAATATACCGCTCTTGGTCTTGCTGCAACAGCATTTCAACAACCTTCAGAGGACTGTAAATGGACTGCTACAGAACGTAAAAGGCCAGTCTTTGTTACAAGGCATTATTTCTTTTATAGGGTTTAATTGGGACACCAAAAGAGACAATGCTTGGGCACCCCCCTCCTATGGAATGGCTGGGGGTGTATTACTGTGCCTCTTGGAATTGATCCCTACTAGTTTCCTGTGGGTTTCTTTTCTTTTTTTCTTTGTTTTTCTCACTCTTTATCTAACCATTGGTGTTCTTGTTTCTAATCTCAGAACTGTTATGTTTTTGCCTCTATATGCATTACTACATTGTAAAGGATGTGGGGCTTAATGCGGGAGTGGGCATCTATGGACCCTTTATTTGGAAAGCACCTACTACTATGCTCCGATGTTCTTGGTTCATTGTTAATGAGATTGGTATGGACCCAGAGAATGGCTATACTGTTACTAGAAGTTTATGTTTCTGAGGTGAGGGTACTTTGTCTCCTATAAGTTTGGGTTCTCGCTGTGGGAGGTGGGGTAATGCATCTTCTTAATTGCATCGTGCATGAGTCAGGTTTGAAGATACACACATCAGGTTGACTGCGAACCTGGGTGAATGTCATTCATTCCTAGATAGTCTAATATACAATTTCTTCACCCCATGGTGGGAAAGAAGGCGAGGGCACGGGCCCACACATTTTGACCTGGTACACCCAAGGGCTGGAAAACCTATGCAAGCGCAGACAGGTCCTGGCCTTTCTAGATAGGCACAACATACAAATCACCATGTTACAGGAGGCACAACTTGGATCCTCGATGGATACCAAATTTGCTACCCAATGGGTGGAGCACAGGTGCCTTTCCACATACACCACATATGCTAGAGGCACAGTGATCTTGATCAGAAAACGTACCACGTATGTGGCAATGGGAGCCCTATATATATGATATAGGATATGGGGGGGGAGTGGGGGACTTTAACACGACACTGGAGCCAAAACGTGACCGATTGCACACCTAGCCTCAACATTACATGGCCACTCAGAGACAGATGCAGAACATTCTTACAGACCATTATCTCCTAAATTAATGGAGACACCTTTATCCCCAATTGGAGGAGGGTACCCACTTTTCAGCAGTGCACTCCACTTGGTCCAGACTTGACTACTGGGTTGTCTCTAGAGTGATGGGTACATGGGTGGCACTCGTCCAGCATCTCTGCACGCACTTACTCAGATCAACGTTGGTCCCCCGATTGACTGCGTGCCATGTCGTGCTTGGAGGCTTAACCCAACAACCTTATTAGACACCCCTTTTAGATCAGAAGTAGGAGAAGAAAAATGTGACTTTTTTCGGCACAAAGTGGGGTCAGTCCCCCAACTAACAACAGTGTGGGAAGCCTACAAAGTCACCATACGTGGCATATGCATGGAGAAGGGAGGAGGGATATTGCGAGACATACGCACCACCCTCACTCGCCTAGAGAAGGACCTCAAGCACCTGGAGAGGGAGCTGTCAGACTTCCCTACTGAAGCTACGCAAATCGCCTTAAGAGACAAATTGACGGAGTACAAGGACACTACACAGAGAGAATGCCTGTTTCGGGGCAAATACTTCTGGGCCTGCAGAAATGACGAGAGAGAAAGGCCATGGAAAGCATTAGCTGACAAAATCCGCCGTCCTCGGATTCTGCATACCTTCACTACATTTTATTCCGGCCTTTATGCCATGAGAAGGAGGCAACCGATCACACTATCATCGTACCTAGAGGAAATGGCCTTGGGGTCATTGGTGCAGGCATAGAGGAAGTTCTTGTTTATAGAAATGTAGGAAGATGAGATCAGGGCGGCGGAGATGCAGCTGCAATCTGGAAGAGTTCCTGGCTCAGACAGCCATCTAATATAAAACATATGTTGATTATTTGACTCCCATACTTAACAAGCTTTTACAATGCAATGGTCTCGCCTTTTGCATAAGTTGGAACTATTGGTATTGTAAATGACAAACTTTTTTATTTATGGGTTGGTTTTGAAAACATAAATAAATGGCATAGTCATTTACAATGCCAATAGCTTTGGCTCTCGCAAAAGCGAAACCTATTGCATCTTTACACACACACACACACACACACCCACACACACCGAGCCCCACACACACAATCCTTTGGTGAATATGTAGTGTTGGAAGGGGTCCACAGGGGGCACAGCGGTGGGGAAACGAGTGGGACAGAGGGCAAAAGGGGCACAAAAGGGAAAAAAACGAGTGGCGCAGAAGGGCACAGAAAAACGAGAGGAACAGAGGGAAGAAAGGCACAAAAAACGAGGAAAAACGAGTGGCACAGAGGGCAGAAGGGCACAAAAAAACGAGTGAAACAGAGGGCAGAGGGGCACAAAAGACGAGAGGAGCAGAGGGCAGAAAGGCACAAAAAAACGAGTGGAACAGAGGGCAGAAGGGCACAAAAACGAGAGGGGCAGAAAGGAACAAAAAAAGAGGGAAAACGATTGGAACAGAGGACAGAAAGGCACAAAAAAAGAGGGAAAAACGAGTGGCACAGAGGGCAGAAAGGCACAAAAACGAGTGGCACAGAGGGCAGAAGGGCACAAAAACGAGAGGAGCAGAGGGCAGAAAGGAACAAAAAAAGAGGGGAAAACGAGTGGCACAGAGGACAGAAATGCACAAAAAAAGAGAAAAACGAGTGGCACAGAGGGCAGAAAGGCACAAAAACGAGTGGCACAGAGGGCAGAAGGGCACAAAAGAGCCACACACCGACCCACACACACACAATCCTTTGGTGAATATGTAGTATTGGAAGGGGTCCACAGCGGCGGGGAAACCAGTGGGACAGAGGGCGAAAGGGGCACAAAAGGGAAAAAAAACGAGGGGCACAAAAACCTGCCTCGGTGAGGAATCTAGCTGGGCGTGCGGGGGATGGTCCTCTCGTTCTCTGGATGAAGCTGAAGCACCAGTTACAGGACATGCAGCCGGCCCCCTACTCCGCGGCCCTGTAGAAAACAGCGCGTGCAAAAGATGCCATGAGCGAAAGACTCGCCACGGCGTGCGCGCAACACTCACCCAGTCGGTCTGTGATTGGCTGCCCATGTAGCAGGCGGCTAGTGATTGGCCCACGCCTGCTGCCGGGGTCTTGCAATTGGACTGTAAAGTCACACGTGACCAGGGGGAGTCACGTGCTTTCCGGGGACCCGCCAGGTAGGACATAAACAAAACAAACCCAAGGAAAGAAGCATGGAGGGTCCGGGGCAGCGGAAGCAGCAGCGGAGGGGGTGAAGAGCATCACTGGAGAAGGGCAGACCAACAGCAAGTGAGTGCAAGGGGGAAGAATCAGAAAATGATATTTTGGAAGGGTGGGGGGGGGGGGTCGGCAGCGGCGGGGTTTGTGCGCGCGCGCATGTCTGTGTGTGTGCGTGCGTCCACAGACCCCGACCCCAATCTCTGCGCGTGCCCCGGTATGTCTCCCTTGAGAGGCATCTCGGCGACAATAGGTCTCGAGAGTGAGACCTAAAAACGTGTATGCCGAAGCCAGGAACAAGGGTGCTCTTCCTCTGTCCATGCGGCTGGCGACAATTGTGTAGTTATTAAAACCTAGCAAGCCGGGAGATAAATACGAATCAATCAACCACTATCCCTGATAAACTGGGAAGTTAAAATCCTGGCTAAAGTACTGGCTAATCGGTTGAGCATTCCCATGGGCTCTCTTGTGCTGCCCGACCAGGCATGGTATATCCCTTGATGTGTGACCTCACACAATTTACATAATCTCTTCTTGCTGCTGCAAAATGCGGACCCCAAGATAGTTTTTTTTTAGGTGCTACCAAAGTTTTTGATTAGGTGAAATGGAATTATCTTGGAGGGTGCTGGGTTGGATGGGTATACCTTCTGGCTTCCTTTCCTGGATGAAATTGCTGTACCACCAGCCACAGATGAGAGCCCTGATTAATGGCGTGAGCTCTGCCCCTTTTCCAATCTCATGTGGCATGAGGCAGGGATGCCCGCTCTCTCCCTTACTATTTGCGCTTGCTGTGGAACAGCTTGCTGCTAAGTTGGGCAAACATCATCGAGAACATGCGGTTCGCTACCCGACCACACAGATACTGGTATCACTCTAAGCAGATCACATTAAGCTTATTGTCCAAAACCCGCAGGTTAGTCTCAACCCCATACTATGTGAGTTCACAGCTTTTGGGGGGAAATCGGGGGTCAACATCAATTGGGAGAAGACTCAGATCTTCCCTCTCACGGAGTCTGTCTGCCCATACACCCTAGATTACCCAACAGTATGGTGTCAGTCCGAGTTGAAATATTTGGGTATAATAATCACTAGAGACAAGCCTTGCCTTTATCAATAGCGCGAGGATATCCTTAATCAAAATAGTATTCCTGCCAAAACTGTTGTATCTCTTCCTTAACAAACCGTATAACCTGTGCAACTCCTTCTTTAAAAACGCTCAAATTGCAGTTAATCAGACTGGCATGGTGGGTGGGGGGCGAACAGCCCAGACTCAAATGGGACATACTAACACAACCCTTCTCGCAGGGAGGATTAGAAGTCCCTGACATGGAGCTTGATCACTTATGTGCACAGGCACATTTCGCGGCATACTGGTTCCATCCTCCTCCTTACATGCAGCACCTGGCATTGTACTACCACGGCATGGAGAGGAATTGCAGGGAGGCCGGTTATGCCGATGTTGTACTCACCTCTGTTATAACTCCTGCACTACCCAAATCTCAAGGTGACACAAGTGTGAGCTGTCTAAGAATGTTCCACAAAGTTCACATAAACACCTGGGGGGCCATACACTAAAGGGATCTTTAAAAACAGGGACCAATTCCTTACAGGACACCAAGCCCATGCCCATGGAGCTCTTTCTGTACGTGAGACTAAAGCAAAGCGTCAAAGCAATTACACCCTAATTTCCTCAAGAACCTCCTATGCTGGGCCCATTGCATGCCCTCCTACAGTGCACCTCGCCGACACGTGGTTTCCCTTGTATATCATCATACACAAGCATCACTGACAAACACTCCTACTGGCTCAAGAGAGCGCTGGGAGACTTAGTTGACTGCATCCCTCTCAGATAAACAGTGGAAATATTGCTGCAAACAGACTGGGAGCATATGTGCCAATAGCCGATTGCAGATAATACATTATAAGTTACTCCACCACTTGTATTACATGCCGGTTAAGATGCACAGGTTTCAGATTTGAGAAGATGTTAAATGTAACAGATGCGGATGAGGCAGATTTTTTGTACGCATAGCCTGGGAGTACAAACCCATTAGAAAATATTGGCAGCAGCTCTTCGAATCCCTTGAGGAGATGATAGGAACTCCCCTACCTGCTACACTGATTACGGTACTACTGGGGTACACTGAGGACACTGAACCAGTTTATAGGAAATGCACAGCGCTGGTAATATTATTGGCTAAATGTAGGGTGGTCTGTAGATTAGGTGGGGGCAGGGCGATCAAATTGAAGGACAGGCTTCAGGACCTAATATTGTGGAAAGAACAATCCATGGTATATGCAGAATTCTCCTGTTTAACTCTGGACCGAGGGACATATAGGACCCCTTGCAAATGTATCTGATGGGCACCCAACCACCAGCCCCAGATGCGGGAACTACAAGGCCTATGTGAAGGGGGAATAGGACAATTTAAGTGTAATGAGGATAAGACCGCTTGGAGTCATGGAGGTGCACATAACAGCTAATGCGATATTTGGATGATATAGGTTACGTGGCGGTAACAGACAATAGGGCCCTGGAAAGGGAATAAGAAGGGAAAATGCAATCAAAGCCTGAACTGATAACTAATAGATTCCAAATTCTTTCAGATTCCTGCTATTGTATGACTTGTAATGCACGAAAACTGACAAAAACGCAATGAGGTAGATGCATAATTTTCAGTTCATGTACCTAAAACATCAATAAAAAGTTTTAAAATAATTTTTAAAAAACATCCGGAAAGACGGCCAAAACAAGTTAGGGGGAGAAATCGCAGTCATTTGCAAGGAAAACATCTGCTGCACCTCTGAAGAAAACAAATCCAACTACATAGACCACATCTTTAAGCTCAGAACCACAGACCACTTCACCCTGCATGGCACCCTGGTCTACAGACCTACGGTGTTTCCCAAACAACATCACAGACTTAAGTTGCCTCATTAATCATTAACTCCAGGGCCTACATCCTTCTATGAGATTTCAACTTTCACCTAGAGGACCTCAAGAACACAAACCCAGTTAGAATCCTCAAAAATCGAACTCACCCAACTCGCATCCAACCCTGTCCACAAGCCTGACACATTCTGGACCCAGTCTTCGCATCAATCAGCGACACCACAAACAACCCACACCCATCACCTGAACAGACCCCACCTTTGTCAGTTTCAAAATCAACATCGGGAACTAAAGAAGATTAGCCACCACAGGCCCACCCTAATTATGCTGGAGGAACGTAGCAGTTGATACATGGAAGTACTCAAAATGTCCAAACAACTCTTCAAACTGCTAGACTGTAGAAAAAAGAAAAAAAAGACTATTATTAAGAAACCTATAAATCCGCCTTAAGATGCTACCATCAGAAAATCCATGAAAGGAAGTTTAAGACTCCAGCAGACAGCATCAACGCCAGTTCCAACAGCAGCAAAGATATCTTCTTGATAATCAGATTTCACCACACCTACAGCCCCTGCCAGCAACATCACCCCCATCTCAACAACTGTGCAACATCTTAAACTTCTTCAGCAGCAAACTCACAACCATATATGAAAACGTTGACTTTAGAACCCGACCCCAGTAGCCTCTGCAATAGTCTACATATCTTAAATGAGAAACACACCTTGATCACGTGGAACAGCATCACCACAGACGAAACTGTAAAAAACATGCTCTCACGGCACCCCTTAGACTCATGCCCCCACCACACTTTCAACAAAGATTCCACTCCCATTAGCACAGCCCTCATCCTCAACACCTTCATCTACACAGCATCATTCCTGGAAGACTGAAAGCATGCAGCGGTCAACGCTCTCCTAAAGAAGTCCTCAGGAGACCCGACCAAACTACCAACCAATCTACCTCCTACCCTACCCATCTAAGGTGCTAGAAAAAGCCATCAGACGCATCACCGACCAACTCACCAACCACCAGCTCCTCAACACTACGCTGTCAGGCTTTTGACCCAAGCATTACATGGAAACAGCCCTCCTGGCAGCAATGAACTACATTTGTAGGATCCTTGATGTAGGACGCCACTTCCCGAAATCATCTGGGATCATAATATCCCTATCCTATGCAGATGGCACACAACCGATTCTATCCCTCTCTAACAAATCCCTCAGCACAAGGAACAATTTTACCACATGCATGACCTAAGTGGCCACCTGGATGCAGATCAACTGTTTCAAGCTAAACACAGACAAGACTTAAGAGGTGATCTTCAGAAACGATGATTCGCCGGTAAACAGTATAAATATCGAACGTAAAATATCAAGATGACAAAATATAGAGTTTTAAATAATCGAGAGGACAGAATATTGTTAGTAATATTGTCAGTCATAATATTGTTGTTAAAAATATCGATTTTTTTGTGTGTTTTAAATGTTAGTATATGTGTTAAAAGTATATATTATTTTTGTAATGTATGTTTGAATTTTTTTAAAGTAATGTATTTTATGTTAAATTATTTTTGCATATTTTAGTTGGGTTGTGGGTTTACAAGAGAATAAGGTGGGAATTAATTTAATTCTAATATATTAATTAAGATTTTTTTAAATCAATTATATGTTAATACATTTTTGCGTGATTTTATTCCATAGCGGGTTGTGGGTTCATAGGGGGATGGGATGTAATTTTAATAAATTCATTTTGTATTTAATAATTGATATTGTTTATTGTGTTAATTATTGAACATTGATTAATAATTAATAATGCATTGGTAAATATGTTAATTGTGTTAAAAGTTATTAGTTATTAATTTGATCATTATTAATAATTTGTTAATATGTTAATTGTGTACTTTTTTTTAAGGAGTGGGTTGAGGGTTAATAGGGGAGTAGTGTGGGAAGTAATTTAATTTTTATTAAAAATTGTAATATTTTTTATATAATATTTTTTTAAGTTATTTTATAATATTAATTGTGTGAATTAATTTATATTTGATGGTTATTAATTTTATCAATAATTGTTATTAGGTAATTAAATAATTGATAATTATGTTAATTGATTAATATTTTACAATACTGGTGGTGACGTTTATAGGGGAATATGGTGTGAGGTAAAAAAAATGTTAATTAATTGTTGTTTAATGTTAATTATATTGCAGGAGTCCTTTTTTTTTTTACTGTAGGGTCTCAATAAGTTTTTCTTTATTTAGAAACTCTTTATACATCATGGCTCTTTAAACCACCTCCTTCGGGTTCTTTTAGAGCACTCCTTTATCAATTTTAGGTGTTCTTCTGATCTCCCTTTTCTTCATTCTAATATGTTTTCTTTCTATGGAGATAGATTTACAATTTTTTGGCATTAATCTAGTTTTGTCTTCCATGATTGTATTTATAATATGGTGCCTATAATCATATTTTTTATATTACTCTTAAATTTCACAAATGATGTTTTAATTAAAAAAATGTTTTTATTGTATATATTGATTGTAATACTTTGTCATTCCAGCCTTGAAAAAGTCTGTGTCAGACGAAACAAGTGTCGGCTATTGTGTGCTGGGAATTTTTTAGACTACAATAAAGCATACAAAGAAAACTTTATTGGATGCTTTGACGTTATTAAATTAATTCATTGACGTATCGCTATTGTCCCTATCTTGTAAAATGCATTTAAATTGTAATATGGGGTTATACTGACCCACGACCAATACTATTATTTGGATTTACTGGTTCTGATCTTATGGTTGTGCTGTAAAAGCCTCAATTTTTCATTGTCTGATATTGCAGGAGTGGGAATACTAAATTAATCCACTACTCTATCCAACACTTTCCCTACTGTTATACTTGGTGGAGTTGGAATAGTAAATTATTCCCACGCGCTATCCAACACTTTCCCTACTGTTATACTTGGTGAAGTGGGAATAATACATTTTACAGACCTGCTATCCAACACTTTCCCTACTGTTGCACTCACTGGAGTGGGAATAGTAATTTTTACCCTCCCGCAATCCAACACTTTCCCTACTGTTACACTTGTTGGAGTGGGAATAGTAATTTTATCCCCTATGGTATGCAATCTTTTCCCTATTGTTATAATTAATGAAGTGTGAAATATTATTTAAAAAAAATAATTTTTAATAATTTACTTATATATAAAATTATTTTTTTATATTTAAATTACAGGTTTATTTAGATATACATGTAATTAGGTTTTTAACATTTTATAATTAAATTTAATTTCTTAATATTATGAAGTTAATATATATTAAAAAAAATTATGCATGTTTAATATTCTTTTACATTACATTTATTTATTATAAATGTTAAAAAAAATTAAATAATTCTAACTTCTAACTATGTTTTATTTAATTATATTTATAATGTAATTACTTTGATATTTTTAAGACATATTTTATACAACTATATTTTTAACAACAATATTTTGGTATCGATATTTTGGAACTTACCTTTATGGACATAGGAAGTCGAAATATTGTCCATCGATATTTTGGCCACGATATTCTGGTACCTCGATATTTTGGCTGATGATATGTCAGTGATCCGCCTCACCGTGGGTACCCACCTGGTGGCCGACAGAACCTGTACCAACCCACACCCCCAGCACACAAGCAAGCAACTTCAGGATCTTTATTGACAAACTGGGCATGTTAACCCAGGTCAATGCAGTCACCCCAACCTATTTCCACACCCTGAGGATGGTAAGAAAGATATAGAAGTGGCTACTGAACAGCCAGAAAAACGGTCACCCAAGCCCTCATAACCAACATGTGAGACTATGGGACACCCCAGTTACAAATGAATCAATAAGCAACTCACAAAGAGAATACTTAATCCAGAACCAGTGGCGTAGCTTGACCTAACGTTTGCCGTCCTGCAATGGCTGCTGTCCAGAACACAGCTGCCAGACTAGTCTTCAATCTTCCTTGCAGGTCACACATCATACCACATCTAAGGGAGCTCCACTGGCTCCCAATACACAGTCATGGACAATTTAAACTCTTCACCCACACATACAAAGCACTACATAACTCAGCCCAGCCTACCGGAACAACAGAACACATTTCCACCAATAATACAGGCACCTCTGCTCAGCCGGACTCTTACTAGCACACGTCCCACACATCCATAGAAGCAGATCCACGTTAGAGCCGTCTGATACATCATTCTAATGCTTGAAACAACCTCCCACTCCACATCAGAGCTTCCTTCTCGCTTCTTGACTTCTGCAAGAAGCTGAAGACTGGTCTCTTTGAGTAAGTCTCCCTCCCGGTACCTCACATGCCTGCAAAGCACTAGGATACCTTTACAACGGATAGTATGCTATACAAAGAAAAACATACATAACATAAAAAACCTGCTTATCAATTGAGGTTTGACCTAATTACTCACCAAAATAAGCACTCTATATGTTGCTCTAGTGGTAAATGTAAATTTAACTCTATGGGGAGAAAGAAAGTATTAAAATTGCGTCTATGCTCTCAACCATATGCTACTGCCAATGGTCTTTTTAAATGTAATATAAACAAGCACTGGACAAGCCAAACGATGTGGTGTTGAAGCCAGCCTTTTGGCTTTGCCAATGCTGGTTTTGTCATTGTGTTTGTAAACTTTATTGGAGAAGCTGCAGTATCCTCAACAAGCTGAAGAAAAAATAAAATTGCTAAAAGATAAATATATTTTTATCTCAAAAAGCATGCACTGCCTTATTAGTCTGTGGCAGTTAAGGAACTACTTTGTGTGTAGATGTGCTTCTTGTGAAAGATGTTGCCACTCACAGTGGCTAAAGTGGGGTGAACCACTGCCCCATGCTGTGAGCTGTAAAGGACACAATTACACATTGAAAGACCAATGGGGGGTGGAAGGAGAGGGGCTGGATGAAAGTAAGTATATTATATGATTATGTCAGACCTAAAAAAGAATGAACAATACAGGAAATATTTGAGTGGTATATCAGCAACAGTAAATGGCTATGAAGCTACTTAAAATAATTATTCTTCTGGCTTCCAGTAGATTTTTCAAAAACACTTCAATGTACACTCAAATATAGTGTATCACCACATATCAATATACCGTCAAATAGTGCTGGCATTTTGGAAGATCATAGAAACAAATAGGGGTTTGCCCTGATACTCCTACCACATCTGGGAAATAAATCAACTGTGGAAGCAGGCAATGATGCAGAGGAACGAATAAACCTATATTTCTAAAGGGAAAAAACAAATGAATCCCTCTCACTGAGTCTAAGAACTCTACACTTATTTTCTTTGTCCATATAACTCGGTTACCAACTCCAAGAGTAGTAGACAAAAATATATTTTAATCTTTTTTATAACAAAAAAATACACCAACCATATACACAAATAAATACATACATAAATATATAAATATATACAAACCCTTCCTACCTGTTCTTACTTCGTACTGATGCTAGTAATAAACAAGAGGCAAAATTCAAAAAGCAATCCAAAAAGAAAGATTGTCCAATACACACTCGAGGAGATGCATCAACCCTCCACTTAGTAAAAGGAGCGTGTAGTCCAATTTATTTTTTACATGTCAATCATAATCTGTCGGACTCCTCCATGGTGTGGAGTCGACGCGTTTCAGGCTCATTCATTCGGGCCTCATCAGGACAAGGGCAAAAGGAATACAACTCCATTTAATTCAGGGGCATTCAGTGCTTCATATTGTTGCAACGCAAGAGAACTCTTCTCAAACGTCTCGGTATTAGCACTAAAGCTGTATATAGGAGCGTGATGATCCCTGCTCAATAAATGAAAGAGGTCAGCTTCTTTGGCGCAATGGTCCCGTGTTCGAAAGTCAAGCACTCGGGGGAATAAACCTCAATACTGTTCTCCCTCCACCGCAACACTACCATTCAAAACTTGCGGCAGATGGCAGCTCGAAATAACAGATTCTTACGGCGGCGTTCTCCGTGTCGGGATTCCAATCACGTGATGGAAGAGGCATGTAATACACATCGGTCCCCTCTCAACTCTCTATGTGCATGCTGCCCAGTCATCACCATGGGCATTCTCAGTCATGTCTTCTTAGCTCAATACATTATACCAATTTAAACCTTTCATCCTACAGCACAAAACCCAATATTGAATGCATATTCCAATGCAGCCTTTACTGTTGGGGCCAGACACTGTGCCCATACCCTACATTAAAAGTTGGTTGACTCCATATAGCAGTTTCCCCATTGCTTAAGAATGTCTCTTCTGGGTGGATCAAGACATTCTGGGGTGGATTCAATATAGCACTTCTCTGGTAGCTTAACAGTGCCTCGAATTGGTAGGTTATCTCTTAATCCTATGAATACTCAATATAGCACATTCCTAGTTGATAAATTGTGCCTCCAATTGGTAAGTCTCTTATCACTCCTGGTTGGATTCCATAGAACACCTTACTGGTGGCTTATCATGCCTCCATGTAGGCACACCCTGACAGTTTAACTGGGCCTTTAATGGAAGGGTCTTCTGCTGCAGAGTTGAATGCATTTACCCATTGGACCCAAATGATGCATGGGTTTCTACCATTGATACGTATCTCCATGTTATAGGAGTATATACCCACACTCGTCTACACGTCCATGTGTTTCCACCCTGTCGAACCTCTTGAACCACAACCAACATGTCTTATACAGAACAAATACAAACAAGACCCTTTTCAGCTATACACTCAAGAAAGTTGGCATGAACCTAAATCAAACTGGACTACCTCAGGGCTTTGTCAGGGGTACGAAGCACTTTGAAGATAATGTGATTGAACCTCACAAAAAACACACTGACAAGGGAACAAATATCAATTGAATAGAAAAGAATACACGGTTTAAACTTGAACGTTAAAATTACATACTTCTAGCTAGACATAAATGCCATGTGCCACTAATAGTGGGATAGGTTATTTCTGATTGATGAACGCAAAAAACACAAATATTTTTTATCTAACTTTATACGCAGGCTGGCTATTTTCCAATTAAATAACTACATTTAGGGGGCGTGGCCAAGATGGCGGAGCGGTAAGACGTGTCTTCGCCGTCTCCTGCCTGCCGCCCGCCCGGAGCAGCACAGCGGGGCCCGTGTGGGGTGCTAACAGCCTATCGGGACCTGGGTTCCCTGCCTGGGGCGTCCCGGTCCTGCAGTGAGCCTTCGGCAGCGGCGGATGGGCCGGAGGCGGGAGGTCCGGCGGAGCCGAGCAGAGCCAGCGCCCGTGGCTCTCCGGAGGCTTCAGCGCTGCGCCCCAACGGCTATCGCCCCCTCAGCGCTTGGGCTGCACACGCGTCTGAGGCAGCCTGCCCGGACAGAGGTTTTAACGGATGAGAGCGGCCTACACCTCCCCGCGATCCACGGTGCCCCCATGCGGCCGGTGAGGCCTGGGCGGGGGTGACGAGGCCCGAGCAACGGAGATAGCGGCCGTGAGGTGCGGTGGTGGTTGCGGCAAAGGTGCTGATTGGGGCGGACACTCTGCCATTTGAGAGGGGCGGCCCCAACGCTACAGCGGCGACGGCTAAGGAGACACTGAGGGGTCCGGGAGCCGCGATGCTTCCGTGCGGCCTGTGAGGCCTGGGAGACGGTGACGGGGCTCGAGTAGCGGAGACAGCGGCCCTGCAGCGTGGTGTAGGCGGCAGAGACAGTGCTGGTCGAGGCCTTGGAGAGCGGCGGCTCCAACGTAACAGCGGCGACAGGTACAGCAGTGCCGCTGGGACCGGGAGCTGGGGGCCAGCGGCGCGGGGCTGCCCTGGTGACTCGGCAGCCCCCCCCCCCCTCATCGGATGCTTGGCTCCCCGCGGATGTGCCCCCGAGAGTGGGGTAGAGCAGAGTTGAAGTAGTGCCTCCCCGAGTGGACGCCTCAGGACACAGTCGGTGCGGGGGGCTCCGGGAGGGGCCCCGGGATCGCTGATGAGCGGGGCTCCGGCTTAGCCTTGTAGCGTGACGGTGGTACATTGCGGGGAGACACTGCCGGTATCGGAATCAGGCAGAGGAGGCGACTGGTGGGGAGTTGTTTGGGTGTACTGCTCCCCAGCGCTTCGCCGGACTGTAGCTGTTGGTACTCTTTTGGGGTTCGCGGCCTGGAGGATCGGCCGTGGGATTCGCGTGGCAAGGCGGTGCAGCCCGTCTGGCGGGGAAGGCGGGGGACTCCTCTCTGTGGTCCCTCGGGACGCTGGCCTGGACTCTGGGGCTGGAGCAGCAGGGACTCGATTGACTGCGCCCTAGACCACACCCTGGACTCAGCTGGAGTTGGGCCCTGCTGTTGGGGTGCCGGGCGGGGAGCCCGCGTCCATCTGGGGGGCCTCTGAGTGCGCTCTAGCGGACTCTCTCGCAGACTCTTTCCGGCGACTGCACCAGCCCCCGAGGATCCGAACGCATCTGGAGGACCTCGAAAACCGGTCTTGAAGACATAACATTCGGTTCTGGGGGGTCAAACCGACCGAGGACACTAGGGACCTGTTTGCTTTCACCACGGCCCTCTTCCAGCACATTCGGGGGGGCAGTCATGACGCCGTTGTTGTCTTGAACAGAGCCCATAGAGTGGGCCCGCCCCGGGGCCCCATTGCCCCCCCAGCGGACATCCTGGTGTGTGTGCAAGACTTTAAAATCAAGGAATCCATTCTCATCAGGGCTCGAGCCCTTCATCCTATCTCCTTCCAGGGCCACACTCCTGTCCTATATCAAGACTTGGCCCTGATCACCCTTCAGCGGCGACGGCAGTTCCGCCCCGTCACAGAGCATCTCCGGCAACGGGGGATCACCTATTCGTGGGGGCATTCATTTCGCCTCATATTTCGCCATCAGGGCAGGCTCCATCAACTGCGTTCTTTGATGGATGCATGCCAGCTGCTGGGCTTGGCGGCGCCAGGAGATGACGACGATGGCGGAGGAGTCGTATCGGGCTCAGTAACTCCCTCGTCTGGATGGCAGAGGCAGGCTAGACGGCGGCGCTCTCGTAGGCCGGCCCAGTCGGAGATCGTCCAGAGTCAGCAAGAGGCATTGACCGCAGCGACGGAGGCGCTTGCAGGGAGCAACGACACGGCCAAGTGAAGCAGGGGTGCGCCTCTTGGGCGGGTGCACTCTCTCAGCATCTGTGCTGGCTCTGGGTGGGCGGCGGGGGGGGGATGCTCTCCTGGCAGCCACGATATGGACCCCTGTATATTGACTGACCAGTTGTCCCGGGACGACGGACTATGTTCAGTGTTGTGTATGGTTGGTAGGTTGCTTGGGTTGGGGGAGGTGAAGTCCTCTCTTTTTGTTGGGGTTTTTGAGTTGCTTTGGGGTTTGCTCCTCTCGTCCATCCTTCTTCCCTCCACAGACAGATGGTTTTCTGGTAAAGCAATATGTTCCGAATGTCTCCGTGTTGTATCCCAGCATATGCGCTGCGCGCTACGCCCTGGCATGTTTCTCCTCCACACACTAGATGCCCCAGAAGCCACTTAAGATTTTGACCCTTAATGTACGGGGACTTAATAACCCGGTAGGGCAGATCTTTACTTCCCGGAACACTCAGCAGCGGACATATGCCTCTTACAGGAAACGCATCTCACCCCCAAGGACCATCACAGGATGAAATCGCACGCCTTCCCCACGCAACTCTTCTCTTCTAACTCCACCAAATCAGCCGGGGTTGCTATTCTAGTCTCTCGCGCCTTTCTGGGCAGGGTCCTTCAGAAGGAGGCTGAGATAAGGGGCCGCTTACTTACCTATCAGTTCCTAGTGGCAGGAGTCTCCCTCATTGTGGGCTCTGTCTACTCCTGAACGAAGGGCAGGATACATTTTTTCACACCGTCCTTACTGAAGTCACGGCCAACACGGAGCGCCGCCTGTTGCTGGGAGGGGATTTGAACTTAGTCTTCGATAATTTATGTGACCGCTCGGCCCAGCGAACGACTCAGGTTGGAGCTCTCTCTCAGGCGGGGTTGACTCGCCTTAGTGACCTCGGGCTCGTTGATCTGTGGCGCCACTTTCATCCCCGCAGTCGAGCTTACACGCACTTCTCGGGGGCACATAAAACATACGCTAGACTTGACTATTGCATTAGCTCCCTTCCACTGCAGGCGCTCGCAACGGGCTCCGAGATCCTTACTGCATCACTCTCAGATCATTCCCCAGTTGTGGCCATCTTTCACTCCCCCCCACCCCCCGAGTCCGACAACCAGTGCGGCATTGGCGGCTGCGCGACTCGCTGCTGCACTCTGCAACTAATGTCGAGCAAATCAAGGTAGCAATTGCTAACTACCTCACCCTTAACGCAAACTCTGACACGTCTCTAGCAACACAATGGACAAGCCTTAAGGCCGTCCTGCAAGGGGACTTCATAGCTATCTCGACGGCCGGCAACGTGGAACGCAGTCGCAAACGGGCTGAGCTCACCCAGAGGGTGGCTGAGCTGGAGCAGATGCACCAGCGCACAGGCGCAGCCAGAGCATGGCAACGGTTGTGCGTGGAGCGGAAGCAGCTAGCGGCGCTGGATCAAGATAGAACCGAGTATGCAGTCCTTTTACGTTGGCGGCGACAAATGAGGTCGTCTGCTGGCCTATAGGCTGCGAGCGCGCCCGGCAACGCCAAGGGGTGCAATCTATTCATCGGGGCCCGGGGGGGGGGGGGGGGGGAAACTCACGTCAGACGATGGGGCAATTGCGGAAGCCTTTCGCGATTTCTATGCAACTCTTTATTCGAGCGACTCCCTGGACCCATTCCACTGCGCTGCCTATCTGGAGACCGCTCAGATACCGGCTCTTACCCCAGGGCAAGCTGACTATCTTGATAGGGATATAGGGACGGAGGAGGTCATTGCAGCAATCTCGCGCTTAAAGTTAGGCAAATCGCCTGGGCCGGATGGTTATTCGGCATCCTTTTACAAAACCTTTTGTGCGCAGTTGGCTCCCTTACTGAGAGACCTGTTCAATACCTTCTCCCAGGATGGCGCCATCCCTGCGGAGATGCTAGAAGCGTCAGTCGCGGTCATCCCCAAGCCTGGGAAAGATGCGACATTTTGTGGCGCGTACAGGCCGATCTCCCTACTCAATATCGATCTTAAATTGTACACGAGCATCCTCGCAACCCAACTTGGGCCATATATGCCCCAACTCGTGGAGCCGGACCAGGCGGCATTCATACCACAGAGGCAAACGAGTGATAACACCAAGAGAGTCCTCCACCTCATTGAAAAAGCATCGCGTACGGCCGGGGAATATATGTTATTGTCCATAGACGCGGAGAAGGCCTTTGACAGGGTGGACTGGCCATATATAGAGCAGGTGTTGCAGCGGTTTGGCTTGGGGGAGAGGCTGCGCACACGGATCCTGAATTGTTACCATCTGCCCATGGCCACAGTCCGGGTGAACGGACAGACCTCTTCCCGGTTCCCCATTAGCAGAGGTACGAGACAGGGATACCCCCTCTCCCCCCTCCTCTTTGCGCTATATATGGAACCGTTAGCACTCCGGATCAGGCATCACCCCCTTATATCGGGCATCAAATTTGGCGGAGATGTACACGCCATCAGCCTGTACGCGGACGATGTTCTATTGTCTCTCACCGATCCGATCCACTCGCTCAGAGCGCTTTTCATCGAACTTCATAGCTTTGGGCAGGCTTCCGGTTTTAAAATCAATATGGAAAAGTCGACGGCACTTAATATCTCCCTTACCCAACACACGTTGGCTAGTCTACAGGAGGAACACTCGATACAGTGGGCGGCTTCCACGGTCCCCTACTTGGGAGTGCAATTAGGCCCTAACATCCGAGATACAGTCACCGCTAATTATGATCGGCTCCGTGCACACATCCGCAGTGAACTAGGTCAATGGAAGCATCACACCCTCTCTTGGTTAGGCAGAATCGCGGCCACCAAAATGACCATCCTTCCTCAGATCCTGTATCTTTTTCAGACGCTCCCTCTTCGCCCTCCAACTGGCTGGATTCAGCAAACCCAATCGGATCTGGCGCAGTTTATCTGGCAGGGCCGCAAGCCCAGATTCAAGCACGCAATAGCAATCCTACCGCCCGAGCGAGAATGAGTGAGGGTTCCCTATCTGCAGCTTTACTTCTATGCCTCACAACTCCGCTACCTTGTAGAGTGGAGTCGTCTGGAGTCCGAGAAGCATTGGTTGTTCCAAGACCAAGCGGTGGCGTCAACGACCCTGCAGGGTGTCCCCTTTCTGCATAAGGCCCATAGGCCACCGAATCTCTATGCTTCCTATATCACAGGCACGATTTTGGAAGCGTGGGACCGTACCGTCGTCACGCATGCTCGGACATCCTTTCTCCCCCTTAACACCACTCTTTAACAACCCAGAATTCCAACCTGGCATGGCGACTAAGGCCTTTGCACACTGGCGGCCTTTTCCGTGTAGATGCCTCTGGGATCTATTTGACACAGAAGGCATTCTTCCCTTTCCACAGATTCGTACAGAAAATGGCCTTCCAGAGACCGAGAGGCTCCCATACATACAGCTCAGACACTGGGTCCTGCAACCCCAAGTGAAACCTGGCTTATTACTAGATCGTCAGATAAAAAGCTTATCTCAGACCTTTACAAGCACCTCCTGACTACTAACACACATACGTACAATGCGGGCCGGACACGATAGGAACACGAGATTGGCAGATCTCTCTCATATAAGGAATGGGATAACACCTACTACAGTGCCCGACATTCAGCACATCATGCAGGCCTTACTGAGACAATGACTAAGGTGGTTACTTATTGGTACTACACACCGGAGCGTCTCCATCTTTTTGACCCCCGCCAGAGTGCTCTCTGTTGGAGGGGTTGTGGGGAGGTGGGCACTTTAGAACAGCTATTGTGGAGCTGTGAGCACATTCAGCCTTACTGGGCCCAAATACTGGACGAAATAGATACTCATCTGGACACACAGCTCCCACGCTTCCCTGCCTACATACTTCTGGGCCTACCAAATGCGTTGATGTACCCTCTAAAATCCCGAAGGGGGCGCCTGATCGCCATAGCCCTGGGAGCGGCCACACAGAACATACTGGCGCACTGGCGCTCCCCCTCGCCCCCGCCTTGCTCGGGATGGTTGCACAGACTGTGGATGGTATTGGGGATGGAGAAGCTTACTCTCACTCTGGCAGGCAGAGGGTCGGAATTCCCGGAGCTCTGGTGTCCCTTCCTCCCCCTCCTCAGAACCGAATTCAGGGAACTAACATGCCCCCGCTATCTTAGACTATTGCGTCTGGCAGATACACAGATCCCACAGAAGGCGCTTCCGCACAGATCCACTAGGCTGAGATGACCCGCTGTGGTCTTTGGTTCTCCTTCCCTATCCCGCGGGTCTTTTAGTTGATGGACGAGAGGGGGGGGTGGGGGGGGGGGCGGAGGGTGGACACGCTTGGGGAACTTTCGGGTTTATGTTTTTGGAGGGTCTCCTTCTATTCCTTCCTATATCCTGTTTCTTATTCTGCTCTGTCTAGTAGCCTCGCTCCATGCTTCTTACCTTGGTAATGCAATTAGTAGCGGCACTTGTGTCTGTTATACATTGTATTCAGGAGTCGGGATCTGGCATCCCCTTTTCTTTGTTTGATATGAAAATTAATAAAAGATTTAAACCATAAATAACTACATTTAGAAATGTTCAAACAAGTAATGTGAGTAGTCCCAATTAAAATAATCATTGTGAATAAAAAGAATATGGCTCATACTCCTTCCCAAAAGATATCCTTCTTACACATATACAACCATTCTTCCCCCATCACTTTGTACACCTCTAGAATTCTATGCAATCACCTTGCCAAAGACTACATTTATTATAGCCTTATAGCCCGCCGTAGCGGGCTATACCGGCTGTTAAAGGCCCGCTGCAGCGTTAAAGGCCCAAGCCGAAGGCTATAAGGCTATTAGAACATTCTGCCACTAGAGGGCAGAATGTTCTAACAAAACAAAGCCTTCAGAGAGCGCGAGGGGATTCAAATCCCCTCAGGCTCCCTGAAGTCTTTGTTCACAGCCAGAGCTGTGAACAAAGACACATTGGAATGTTGGTGCTCCGGGTTTATACCAGCCATTATAAGCCCGGAGCGCTCCATTGTTTTCAATGGAGCTTCCAACATTCCAATGTTCTAATACTTCCTATTATACTCAGATGCCTGTTTAGCACACATTTTAAAATAACTGCAGAGACCTATTAATTTGCTTTCATCTTGCCATTCCTAAGACTCTTTGTCAGTCACCACAACCCGACTTATTCACATCCAGTGTCATAAAACACAGAGGCACTATTGACATCAAAGCCACTTACCTCAAATGCATCGGGGAAGAGTTTAACTGCAAGATTGTTTCAGTTATCTGTAGAAGTCAAGGAGCGAGGAATCCAAAAAAGACTAGACCCTCTTCATGCTAAAAACTAGAGGATAACCACAATGACAGCCATTGATTTCCAATAAAGAAAAGCAGTCTTCATTCAGAATCTGAAGTTTCACCTACATTCCGTAGGCAAAAGCCAGCATTCCTCTTTCATCCATGCCCTCTTTTTCCAGAACTCTGCTTGAATAGTCTATTCATATGTCCGTGATATCACCTGTTAAAGTGGCTGAATCAGGTAGATTTGCTTGTTGATTTTCCTTCCTTCCACCTCACTCAAAGGAGTGAATTTCAGACCCATTGTTATGATAGTTTGTTAGTTTTTCACTGTGAAGAGCTTGCCATACATTACTTCATTTACTTTTAAAATAATTAAGTTTTAACGAGTTAGTCTATTACTGAATATCTTCAAAAGTTCCACCTCAACCTTTCTCTGGTCTCTTCCCTTGCCTATATTTTTTGCTGACTTGCAATTATGTCTGTGACCTGAAAGAAGGGAGAGTTCCGGTACTGCTACTGTGTGTGTGCGTGCTTGTGATCTTGAACCCAGTCTTTGCAGCAAATGCAGAAGGGCTTAATTTTATAGTAAAATTGATAAGTATACCAATATGCGCCCTGCTTAGAATTGGAATGTGGCACGTCAATTACATTTTTTGATGCACTAAACCTACATTGAGAGCAAAACTATTTATAGAAGGCAAAACTGACTAACACTAGGCTAGGCACGGCAGAGCTTCTTTATGGAAGACAGGTGACACATGAAGGCGAATCGCTAGAACTGAAACCACTGTGGATTGGTCAGTCATGTTTGATGAAAGAGATCCACCACCCAATAATTTCCAGTGGTTTGACTGATTCCTAATCTGAACTTGCAACTGGCCTTGCTAGCCTCCGTTCATTAATGAAAATCAGGCCTATAAATCTAGAAAATATACTATATATACACCTGAATTCGCCACATGTTTTGGGCCTGTTCACAGTTGGGTGACTATTGGGCTGAGGTAGTGGACTGCTTGAATCAGGTGACGGACCGCTCTATTGCCCCGGAGATGGGGGCTTGCTTGTTGCTTTGGTTTCCCCACACCCGTCGCACGAAGGTCACTAGCAAGTTCTATGATTTGGGGTTGATAATGGCCAAGAGAGAATTGACCATGCACTGGAAGTCCCGGGGGGCATAGCTTTTTGCGGTGGAGGGCAGCGTTAGTGAGATGGGCGGGGGCGGAGGGTACGCTCCGGGTGCAGTTGGCTTTTCGGAGAGACGATGAGAAAGCACTAGCGACGGCCAGGGCATGGGAAGCGTTGGTGGTGGAACTCCAGGGGCTGATATCTGAGATAGGGGAAGGAGGGAGCACGTCGGATAGGCAAGAGGCGGGGGGGACTGGGGAGTGAGATGGGAATGGAGGCGGTCCCTGGACACATACAAGAGGCCTGGACAAGAGGGAAGGTCTTATTGCTCAGGGAGGGGTTGAGCACCCGTACATAATTTACTTGGAAGGGGGGGCACATCGGGGGAGAGGTAGGAGATGGGGGCGCACTGACATGGGGGTGGGGAGGGGAGGGAACGAGTTGGGGTTGGGAGGGACGGTACTTCTCTTGGACACGGGGAATCGCTGAGTAATGAACAGTACTCCTGGGGGGGGATGGGGAAGTTGGACAGAACGTTGGATTGTTGATTTGGAAAACAATAAAAATGTTTCAACTAAAAAAATAAATATATACACCTGAATTGGGAACCAATATGAATTCAACAATGACAATGCAAACCTTACGTACGACCTAACAATCTTACCATAACAGGAGATTTTACAATCATGGCTTTCTAAGGAAACGCAGATTACATCTGAAAGAAAGACTCATTATTGTGACTTCCCAGCCAAGAATCTCACATGCATCCAACAAGGAATGCAGAAATATCTACAGCAGTGCTTCAAAAACGTTTTAGAACCACAAACCACGACACACTTGTGAACAACCTAGCTTCACTGGCCATTAGGAAGGCAATCTGTTAATGTAACTAAGGTATTGGGTGTCATTTAAAGACAGCACATTTCCCACTGAAATGGCCCCTAAATTTGCACAGTCATACAGTTTTACTGGTAAAACTAGAATGCACACAAATATTGTGTGGAAATGATGAACTGTGATTTGAAGGGTATCTTGAAATATGAACTGCTGAGATAAATCCCATGCAAAAATCTCGATGCATCATGTTAAATATATAGATTCATTGCAGAACAAATTTGTGAAAGGTTTTTAATAAAATGAGATCGTATTTTTGAACTAAACACAGGTGTATAACTGTAGTACAATATACTACTGAAAATCCTGACCTAAGGTACATAGGGAATACTTGCTAATCGCAAGGTATTGCTTGAGGGGGAGCACTTTTTTTTATAGGTTTCATAAACATTGTCCCTCTTGGCCGTTTAAAAGGTTACTCTCCAAATTTGTGAATATTTGGTACAGCCCCTTTCCTAGAAAGACCACTTGGGCTACAATAATATGAATCTGGAAGCAGGGCCCTTTTACTGAAAAGATTTCATTACCAATGGTAAGCTGTACCCTTACAGAACAGTGTTACGAGAAGGAGACTGCAAATAGTTTGCACTGTAGATGGTAAACCTAAAAGATATGCACAGCAAAATAGATCATAGCAGATATTTTTGCTCACACTGCCACCCAATGCAAACCTCACCTGAGATAATATGAACTAATAATGTAGGGGATATTTTTGTCTTACTGATTGAGCACTAAGAAGTAAACATTTTGTACCCAAAACAGTGGAAGACTGGATTCAGGATGAAGAAGACCTGAAAGCAGAAGGGACAGTGTTCACAGTCACTTGCCAGTGTCCCGGGGTTAGGAAGATGGATGCCCACGGAAGTCGGGTGATTTCAGGTGATCAAGGGTGTTTTGACTTTTTAGCCACGAGGTCCAGGAGGCGTCGACGACGACCAGGAGCTTGATTCGGAGTGTCCCACAAAGTCTGCAGCTTACTGAGGTGTCGGCAACCGGATTGTAGCCAACAAGCCTTGGCAACAGCAAGTCTCGTGGAAAGTGAAGAAAGTCAGCGGTGCAGACCAGCAAGCTCTGAGGGACTCACCCAGTGAGGGTAAGTCAGGGCAGGTCTGGAGCAACCAGGGGAGCCCTTTGGTTCAATGAGAAAGTCTTCTGGGGACCCACAAGCCAGCCGGCAAGGGATCGCGAAGACGCCTCGTGAGGATTCGCTTCACAGGAGCCCATGGTCACTCGGGACGAGGTAGGCCTCTGATTTTCGAGGGAAATCCTGCTGGAGGCTTGGACCACACGTGGTCCAATGCACAAGTTCGTAGAACGTTGTGAAGGGGTTGCACTCGACAATAGTGCACGGTACCCGGGTATTGCTGTTCCTCGTCACTCGTGGAGTCAACTCGCCTCAGCTTTGCTGGGGACTCACAATGGCCGTCGAGAAGTCAGGAAATCCACTTCCGGGGCTGCAGGGACTTCGGACTTCAGCAGGAGCGGGAAAGTTTGCGACCGTTGATTCAGGTTTTTGGTGCCTGCCCAGCAGGGGAGTCACTCCTTGACTCCAAGGGAGATTCTTCAGTCTTCCAAAGGTAGTGGAACATCGAAGGGCCAGGATTCTTCTTGTAGAGCGTCGTCCAGGGATATCTGATTTGCAATAGCAAGGTTTCCCTATCTTATACTACAGGAAAGGGAGGGACAAGCTCTATGACCACTCCTATGGGAGGGTCAGGGGAGTGGGTGGTTACCCACTTCCCTTTGTCCAGTTTCGCACCAGAGCAGGGGCAGGTAGCCGCTGAACCGGTTTGAGCTGGCATATGCACAGAGGAGCCTACTGCTCCCCCAGTGCAGGACTTCAAAGCACTCTAGGAGTGCACCCACCCAGCCCCAATACACTAAATCCTGTCTGGAAGGTGGTAACACCTCCCTGTGACAGGATGCCTATTGTTGGGCCTCCTCCACTGCGAGTTTCAGTCAGCAGCAGGAGGGCAGCCCAGTGTCTGTGCTGGTGGCATCCATTTTGTGATGCCAGGCTCTTTCAGATTCCTACCGTGTTTCCACAGTAGGTACATGTCTTCCCATCTAGAAGCATGGGATCATACTCCCACACCAGTTACTGGCGTGGGGGTATGATTCCAAGTTGTTTGACACCAAACACAACATGTTTTGATGCAGTCATTCCAAAGTTAGCATTTACCGGTAGGTTATAATGCACTTAAGAGTATATGGTTTAACCGCATCCACAAACAGTCACAGAGACTAGACTCTGCCAGCTGCTGAGGGGCCCTGCTCAGGCAGAGGCACCCCCTCATATTGTAAACCAAGCACCCTGCCCTCAGGATTCATAGGGCCTGCCTTAGGGGTGACTTATAGGTTTATATGTGTGTGTATGGTGAGATATAGGGAACCTATACCTCAGTGAGGAGTGCTAACACTACCTCACCCAGGCTGCAGTAGCAGGCCTGTGGTGTCAGATTTAGTCTGCTTCCCAGGTGTGGCATAATACATGCTTCAGCCCCTGGTAGGCCTGTGAAGTACCTATGCCCTTGGTACCGAAGGTACCATATACTAGAGGCTCATAAGGTACCACAGTATCTAATCACTAGTGCATCTAATATGCACTCCAAGTTGTTTACAGAGAACAAAGAGACTGGGGCCCTGATTAGCAGGGACCCAGCCAGACTATAGCCAGAAACCAGTGTTAACATCAGATAAAAAGTGGGGGCAACATAAGTGCAGATCCTACTCTCCTACACCGTGGGTTTAGTAGCCATAGGCCATACCCATCGGTTGTACCCTCAAATCTGGACTGACATCTGTTTGTGTCTGTGTGCCAAACTAACCATCCTTTTCAATTGGGGTCTGAAGATTTGTACTGCATGATATCATCAATTGTATCCCCTCCACGTGATGTAAAATTGATGTGTGAAGGTATGGGAAACCGTGGTGTGTTCAAATCCTTGTTCTTGACTAGTCAAAGTCTGTCGTACAGTTTCATTCAGAAATATTATCTGTTGCAGAATGAGGCACGCCCTAAATAGTGCCTAGTGTTCCCTGAACTTGCCATTCCTTAGAACCCCAGACTGATTTTGTGTCTATAGTGTCCTTCCATAAGTTGAAACCCTGTTCAGACAGTTGGGAAATAAAGGATGCAAAATAAATCGGTTTGGTGTTAGTCAACGTATTTTTCTGTGCAGGTGTAGGTGCAACTTTATAGTAGGAAGAAGTCGGGTCAGAAGTGTTAAACCCTGAAAAATACGAAAATTTCAGGGCAAACGTTTTCGAACTACCTTTCGGTGGTGTGGGGCAATGTTCCCATTGGTGGTATGTGAAAACATAACGTGGGACACTGGATTGATGTAAAAAATGATGACCATAATGATCGTAACAGTACATGCTATCAAAGTCAGAAGTGTCCTCTAACATTTCATTGTTTGAAAATGCAGCGTATTGTTCGAAATCACACAACATATTATTTACAGTTTCAAAATAACAATCATCAGAAAATATAATTTAGAGAAATTTTAAATAAATGCGGAATCTTCAAAAGTTCAGTGGGGCCAAATACATCATAATCAACTTAGTCCCAAATTATACCATCAGAATTGGAACAGCTAGAATGTTCACGGAAAACAAGTTCACATTTGATACTGCAGAGCATTCTGGGAGATATTTTCCATTCACATATAAGCAAAATACAGTTACTAGGCCAATCCAGAAGAGAAAAAAACAATATTCCAGATATTCCCCAGAGCTGGAGCCAAGGCGAAACAAAGTCTTTTTCAGAAAAGTGTAGAATTCACGAATTTGTTGCTTACGGGAAACTGGAGCTGGCGTTGTCTCAGGTTCACTGGGATCAAGAGAGAAGGTATCAAAAATCGATGAAGTAGCCAGATGCAGTTTGATCAATCTTTGGTAGCTCTGCAGGTTGTGTTGAACTGCCAGGTGCCTCTTGTTGAGGTATATTGATGGAGACATCGGAGGTAGGCCAAATTGAAATTTGTCTTTCATTTGTAGTTTGAAGTTCTGTTTTCAGAGGAACAAGTTCCATTTCATTGATGGAAATTCCATCATTCAGTATTGGTGACTCTTCACATGTTAGTAGTCTTTCTGTCTGAACTTCCTGTATGGTAGCGAGAGGAGAGTGTTGGCTACCCAGGAGCCCACGAGGCCTACTGTTCAGTATGGGCCACATAGTGTGGTTTAATCAGATCAATGTAGACAAATCTCTTTCCTTTTTTCCTAGCAATAGGTGGAACTGTGCTTGTTCCTTCGATCACCAGGACAGGTACAGGATTTCTGTATGATGGCCCAAATTCTTTCTTGTCCTCAATCTTTTCTCTGACCAGATCCCTGACTTTTGGGATCCAGAAAGGTATTGCAGTGACTGATTTGACTTCCCCAGTGGCGGTGCATTTTACTTGCATGTGGCTTAGTTGTGCTCCGGATTTATTCAGATCCTGTAAGACTGCCAAACGTTTATTGATGTCAAATGATTTTTCATCCGCCACTGTGCTTTCGTAATCAAGATCAGGTACCCACATTCTTGTCCCACATAGGACCTTGTAAGGAGTAACACCCCCTAGAGGACTTCTTGGCAAATTATTAAGGGTTCACTGTACCCCATATAAGTGATTGACCCAACTACCACCCAAACCTAATACTCTAGCTGTTAAAGATTGCTTTAAGTCCCGGTTTTTCTTCTCCACGACTGAAATCCCCTACAGATGGCACGGGGAGGAGTACTGCAATGCTACACCCACATCTACTATGGCTACCTTGTAAGCCCTAGAGCTAAACGCGGGTCAGGGCTCGAAAAATCCTTAAAAAAGGTACTCGTCGTCCAGGACTAGTACCTTGAAAAATCTCCTCAACCTATCTGCAACCTACTTAACCTCAGTCTCTGAAAGCAGAGCAAATGTGACAAGATAGCAAGATCTAAATGCATCTTTATTGCTCATTAACTTTGTGAGCAATACAAATGCCTTTGAATCTTGTTATCTTGTCACATTTGCTCCGTTTTCACAGACAGAGGACAAAAGTTAGTTTGTCTTCCCTTCACCAGAAAGGGCGAGTAGGACCTAAAAACAGCTCGCCCTCATTACATTTAGCTCGCGTATGCGAGTGGCTTTTTCGAGCCCTGCGGGTCCACGGTCAGAAAGTAATGTGCCAACTGCGTATGTACCTGTAAAGACACGCACATCTTTTATAACAGTTCGAGCGTCAGCCGAGCGCTGAGGCCATACCCATAGGAATTTGGAACATGAATCCGCTGCCACCATGATATACTTGTAAGCCCCATCCGATTGTAGGGGGCTGCAGAGGTCCAATTAGACACAAGCGAGTGGTCTGTCTGATATTAGTAAAGATGTCTGTGCAGGACGCGCCACCGTGGAAGCCTTCATCTTTTGGCTAATGTTGCAATTTAAGACAAAATTCTTCGTCTGTTTTGTTAGATCAGGCCACCAGTAGTGTTGTTTCAGTAAAGAAACTGTCGCTGTAATCCGTGCGTGTGCAGCTAGTATTAAACCTAATCTGCGATCCATCTTTGGTATTACTCTATACCCCACTTCTGGATTCTGAGCGTACAGAATGTTGTTTGCATCTCGCATAAATTCTTTATTTCGGCCAAAGGCCATAAAAGATTTCATTATAATACATCATTCATAAAATAATCTAACATATCTAGCCTAATGTTACATAATTTCAGTAAAAGGATCAAATGATCACAATAAAACAATTTCATTCAATAAAAACTTTTTTTGCAGTGTACAAGGAATAGATGTCTAATTATTTATACAGTCCAAGGTAAGTTCCACGATCACAGATATCTTAATCTTTAGTACATCACCGTTTTAACCCCATTCTCTTCCTTATTAGACTCACTATAAACAAATATCTTAACAACGCAAATATGACGTGTGGTAGGGTACTTGTTGTCAATACCCTCAGCGTCTCTTGGTGTTTTCTAAATTCCAGCGAATTACATAGTGGTCGGATCATTTACTCCTTGCCCTGTCACACGCCGGGCAGAAAAACAGAATCTGTGCAATATTTTTAATGTTATTTATAGGCCCTAAAGTGCATCTAGTGCATGTAGTACAGGAGCAATCTTCCTTCCCCACTTTGCAGTATGGGTCTTGATCTGTAGTATGTTAGATCTTAGCTTTAGGTACAGAATTCTAGCTAGAAACGGTTGTACCTGATCAAGGATATTCTCGCGATTCTGGTTTGGCTTATTAGAAAGGAATTCAGTTGTTAACCTTCCTAATCTTGGATTGCTATGACTTGCATTTAATGTGTATTGCCAGTAAATACCCTTCAGGTTGCCTTTAAAGCTTGACGTTAAACTGTGCGGGTTAGTCCAATAAGATTCAAGGTGTAACTATCAGCCATGTCCGTACAAATCTTAACCATGGAAAGGTAAGACATGTATCAGTATCCAATAATTTGCGGGCACCTTCTCTATATACTAGTAATTTTGGCGTTGTCCATAGCCGTATCCAGTAGCGCAGTGGGCGTAGGGTTGCGAGGTGTCCTATTCGCTTCAGATTTAGGTCGTGGAACATTGGGACGAGTGGTGCTGATTGGGGTAATCCCAATATTCTCCTCACAAATTTGTTTTCCCCGATTGTCAGTTGTTTGATATCACCTATGCCCCATAACTCTGATCCATACAATGCTGCTGCCTGGACCTTACATTTGTATATCTCGAGTGCTGGTGTCACAGATTTACTTGTAGTTGATCTATACTTCTTGAAGATTGCCCCTGACCCTTGGGCTAACCTTAAAGCTGAGTGGCTAATTTGCTGATTCCAGGCTAGTTTTGTGACTAGTAATATGCCCAAGTAAGTAAAATTGGTGGCGTATTCTATTTTCTGATTACCCAGCACGAGGTTCTTTTTGAGGCCCTTTTGTGGGTTTATGGCCATGTACTTAGTTTTATTTGCAATTATTTCCAGACCCTTTTCTGTGCAATATCTATTTAAACCGTTCAGCATATTTTGTAACCCATTTATGGTCTGTGATAACAGAATGGTGCCGTCTGCGAAGAGCAGCACCGGCACCAAACTCCCATTTAGCTTTGGTGGATCATTTACTTGATCTTGTAGGTTATCCACCACGTTGTTAATATAGAGTGAGAGAAGGGTGGGAGAAAGTTCGCATCCCTGTCTCACTCCTCTCTCTATTGGGATTGGCTCTGTGAGTTCCCCATTTATACCCCAGCGAACTCTAGCGTAATTCCCATTATGTAACCGTTTTAGCTGTGTGACCAAATTAGGGGGGCACCTTGTTTTTCAAGAGACTCCCATAATAGGCTTCTGGGTACGAGGTCAAAAGCTGCCCTCAGATCAACGAATGCCACATAAATGTGCCCCTTCCTGATTTTAACATATATCCAGATAATACACAGGAGTCTGAAGACTTGATCAGTTGTGCTAGTACGGGATCTGAATCCTGCCTGATATAGGGACAGTGTGCTATTAGTATCTATCCAGTTGTTAAGCCTGTTCAGTAATTGCCTGGCATTCATTTTTTGGAGTACGTCTATCAGGCTAATTGGCCTGTAATTCTAGGGTTTATGTTTATTGCCCTTTTTGTGGATAGGGACGATTTCAGACCCTTTCCACGTTCCCGGTATTGGAACACCGGCTGATATTGTATTGCTAAGAGCATTGACATATGGGACCCATACCTTTTTGTCGTGTTTAAATAAGTCACCAGGGAGTCTATCTAGTCCCGGTGCTTTTCCCGGTTTAATGGAGTCTATAGCGTACTCCGTTTCTTGCATTGAGAAGACGATCACCCCACTGTCTCCCTCTGTGTGAATAGGCCATCTATCTCCATTCAGGGCTACAATGGGCTGAAAACTTGAGTACAAATCAGTAAAGTGATCAGTCCAAGTCACAGAGTCCAAATAGTGCTCTGTTCTTCGTACTTGGTCCCCCTCCTCCCCCCAAAAGCTATAATTTTCCCAAACTCTGCCTGGTTATTTGCTTTTGCTGCCTCCAGACGATCCAGCCAGCTATTTTACTCCCAGTTCCACTTGGCAGAGGTCAATACTTTCCGGTGTGCTTTCCTTGCACTCCTAACAGAATCTACACTTCCCTGCTTTATTGATTCAAGTAAAGCTGACTTAGATATTCTACATTCAGTTGTGTACCATGAGTTTACCTTTAGTCCTGCCCTATGATTGGGTTTCAAATTCTTCCCATTTTTTGGGGTGAGAAGGGGCTCTAGCTTTGAGACCAGGGCAGCATGCATAGATGTTATAGGCAGTTGTAGGGACTCTAGATGTGCACCCACTATTTCTGCAAAAGTATGATAGATGTTAGTCATAATTTCTATGCTACCTGTGATCTTTGGCCACCCAATAGATCTTCGGTTGTTCCCTACTAAGCGCTGCATGTATACCGGTATTTAATTGGTCATCCGTTGCTAAATGTCCTATTACTTCCAAGCATAATGGTCGGTGATCACTGTCGTCCCTCATTTCTATTTTAAAGCTCACTATACTGCTCCAGCTATGGATGCTATGCATTATATAGTCAATTTTCGACTGTGGGCTGCCACGCTTGAAAATATTGAGAGAGGCAGTTTCGTCCCCATTATTGAGCACCCTTCCATTACATGCCCTTAGATGGTATTCTAGCGTTAACTATACTACCTGTAGCGCTGCGTTAGTGCAAGGTTTAGAAGGCCCAGCCACGAGTTGAGGCAGGCCTAGGGCAGTATCTTCTTCTTCTGTGGCACTTTCTAATCCAATTAGTGGCTCGTAGGCACCATTAAAATCCCCACATACAATTACAGTGTCACTAGGCTCTACGAGATCCAGGGAATTGCATAGTGTGTTGATAGTCTCAAAATTTAATGTTTGCCTTGTTGGTCTATTATAGATGTAAAACAAGTACAGTTTTTCATTATTATCTTTTAAATATATCGCCAACAGGTCTGGGGAATCTATACAAAGGTTTGTGGATCGAGTCTCAAATGTAATTTTAATCCATATTACTAGGCCCCCAATGATCTCCCTCTCTGCGTAGGACTTGCATTCTTATAAAATGTTTTATAACTCAACTTGTGTGGAGGTATCAATAGTCATGTCTCTTGGAAGAGACAGATATATTTGTCTATGTAGCTATGCCAATCAGGATCTTCAAGCTTCTGTTTTAGGCCCACTATGTTCCAGGATACTATAGCTATACTTTCTTGACCTATTGCAATAGCTTAATTGTTTGGGTATTAGAATCTATGGTCGAATACACACCCTCGCATCTTGGAGTCCCCTCCAGCTTGTTTAAGTCATTTAGATCACTAACAACGCTCATTGTCTCTATAGCCGTTTGAAAGCCACTAGCATGTAATTTGGGCACTGTTCGTTTGAGTTCTTTATTCAGTCTGGTATCACTATGAGTTAGTAGAGGGGGCTGAGATCTAATGCATCGTGAATTTTCTCCAAGAGTCAATCATTTTTATCTAGGCTAGAACTACTAGGTCTTCTATCTTGTACTAGTAGTGGCTGGGCAGGCCTGTGGGGGATAGAGCGTCTAAATTGGATCGACGAGGAGTCTTGAGAGCAAGTGCGGAATTCTAGAGTGAGCAAGTTGTCTACCAATTCTGGCCCTGTTAGTGTCAACTCTATACAGTCTACTGTTTGCCTTGATAATGTACACCTGCGCGCCCGATAATATCCTCTCTGATTATCGAGCGACAACCCGTGACGTAGCGAATCCAATGGATCGCTTTGTTAATCAAGGAGTCTTCCCCCTCTAGTCCCTGCCTTGCGCTTAGTTTTGGAACATTTGCCATAATGATTTTATTTGCTGACGACAGTCGAGTGCAGTGTGTATATACTGGATAGTTCTTACTATGCTGAGGGGGTAACAGATTTTGAGACAGATTGTGAATCCTCTGATAATTAGATACATCAGGTGCACCTGCTCATGTAAAATATTGGTTAGCAGAATTCCCATTTAGATCAGCGGGTTTTTGATTAGAATGAGCAGCAGTTGCTGGGGTTATTTGAGGGTGACAGCAAATTGTCCCCTGGGTGGTGTTTACTTTACATGGCTGGAGGTGGTTACTCGTGCCTTGTGATACCGCTTGCGATTGCCCTGCTATAACACATGACTCTCGTGTAACCGGAGGTGTGGGAGGCAAACTATGTTGGAGTAGTGTTTTAACTAGTGTGGCGAGTCCCTCAATCGTCGTTCTCAAGGACCCTACTTCAGCCCTCAGATCCTCAATAATCTAGTGTATGCTTGGGGTAGCTAGTTTTACATTAGGAGCTATAGTTGTCAGCTCTATCGGTTTGGGGCAATGCTGGTGTTGATCTTCCACTACTTTGTCAGATAGGGCCAGTAGGGAAGTAAACCTATTCGTACAAATAACGTTAGGCTCCAGCTGTAGTAATGTTCTGTGTGAAGTGTTAAGTGGACTGCCAGTGTTCTCTATAACATTTTGCCATGGGGAGTCTATTTCGGAGGGATCAACTTGTCTAACAATAGGGGTCGCCGGGGTATGGTGTACAATTACTGGGGGTATAATTAGCATTATACTTAGTTTTGTAGTGCTTGCTTTGCCGTGATTACTGAAGTATGTGGAAATATTTTTAGTGCCCTTAGGTGCAGTGCTATTCTCATTTGCTAACATGGATTCCACCTCTTCAATTAAGTCATCAATTGCTTCCAGTGTGCAATTATCTGCTGCAGATTTGACTGATTTACAAGTCTTAGCTATCTTTTTCCTACCAGAGGCTGTCTCAATTGCCTTTCTTTTCCCCATTTTACTATACTAGCAGAAGCCGCTCAAACTTTGTTAGAATATTTCCTAGGGTTTGAAAAGAGCGGTCAGCCTTTTGCAACCTCTACAGCAGCTACAGATTAAGTGTATATTAAAGTGCAGAGCTATATAACCAATTTGCAGAGAAAAAAAAAATAAGAGAAAAACCTTGAGCGAAATATCAAAGGCCAGATCTCAGTTATTAGCACCAGCCTTGTGGGAGAGAATCAATTATCCTTCAAGGTGCTTTTTGCTGCATACATATAGCTCCTAGATAAGCATTGTGGATGAATGGACTGATCAGTATGTATTGCAACGTCCCTTTAAAACTGTACAGGATAAAACATAAATTTCATGTACAGGCTGGAAATTCCAATAAAATCAAGCTAGAGTCAATAAGTTCCAAGTCTGTATCTTGCTGCTAGTTATCCCGGTAATGGACAGTGCAGTTGGAAGGTAACGACTAATCCATTTTACAGATTCCGAAAGGGGAAAATAATTGAAACATTTTTACACTCTTGCACCGTTTTACTTTTGTGCAATGACACAGCCAAGGCAGTTGGCCCTGCCCTTCCTCAGTCTGCGCAGACGGGCCCGGGCATGTCCCGCGCTGCGGGAGCTCGCGTCTGGGGATAAAGCACCTTCTGGTGTGGTTTGCGGACTCTAGCCGCCGAGCACCGCAAAAAGGCAAGGCAGGCTGGTCTTTGTGTTCCCCCTGGACCAGGAAACAGGCAGCAGCAACTGACAAAAACCGGGTCACAGCCAAGGCAGTTGGCCCTGCCCTGCCTCAGTCTGCGCAGACGGGCCCGGGCATGTCCCGCGCTGCGGGAGCCCACGGCTGGTGATACAGCTCCTCCTGGCGCGGTTTGCTGACTCTAGCGGCCGAGCGCCTCGAAAAGGCAAGGCAGGCTGGTCTTTGTGGTCCCCCTGGACCAGGAAACAGGCAGCGGCAACAACTGGCAAGAAGCGGACCCCCCTTTTCAATAAGCCAAGTCTACGGATTAAAATGAGGTCTATTACAGTTGTTTACATCTAACTTGTAGGAGTATTGGAGTGGAAAACCTTTTGGTAAAGCTGTGCTGTTTATGCATGAAGCAAAGACCGCTAACATTATCTGTCTGTCTATTCTTGTTTTCGAACGAATGATTGCAGCTACGGCAGCAGTACGTACTGCCCCCTTTGCAGCTTCATCAGCCAATGAATTCTCTTCAATGTGAATGCCATCACGTTGATGACTCAGCGTGTGTATCACGTGAGTTCTTAATAGTTCGTTTTTCAACTCAGCTACTTGTTCCCATAGCATTTAATGTTTAATTGTGCCACCTTTGGAGTCCTTAAACTCGTTTTGAACCCAGTAGAAAAGATTCATTATATGAATGTACACAGTAAAAAGAATTGCACACTAAGTGTGGAGAATTCTCGATCCGTATTTATTAGTGCCTGTAATAGGGCTTTTAGTTCTGCCAGCTGAGCCGGGCAGTCTCCTAGAGACTGTGTCTTCGTATCGCTGGGATGGAACTGGCCTTCCCGCCTATGACCTTTCACAATCGCACAAGCGGCGCTGTATTGCTGTTTACTTCCTATGGCCGGCTGAGCAGTTCCGTCAGTGTAAATACTGTAGTCATACTGATCTAGAGGCATAATTTCATTTGGTAGAGGATATTCTTGTTCATATTGCAGGAATGCTTATGTTTTTAGCCTTGGGTCATATCTGTATTGTACAACCATTGCAGTGAGACAATTAGCCCATTATATCCATCTGCGATGTAAGGCTTTAGCATTAGGAACTCTTGTCTTTGTAGCAGCCTCTAAGGCTGGTACCGGAGTTACAACAATTATTAGTTTCCCCTGAGCCAGTGCTCTTTCTCTTACTACAGCGGTCTGTACTGATGTCAGTATTTTTTCTGTAGAAGCAAAACGCATTTCAGGGTTTGTGTACACATGTGATTTGTATGCTTTGGATACTGTTTCGCCTTCATTGAAGGTTGGGTAAGTATACCCAGATTGACCCCCTATAACGCAGATCACTAGATTACGTACGTTTAAATGTTTCTGCAAGTGTTTTGAAGCTATCATGTCAGCTTGTAGGGAACAAAGGATATCTGTGTGTTCCTGTGTCCAATACCTAACTGAGAAATCAGGTCTTATTAAGTCGTAGAAAGGTTTTACTCTTTCTGCATAATATAAGATGTATGTTCTGCCAAAATTTAAAAATTCCAATACGGATTGTAAGTTCTTCAAAGAGCTAGGAGGTTGGAGCAGTGCACACTTTTCTAAAAGGTTAGCTGCCAGGCTTTTTCCTGCACTCGATAGCTGGTATTCCACATATAGAACATTGAGGTGGGCTATCTTCGATTTTTTTAAGTTGAATTTGTAGCCCTCAGAGGCGAACCCCAAAATGATGGTGCTCACCCCGGTCAAATGATCCTGTAAATCATCATCTGTCAGATAAATATCATCTACGTAGGACAATGCTTCGTTATTCAAATTCTGAAGTAATTCTGTTACACTAGCGCTAAACAACCTGGGGCTATTCTGATACTCTTGGGGGAGTCTGCAAAATTGACGCTGAGAACCTAGCGCATAAAATTATGTTAGATACCTGCTTTCAGGTGCTATATTTTGGCGGAAGAATCCATTTGCGATATCTAGTGCTTTGTATTTTTTCGGCACAATGTTTTTAATTAATGCGGCACTATGTGCATTCTGTACTGCAAATGTTTTTGTGCATTTGTTCAAATGTCTATAGTCTAAAACTAGACTATATGAATTATCTGGTTTCATTACGGGAAAAAAAGGATTACTCATTGGAGAGGTGCACGTTTCTATTACACCATGGTATTCAGTTGATCTAAGTTCTCCCTGACCTGTTTTTTCATTTCTTGTTTTATTGGGTACTGTCTCTGGGGAATTGGACTAGTTTTTACTGGGATTACATGGTGTGGTGACTCCCACCCAACATGGTTGCAATATAGGGCCGGAGCAAGGGCTGGCGCCCACTCCCGCCCATATGTGTTTTTTAAGTATATTGGAACATGGTCTGAAAAAGCTGGTAAAATAACCGTTTCTCCCTTTGGGCAATTCATAACAATTTCAGGTGGCCAATCTTTCACAACTAAAAGGATGTCATAGCCTTAAGTCAAGTTCTCCAGAAAGAGACCGTTAACTTTTCTCGGTTTGTCCCCCCCCTCCATATGGAGTGTTATCTCATGTAACTTATGTGGGACACTTACCCTCGTATCAGGTGTTTCCACCGTGATTTGCTCATCTAACTCCGCTGTCACCAGAAATTCCATCAGGTTCTGGCAAGCTATTGTTACTTCTGCTGCACTGTCTAGCATCGTCAGAGCCTATTCCCCTTTCAGTAGTCGAGTCCTCAGAATTCTAGGCAAGTCTAACTTTAAGACCTGTTACTTTCTTCTTTTTAAATTGAGGTTTTGATTTTGGCTTGTCTTCTTTTTTAGAAGTGTAGTCTGAAGCGCGTTGCAAGTCTCTGGACTTCGTACGCTTTTCTTGTCTGTGTTCTGACCTTCCTTCTCTCTCGGAGTTTCTAGGTGAACTCTGAAAGAAACGAGAGGAACGTATATCAGTATCCTGATACCTGTCAGGTTTTTTAATGTTATCTCTTTTCCCGAGGGTGTATCTTCATTTGGAGGGCTCCTGTTGAGGAGACCCACTCCTAGATTGAGATCTATTTTCTCTAATCTTTTGCTTTTTATTGTTACTATCCCATATCTTGTTGGAAGAATCAGGTGCGTGCTTGGTGTTCCGTTCTTCAGGACCACCCATAAATTGAGATTTTGTTGCTCTAGCTCCCAATCTATCTCTACCTAATTCAGCATAGATGTCTGTGATAATTTTAGGTAATTCACATTCCTGTTGTACAGGAGTGAAATCCCTCAGGCGTTGGCGTATTGCCACTGCTGCTGCCTCCCCTTTTATATTTGCTAATATTTTAGCAGATACCTGTGCAAAATTACCTAATAATTTCATTCCTAAATACAGAGCTGGTTCTGCTCCATAATCAGTCTATATTTGTCTTAATACGTGTGGTGTTACTGCTAATGACGGGATACCATGAGTTCTGGTACAATCCTCTATCTGGGGAGCTATCCCCATTGGCAAGCAGATTGGTAGCATTGTGTGTTTCTTGAGGGCTTGTGTGTGGAAATACTGCCTCTAGCTGTGTTATTTTCTGAGCTATCCAGAATGGCATTTGTTCATGTTTAGTGGGCATTTTACCCATAACTGCATATAGCGTTTGAAGTGCAATTTTAGTTGTAGAACCCAGAATTTAACTTGTTTGTATAGCCCTTGTTGGCTGAAGTGTGAGTGTGCTGCTACTGGCATTATGTCAATGTCTGGATGTGGTGTCTAAGCCGCAAGGACTGGCCAAGTGGCCCAGTCTCTTTCGAACGGACATAGTCTTAATTTCTCTTTTGTGTGGGGGAAGGCGCCTTTAAACCAGTTTATATGCTCCTGGTAGGTGAGCGGAATTTCAATGTCCTCAAACGGACAGTTATCATTTGGTGTTTCATCTTCAGTGTAAGAATGAAATGTATTTGATTGCGCATCTGCTTGTGGGAATTTGACCCATGAATAGAATACCTCTGTTCTATATGATTCTTGTGCCTCAATCACGAAGGTTACTGTCCCACCCCTAGCTGTGACTCCGTAGTCGGTTAGCTTTGGAGTAAGGGCATTTCTAAAATGTTCTGAAATGTTGATTTCATTTTCCTCTTGTTCTTGGCTAACTACTGCAGTCTGTCCTTGCCCATTGGCGTTCTCGTCAGCCATTGTTTTCAAGCAGGAAAAGGTTTTACGGAAACGGAGATAAAGGCTTTATGCACAATAGGAACGGTTTGTCCTTAAAGCTTGATAAATCTAGAGTTAATACATAGGATACGCCTACTCAGCTGTGGCGGAAAATTCCCTTCCCACTCCAGATGTCTCTGGGGAAATGAGAGTATGGGTCTCTAAGAAAAGCACAACTGAACTACTCAGATTTGACTGAAACATAAGTACCAAACCCTCATTGGGCGCCATGTCATGTAGTTCCTATATAGGATCTCCACGTTTAGACAACATACACTATAGGATTTGTGTCAGACTGATTCCCCTATGTTAGCCTGCATACCAGCTGGCTCACAGTGCCTCTACAAACCCCTTTTACCAAGGAAAGAATATTTCTTGGCAACTATCGAACATGACGACCCAGATCCCTCAGGATCGTGGAAACAGTGTACTACTTTTTGCTTAATCACTTTTGCTCACTTCATCTCAGAGAGATACACAGAATAAACAGTGGGGACGTTTTTCAATAAGCATTTATTGAGCCAGAGTCATTCTAGTGTAAAATAGGTGTGCTGAAACAACCCCTTCACAGTAACAGATATAAATGATGATAAGCACTAACAGAGTAAAAGGATGGTAGATTTATACCATTGTGCTAAAACAATTAATACAGGCAAGCATATAAAATACATGACAGTAGTAAAATGCGTACTCCTACGATGCGACCCTTACTAGATGCACCTAAGTGTACCTAGCACGTATGTGGGTGTAAAGCCAAGAATCCTTCTAGGATAAAGTCAACCCCATTACCTGGAGTGAGAGACTGTGGGACTCAGTCTTTGTCTTAGGATGGACACCCCGCGAGGGATGTCAGACCACTGCAAGCTGGAGTGTCTGCGTGCAGGAACCTCAGCGTCTCCCCTCAGTGTGTCAGCATGGAAGTCCTTTGCTCCTCCGACTAACTCAGCAAGATATGGTGTGTGTATACCCAAAGTGGTACCCCCTGGGGATATACCTTGCTGTGTCATGTTGGACTAGGATGACGGAAGGAATGACCCTTATACATAGTTATTATGCAGGAGATGGTAGCCCTGCTGTCCTGCTGCGATTCCAAGAATCCTTATGCATAATGAATGAGGCTTAAGTTTTTCGGACAAAACCCCATGTCATTTTTTAACATTACCGTAACTAGGTAAAGGTTCAGTACTAAGAACGGTTATGTCGTGTAATGGTAAGGGAGAATATAGGCGAAAGGTTAGGTGACTACCTGAGCCTATATTGGGGTACCTATATGGAACTTAACAGGGTATCAGAGCACTGTAGAAAGCAAACATGCATGGACGCAAATAGTAAATACTCTACATATAACAAACGGTTAAAGCGTACAAATGAGAGAAGAAACAACAAGAAACATAATAAATTAGGATGTAACAAAATTGCATAGTAGATTGGGAGTCCAGAGATGTATACACAAAATAATAGTCAGTTAGAGTGGTTTCAGGTCTATTGTTGTAGGTATTTATTCAGTAGCAAAAGTTTTTTTTCTCTTTTGAATGAGGTGCTCAAAAGGTTAGATCTGCTTTCAGGAGGAAGCACTTTCCATATTCTAGGGTTAAGACCGGGGAAGGAGCAATTATAAGCTCTCTTCATTTTTAATTAATGTGGTTTCAACAGTAGAAAGTGACAAACTCATACCAGATAGTTCAAGTTTTTTGCCAGATAGACAGGATTGTTATGCGATTCCTGACAGTAACAATATTTGTACCCCAATTGTTTGGCTGTCACGCAAAACATCTACTGCATACATCTTCAGCAGCATATCGAAATCCTGTATTCTCTCAAAACATTTTGAATAGCCTGACTAGGCTCTCTCTCCCTACACTAGTCTGATGATGCAAATATTTACACATGGGCTGCAATATAGAAACAGGTAAATATGTGTGTGGTCTTTATTTACAGACAAATCTTGATAATTCTTTATGTAACCTAGTTTCATCCTTTTCATTTTTTTCATCATCAGGAACATCTTCCTTTAAAGCTCACAACTCACACAAAGACTTTTGCAATTAATCCATAAAGAAACAGTTTACACTGTTGAAACTCTGTATTTCATTATCATTTGAGATTTGAACAAGTACATTCTTGTAGAGCAAAGGACCATGTTCGAGGCATGGCTATGCCCGGAGGTTTAAATGAATTTCTAATTCCACCCTCCGTTTCATGTCTATAACATAGCTGCCAAGTTTTCAGTTTTCTTATGTACGACATTTCCATGGTTTGAGTGCCCTTATGAATGACATTCACTACCTAACATGTGATACTTTGAGTGACACTTTCTTACCAGGGAAACAAAGCATTCACGTCCATATAAAGAGCTAAATATTAGAAATGACCAACTTTTGATCAATTAAATGCATCATCCCGACTATACGTTCCATTATAACCCCATTAACACCCATCTAGCCCTGCCCAGTACGTTCAAACACCATAAATATCTACCAAACTCAGCAAGTTCAATTCATTCTAGCCCCATGGACAACGACCAGAACCAACCCATTGGGTTGTCACCTGGCCATTGTTTTACCTGGCTTGACCTGCATTTTAATATGTTCCAGCTAGCACAAAAATAACCTAAAGCCGCTATTGTTTCCTCTTATCAATGCATACTTAAAGCATCAAACACAAGAAGAAAGGACTTTTAAGTTTGTTCTAGAGCTGCCTTAATGATCTGTGACTGATCGTGTGCACAACGTTCTAGTATGTCTGCCAGAGTGAAACCACCAATGACTAGCCTTGGTACAGTGAAAAAGTGAGTAAAGAACAGCAGTGCTTAAAGATAAAAGGGGAGCTCTACCTAGACTTGTGCAGTGGACAACCACTCGCGTCCTTTTCATGTTGAAAGGGACCACCCGGTAGAGAAAACAAACATTTTTGTACGGCTGGAAGGGAGATGATCCGTACGTGGAGAAAAAAGAAATATTCTGGATAGAGGGGGCGGAGCTACAAGCAACCATAGGAGAAGCGACGACAAGAAGGGAACTAGCAACAGGATGTGAGCAAAAAAAAGTAAAAGATCCCAGTGCAAACAGCGGATGAGCACTAAAGAAAGTCATTAATCTGCACTTCATCTGTGCTCCATTGAAGGGACAATCAAGATCATCAATGCAGGGCTCGAAGAATCCACTCGACCACTCGTATATGCGAGCTAAATTTAATGGCGAGTAGGATGACAAACTAAATTTTGTCCTCAGTCTCGGAAAACGTAGCAAATGTGACAAGATAAGATTTAAAGGCATTTTTATTGCTCACAATCTTAATGAGCAATAAAGATGCCTTTAAATCTTGTCACATTTGCTCCGCTTTCAGAGACGGAGGTCATGTAGGTTGCAGTTAGGTCGAGGAGATTTTTCAAGGTACTAGACCTACAGGACTAGTACCATTTTTTAAATTTTTTGAGCCCTGCAATGGTAAGTAATGGATGGGTGGGCTGAAAGCCGTTTGAGAGTTTTATTTTTAGTAAACAGGTCGTCGAAAGCGACAGCATGTATGCATGGTTGCACGCGAGACCTAAAAATGACAAAATAATCATGTCATGGATCACAAATTGGCCTTTTCTTGCGGCATAATTTAGTCAACCATTTTACATAGTTTAGTCCTTCTCTGCCGCATAATTCCAGTACCCTTGCCTGTGTTTCTACATAGAAAGGCGACATGCTGCAGCATGAACCCTCGTATGCTGTTTATGAATCATTACGTATCCTGATTGCTGATCAGTTAAATATAAAAATATACTAGTTACAACCTATTATGTTCATGAAATACTAAATACATATGGATAAATATCGATTAAGGGCAAAAAAATAAATATGGATGCATGCAAATATAAAGGGCCACAAAATAAATAACATACAACTGGGAACCCTAGACATAACAAAGTAGTTTGTCACAATGGGCATTACTAGCTGGAATATTGAATGTTTTAAGAACTCATTGTTACCGAGTAACTGAGGCAGATGGCGAATGGTTGGTCACATCGTAGCTGAACTATCCTCCAGAGTTAATAGTTTCTTCTTGGCCCAGTACTCTGACACTGCTGAAATACATAGGACAGATCTTCAACCTGTTGTGTGTACACTATGCTGATAAGATGGTAAACACAGAAAGAACCTACTGATTGGCCACCTTGTGATGTGGCTTGAAGACAGTGGTATCACACTATCAATCGGATGAGGGTGAGGGACAGTCTCAAAGGTTGTTGGTGATTGCCTAATGAAGCATATATTTTGAGTGAAGCAGGCACTATTGCCTGTTCTAACACCCGAGGATGTCTGAGAAAGATATACTGAGAAAGTTGTGACCCACAGTTTGCGGATCAGCGTCGAGTTGCACAGCATTAGTATGCAAATTAATACCCATCAACCGTAGTATGTCCGATTTCATCCATTTTATTTCATTGTTTGTTCAAAGTTTATCCAACACGTCAAAAGATGCAAAATTCTTTACTTTTATGCGTTTTAATTGTTTCATGATTGCCCATCCAGGCCTATACATGAACATTTCAGAAAACTCAAGTCCTCCAAATAATTCCAAGAGTATCACACCCAATGCATTTTGGTTCTCATTAGCCTTCATCATGGGTATCTGTGATTTATGAAATAATATGTCAGTTACATCTACTAAACGCCCAACATAATATCAAATTATTATCAAACATATCTCCCTTCACGGTTCTTCAATAAATCAACATGATCTTAAAAACCACCAATCATTATGTTCACATGCCTTATGTGCCCCAAGTTTATAATGAAAAACTTCCTGTCGTATATCACCATTTGTTCAGAAACCTAAATCTATATTGTGTTAATCTAGAACGTGCAAATACTTGTGCTACAAAACAAATACTCAAACCCCAGACGCTAACTTCAAATAACCCTGACTCTCCCTATTACCACGTAATTCAAAACCACCCAAATTCTTAGTGCCTCCCTAAATTATATGTATTATCATCTCTAAGCCCCTGTGCATACCTGATATAATTAGAATGCACACCAGTCTCCTCGTGCGCGTGTAATCGCTATTTTACAAAACCATGCTGAACAACCTGAATTTATACCGACCTGTATACCCGTAATAATCAAATGTCACGTGTCCTCATGACTCCTCCCAACTGAGTCCCAATCCCCACTGTCCCTTAAACTGCTATCGCCACAATCAACATCAAACCAAATAATGCCAACTTAATACATGTACATATACATATACATATTTGATAACGTAAAAGCCTCAAAAACAATTATTACAAACATTAACACATTAAACGTAATGATGAAAAAAAAATGCCTTTGCCGTCAATCCTCCGTGACTGAAATTTTGATGAACTTCTTTTGACGTGAAAACGATGCGGTCATTTTCTTTTATCAGTTTTTCCTGCAGGGTGCTATTCCAGGGTTGGAATGGCGTATTCAACATTAAGCAGACAATGTCCTGAATGTCCTGGGTGTGCTTCAGGACATTGTCTGCTTAAAGATATACTGAGCCCATACCTTTACCGGTCCCGAATAAGGCCACAATTGAATATTCAGAATGGCTAACCTCTGCCATCCCTAAAGCACCCCCCCTGAAGAATTCCAACCCAGGTACAACAAAACCATCTACACCTTGGTTCACCGAGGCCCTCCACCTTGAAAAGCAAAACTACATAAGGCATGGGAGGAAATGGAGAACCAAATATGACTCATGATAAAGAAATCTATAAATGTTCTCTTGCTTAATACAAGACCCTAATCACCAAAGAAAAGAGCACTTTCTTCACACAGCAAAAAGAATCCTCTAAGCTCTCTGCAAGGGAGTTATTTCAGGTCATAAGCAAGCGAAGAAAAGCACCAGCGTTAAACGGACCAAACAATAGTCAATCTTTCTGCGATAAGATAGCCCATCATTTCCGCGATGTCATATATACAATCTGTTCACCTCATCAAGCACTGCCGACTCTAGTACCATCTCTCTGATAGCCCACCATCTCAGCCAAGATCCCAACAGCTTGGTTAGTGGCTCCTTAGATAATCTTCGTTACTTTACTCCCGCAACCTTGCAGGAAGTCCTCAAGATTATTCAATACACCAAATCCGGATCTCCCAACGACCTGTGCATCCGCCGGCATTCTTAAAACAGATCCCCAAACCCATTGCCCACTACCTGACCAAGAGTTTGCTACAGGGATTTTTTTCAAATATGTGGAAAAAGGCTTCTATTCTTCCACCTCTCAGAAGCCCAATCTGGACCCAAATAAATCTGCCAACTACTGTCCTATCTCTAGACTGCCGACCCAGAGAAGCTAGTAGAAAAAATAATAAATACCCAACTGACACAATTTATCCAATACTATCATTTATTGGACCCCACACAATTTGGTTTTCGGGCTGAACACAGCACAGAGACCACATTGATTAAAACCACTGACAAGTTAAGAACTGTCTTGGATAAAGGAGGTATGGCCGCCCTCATTTTTCTTGACCTATCGGCGGCCTACGATACGGTGGATCCTTTCACTTTGATCTTTCGCCTCAAACATCTTGGTATTAATACCAAAGTTCTTGCTCTGCTACGGTACTTCCCAACGGGCAGAGAACATTCAGTGATACTGGACAACCTTACGTCCAAACCATTCTCTCCTACTTGTGGGGTCCCGCAGGGGTCCTCACTCAGCCCCTTACTTTTCAACATCTATGTTACAGAATTAGCATCTCTTATCAGGTCTTTTGGCTTCTCAGCCACATCCTAAACGGACGACACGCAAATTGTCCTGTCTGCCTCTAACATTAACCACACTAACCTTCAACTTCACAACTGTATGATAGCTATAGGTAATTAGAAGTACTCCCTTCACTGGTCCAAAAAAGCAAAAAACCTGTGAGTCCTAATCGATGATAATCTAAACTATAGCAAACACTTCAACTCAGTTATTTCCTCAAGCTACAAAACTCTCAATCATCAGGAAAATCCTTCCCTTTATTTTCCCGGATTCAAAGAAAACAGTTATCACATTGTTAATCCTCACTAAATTGGATTATTATAACGGTCTATATCTAAATCTCCAAAAGCAACATCCAAATAAACTGCAGAGTGTTTAGAATGCGGCTGCCTGACTTCTTTTCGACCTTCCGAAATTCCAGTCAGTATCTCTAGCTATTAAAAGGACTCCATTGGCTTTCAGTAGGCAAAATAATTAAATTCAAGGCACTTTGTCTTACCTACAAACCTCACCACAACTCTGGCCCGACCTTCTCAAGCAATCCCTAGTGTAGTATGTACCCAGCAGGGAGTAGTGATCCAAAAGCTCCATGTTGTTCACCTTCCCCAGATTCAAAAGACTCAAATGGGGGGTAGTTGCTTTGCCTCAAAAGCCTCTAAACTCTGGAATAGTCTACCTATAAACATTAGAGCGACTGCCACCCTTTTAACCTTTAGAAAACTGCTGAAAACATGGCTCTTTAACAACTAGTATCCTTACAGCTCCATGCTGGTTATGCTGAATCAGCACCAAGACAAACATGGGTATATATGCACTTTAAAAACGTATTAACATAACATACCGTAGGTATAATATGCATGTTCTGTGGTCTAGGGACCCAGAAACGACATGGTCCAGGTGTAAGCTTACCTTTTTTAGGGCTTGGTCAGCGACAACTTAATTTGTCTATTGCCAAGACCTATTGATTGCAATACAGAACATATTCTTAGAACGCATATTTGAGTTTCTTGCCTTCAGTTGCAGGGCAGCATAGAGTTTTGTGGAAGCTGGGAAGGGAAATTTGATATTCTAACTCTAGTCCTAGAATATCTGGGAATAGTGCACCTTTTCCCAAAATAGTCCCCGGGGTTTATAAACCATTTTAAATCCAGTCCTGGAATATTTTTAGGGGACGGTAAAAAGTTCCCCCAAATATTCCAAGACTTGATTAACACCAACAGTAAAAAAAGAAGTTATAAATTCCCCAAGTAATTTAAATTAAAAAAAAGAAAAGTGGCAAAGTTGTAATTTTGCATTGCTTAGGTGCTGGCCACTTTCTCATGAATTAATAGCTTTGTCGTCTTTTCCAGGTGTCTGCTCTGGATTTGATGGTTTATTTCCGGATTTTAGTGTTTCTCTTGCCCAGGAGCATAACTCAGTCTAACTGTTCTGATTGGACGAGTTGAATCCTTCCACTATATACTTTAGAGGAATTTTCTTTATTTTTAGTACTGAGCACTCCATGGGACTGCATGAGTTTCCTTGCTCTCTCCCCCTCTTACTATGGACTCCTAGCTCACACTCTTGGTCACCCCAATGTTCCTATTCTGGTGTTGCATTTTTTTTAACCAGGTCCCGGTGCTGTTAGCCATCTCACTTTATTTTTAGGTCGAGCTAGCGCAGCGCATGCGCTGCACTAGGAAAATGACCTCTTGCAATCACTTCAGCTCTCCTAAAAGCTCGTGAATGTGGGGCTCACACGTCATTGGCCTTTGCGTTTGACCTTATTACGCAATTGGCCAAAGGCGTGTGGATGTCCCAGCTTCTTTTTAAAGGTTAATTCCCAGAGCGTTTTGCTCTCGGGAGGCAGCAGGGGCGCGCAGGGAACATCTGGTTTTAATCAGTGTGTGCGCGCTTGTTTGACATGCAGGCCTTTGTTGCAATACAAACTGGGCCGTAATGTTATTTCACTTACTAACTCGGTAACAGAGCAGAGGCTGTGTAGATGTCTCCCGATATCATTATTTTGTTTTTAAATATATTATTCTTTATTTTGTTTTTAAATAAGGCCCTAAAGTCAGAATTGTTACCGATGCACATCTTACAACCCGCTAACAGAGCAAAGGCACTCTCCCGATATCATTCTTTATTTTGCTTTTAAATAAGACCCTAAAGCACTCTCTGTAGTTCCATTATTGGGTTTGAGACAGTTCTGTCAATACACCGAGTCTCGGCCTGGGCTGCAGCCCCCCTTGAGCAGTGACGGGACCCAAGCCCGCATGAGCGGTCAGTCCTGCCTCTGTTCTTGAGGTACAGAGAGGAGCTAGGCCTCCAACTCCAGGGCCCAGGTCTGACTCCTGATTCACATCACCCTCGTTCAGAAGCAACGTGATTTTTCATCCCCAGGATATCTGCCGCCCCGCTCTCACTCCCAGGATCAGTCACATGCCCCCGCTCCAACAAGCGGGGCAGCTATCATCGCCTGTTCATCTCCATGCAGCTTTTGGGCACCTCATTTTTTTAAAAAATCTTTCTCACTCTTGGTATTTCACTCCCCGTTCGACTTCTTCACTCTAATTTCTCGTTTTCATCTAGTTTTTCTTTCCTTTCCTCTGGCCCTCTTCTCTACTTCTCTTTTTCTCGCCTCTGTATCCTTTGCTATTTCTTATATACGAAAAACGCCCCGACATTAACAATTTCATAACGGTATCGCGTTTCACATCGAGCCTGTTGCCATGGTTTCTTCTGCTGTAACGAAGAGATGTTCCTACCATTACCCAATTTAATGGTACGTCATTTATCACCCTTGTCTGGTTGAAAGGCCGACATGGCCGTGCAGAGCTTGGACCCGGGCCTGCAGGTCGCACCAAATGCCCTTATCTATTGCTTAACAATAACTCGCCGGGCTGCCCAGAAGTAAACCAGTTACCACTGGCCTTCAAAAATATTCATTTTATTTCTGGCATTTGAAACCGACGGAGATACTTCGGCCTGCAAAAAGTAATCTAACTTCCAAACGTAATCAAGCTCCGTCTGGTCTTTTCCAGTACACAAGTTATTTCGGACTTTTATATTTCAGTTACTTATGTCCTCTGGGCAAAAAATGTTTTTGTTTGCCCTTTCAAAGTAACCAAACTTTTCCTGTAATGTAAAGGCAATTATCAGTTTTCAGGCAATCGCTTAGATACACACAGCAATCACACATAAGCTTTATGACGACATCGGAACAGCTGCAATATTTTTTCATAAAGATAATAAATATATTTACCAGCATTGTTGAAACAGCCAGACCGATCAAGAACTGCTTGCAGAGTTGGTAGTGAAGACATCACACTTCAGTACTAGGGATCTGTGTGCACTGCAGGCACAGGAAGTAGTTCATAGCAAAAGGCACAGCTGCGTTGCAGCTGTAGGGGAGTCATGCACACCACTGCGTTTTTTTTGGTGTAAAAAAGAGCAGTTTATGCAGAAAATGATGGAATATGTGGCAACAATCATTATTATGTGGAAACTGCCACAGAATAAAAGATACTTTTCTATTTATGCTATATAACGTAGCTTATAAAAATTGCCAAAGACAATAGCCCTAGCTAAACACTTATAAGGTTCCAAAGTAGAGACCTATTGGCTATGCCAATGCTTGTTTGCAGTTGACACAGTTTTATTTTTTTATTTAACATTTTCATATACTATTCTAAAATTGCCTTCTGTAATGTTAGAGGGTAAATTAGGAGTGGGTGCCAGCTGAGACCTATAGCCTTTCCCAGTGCTTGCTCGAATTATTTTAAAAAGCGCTACAATAGTTATGAAAGTTGGTTTGGTTTACGTGAAAGAGTGATAGAGCTCCCAGGATGCAAAAGGTTGTTGAAGGGTAACCGAGTTGTCTCTGATCACATGGGATATGTGGTAACCGTAGACCAATAAAGAGTGTCTTGGTACAACATCAAGTTTCCAGTCACCTTGTAGGAGTCGTGTTTTTCTTTTCAATTTGGTATATGTGGTCATTAATTAAAAAAAAAAGTATTAACATTTCTTAGAAGTAACAGATGCATACCAGGTCCGGCAGCAGGGGTTGGTTTACGAGCCATAGCGTCCTTACACGCTGGACCCAAATTGGAGTCCTCACACGCCCGCCGGTCACTGCTGCAAGATCTCCTTGTTAGCGGTATAGGCTACCTTGCTGAAGCCTGTTAGGTATGTAGACTTTTCACGTACCCACAAATTGTAGATAGTTCTAACACTGATCCTGAGGAAATGCCCTGACCTTTATGGCTACCATGGCACGAAACATGTAGATCTCTTTGAGAGTAGGGCATGTACAACTAGTTTCGTAACCTCTAGTTCCAATACCCACCTCAATTAATTTTTACTTAGGCTGTTTACCATCATAATAACATTTTGCTTATGGACTAACAGTACCTATTTTATATTCACACACTTATCACTCACGTCTACACACGCTAGGGCCCCTTACCCCCACTGCACCCATTGGCAGGAACAAAAGATCCCCGCCAAAGAGCCCCAATATTGGGTGCCCGTCAGGTATTGCAGCGCCGACCTGACGAGGGGTAGGCTCATATGATGAAGCATGACACCTAGCTTGCTGGGTGTGTGAGAGCCCTAGTTCCAACAAGGGACTCCCACCCCCCCCTTTGTTTGTTTCGACCTGCTCCACTGACAGCCAGGCCCACGTGATTCCCTTGACACATGACAATACATTGTTTCTCCCCCTTCTCTTTCTTGTCTTCGTTAGAGGAACTCTGTACCTTTTTTGCATTACTACTTGACGGGGTATGTACATTGGACCTCGTTAAACTTACCCCTATGTCCCCATTTTGTTGATATACCAAAGTAAAACAGGACTGCATGAGGGACTCATTGTATTTAAGCAGCATAGATCTATGTGAATCTGGATATCCAATTATATCAAGTAAACAATAATCTCATCGGTATCATTTCAACAAATTCTAGTAACTAGTAAAATTACTATATGCTATTAATGCTTACAACACATATGACTAGCGCACATTGTATTTCACTGAAAGTAGTTTTTATAATAGGCCTGCTGAAATTAATGTTATCACAATTTCAAAATAAATGTGCAAAGTGTCCCAAGTTAAGAAAAAGGAAAGCCCAACAGAGATACAGTAGAAGGAAGTAGGACAATTTGTGGGTCTAACAAACAACTCAACAATTCTTAAAAAAAAATAATAATAATAAGTCCATTAACAATATTGGCCTATGCCTCATCACAATTCAGTTATTATTCAGTATAGTTGCTGTTTAAGCTGTCAGCGACGTTGCGACTTTTCACAAGATATCAGGGTCTCATCACAACATCAATAGTATAGGCGCATCTGAAATGAGTAAGTAGCTTAATTAGAACCGGTCTTGAGTGTTCAGGTGGGCTGAACGTTGATTAGCATAATAACACACAGACCGCCATACAAAGAATTTTGGACAAACTAGAAAAAGATTGCCTTAAGGCTGGAATTATATCCTCAGGTCTGCATGTGAGAAAAACACCTAGTATATTTAGGGAACTTAGCCATGTGATTGAGCCCGCCTCTGAACTTTCTATAACATGTTCCCGCCATAATATGGTGCTTGGAATTGGGACCACCGTTGCACAAGTCAATGACCTACTAAAATAAATTGCAGAAGTGGAAAGAGAGCTGCTTGGAATGCCTACTCTGATAGAGGCGTAACAGGTGCTAGACAAACTGAATAAAACGATTTTAGAGTTTAACAAGGCAGATAAAGTGACTAAGGACATTAAGAACTTCTTCAAAGAAAAGGCATACCCCAAATTGTTGGATTACGTCTACAAACAGAACCAACTTCAAAATAGGGCATACACTTGGGGCAGATACAAAAATCTAAAAGCTGCAACCTTTTCAGAATCTTCAGCAGCATAGGATGAATCTGACATACATGAAGGACCCATTAGCAGCTTCTCAGGACAACGTTTTTGTTTTAAGCAAGAGACTAGAAAGAGAAAGGGGGTAGAAGCATACAATAGAATCAGAATCCTGAGGACTATCATATACAATGGAAATATTACAGATGGGGAACAGAGGGTGCCTAAACCCATGGAACTTGGGAGCTCACCAAAACAACCAGATTATACCAATAGCTAATCTGTCCAAGCATATCCTGTTTTCCGTAGAGATCACTCTCCTACTTATGAGACTTTCATTTCTGAGAGAAATAACTTTTTCGCCCTACAAACTGATCTGCAAAACTTTTTTCACAAGCTCATTCTGAAACAAATGTTTTTTCTTTTCAGCTTAAGAGGTCGCAGTTACACTGTGATCACATTCCACCTTTTTACCTGGCTCATGTAGTTTACTTTTGAAAAACTGGTAATAAGTGACATTTCCCATTTCAAAAATACCCAAATCTTAACCCTCTATAACATCTCACTGGTAGAACGACAGGCTTTGGAACAGATCTGTCACTTTAAAGCCCACATACAAGGGTGGCGGTATAGTGGTACAGAACGTGCAGGACTATAAGGGACTATATGGGACTATGTGGGAGCCAAACTCCAATAATCACCTGAACACTGTGACAATCTCACAAAATTCTTCAATGACAAAAACACGAAGATTGAACTAGCCCTAGACCACCATCCTCCGCATCCACCGAAACCGCCACAACACTCCCCCCCTCAGTATGAAAGAAACCAACACACTGGCGCCCTTGCCGAACTCACAAGGGGCGTCCCCCCCCCCCCCCCCCAACCCTGAGCCCGATAGATGCAACACCAACCCAGGACCTCCCCTAACTATCAGGAGCTAGAAGACACTCTACTCACTCGCAGAGGAAGACATTTCAAGATGATCGCAAAATCCAAACCCTCCTTTCAACTAGCAGGTCCTCTCCCGGCCTCGCTCGCTAACAACCTCAACCACGCCATAACTCCACTCTGGACAAAGATAATAAACAGCTCCCACAGCACTGGATTGAAGTCCAACCTTCTCAAACTAGGACAAGCCACTCCCTTGCTTCAGAAAACTGGTGCAGACCCAGACGACCTCAACAACTTCAGATTCATTTCAATCTTCCCTTCCTGGCCAAAATACTTGAGAAATGTGTTCTCCTAACTCAATCAACACATTGACTCCAGCAATCTCCTCAATTCACTACAATTAGGTTTCAGGAAAGGCTGTAACATGCAAACTGCTCTACTGAACATAGCAGATGACAAACACAAGGCACTGGACTCGGACAGAGGCTGTCTTCTCATCCTTCTAGACATCAGTGGCATTTGACACTCTTAAATTAAAAAAAAAACTACTCAACAAGTGAACACTGCTTAGCAGAGTTAGACAAAGATAAAATAATAGATTCATAAAGGATTGAGATGTAAATCAAAAATAAGGCACAAAAATATTACTCTGTAATAGATTAAAAATGCCGTACAGAGCAAAAATGCATGTAATGCCAAGAAGGCTCATTACAGAAGTACAGAAAATGTAAATTCATACACTTAATAATCCCTGGTTAGGCAAAATCTAGACATAAATTATGAGTGTCAAACTCATAAAGAGTAGTGACAGCATCCCATTAGCAAGTCTAAGAGCAAAAGAGGAGCCTAGCAAGTCGCCCACAATGAACATAGCAAAAGAATCCCACACAAGACAGGTGCCCAAAGATTTTATAGACAAATCACACAAGCTATTAAGGTTCCAGTTTTCTGTTTTTACTGACTTTTACAGAAAAACACAGACAGAAAATAAAGTGTTTCAGGTCTGTATTTATTTATAAAAGCAGAAAAATACTGAACATTGTGCTTCTTGTGAGAGACTCTTCATTGTGTCTTTCATGAACTTCAGGCAAAAGCTGAACAGATAGACAGCATAGGAAGTTAAAAAACAGGATGAGATTTCCTTAAAAACAGGCCTATGTTAACATATATTTGTGGTATAATGCTAATATGTACCTGTGGGTGTAGTGCTATGTTATATGTGGCTTTTTTTTTAAAACTTCTTTTTATTAATTACTTAGCAACGTTGCAAAACTGTGGTTACAAAGTAACACTTAATATACATTTCACGTCTCACAGTACAATGATATAGGCATGTCAACATTACATTCCATACACTAATTTTGGCAGAGAGTTACTGGCACTATCTCCCACTTTTCAAGATCAATAAAAGTTAATGTCTGATACGGTTATAGGTGGAGTACAAATGTTCCCTCTGTATGCATTCCAGGCCCCCCCCCCCCCCAACTCGTTCTCATTTTTGGGGGCACCCTCGATGCATGTACGTCGCCTTTTCTGCCACCCTTGCACCATCCATATCCCTGCATCAGTCATGGTGTGTCGGGGAGGATTGTGAATCCCAGTATTTAGCTATATTACGCTTGGAGAAAACATAATTCCTAGCATTGCCCAGTCCTGTTTTGCATGATTGAGATCAGTGGGTTCCCAAATATTCAAAAGACATCTTTTGGGTTCTGGCATGACAGAAACCCCACGAGCCTGTGTAATGGATTGCATAACTGTTGTCCAGTAAGACTATCTGTGGGCACTCCCATAGTGTGTGATAGAAAGTACCTTCTGCCCCACATCCCCTCAGACAAAGCGCATTTTCGGCCCTCCTATTCTCTGTAGGGTCACTCTAGTGTAGTAAGTACGATGAAGTATTTTCAGTTGTACCAATCTTAATTTTGAGGATATCGCAACTTCACGTAGAGAGGAGAGCACTTCCTGTCAGTCCTCATCGTCTAATTCACCAAGTTCGATAGACCATTATATGTGGCTTCTTTATTTGCCAAAACCAGACAGGCATCCACGTATGAGTGCACAAGTCAGAAATGTGGAAATATACCATTTTGTGACTCCATTAATTGTCAAAAATGTTTTTTTTATAAATAAATACCATAAAATGGACAAAAAATAAATATGGATTAATACAGACAGAAAACATTTAAAAAATACCATAAGACCGGAAGCCCTACTATTAATAGATTTTACAAATTCATCATGGTAAGACCATGGTTAAGGTTGCATTAGCAAATCAGAAACAACAACGTAATTTTCTAAATCTTGAGCACTAACCCATTTCCTAAGGTAAGAGAAATCTTCCAACTGCTCCCTCAGCAACAGCACTCCAGAGTTGTACAACACAAATAAAACACTACTTAAACAATGGTCATATAAATAACACTACACTATCACTTCCAGCAGAGGTCCTTGAAAATGATACTTTCAGTAGAAGAGGGAAGCTTCATTCACAATACACATTTTCTAATGTTGTACATTCCTAATACAATGACGTTATTCATTTGGTGCTCTGTGGGAACAAGGGAAGAAATGGTTTTGCAGTGGGACACCGATTGGGAGGAAGAAGGGAGCAGGAGCTAATTCAGTAAAACATCAGAAACTACATCCATTTAAAAAATAATTACGCATTACACGAAAATGTGACATAACAATTCATAACATTATTCACACTTCTAAGTGACTTAGGAAACTCGTTCCAGGTGCAACATCATCAGCTCATTGGTTACGACTCTATATATCATCAAAAACACTATCAAAACTAATTTTCATACAACGGTTGCACATTTTGCTAGTTGTGAAAAACGCTACTATAGTTCCCCCTCAGATTAATATAATAATTACTGAGAAAAAACATTGATAAGTTTATTAGTATTTGTAGGCTTCAGCTTTTTAGCTCTCCGTACACTCTCTCCATCTGTTGGAACACTTGATTCCAATATAATCCACCTATCTCCTTTTCCCAGAGTTGGTATCACTTTGTTTCTATCCTTTTTTATCATACCATTTTTTTTCCTTCACTTAATTGATTTTAATAACATTAAAATTGCATGAATCAACATTATTAATGGTGTTAGAACAGCCTGTACAATTCCATCTACTAGACTATTTGACCACTTGCCTGCTTTTCCCAAACCACTCCCCACTTTCTTTATCTAGGATCCTACAGTTTCCCACACACCTAGCGCCTCTAATGACCTAATTTTGTGTGTCAGTTATGTTAGTAATGTATGAGTTTATCACTCCATTATAATCAAGGACAGCACTTATTTTCCCCAATTACCACACACGCGCTTCCCTCTTTTGCCAAAATAATGTTTAAGGCGAGATGGTTCTCCATTACCATTGCTCCAATTGTCAAAATCTCTACATACACCAGCTTATGAGAGACTCTCCTGCATTCATGGGAAGTCTATCCACAACTGTAGACAAATATCTAATCTTTATATCATTCACGGCTATTTCAATAGAAGGGATAACAGCCCTCAATAGATCAAGAACCATTTGCCCAAAACTTCTCTTTATTCTACTTAAACTGTGTTCCTTCTTCAATTACTCCCCATGATAGAGTGTAGGTAAAACTGAAGCCACATAACACAAACATTTTTGGGCAGATTAACCCCTTCCCCGCTCATGATGGAACCGGAACCGTCGCTTCGTCATGAGCCACGGTTGCCGTGTGCTCATGACGGAGCGGTTCCGTCATGTCACGACCGTTGGCGGCCGCTCCGCCTACGCGGCGCTGTTTCCCCGCCTGTACGGGGGGACAACGCAACTGGGCGGAGTCATGACGGAACCGCTCCGTCATGAGCACAGCTCAACCGTGGCTCATGACGGAGTGGCTCCGTCATGAGCACAGCGCCACCGCGCTGCCCCCCGCACCTCCCAGCTCTGCGGCGGAATTCCCGCCGCAGCAAAGGGGTTAAAATAAGCAGTTTTTCCACATATATAATAGATTCCCTAAGGATAGGTTCCCTTCAGGTTAGAAAATCTCCACTAACCTCATAGGTTTTGTCACATATGCTTTCACCAACAAATTCTGCCTTTGCTCTTCCCATGTAACTATGCCTTCCCATACACATTTAACCTTTTCTTTCTCGCTCCATCCTCAATCTTGGATGTAAACCCGAAAACCTAAATTCTTCTTTTCTCCGATTTCCCCAAAGCACTCTCCCGCCCTTCAAAAGTTCTTACTACTTTTACACAGCTCTCACATTCCATACTAAAATCATGCTCTTCATGTAACATGAATAAACAGAATTTATATTAGTTCAGATCTGATTTGTATAATCTCCCTCAAATATTTACCATATTTAATCTCTTTATCATTTCCACTAATAGATTCTCTAACTTCACATTCAATTCATTCAAGTATGGAGAATGATACTCCGCATAATTAAAAATGGCAACAAATATACTACAGGTTAATGAACATGAAAGCTCTAGTTGCTCGTACGTTGCACTTTCGCAGCCGATTTAGCGGGAAAAGTACAGACAAAACACATACTAACCTTCATAATTTCGACATACAGATTATTCGTGTGTACACGTCATCTCTAAAACCACTAACTAAATACTTTTCATGTTTGGTATTTCTTGTCCTAAATTATTAATTCTAATTGCATCATCACTAATTATACATTTTGATACATTTCCCACAGGAGTCAGAAAACACACCATCAGGCCAATTACTTTTACTAATATTAATGTTAATAATGTCATACCTAAAATTTACAGCAATTGCTGTATCCCATCTTCATGTTAGAGACCAAATAAAACGAAAAGGAGAAAACCAAGACCAAAGTTCTTGTAGCAAAAATCAAGTCCTTCTTTATCTTTTCACAGCACAAGGAAATAAAACAAATTAAAAGCAAAGCTATCAAGTTCAGTTCTAAATATTCTTCAGCTTCAAATATCAGTTATTAGTGAGAAAAAAACCAGCTCCAAAGTCTGCTAATAAAATGGTCTCTGCATGAAATTTCTTTCTAACTGTTTCAGATTTAAACAACATTTCCCTGCCTCATTAATGGTTTCATCAAAACGCAATATTCTAAAGTCTCTATTTTACATTCAGGGTAGTTTCTTATCTGTATCAGACTTTAAATCGGAATCATTCCCTTAGCAGTCAAGACACTTGTTCAGTGGGAAATAATCATCTTCATCGTTGTTACCTTCTGATATTGTAGCCATATATACTCAATTTGGTGATGCATAATTTCGATTAGGAATGCTCCTTCTGGCTGATTCTTTACCACTTGATATTTCATTTTCATCAGTCTCCCAGACAGACTGTTTTTGGGCTCTGGCTCACATGGTTTCTGCTTGAAAGTTCTTTCTGGGAATTTCTTTACCCCTTTACATCTTCAGTGAACGTGTTTAATTCTTGATTTCGCTTAAAATTTTGGCTTTCACTTTACCTCGCATTTTATTCAGGCTCTCCTTTGTCTGCTCTTCCTATAGCAAATTATCTTCTTCCAAAGGGTGGGTTCTTCCAACTCCCATGTTTTACTCCTTTGCCACCCATGCTTTACTCTTTTGCATGGCAACAAGCCCTTTATTATGATCACTTTGTAACTGGGCTTCTGGAGTTTCAAGATCTTCTTCTGTATTTTCACTCACCCGAAACTGTTGCTTTTAATTTTCAACTCGATCTTCACCAGTTACAGAAGATATCAAAATGTCTTCCCTCCCACCAACCTTAGTTTAGACTGTCACCTGAATTGTCCCTTTGTTCCGCAGTCTGTGCACCTTGATCATCATCTTCTGCCTCTTCCACCATTTCAACTATTCTAATTTTTTTGTGTGAGGAGCTTGCGTGAGAAGCCTCACGCAATGGTTTTGAAAAGAACGTTTTGCACAAGTCAGTGACTGTATACCATTCTGCCACTGCTGGAATTTGGAACAATATTACCGTTGGATTTGCTACCACTAGACATCCAGGGTCCACAATGGTGTTCATTTTTGGAAGGTCCTGGACAATTTTCCAGCCGGTTTCTTAATTTCCATTACAGCAAAAGTGCACAAACTGCCAAGAACTTCTCAAACGATTCCCTGCAAAATCATTTTTTCAATCACTGGTTTCATTCATTCTTCAGCCTCCTTAGTCTGTACAGCTTAGTTCTGGGGAATATTGCATCTGGTTTCACCTTTATTTTCCCTTATGCTGCTGTTCTAATCAAACTCTTTTCCTTCCCTGAAAAATCCCATACCTCCTCTCTGTCAATGAGTCTTAAATCTGAAGGGAGGTCTTCTTTTGGCAAAACTGGGTACATCTCTCTGGGGTTCTCTGCACAAAGTTTTAAAAGTTAATCCGAACCTTGTGCTTCCTCTGTATCATCGGGTGTGCAATAAATAACACAATTCATTTTGCAAAAAAGATCCCTTCTAAGTAAGTTCACTGGGCATGAATCACAAACTGTTTATTCCTAATTTGTCCCATTTAAACAGGTACATCTGCTGAAACTTGATTATTAATTTGTTTATTGCTGACCAGCACAACTTGGACTACGGTTCCAGAAGGGTTAGGTTCGGAACTTTCACAGAACGAACTGTGGAACTAGTAGCCCCCATATGAATCACAAATGAAACTGAATGGCCATTGACTTCCCCGTCAATAAACGGGCCATTCTGCTCCATCTCCAAGACTGCTCCAAGTAAGCAATCCTCCTCCCCTCTCAGGCACCGTGAACTAGTACCCATCATCTCTTTAGGGATTATCACTGCATTCATTTGGTAATTCGAATTATATGGCATTTTGTTTCTCATATTTTGCTGCGCTGTTGAAGGTACCAGACTTTGAAACATTTCGTCTGGATACTGTCCCTCTTCCAGTGCTCGATTTGCCCACAAAAATGACAAATTCCTATTCATACAATTTGCCTTTGCCTCCATGCACAATCTCATTTATTCCATTCATACAATTTCTCACAGAGTTTGTATTAGAACCCATCCAACTCTTTTTCTTTTCAAGATAATGACTCTGGTTTTTAGCCAATTTCAAAATCTCATCAATGCCCTTTGATAACCAACTCAATTCACTTAGCTGAATGCGATTGCTAATCTCTGATCTCGGCTAATTCACAAAAGCAGAAACAAAACTTCCAACAGCATCCTTCTCTGGATTTTCGACTCCGCAATGCTTTTTGAATCTCTGAATTAACCTCTCATAATAGGAACGCAGTGACTCTTAAGACTCCGGTGTTGTCTTCTTCATGATCGTTTCCCAAAGTATCTCTCTTTCTGGAATTAATTCTTTAAATGCTCAATTATTGCCTTGTATTTTTCAGCCACATCTGCTGCTGGTGGTGCAATATTAGGACGCTGTATAGGTGGTTCCGGCAACGGCCACTCAACATCCACTTTATAGTCTAACCACAAATCTTCTGGAAAAACAATGCCAAACAACAGATTTAAATCTGTGCACAGCACTGGAGAAAGATGTGCCAATTTATGTACCTCGTCATACCATTTTGTCTGGTCTTCAACTCAACTTTGGAAAATTATGTGTGAAAACAAACAAATCTACCCTTGTTCAAGGGACATGCACCAAATTCCCTCTGTGCACTTTTCTAAGAGGTAACTTATTCCTTCTTCTGAATTACTGATATTTTTCCCTGCCCTCGGCTAATCATACTTCATCTTTCTCGTATTTATCATATACTTTTTCCATCTTTCTCAATATTTCTAAAAATCACTTCAATCTCATGTTTTCTCCATCAAATCTTTAATATGGGCATTTAATGCAATGAGACCCAACTGCTTAATTTCCTCATGCGTTATATATCCATTATGTAATTTCGCTTGACATTCTTCATTACTTACGTCAACATACAATTCATGAGCCAATTATTCTAATTTATTAAGCACTTCATTGGTGTACCTAGCCACTTCTTTGATGAAGTATCATATCAGCATTATATGTCGGTAATCTGTTCAAATCCACATAACCCCATAGCATCCCTCCAAATTCTATCTTAAAGATCCAAATGAAGACCTCCTTAGGAGGTGGCACTACCACCACCTCTCTGTAGTGTGCTATGTCCTACCTGTTCTAGGTATTTCCATTGTAATTGGAACTTCTGACACCGCACTTGGTACATCTCCAGTAAGAGTGCACACCGCTGCCATGACCCTCCTCCATCAACTCAAACAGTAGTTGAAGTTGGTTCTGACAGTCTGTCTGTATATGGAGGAGGTCTTGAAATCAGTAACTGATTAAAGAAGTTATCATCATCTGATTCATTCTTCTACTCCAATTTCTCGGTTCTGTCCTGTTCTATTTTTTTGACTATAGCAGGAAATGCTTTAACATTTCCCATCATGCCTGATCACCATGACTTCTCTTCATGATCTAGTCTGGGTTCAAAACAGTGTACAAAGGACTTCTTGATGGTCTATCTTTCTTCTCTCTCTCCTTCTCTGATGCCATGTGATCCCATTTATTGAGTGCTTCAATGTGTAGTTCTAGGCATTTGACTCATATTGTACATAGTCTGTCTCAAAAAGTCTAATTTCTCAAAGCTAAAGGGGCCTTCATAGAAAAATTTTAATTTCTCATCAAATGCTGTGTTCGGTTTAATTTGGGAATCCAAACACACGAGTAATACCCCATTTCTTACATAATTTCAAATATTGGCACACCTTCATTTGGCATCTTCTAACCCTCTCTAGGCTTATCCTATTTTTTAGGTTTAAGTTTTGTAAATACTTCAGTCATGACTTGCACTTACTCGCAGTCAAAACAGACTAAAAAGTCAAAACAACACTGAAAAAAAAACAGCAACAGCAACCAATAACAGTGCTGAATCTTTAGAAATAAATAAATCCCTTGTCTGTGTAACCTAGAAAGGAAAAATAAAGGAATATTTCATCAGTCATAACACGCACAACAGGTATATACTTAATTTCGAGCAAACTAAAAACAGTACCAGACAACGAGATTGAAACACAAACAGCCTACAAAGTACTCGCTAGGCAAACTTCTACCCAGCAGAATTCTACCCCCGAGTCAATGTACTACACCATGTGGTAAGCAAAGTAACCCAAATTCTCTCAAACCTGAAAAAGTAAAAACCTGTTAATACAGGTTCCTATGTGTAAGCAGCACCTCGGTCTACATACCACAATAAAGACAAGGCAATAATATCTTGCGATCTTGGATTTTCAATGAAATCCAATAAACAATTAAATTCTCTCTTATTGGCAAAACAACATCAAATAAGTTTACAGATTTGAATTATACAAAATCAAAATAGTGATCAGTCCATCAATTGAAGCCATAATCATCATCACATAACCAAATAGTTCCCCACAAAAACAGAAATCTATCATTACAAAACAGACAAACTCATGCAATCAAGTTTTCCATATTTAAACTTACACTCCAAGTTCAGCTATACAATTTGTTACCCTGCAGGAGGATCCAGCACCACAAAGTGGGCAAAACTCATTAGTCCTTTGTTCTCTACACCTAAGGCCAATAGTTCTCCAAAACTCTTTTAGGGACCATTTAAAGAGGAGACGCTCTAATGCTTACCATTCTCTATTACCAAAACTTTGTGAGAGTCAAACCCCAATAATCACCTACAGGTCTTGAGAAATCTACTTGCCCACTTACTAAGGCAAGTCAGATTTTATCAAGGCAAGCTATTTGTAAAACCTACTGGTCCATTCTTGTGAGCTGATAAAGAATAGGTATTCTGTTCTTTCAGAAAACGATGAGCAATGAAGATGCTGTTAAATCTTGTTATGTCTTGTCATATTTGAACTGCGATCAGAGACATAGCACAAACCTCAGCTGTCTTAAAATTTGCCTTTAGAAAAAGATAAGTAAACGCACCCTTCAAGAAAAAGTAAGCAGCAAAGTTAAAGAATTTGGAAATGTGAACTGTCTGACAATCATGCTATACAAAGAGTGTGTAATGAAAGGTTTTATTCTAACACAAAACATTTAAATAGCTTGTAAATTAACTCTTCAAACACCAGTAGTTATGAAAGCACTTTTTTGTAATTCTGTGTGACGAAAAAAAGCTTTCAATAGGATGAAAACATATCAGAACACTTTACATGGTGACGTGTACATGATAAACATTTTTGCTGAAACCCAAATTCCACACATTGCTTTATATGCCATTTAGTTTTATCAATAACATTGCATGTTAGTGGGAACATTTGTGGCCGTTTCAATGGAAAATATGCTGTTTGTAAATGATAGTGCACTACCAAGTCATGCTTTACTAAAGTATTTATTAAAAGTGAGTGTTTAAACATTAACTGAGAAAACATTGCAGCCCCTGGCCTGGTAAAAATGCCATTAGTGAACTAAGTGGCATGTAAGGGATTACGTGTACCCTATATGTGGGCAAAATCCTTATTATACATAAAGCAAACGTTTAGCCTACTAAATCAAACAAAATAGTTTTTTGTACAGCAGAAATGCTGAACTTGCATATTTGAAGGTGCTTTCATATGTGATAATTAAGAAAAAAGGGGAACAGTAAAATAAAATATTTGCTAGGATCACACGATTTGAGACCAGATAACCGGTCAAGTACTTTACAGTTAGGTTGGGTAGATTATTCAAGTCTCTAAACCTGCAGGTCTAGTAACATCTTTATGATTTTTCGAGACTGACCGGAACCTCAATAATTGGTCACACAGATTTTTACCAAAACAATTTGGCTCCAGTGTCTCCAGCTGATCTTGCGGTTAGAGACAACACTCCTTATCAAGGGAACACAGCTGAGCAGAGTTAAACAAAAATATTGGAAGCATAAAGGATTGAGTTCTAGATAAAAATTAGGCAACATTTATTTAGTACGGAATAATTAAAAGTGCGGTACAGAGAAAAATGCATGTAATGCCATTCTCAATACAGATCTACGTTACAACAAACAAATGATGGACGGAATGCTGACAATGCAAACATTCTCCCCCAGTCAAGAGATCTGGGTTAAATCCATCGTTCTTTTGCCCACTACACCACCCCAGTTTAGACATGGCCATATGCAAATCAGTCTTGACCCTGTGCCTCATGGGAACAGTCCAGCCCGAACTGCCAAGCCATGTCTTCCCTGGACCGGAATCAAGCATCCTAGGACCGGTTTCTGGCTATCAGCCGTCATCAGCCAGGATAGCTTGACTCCAGTGGCGTAGTGAGCACGGGTCCCACGTCTGGGAATACCCATCCCACTTAGGGCGAAAAGCGTTACAACAAACAAATGATGGACGGAATGCTGACAATGCAAACATTCTCCCCCAGTCAAGAGATCTGGGTTAAATCCATCGTTCTTTTGCCCACTACACCACCCCAGTTTAGACATGGCCATATGCAAATCAGTCTTGACCCTGTGCCTCATGGGAACAGTCCAGCCCGAACTGCCAAGCCATGTCTTCCCTGGACCGGAATCAAGCATCCTAGGACCGGTTTCTGGCTATCAGCCGTCATCAGCCAGGATAGCTTGACTCCAGTGGCGTAGTGAGCACGGGTCCCACGTCTGGGAATACCCATCCCACTTAGGGCGAAAAGCGTTACAACAAACAAATGATGGACGGAATGCTGACAATGCAAACATTCTCCCCCAGTCAAGAGATCTGGGTTAAATCCATCGTTCTTTTGCCCACTACACCACCCCAGTTTAGACATGGCCATATGCAAATCAGTCTTGACCGTGTGCCTCATGGGAACAGTCCAGCCCGAACTGCCAAGCCATGTCTTCCCTGGACCGGAATCAAGCATCCTAGGACCGGTTTCTGGCTATCAGCCGTCATCAGCCAGGATAGCTTGACTCCAGTGGCATAGTGAGCACGGGTCCCACGTCTGGGAATACCCATCCCACTTAGGGCGAAAAGCGTTACAACAAACAAATGATGGACGGAATGCTGACAATGCAAACATTCTCCCCCAGTCAAGAGATCTGGGTTAAATCCATCGTTCTTTTGCCCACTACACCACCCCAGTTTAGACATGGCCATATGCAAATCAGTCTTGACCCTGTGCCTCATGGGAACAGTCCAGCCCGAACTGCCAAGCCATGTCTTCCCTGGACAGGAATCAAGCATCCTAGGACCGGTTTCTGGCTATCAGCCGTCATCAGCCAGGATAGCTTGACTCCAGTGGCGTAGTGAGCACGGGTCCCACGTCTGGGAATACCCATCCCACTTAGTGCGAAAAGCGTTACAACAAACAAATGATGGACGGAATGCTGACAATGCAAACATTCTCCCCCAGTCAAGAGATCTGGGTTAAATCCATCGTTCTTTTGCCCACTACACCACCCCAGTTTAGACATGGCCATATGCAAATCAGTCTTGACCCTGTGCCTCATGGGAACAGTCCAGCCCGAACTGCCAAGCCATGTCTTCCCTGGACCGGAATCAAGCATCCTAGGACCGGTTTCTGGCTATCAGCCGTCATCAGCCAGGATAGCTTGACTCCAGTGGCGTAGTGAGCACGGGTCCCACGTCTGGGAATACCCATCCCACTTAGGGCGAAAAGCGTTACAACAAACAAATGATGGACGGAATGCTGACAATGCAAACATTCTCCCCCAGTCAAGAGATCTGGGTTAAATCCATCGTTCTTTTGCCCACTACACCACCCCAGTTTAGACATGGCCATATGCAAATCAGTCTTGACCCTGTGCCTCATGGGAACAGTCCAGCCCGTGGTGAGCAAAATAACGATGGATTAAACCCAGATCTGTGACTGGGGGTGAATGTTTTGCCATTTTGCAACATTCCGTCCATCATCTTGTGTGTTTTGCTGTTCACCCTATGTGGGAAGGGTATGCCCAGACGTGGGTCCCATGCTCACTACACCACTGGAGTCAAGCCATCCTGGCTGATGACGGCTGATAGCCAGAAACCGGTCCTAGGATGCTTGATTCCGGTCCAGGGAAGACATGGCTTGGCAGTTCGGGCTGGACTGTTCCCATGAGGCACAGGGTCAAGACTGATTTGCATATGGCCATGTCTGAACTGGGGTGGCGTGGTGAGCAAAATAACGATGGATTAAACCCAGATCTGTGACTGGGGGTGAATGTTTTGCCATTGTTCAACATTCCGTCCATCATCTTGTGTGTTTTGCGATTCTCAATACAGAAGCACAGAAAATGTATATTCATAAACTTAATAATCCCCAATTAGGCAAAAACTAAACAACATTTGTAAGTGTTAAACTCAAAAAATTCCGACAGCATCCCATTTGCAGGTCTAAAAGCAAAAGAGGAGCATAGCAAGTCATCCACGAGGAAAACAGTAAAAGAATGCTACGAAAGACAGAAGCTCAAAGGTTTTATAGATAAAATAACTCAAGCTATTAACAGATACTGCAAACTCAGTATGGTATGAACATAATTGGGGTCGCATTGACAAAGCAGTAACAATGTAATTTTCTAAACCTTTAGCACTAACCCATTTCTTATGGTAAGAGAAATCATCAATCGCCTCCCTCAGCAACTGCACGCCAGAGATGTACAATACAAATGAAACATTTCTTAAACAATGGCTCATAGAATTAAGATGTTTACTCCATCACTTCCAGCGGAAGACCTTGAAAATGATACTTTCAATAAACGATGGAAGCTTCATTCACAATAAACATTTTCTTACAATGTTGTTCAATGCTAAAATATGACATCATTCACGAATGTGAGACCCGGATAGCGGTGATCTGCCCTGACGACCTTAGCCCAAAGCGAAAACACCTGCGGGGCATTGCGGCTGATTACAGACAGCTGTAACAGAACCAGCGGTGCATAATTGAACTGCGCTGCCGGGGCCAGAGAAGTCACTGTGGACCGCGCCAGAAGTACACCCAAAAACAAAAAAAAAAAAAAAAAAATCACACAAATGAAAGTCAACCGGCCAAGCCGACACCAAGCAAAACTGACGCAGCTTTCTTGAAGTAAAAAATTCACTCAGAGACAAAGGACTCAAATATACAATGCTGTTCCCTGGTAAGTTGAGAGTGGAGGCAGACGGGAAGACCTGGTTCTTCTCCAACCCTGAAGAGGCCTGCAAATGGCTGGATGGTTGGCGCACGTCGAAACACGCAAGCTCCTCACCCAGATAGACAGAAAAGTCCTCAATATACCTTAAATTCGACCTCTCTGCTCGAGACTGTTCTCAATGGGGGAAGAAATCATCAATCATGAACTAGAATAGATTCTGTAACTACGGACTCTGGATCCCTTACAGTTGGAACGCAGAGCAGACTAATGTGGTAACATTGAAGAAGGATAAGGGAAGGGGAGAGGGGAGGGGGTGGAGGTTCCGCATGAAGGTATAGTCACCCTCCATTTTTTGTTGGGGAGACGACAGGCACTCTGCAAGTTGGGGAGGCGGGTAGTTCGAAACCATCATGCAGGGAGGTGAGAGGGGGTAAATCATGTACACTGGTTAATTAATGTTAGCAACTTCACACAGTACAACTGACATATGACAGGAATCGCTTGGCACTTTATCTCACCATAATGACCAGAAATGAATCAGAATTACACAATGCCCCACAACCCGCAGGTACTTCGATGCACTATATGGTTGTCACACCCTATCCAATGGACATGGCTTCACCTTTTATACAAACCCAATGGGTAGCCGAGGCCTCACTTCCATCGCTCTGGCTTCTCTCCTGGAATGGCAACGGCCTGGGACACAAGCTAAAAAGGGGAAATGTACCCCGATTTATCAAAAGACACACGCCTAACATAGTTTTACTACAAGAGACTCACCCCATAGGCACCAAATGCAAAGCACTTAGTAGATGGGGAGATACACTTGCAACACATGCAGGTTTCACAACCGGGTCCAGAGGGACAGGAATACTTATCCGTAGTAACTTCCCCTTCATAATAGGACACACATATTCAGATCCCCAGGGTAGAATGGGGGCCATTTCTGGTACATGGGAGGGTAAGCCACTCAACGTTCTCTCGGTCTACATCCCACCAGGCCTACAGAAGTCTACCCTACCGGTACTAATTAAATCCATCCTAGATCTCCCAGACGGCAGGTTGATAGTGGGTGGCAATCTAAATATGGTACTTTTCGGACAAAAAGACCGAAATCCATCACTACGCACCCCTGGTAATAAATCCACCCAAGCGGACTATCTAGCATCTATGGGTCTCACAGATGTATGGAGGGCACATAATCCAGAAACCTCGCAATTCACCTTCCATTCAGGCGCTCACAGTAGCCAATCACGCTCAGTTTACATCCTAACCGTTACTGACCTCGTACTTGCCTTCACGGAGATCCACCACCTAGCTTGAGGTATATCGGATCACTCCCCAATATTAGCCACCTATACAAGTGGCACAAACCCGATTTGTAAACCGATAACCCTACCCCCCAGGTATCTCAAAATTCCCCACATCCACGATGACTTAATCCGCACTACAGAACATTACTTCAATGAGAATGTGGGTGCTGTACAATCCCCACATATCTTATGGGACGCGTATAAGACTAATCAAGGGACAGGCACTGTCCTTGACAGCCGGGCATAAAAAGACAGACAGGCCAACCTCACGAAATTAGAAAGAGATCCTGAAGTTGGAAAAAAGGCAAAATGGGGAAGAGAAGAAGGCGTCAAACCATACTCTTGGTCTTAAACGCCAAGAATATAAAAACCTGACGGCAGAAGAAGCCAAGAGCAACTGCCTCGGCACACTTTTTAGAACCTATGATACTGGAGACAAGGCTGGGAAAATGCTAGCATGGCTCGATAGACAGGAAAAAGCATATAGGTGGGTAGCCCAGCTCAGGACTGAAAATGGAGAGACCGTTACAGACCCACAAACCACAGCAGAGACATTCGCCCAATACTACACACATCTATACTCTCCTTCGACCACTGCAACAACTAATGACTCAAAAGACCTACTGAAAGATACGCGCCTCCCATCCTTATCTACCCCAGAAGTAACCACGCTGGAAAGTGATATCACAGAGGAAATCATTAACGCCATAAATAATAGACAATCCGGAAAAGGAATAGGACCCACTGGTCTACCACAGAAATATTTGAAATGACTGCCTCTAAGGTTGCACCCCATCTGAAACAAATGTTTGAGGATAGTCGACAACGCAGGAGACTTCCAACAGACCAGAGATTGACTAATATTGTAGTTATCCACAAACAAGGGAAGCCAGCAGATCTCTGCAACTCATATCGTCCCATCTCACTCCTCAACCCAGAGGTGAAAATATTGGCCAAACCATTAGCAAACGGACTCCTACAGATTATAATGAAATTGGTCCACCCGGACTAATCCGGCTTCATGCTAGGTAGTAATACTGCATCTAATCTTCGACGCATCCATGGAGTATTGGGTAGAAGGGACACCTATCCCTAGATGCTAGCATGGCCATTGACACAATCGAGTGGCCATATCTATATGCTGTGTTGGAACCACTTGGCTTTGGCTATGAATACACCAAATGGGCCAAACTGTTATATATAAACCCCCTAGCACAGGTAATAGTAATTAGACACACCTCACGCACCTTTTCACTTAAAAGAGGTAAACGGCAGGGATGCCCCCTATCTCCCCTAATCTTCGTATTCGTATTGGAGCCACTGGCCACCTAGATAAGAGGGGACACCCCTGATCCGAGGACTTCGTTGGACATGGGAGTGGGAGGACAGAATCTCGCTATACGCTGACGACATCCTACTCTATATTGCATCACCAGCCACATCCCTCAATAGAATTATGCAGATATTCACCAACTTCAGGAAATACGCAGATTACACTATCAACTGGACTAAATCTGTCTTGTTTATATTGCCAGGACAAACACCCAAACTACCACCTGGATGCACATAAGGGAACCTCAGAGGGCTTTCGCTACCTGGGTATTTATGTTATATGTGACCCTGCCCTTTTCCACACCCACAACTTACTAGGTCCACTAGAAAGACTACAGAAAGACACTCAACACTGGTAGAACTTGCCATTAACTCTACTGGGGAGGGCCGCTATTTTTAAAATGATGGTGCTCCCAAGATTTATACACATCATGCAAAACACCCTCTACCCTATCACTGACACATATTTTACAGATGTCAACAACGAGAAACGACTACTACTACGGGGGGTGGGGGTCCACCACAAATAGCCACACACAAACTGGATGGTCCTTCCCAATATCAAAATCTACTACCGGGCCGGCCAGTTGGTAGTCATTAATCAATGGCTCTATGGTTCACAGACCAGATACTCATGGGTCCGAGAGGTTATAAGCGCGCATTGTACACAAATTCTACAAAACAGCCATTAACTGGCCCAACACAGAAAACAGTTAAACTGTGGCATACAGTAACAAAAAAGCTGGGATGGCGAAATAAGGTGACCCAAGCCACACCATTATGGGACACTGAGCAGCTCAGCAACCTGATTAAATGCCCAGGATTTGACAAATGGGACATGATCTGCATTTCTAGAGTTGGAGACCTATGGTCAAAGAGCACTGTGCTTCCATTTACCGAGCTACAAAAAGAACACGAGATGACAGACCAAGAAAAATATAGATACTTACAAATTAGGCATGCCTGGAGGGTGGCCATTCCCCAGGGTACAGACCTCCCAGAGTCGACGACCCTGGACGACAGGCTATTAAGTGAATGCATGGACAGTAAGGTGATTTCTCTGACTTACAGGAAGCTAATTAATAACACGCCAGATCCCTTACAGAAACTGTGCCAGAAATGGCAGAATAATATGGGAAGACTGGCAAGAAGCATTAGCTTCCTCCAGAGAGGTAGCTATCTCTACTAAGCTAAGATTAATTCAACTCAAAATTCTCCATAGAGCATACCTCTCCTCCACCACATTAGAAAAAAATCAAAAGAAAGGAAGATGCCAGGTGTCACAGACACTGTAATCAGCAGGGCATCTTCTTCTATATAGTATGGGATTGCCCATCCATCCAGAATTACTGGGGGGAGGCGACAACACAAATACAAACAGTCACAGGGAAAAAATGTCAGCACACACCCCAACTATGTCTCCTAAACATATGGGGGCAAACTGACCTATCCAGGAAAGAACAAATATGGCCAACACTAGGTTACACTATAGCTAAACAAAATATTGCCCAGAAATGCGTGCAGAATATCCTCCAACTGTGGTGGAGTGGGAAAAAGATTTAGATTGGTCGATGCTAGCAGAAAAAAAACATCTATGAGAACAGAGGCTGCCCTCAAAAACGGGAACAAATCTGGAATGGATGGACTACACAACAGGGGACAAATATGCACCCCGATAACACCAGTCAGTGGACCTTTCCGTGGGAGAGGAGGTGGTATAAAAGAAATGGGCACATGGCAACTATATGTAGTGCATCGAAACTGAAGATATATTGTAAATCGACTGCTAACCTGTGGGATCTTGACTGTGTGAAGCGGTTTTGTATTGATGTAACCAATAAAAAGGGTTTTTTTTTTTTAAAGGAGTGTGTTGAGTAGAACACCAGAAACTTCATCCAATAAAAATAAAGGCAAATTACACGAAAACGTGGCATAACCATTCATAACATTTTACACACTTCTAAGTGACTTGGGAAACTCATTCCAGGTGCAACATCATAAGTTCATTGGTCACGATTCTATGCATCATCAAAGATACGAATTATGAAAAATAATTTTCACACAACATTTACACACTATTTAAAAAAAAAAACAATACAACAGATATCATGCGGATGTAATGAGGCAACTGGTGAGTAATGAGCACTTTATTAGACACACACACAGTCCAGTATGAGAGTCATAAAAGCCAGGATACTAGAAGTGACAACATGGGGCAAGGTGGTAGGTTTCCTCAGCTCTAAGAAATTTAATTTTGAACAAAAAGTGCCCTAGAAAACCTGTTCTCCTCTGTACACAACCCAAAGTGCAGAAGTGGGTGGATCGTCCACATGTAAGACCTATTCTATCAAGATGAGGCACCATTCTGGAACATTTGGGAAAATATGTTACTTTCTTTAACAAAGATTTTTTCAAAACTACAAATGTATGTCCGCAACAGCACATACACAATTAATCTGGTGAGATACTAGTCACTCTGAACATTGTCTCACTGTACACTATTATACCTCAGACTTACAGTAACAGAACAAGTACTCAATACCCACCCTAAACAGGTACCCACTGAATTAGAGTTCATCATCATAAATACTTTATTTCGGTTCTTTTATAGACCATAAAAGTACATATACAATACAAGATACATATCACACATATAAACACATTTCAAATAAAGTGCCAGATAGTGAATACTTGCACGTGTTACCACAAAATACAACATTACCAAAGATAAAGGCATAAAATAGTGCAAATACGCGAAGAGTCATTACTGGTCCATACAGGTTCTCAGTTTAACTGTTAGTTTTAAAAATTCCTTCATTTGAAGGATACAGTCACTGTGCAAAAGTTGTAGATACATTAGTGCCGGTCTGATTTGAGTAAAATCAAGTTTTTTTAAAAGGGTCACCAGATAGCGCTTACGGGGGAAGTCATAAAACTTACATAAAAATATAAAATGCAGCGTATCCTGCGGAGACTTTCCGCCGCAGCTGCAGGGTGCTGCCAATTTATTTAAAAAGTCTATTTTTGGTCTAATCAGCAGGTGATGAAAAAGGTTTAGCCTAAACCTTGTCAGCAAAATTTTTCATGGGTAGTCAGTGAGCCAGACAGGTACGGTTCAATTGTTTCACAAGTTTTCAGCATGGCAAATTTCCTCACGCTTTGTTTCTGGAGCTCCACGCATTCCCTCCGGGACCTCCTATCCATAAGGAAGGCCCGTTTAATGAGCTCCAGATCCCCTTGTACAATTTTGTTCGGGTGTTCAAACAGTTCTAGTCGACCTAACCTAGAAAAATTTGATTTCAAATATTTGATCCAGGGAGTACACAGTCTCTTGTCCCGGCCCAGAAAATCCCTCAAGATCAGGTGTGTTAATGGTATATCCTGGTTTAGCCATAATTTAAGCCAACAGGTCAAGGGACGTAAGGAAAACAAGTCACTTAAGTATTGCACCCCTAACTCTTCGTGCACAACAAAGTTAGATGTGCCTGTGGGGACACATAAGAGACGCTTCAAAAAAGAATTGTCAGCAATCTGCAGCTGCTCACCAGCAACATATCCCCAAATTTCGCTGCCATAGATTACAGTTGCCACTGACTTTGCGTTATACAGTTTAAGCATGGCACAAATGGGTTTTTTCCCGATTTTGGCAGCAAAGTTAAATATCGAGGCATTAACTCTTGCGAATTCTTCTTTCTTTTTTACAAGATGAGGGGCCCAATTAAGTTTAGAGTCGAAGAGAACCCCAAGATAGGAGAACGTTTTCGTTAACGGAATTATTGCTTCATTAATTTTAAATGTAAAAGTCCTCCTTGATTGCTGCCCTACTTGCTTGACAAATGATTTAGAGTTGTTGACCATAAGATCTCTATCTGTCATAAATGAGTTAAAAGCATCTAGAAGAGATTGCAGGCCCTTTTTCGTTCTTGAAATTAAAACCGCATCATCTGCGTACAATAAAATGGGAATTCCCCGCCTGCCTACTCTAGGATAGTCAGCCTGGACATTCTGTACCATGTTATCTAGCTCATTAATGTAAAAATTAAAAAGAAAGGGGGCCAAGATACATCCCTGACGTACACCTTTACTGATATTAAAATTATTTGATACACACAATTCTTGAGAATATCTCACATTAGCTCTGGTGTTGTTGTGTAAGTCAGCCAGAAAATCGACCACACCACTATCCACCCCCTTCTCCCTCATGGACTGCCACAGCTTTCCCCTGTTAACACAGTCAAAAGCTGAGGACAGATCCATGAAGGCGAGGTGGATGGTGCCCTTCTGCGCTACAGTGTACTTACTTAAAATTAAGAGATTAAGACACTGGGTGATTGTAGAACGACCTCTACAGAATCCATACTGTGAATTGGACATAATATTATTCTCCTCTGCCCAATCAGAAAGTCGCTGCAATAAGATTCTGCATACAATTTTGACCGTAGAATCTATTAAAGAAATAGGTCTATAACAGTGTGGGCTGCCTTTGTCCCCTTTCTTAAAAACCGGGACAATTGTAGAGACACCCCATGATTGTGGACACCCAACTTTCACAGCGGCATTAAAAACAGATTCAAGTATTGGAGCCCAAAAGTTAGGTTCAGACTTATACAGGTCCGGAGGGATCCCGTCTGGACCTGGTGCCTTACCGGCTGTTAGCCCCACAATTCCGTTAATAACCTCACCTCGATTGAAGGTAATTATTTCACCCCTAACAGAGGTGACCGGACTGGGAGGTTCAACTACCGAGCTAAAGTACAATTTCCCATAGTGTGCCTCCCAGGCCTCCTTAGAAATGTGACATTCCAGGCCATCACCCGGCTCCTGAGCCAAAAAAGGCTTCCTCATTACTGCCCAGAATCTAGAGCTACATTGCAGAGTAAAAGGGTCAAGTAACTCACTCCATGCCTCTTCCCTAAGAAAGTACCCACTGAATTCATCATAGACCTGCTGACCATTGCATTGACTACCAACTCTTTTAAAGACAGCAATCATTACTATCAACAATGCAGTGGGACATCGATGGGAGCTGTTTTTGCCTTAAAAGTTGCAAATATATATGTTGATTCCTTAGAACAGCAATATGCACTGAAAGACAATAACCCATTCAGATCATCTGTCAAATTTTGGAAACGTTACATAGTTTACATTTCTGTTATCTGGAGTGAATCAAGATCCAGACTCACTGACTTTGTGAATTATCTAAAAAAAAAAAAACACACACTTAAAATTAACAATCGAACGCTCTGAAAGACTAACTGCCATATGGTCAGTTCTTCGAACTGCAACGGACTTGCACAACGTTTACTATTTTAAGGGAGGACATCTGCCACAAAGTAAATTACCAGACAGAAGCTACCGATGTAAAATAGTTAAGACCACCCAGAAAAGAGCATGGTACAAGCCAGTGGAATACCTCTTAAAAACTACAACTAAAGAATCAAGTTACAAACTGGTCTGCATAACCACCTTTTGTCCTCATACTAATAAGATTACTATCTCTTCAAAAAGACACTGTCACATTGTGCAAAATACTACTGCTTCTTTCAAGACACCACGATTTGCCTTTGAAAGGGGAAAAATCATCAAGGACTATATTGTCCACCCAGCACAAAATAATATTCCTACTAATAAGTAACACGCTTAATAATCTCTGGGGGATTCGACCCGGTGAAGGGACAATACTGATGTAGTAGCAGGTCATGGTTTCAAACCCTTAGATACAATTATTCTTTTTCACCGGCGTCAGTTTGAGTAGCACTTTCAATATCTCAGCACTGGTGGTTGGACCAGCATGACTCTGTCCGTCTAGGATAATTGTTAGATAATCAACGTTCAGCCCACCTGACCACACTAGACCTATTCTAGCTGCGCTATTTTCATAATCCTACACTACTAATATCCTGATGTGATCCTGGTAGCTTGGGAACGGTATAAACGTCGTCAACAGTTTAAGTAACAAAGTGAATAAAGCCTAAATTTTAATAAGGAATAGGCAAGTACTGTCAATTGACATTTTAAAATGTCTGAGCCGCTTGCTAAGGACACACAATTTCTATTATCCTGCTACCTGAATATTTCTTCGCTTGGGACACATTTCTTTTAAAACGGTAACAACATCAATTTCAGAAGGACCTGTTATAAATACTACTGATGAGCGATGGTCATGTGGGATGTCGTAAGAATTAATTGTTCATAGTGCTTTTACTAATTACCAGAAATGTGCTGAAATGATGATGAGAACCACAGTTTGCTTGAAATAAATGTGTGAGATACTCACACAAGGAACTTAGAAATATCAGAGCTCAGGTGATGAGAGTGTTGTGAGATACTGTCATAACAGGTACAGCCATCACAGCCAGTAAGAAGGGCGAGTTATGAGTGCTCACACCTGAAGACTGGACGCAGCATGAGCAAATAATGAGTCAACTAATAAAGTGGCGCACGATATCATCGCGCTTACGCTATTCTTGCTGTATGCGAGGGCAAAAATGCAGGTTTACCATCCCCGTTTTATCTTTCACTGCTTACCAGGCCGTTCTTAGCAGGGCCTTAGTGGGAAGGAAGCTCAGCACTCGCTCCACTACCTCAGCCAGGTTGCTTAGCACGTAGGTGCTTCTCGCATCCACCTGACAGCATCCACCCAACTCCATCCTTTCGGAGTACCCGCACTTCAAATCCATATTCACACAGTCCCGAAAAAACACTTCCGGCACAAGAGTGATTTACTTCCGGAATACTTGAGGCTGATCACCATGGAGACCAGAAGAATTATAGAGATAGAAAGAATACATTGCTTGTCACGGCAGCCGGTTTAGCACAGGATGCGTCTCTTTCAACCGAAAAACGTACGTGACTTTTGTTGCACAAATCGCTATGACATGCGTTACACAAATTGCTATTTGAAAACAGTCCCTTAGTCTCTCGCTTGTAGTGCACTGTATAACTCCCCAAATACAAGTGCCGAAAGACATTTTTATTTTCGCTTTCAATTGCTCACACAGACGAGACTCTGATTGGTTGTGTAAGTTATGGTAGATCCTATTGGCTGCGACGAGAAAAGGCACCAGCTTGAATGGTACGCTCCGATTGGTTAAAATGATGACAGCTTTTATAGCTTGCTGCCACTGTGAGGTCGAGCCGAGGTTTATCGGTTGAAAACTACTCAGGGGACCTGAGCAAGAGCATACGAGACAATGCAATTATCGGAGGGAGATAGACTTGAGAGCGGAGGCAGACATCAAATCTCATTAAAAATATGGTAACGAATTTGAAGTGAAAAATATATATAATTCAACATTTATCAGTATCTTAATCAAGTCCATCCGATTATATCAATGAGTATCATTTATGAAAAGTAATATTTTTAAACATGAAACATTCAAGCATTCCGCCATGCCCCACCGATGGTGCCACATTACTCAAAATGTGTAAGTTCGTCATACTTTCGACTCATATAGCTCATTTTGTTAAATCCAAAACAAGATTATTTTAGATAGATTAAACATACATGACAGATGTTTTTGTAGAGCTGAAATACTTCAGTGTGCACTCCAATTACATGGTTATGGAAAATGATCTCTCTTGTGTTTATCTCCAAAGTCCAGTGCTTTGTGTTCAGTTATTGTTAATCAATTAATGTTAGTATATGAAGTTTAATAAATACGCTTATCACACGTTAAATCACACTGACAACTGTCTATACACACATATTTATTTATTTGTATCTAGTTAGGTGTGCTTTTCTATTTGGAATGTGTCCACAGACACTGAAAATCAAACAGTAACAGAACATTCCAGTCTGAAATCATGCTGCATTTTACATGCATTTTCTTGAAAAGCTGGCTTGACAAACAGCTATTTTAGGAGAGGATCAACCAGTCACTGGCCACAATTTAATAAATAACAAAAGAAAGAGGTCTTGGAGCCCCTTAGAATTTGCTACTCAGGTTACCGGGCTTCAAGGAGACTTAGATGATGTGCAGCACGGCTACAGGGAGATATGCTCTGTCTACCATTGTTTTATCATCTTCATTTTCCACTTGAAAATCTGGGGGAATATTGCTTCCTGCACTCCCCCACTCCAAAATCAGTGGGAAGGGGGATACATCCCTACTGCCCCCACAGTTCCTAGTCCAATGGAGCCGTGGAAGGCAATGGGAACGCCTTTTACCCATTACACAGGGATGTAGAAGGCATCCATGGAAGAGCAAACTCGAGGGACAGTGCCTGAAGAATGAGATCCAGGAGAATGAGGAACAGGCTTAACAGAAGTACTAAGTACAGAAAGACAAGGACCATGAAGACCAAAATGAGGGAACCAGAATCACAACCAGGAGTAGGACACGGTTTAAGGAGGCCAGGAGAACGAAGACTAGAGGGAGAATGACTGGGTTCACAAGGAACAGCAGGAGGAAGATCAGGAGTGGGCAACGGGGCGTACAAGACAAGAGGAGGATTAGAGTAAAGACCAACAGGATCATCATAACCAGCAAAAGGTCCAGGGCGATGAAGAGCGGGTAGACCAGGATCACCAAGACCAGGCAGATGATCAGAATCAGGAGGAGATGGAGAAGGATGAGCACAAAGGAAAGGAAGACAAGAATAATTATGACCACCCGATGTAGGGCAACAGGTCAGGAGTCTCCATGTCATGACAGACACCATTTTTCCGTCCATGGCTTACTTTAAAAAAATCATTTTCATGTGACCTACTCCAGTTGGTTCAAGAATACCACTCCTAGGTTCCTTTGTTAAAGAAAAGGGTAAAACTCAGTGCTTTCCCTGAGAGACGCTATTTTTCAGTCCTTGGCTTACTTTAAAAAAAGAATCCTTGTTTTCATGTGATCTAGTCCTGTTGGTTCAAGAGTACCACTCCTAGATTCATTTGTTAAAGGAACGGGTAATGCTGTCCCCGATGACATGAGTCAGTCAACCTTGAGTCACTAACGTGGTAACCTTAACCCAGAAGAAAAGGAATAATGAGGAGGAGTTCCAGGAAATGTAGAAAAGGAACAGGAGAGGAGGAGGATGAGGACAGTAACATGGAGCTGGAGGAGAACCAGGATTAATATATGGTAGTAAGAGTTATAGTTTGGCTTCTTGCGGATTCTTCTAAACCATGAAGGGTGATTAACTCTGTGTACTCCTCTGAGGAGTTTAACAGCAGCATCTTGGCTAATAATGGGTCCTGTGTTCTAGTTCTGCAATGTGGCGTGTGAGTCATGAAGTCTGGCTTGTAAGATCGGAAGTACTACATATGGGTCCTGAAGTCCAACAGTCAGATCCTGAGGTTCGGCAATTGGACCCTTGCCAGTGGGCCTGTAGATTTACCAAGTGGGTCCTGAGCTTGGCTGGTCAGAACGGAGGGTGAGCTTGTGGACTCGGGAGGTTCATCTGGTAGGTTTCTGGGGTCTAACAGGTGGGCTTCTTATGTCTTACTGGTGGCTAGCAGAGTTCATCAGGTCAGTAGAGAGGTCAGTTTGATGAGCTGCAAGCCAAGATGATTGATTGGTTGGTTGTAAGGTCTGGCTGATGAGCCTGCAAGTGAGCTAGAAGATCCTGTTGTTCTGTTGGAGGTGCTGATGTCTGGCGTATGGGTGCCAATATCTGGTAGGTGGGCCCTGAAGTTTGGCTAAAATGATATCATCCATAGAAGATGAAGAAACTTTGGCCAAGAGGGCTCATGGATGGACAGTGCTGAAAGATTATAAAGCTCTTAAACTACAGGAATACCTGAAAACGGGTCGTAGATGGAAGACAAAAGATACATTTCTAAATCTGCGCTTCAGTATCCTACCAATACTACCTCACCTGGCACCTTGGAAAAGGGGAGCAGAAGAACACCTTTGCCGTCTTTGTATAACAGGGAAAGAGGACCTAATACACATAATTTGCATCTGCCCAAATTTGATGGATATAATGCGCGCCTTACTCCGGGTAGTATGGAACCAAAAGGGCATATCAAGCTGCAGGCAGGCTGCGATACTGTGCTTTAAACCTGAAGAGATCCAGCTTAACTGCAGACTGACAAAGTACTTTGACATAGTGGCCAGAAGACTTAAGAGCTAGCCATATGGAACATTGAAGAACAGCAAGCAACAGCATTTTTATCTAATAAAGGAACAGACTGTTAAGGAACGCAATTGAGGCTGATACAATCTTATAGTGTGTAAAATACCTTTTTTCTTTTACTCTAATAACATATGTGCAAAACAAGGTTTAAATGATTTTAATGACAGAATTTTTTAACATTGTGAGGTTGAATTAACTGTACAATAAAGTTATTCTTCTTCTGACTAGTGTGCACTGATGTCTTACATGTGGGTCCTAATGTGCAATATATAAGTTCAGAGTTCCAACAGGTGGACCCTAATTTCCAGCAAGAGAGTAATCAAGGTCAGTCCCGAGATTTAGCTGGTGTAAGCTGACGTCTGGTAAATGTGTACTGAAGTCAGACAGGTGGGTGCCTGAGTACTAGCTGGTGGGTTCTACATCTGGCCAGTGTGTTGCGTGGTACATTTAGTTGGCCTAAAGGTCAGTTTGGTGTGTCCAGCTGCTGTGCACTGAGGTCTTGTGTTTCAGCTGATTAGTCCACAGTTTTATTTCCGTCTCCTGGTGAGAACGGAACTCTGGATGGTGAATTCAAAGTTTCTGTTTGTGGGCCTGAGTTCTGGCTGTTGAGTCCAGTGAACAAACGAGTGTGTCATGAGGTCTACCTGCTCAGTCCCAAGGACAGACTGTCGAGTTCTGATACCCCAGAGTTGGGTGCCAAGATCCTGTTGTCTTGCTGGTGCATGTTCAGGTCAGGCTGATGGATCCTGGCATTCACCATGTGAGAGATTTGGTCCAGTTGTTGGACGCAGAGGTCCAGCTGATAGATGCAGAGGTCCTGCTAGCAGGCCCCAAGGGCTAACCGCTAGGCCTTGAGGTCTGACATATAGGTCTTGATATAGGGGAGTAGCTTCAGGGGGGATGCTTGGAGTTTTACAGCCCCCTAGTAAATATATTTCCTGATAAACAGTTGCGTACAGGTGCTTTCAGTCGTGTATGGTGAGGTGTCCATCGTATTTCACCTGATATTTTTACATATATACAGACAGAAACACACACACACTCTCGCTTCCTCTCAGTGTTTTGAAAGTCTTTAAAAACGCCTGTTTTTTTTTACATCTTTTGTTTTCTCATATTTAGTAACCCTACCAATCTGCATTTCTCTCCTTTTCCACTGCCCCTTAATCCCCTCACATGCACCTTAATACTATATACCAGTGTGATTGTTGGAAAATCTGAAGCTCACACCTCTCCAATCTCACTGACCAAGCCATGTCCCTTGCTGGATAACACCTTGCACTAGCATTGTGGTTGGTGCTTATATTCCTGCAGGAACAGTGTACAACCCTACTTCATCTCTTGCCTTTATCCACCCGTGAGATACGAAAGCAGTGGTGAGAACCTGCAAATGGAGAAAGAGGATCGGGACATGACGAGAAATTATAGAGTTGAGATCCAGCTAATGTATTGGTTTGTCACCCTGATAGCTTTTGTTTTCTGTCTGCTTGTGTATGAGGGTGTGCCCCAGTAGATTGTCACTGATAAACAATCAATATAATATAAAACAATAGTGATATGCCAAAGAACACATAGGTCGTCACTGAATCATTACAGACTTTTAATTGTTTCACCTACCCTGCTTGTTACCCAACTTGCTATAGTCAGGTTGCTCCATTCACAAACAATTAATATATACACGTCCACTCTAAAGGTAAGAGCATATATTAGCTGGGGTTAGCCTCCATCCTAGTCTTGTCTGTATCAATAAAAAATTGGGTATCTATTGCAACACATGCATTACTCTTATTCAGGTTTCAGGCACTCGTTCATATCATTGTTAGACCTGGCATCCTTATGGTGGTCTTTCCCCAGACGTTTTGCCTTTACCTCCTGTTTTTGCGGATTCTTTTAGTTGGCCTTAGAACTCTGTCCACTTTACCACTGCTAATTAGTGATAAAGTGCATGTGCTTCTCCACTAAACATGGTGACATTGGTGTATACCTGACTGGCATATTTGATGTACCGGTAAGTCCCTTGTAAAGTGGTACACCATATACCCAGGCCTGTACTTCAAATGCTACTAGTGGGCCTGCAGTACTAATTGTGCCACCCACTTAAGTAGCCTTTCAGATCTGCCTCAGGCCTGCCATTGCAGTGCCTTTGTGTGCAATTTACTGCCACTTCAACTTGGCATTTAAAACTACTTGCCTACCCAGGGCAGGGTGCCATGTAAGTGAAAGATAGGACGTGTGTGTTTAATCTGTACATGTCCTGGTAGTGACAAACACCCAAATCGTTTTTCACTACTGTGAGGCCTACCCCTCTCATAGGCTAGCATTGGGAATTCCTTAATACATTTTTAGGTGTAATTCCTGATCAGAGAGGTGTAGCATTTTCATGTTTCATATCTTTAAAATGATAATGATAAATCCTCCTCACTGGTGAAGTTGGACTTAACATTACTGTTTTAGAAAGGGCACTTTTCAGAAAGTAGACATTTATCTGCACCTACTGCTCTATGTGCTTGACAGCCTGTCTCCAATACATGTCTTGGTGGGTGACAGCTACACTTTGTGCATTCCCTCTAGACAACGACAACACAGGAATGATAGGTGTGTCGGAGTACCCTTCTACATTCATCTGCATTCTGATGGGCTTGCCTGGGCAGGATGGAAGGGAGAGGCTTACACTTCCCTTGAATAGGCTGCGTCCTGTCCCCATACCAAGGACTGATTACCCCCCACAGATAGCCTGTCAGACAGGACTCGGTTGAAAGGGATACTTGCGCACTTCAGAGAGCTGCTTTGAAGTCACCCCCATATTAAAAGTACTTTTGGGTATAAGTACAGGGTCTCTGACCCCCTAAAATTAGACACTACTGGACTTGTGTTAGACCTGTCAGCCCTTTGGGTGGTCCCTCCTCATCATTATTTATTTTGTCCCACTTCTGCCTCAAACCCTGTTATAATTTTTCCTTTTTGGGAACCACCAGACTTGTTAGTGTTGATGCAGGGTCAGGGAGCCATTTTCCCTACCCCTGGAACTTCTGTCTGAGGGCCTGAGACACAAAATGGTGGCCACCCATTGTCACCTGTGACATAACCAGAACTCACTGGAGGTTTCTAGAACCTTCTGGAACATTCTAGAATCCTGGGATAGTGGGAGGCAGTTTTAGAATGTTGGGAGGCCATCTTAGAGAGGCAGTTGGCATCTGACTGGAGAGGAGAGAGGACACAGAGATAGAAGGAGGTCGGAGTAAGGCAGCAGGGGTGGAAACCAGTGCTTGGAGTGGGGTCCAGAAACCCACCCTTGATGCTAGTCCCTACTGACCAAGCTCAGCCTAAAGCCCTGTGTAGGACCAAGACCAGAAGAACCATCTTAAGGATCTGAACATTTGGAACAGGCCTTAAAGAGGAAAAACAGCAAGCTCCTGACCTGTTCAGTGGTGTCCTCCTGGAGTCCTGACGTCGAGAAGCCTGGAGACCTGGGGCCTGAGGTAGAGAAGCGGCGCTGATAGAAAGCAGACGTCGTACCCGGAGCCGACAGAGGTCGAGAGAGGGCGCCGGCGGAGGTCGTGGAGAGGCACCGGAGGTCGAGTAGGAAGTCACCTGAGGTCGTGGTGAGGGCGCCGACGGAGGTCGTGGAGAGGCACCGGAGGTCGAGGTGAGGCGTCGACGGGGGAGTGAAGTCCGCCCTCCGGAGTCGCCGGAAACTGAGGTGAAGCGCGCTGGAGGTCGGGAGTGGAGATCGCACTCCGGAGACACCCGGAAGCGGGGAGACCGTGTCCCTGCGATGCCGGAAGGCGACATCGAGCCGAGGCCGCCCAGCGACATCGATCCGGAGCCACCTCACAGCGTCGACACGGCGCCAAGCGGAGCCGATAGTGGCGACATCGAACCGAGGCCGCCCAGCGACATCGAACTGGAGCTGCCTCACGGCGTCGACACGGCGCAGAGCGGAGCTGATAGTCGTGGAAGGGACAGTAAGTGGTAGAGGGGGTGTCTAAGGCCCCGGGGAGCCCTAAAAGACCATTCTAGGGGCTAGAGGGGTGTTAGGACCAGCCTGGGAGTGCCAGGGGTGAACTGAGACTGGTGCAGTGACCTCTGTGAGGGGCTGTGTAGTTTGGAGGGCCAGATCTTTAGATTACCCTCGTTCTGCCTCAGCTTAAGCCCCAGCCTTGACCAATCTAGGTGGGACACCCCCATGCCACCCAAATGTCCACAAGCTGTGTATGGGCAAAGTAAGACCAAGTTACCTCATGAAAGTGATCTGATCTGTAATTGTCATTGATTGCTTTACCTTAATTATTGAAGGTGCTTTACTTATTGTCTTTCACTAATTTATTCCTGCACTGTATTTATTGTCTGACTGTATTTATTTGCTATCTGTATTTATTGCACCTCTATTTATTCCTTGCTTAACTATGACCTGAACCTATTTGTTGAAACCTCGAAGTAGTATTGTTTATTTGACCTGCTCTTTTAAAGGAAAATCCTATTGTATTGTATTTATGATATGAAGCCTGCAACTAAGAGAAAATAAGATAAATACATATATATTTTCTTCTTTTCTTCCATAATTTTTACGGTGTAGTGTCGTTTTTGGAACAGATGAACGCATGGTTATTGTGAGGGTGTGACGTACGCTTAACACGGTGCCTGACCCCCAACCGCTCGAGCCAAGCTACCATTGTGCTGGGAACCTGGTGACCGCTAACCCGGTTGCCCGGTTTCCAACATAAAATTGGTGTTCAGCGGTGGGATAGAGCTGTGCTTGCGTCTACTCGACAATAACTTTGGGTAGTCCATAGGCCTACACCGGGAGTTTTCTCCAAGCGGACTTCCTAATTTTGAGTTTTGTTTTTTCCAAATTTACTTCTGGTGGTGGGAGGAGGTATTACAAAAGGTACCCCCCCTGCATAGCTTCTGTAAGCAACTGTCTTCTATCCTGAGTGGGCAAAATGGAGTTTGTGTTGGAGGATGTGGAAACTTACACTGTGGCCCAACTCAGAGAGTTGTGTCAGCGAGAGGGGGTGTATTGTCCCCAAGGTGCAAAGAAGGGTGAGCTCCAGACCAGCTTGAGGGCTTGGGGGGAGGCACGACGAGAAAGTACGGTTGAGAAGGAGGACAGGGATGGAGAGACTGACAGCGAGGGGGCTGGTTTGTACCAACCTGAGGTGGGGAACCTATTAGCGGGGCCCAGAACACTTTCAAGGAAGGGCAGCAGTGTCTCTAGCAGCGGCTTATCAGAAGCAGAATTAACTGACCGGAGGGAGAAAAGACAGCTCACATGGGAGTTGGCGAAGCTGGAGAAAGAAAAGGAGGAACAGAGGATGGCTCACGAGTTGAGGCTCAGGGAGATAGATCTCCAGATCCTACGGGTCGGGGCACACACTGTTCCTAATGGTGGCAGCGAAGACAGAGAAATCACCAGGGAACCCAAACCCTATCTGCCAAAAGACATAGTAGCCAGCTATAGTGCGGGAGATGACATCGCCAAGTGGCTAGCGGCCTATGAGGTCTCTTTAAGAGCCCATGGGGTTCCAGAGAAATATTGGGGAGGGGGATTGTATAAATACATGCCTCCAGCTGGCAGGGATACATTATTGGCCCTGGAGCAGGATGAGCAGACCCACTACCCCACCATGAAAGTGGCGCTCGTGAGGAAGTTTGGACTAACACCCGAGAAGTACAGACAGAAGTTCCGGGGTAGCCACAAACTGGGCACACAGAATTGGGTGGATTTCCTGGACTATGCAAAGAAGGCATTAGAGGGTTGGATACAGGGCAGCGAGGTGAGGGACTACGAGGGGTTGTTTGATTTGATGTTGAAGGAACACCTGCTCGAAAAATGTTTCCCCGAACTGCGTCAACACCTGGTGGATAGCAAGCTGACCAATTCCCGGAAGCTTGCTGAGGAGGCGGACATTTGGGCTAGTACCCGGGTGTCCACAAGGAGGACTGGAGGGGACTCTCAAAAGACCGGACAGGGCGCCCCCCAGAAGAAAGAGGGAGGGGAAAAGAAAACAGAGTTCTCTAAAGGCCCCCAAAATAGTTTCCAAGGGAAGGGAACGGGATTCACCCCTAGGGCTAACCCACCTAGAAACCCTAATCCTGACCAGAGTCAGCAGCCAAGGGTTGTCCATTGCTTCGAGTGCGGTGGTGTCGGACACTATAAGGGAGATGTGAAGTGCCCGAAAAGACCACCCCCTCCCATCGGAGGAAAAGCCCCCGGAGTAGCTAGTGTAGTGCTCGGGGAGGAGATGCCTTTAGATAAGGGAAGGGAGTGGGTGGGTGTCACTTTAGTGTCCCTGGGAGAACGGGAGATGGTTCCTAAGATCCAGGTGCCCGCAAATACCACAAAGTATGGGCAGTGGGTCACCATCAACTGCCAAAGAGGGGAGGCTCTGAGAGACACAGGAGCCAGTATGACTATGGTACGTAGCCAACTGGTGTCTCCAGAGCAGGTGATTCCCAATGTACTCCACCCTGCCGCGATGGCTGACGGCAGAATGGGCCACTATCCGGTGGCCGAGGTTCCATTTGAATGGGAAGGGGTTGCAGGTTTGCTTCGAGTTGTCGTAAGCCCTGCCGTGCCAGTCGATTGTCTGCTGGGGAATGACATGGAGCATAATGCTTGGAAGGAGGTGGAATACGGGACTCATGCTGAGATGCTGGGTACACCTCACTGGGCCTGTGTCAGCACAGGGTCTGCGACTACCCGGAGGGGGAGTTCGTTTAGGCTGGAGCCTGGAACAAAGGCACAGCCGGCTGCCGACCAAGGGAAGAACCGAGGACAGGAGGAGCCTGCCTCGGCATCCGCGCCCCGTGTGACGGATAGGCCACCGGAGGTGGTGGACCAGGAGTCCGTGGAGGGGGATGTTACCGAACTGGAGAACCTACCCATCCCGGCCGAGTGGCACGTGGAGGGAGGGCCGACCAGGGAGGAATTCTGCAAGGGCCAGAGGGAGTGTCCTACCCTTGAGGGACTGAGGCGACAGGCCGAAGCCCAGGCAGCAGGGAACGTTGAGGGGAACTACAACATTTACTGGGAGGATGGCCTCCTCTACAGTGAACGCAAGGCACCCATGCACGGATCGTCACGGGCCTTGGTTGTCCCTCAATGTTATCGAGCCTTTCTCCTGGAATTGGCTCATGAGATCCCCTTGGCAGGACACCTGGGGCAAGACAAGACCTTTGCCGGCTTGTCCCACACTTTTATTGGCCTCAAATGAAAGTGTCGTCCGACACCTACTGCCGGACGTGTGTGTCTTGTCAAGCCAGTGGGAAAACAGGGGTGAAGCTGAAAGCTCCCCTGGAACCACTTCCTGTCGTTAGCACCCCCTTTGAAAGGGTGGGCATTGACATTGTGGGTCCGTTAGATCCGCCTACTACAGCTGGTCACAGGTTTATCCTGGTCCTGGTGGATCATGCCACACGGTACCCAGAGGCTATACCTCTGAGGACCATTACTGCACCTGTTGTGGCTAGGGCCCTGATGGGAATCTTTACCCGAGTGGGTTTTCCCAAGGAAGTTGTGTCTGACAGGGGGACCAACTTCATGTCAGCATACATGCGGGCCATGTGGAAGGAGTGTGGAGTAACCTACCGGTTCACCACTCCTTACCATTCCCAGACCAATGGTCTGGTGGAGAGGTTCAATAAAACCTTGAAAGGCATGATCAGAAGTCTGCCTGAAAGCCTGCGGACGAAATGGGACATCCTCCTACCCTGTCTATTGTTTTCTTACAGGGAAGTGCCACAGAAGGGAGTGGGCTTCAGCCCCTTCGAGCTTTTGTATGGGCACCCTGTGCGTGGACCTCTCGGCCTGGTGAGAGACGGATGGGAAAGAACTCCCAGAAAGCTTCCCCAGGACGTGGTGAGCTACATGCTGGCCTTCCGGAGCCAAATGGCTAAGTTGTGGAAGCAAGCTTCTGACAACTTGGAAGCCAGCCAAGCAGTGATGAAGGCGTGGTACGACCACAATGCTCATCCGGTGGAATTGGAGCCTTGCCAGAAGGTGTGGGTGATCGAACCAGGAGAGCTTAGCGCCCTCCAGGATCGCTGGTCAAGACCCTTTGAGGTGTTGGAGAAGATGGGTAAGGCTACCTATTTGGTGGATCTTAAGACCCCTCGCCAGCCCCTACGGGTGCTGCATGCCAACCGCCTCAAACCCCACCATGAGAGGCCCGAAGTCATATTGATGATGGTGACTGACGGAGCAGAGGACGTGGAAAGCGAGCCTCTCCCCGACTTATTTGCGTCTCAAGAGAATGATGGGTTGGTGGAGGGAGTGATTCTCTCCCCATCCCTAACTCCTGAACAGCAGGAGGACTGCCGTCAGGTCCTGGGGCAGTACTCTTCGTTGTTCTCCCTTGTTCCGGGTAGGACTCACCTGTGCGTCCATGACGTGGACACAGGAGACAGCCCACCTGTGAAGTCAAAGATCTACCGGATGACAGACAAGGTGAAGGCCAGCATTCACAGTGAAGTCACTAAGATGCTGGAGCTAGGAGTGATTGAACCTTCCAGCAGCCCCTGGTCCAGTCCGGTGGTATTAGTACCAAAAGCTGCACCACCGGGTGCCCAACCGGAACTGAGGTTCTGTGTGGACTACCGGGGACTGAACTCAGTAACCAAGACTGATGCTCATCCGATTCCGAGGGCGGATGAAATGATTGACCGGCTGGGAGCTGCCCAATATCTGAGTACCTTTGACCTTACTTCCGGGTACTGGCAGATCTCTCTGACTGATGGAGCTAAGGAAAGGTCAGCCTTCTCCACGCCCAAGGGCCACTACCAGTTCTGCGTGATGCCCTTTGGGCTCAAGAACGCACCTGCCACGTTTCAGCGTCTGGTGAACCAGATCCTCGCTGGAATGGAGAGTTTCTCTGCTGCTTATCTGGACGACATTGCCGTCTTCAGTAACAGCTGGGAGGATCACTTGCGTCACCTGCAAGCTGTTCTCCAGGCCCTGAAGCAAGCTGGTTTAACGATTAAGGCCAGTAAATGCCAGATCGGGCAGGGGTCGGTAGTGTACCTTGGACACTTGGTGGGTAGGGGAGCGGTGCAACCCCTCCAGGCGAAAATCGAGGCCATCATGGCCTGGGAACCCCCCAAGACTCAGACTGAGGTCCGAGCTTTTCTGCGCCTCACCGGATATTACCGCCGCTTCGTGAAGGGGTATGGTACCATTGTGGCCCCCCTCACGGAGCTTACGTCCAAGAAGCAACCTCGACGGGTAGTCTGGACGGAGGCTTGTCAGCAGGCCTTTGTGAAACTGAAACAAGCCATGTGCGAGGCCCCGGTCTTAAGGGCCCCAGATTTTTCCAAGGAGTTCATTGTCCAGACGGATGCATCGGAACATGGCATTGGGGCAGTGTTATCGCAACTCAATGAAGAGGGTCTGGACCAACCCGTGGTCTTCCTATCCCGGAGACTACTTCCCAGGGAACAGAAGTGGAGTGCAATAGAGCGTGAAGCCTTTGCAGTGGTATGGGCTCTGAAGAAGTTGCGGCCATACCTGTTTGGCTCGCACTTCCTAGTTCAGACCGATCACAGACCCCTTCGGTGGCTGATGCAGATGAAGGGGGAGAATCCCAAGTTGCTAAGGTGGTCTATCTCCCTACAGGGAATGGACTTTCAGGTGGAACATCGGCCTGGAGTGGACCACGCCAATGCAGACGGTCTCTCAAGGTATTTCCGCCTTAGTGATGAGAACTCCCAAGGGGTTGGGTAGCTCTCCCCACTTTCAGCTGGGGGAGACGTGTGTTAGACCTGTCAGGCCTTTGGGTGGTCCCTCCTCATCATTTTTTATTTTGTCCCACTTCTGCCTCAAACCCTGTTATAATTTTTCCTTTTTGGGAACCACCAGACTTGTTAGTGTTGATGCAGGGTCAGGGAGCCATTTTCCCTACCCCTGGAACTTCTGTCTGAGGGCCTGAGACACAAAATGGTGGCCACCCATTGTCACCTGTGACATAACCAGAACTCACTGGAGGTTTCTAGAACCTTCTGGAACATTCTAGAATCCTGGGATAGTGGGAGGCAGTTTTAGAATGTTGGGAGGCCATCTTAGAGAGGCAGTTGGCATCTGACTGGAGAGGAGAGAGGACACAGAGATAGAAGGTGGTCGGAGTAAGGCAGCAGGGGTGGAAACCAGTGCTTGGAGTGGGGTCCAGAAACCCACCCTTGATGCTAGTCCCTACTGACCAAGCCCAGCCTAAAGCCCTGTGTGGGACCAAGACCAGAAGAACCATCTTAAGGATCTGAACATTTGGAACAGGCCTTAAAGAGGAAAAACAGCAAGCTCCTGACCTGTTCAGCGGTGTCCTCCTGGAGTCCTGACGTCGAGAAGCCTGGAGACCTGGGGCCTGAGGTAGAGAAGCGGCGCTGATAGAAAGCAGACGTCGTACCCGGAGCCGACAGAGGTCGAGAGAGGGCGCCGGCGGAGGTCGTGGAGAGGCACCGGAGGTCGAGTAGGAAGTCACCTGAGGTCGTGGTGAGGGCGCCGACGGAGGTCGTGGAGAGGCACCGGAGGTCGAGGTGAGGCGTCGACGGGGGAGTGAAGTCCGCCCTCCGGAGTCGCCGGAAACTGAGGTGAAGCGCGCTGGAGGTCGGGAGTGGAGATCGCACTCCGGAGACACCCGGAAGCGGGGAGACCGTGTCCCTGCGACGCCGGAAGGCGACATCGAGCCGAGGCCGCCCAGCGACATCGATCCGGAGCCGCCTCACAGCGTCGACACGGCGCCAAGCGGAGCCGATAGTGGCGACATCGAACCGAGGCCGCCCAGCGACATCGAACCGGAGCTGCCTCACGGCGTCGACACGGAGCCGAGCGGAGCCGATAGTCGTGGAAGGGACAGTAAGTGGTAGAGGGGGCGTCTAAGGCCCCGGGGAGCCCTAAAAGACCATTCTAGGGGCTAGAGGGGTGTTAGGGCCAGCCTGGGAGTGCCAGGGGTGAACTGAGACTGGTGCAGTGACCTCTGTGAGGGGCTGTGTAGTTTGGAGGGCCAGATCTTTAGATTACCCTCGTTCTGCCTCAGCTTAAGCCCCAGCCTTGACCAATCTAAGTGGGACACCCCCATGCCACCCAAATGTCCACAAGCTGTGTATGGGCAAAGTAAGACCAAGTTACCTCATGAAAGTGATCTGATCTGTAATTGTCATTGATTGCTTTACCTTAATTATTGAAGGTGCTTTACTTATTGTCTTTCACTAATTTATTCCTGCACTGTATTTATTGTCTGACTGTATTTATTTGCTATCTGTATTTATTGCACCTCTATTTATTCCTTGCTTAACTATGACCTGAACCTATTTGTTGAAACCTCGAAGTAGTATTGTTTATTTGACCTGCTCTTTTAAAGGAAAATCCTATTGTATTGTATTTATGATGTGAAGCCTGCAACTAAGAGAAAATAAGATAAAGACATATATATTTTCTTCTTTTCTTCCATAATTTTTACGGTGTAGTGTCGTTTTTGGAACGGATGAAAGCATGGTTATTGTGAGGGTGTGACGTACGCTTAACACGGTGCCTGACCCCCAACCGCTCGAGCCAAGCTACCATTGTGCTGGGAACCTGGTGACCGCTAACCCGGTTGCCCGGTTTCCAACAACTTGTAACTGAAGCTTTGCCAAAAGAACTGTTGGGCTGCTTAAAGGACTCAACTGGACTGCTGATCTGGAAGGCCTGCTTTTCTGTTTGTTGCTCTGCTGCCTGCTACTCTCTGACTCTGCTGAGGGAGCTTTGGATCTTGCCTTCACTCCACATGATCTTCAAGGGCTTGTTGGCTCACCTCCTGTTGCTTGCGATTTAGGGATATCAAAGTCTCTACCCCTGCTCCTGTGCCTGCCTCACTGAAAGTGGCACACATACTTGCAGAACGGATTTCGATGCATCTCCTGTCTGGGTGTAGCAGAACTGGTACATCAACCCGGTTGTAGGAGTAAAATTGTTTCATCGCCTCAGAGCCAGCGCTTTGCCTTCAGAGATCGATGCATTGGACAGCATATTGCTGCCGCTGCAGCTTGGTGAGCAAGTGCCAGAATCTGGTGCATCGCACAACGCCTCCCGACTCCAGTAGCCATCACTGCATGGAATAGATCAACGCATCCTGCACCTGCAAGCCTTGACATCAACGCATCTTGTTGTTTCCATTCAGGAAAGGTACTTTGTTGACTGGGGTCTGCCTGGATCCTTGTATTGCTTTGCCCTCCCAAATAATAGAAAATACCACCCTCCCACATGAGGCTCAAACAAGACAAAGCAATAAAAACAAAGCACCACCTGGAAAGGGATTTCACTTTTTTAAAAGGAGACACATCAAAACACTGTATTTAGAATAAGGCATGGGGGAAATATACATATATATACATGTGCAATCAATAACAACACACTTATAAGTAGGCAAATGCAACTGTGAAATGCATGGATTATGTTAAATGAACATTCAAATGTATATAGATATATATATATATGTATATATATGTGTAAGCAAATATAACACACTTATAAGTAGGCAAATGCAACTGTTAAATACATGGAATAAAATGAAATGCAAGCAGATAATGATATGAGTGACGTCTGCTCCAAGAAATCAGAAAGATATATACACTAAATACATCAGATGATTGCAACCACTGAAGACTTGAATGTGCACACAGACACTCACAAAGCACAATGACGATTCTAGCCATGGGAGATTTGAATGTGCACACAGACGCTCTCATTTCACAATGAAAACACCTTAGATGATTATAACAACTGGAGACTTGAATGTGCACTCAAATACACTTACACATCACAATGTTAATATTAACAAGCATTGGCATAGTCATAGGCCTCGCCTTTGGGACCTTCTAAGTGTTTAGTTATCCAGCACAATATCTTTGGTGCAACAACATCAAATGTTGCGTGGCTAAACACTTAGAAGGTCCCAAAGGCGAGACCTATTGGCTATGGCAATGCTTGTTCTACTGTGCAACACACATTTGAATTAGAAATGATGTACTGTTACAAACTTATAGTTAAATGTTCACATAGATGGAAAGCCCTGAACAGCGGGTACATGCGATGTGTGCTTCCAGTAAACTTTGCAGGAAGAATGGAGACCGGGTCCAGAAAATGCTACTGAGAAAACTGGTGGCACCTAACCATGCAAACTTATATAAACACACATAGAAATACATACATGCACATATATACATATGTAAATGGACAGTGTTTGGAGGACGCATTGTTTATCTACTAAGAAGAATTTCTGCTGCCGGGGGAAGGGCTGCTTTCGATAAGAAGTCTTTGGTCACTCCAGCTGGGAGCAATTATCTGTTTATTACCGCCATTGAAAGGAGGGCGTGCGGTGGCTTAAGTCTGGTGGAAGGAATAATAGGACAGTGTAGTTGGGGTAGGGGTGGTAATGCAATTAAGAGGAGAGAGAACAATGGGCAGATAGAAAAATCCCCAATTTCCCTCTAGCTTCAATGGATTATTGCTTCAGACACAACATGCATGTATGCAAATCATGATGGATATATGTAAATACCGAGGGAGCCTGGTCTTTTATCAGGCCTTTTTAATCGTAGGACAAAGCACAAAAATTAAATGTAGCTTCTAAAATTCAAGTGAGATATATTGAGGTCGAAAATTTTAGCAACGCAGTCAAGAAATGCAGTGTGATGGGTTCTAGTGAACTGTACAGTGATGGACGATTGTGTATCTTTAGATGACATCATGCCAGTGGTTCATGTATTCCATGACACGAGGGTGCACCGTTAATATAGCACATAAATACACACATATATGGGCACCTAAGGAATTATTGGCAATGTTACCTAATCTAAATGGTGCTCATCGTATTAAAATGTGGGCCGCGTTTGCATTTCCAAGATTACCACCACACACCAAAATGTGCGTTTGAACAGTTAATTCCTCCATACTAAAATACTGACCATTGCAACTGAAATGACCCGGGAGGTGGAGGACAGAAGATTAAAGGGGGAGGGGAGGCGGAATGTTCCCCCTTTCTGCTTCAAAATATAACCCACCACACGTAGGACTGCAATATTTTCACATAAATTCAATAAGTGGGCAAAATGGAAACAAGTACAAAATTACCTAGGTCCTCAAATTGATATCCATACTCGAATTGAGATAGGTGCAGTGAGTGAGCTGCGACTGGCACAACTATAGGCTGAATATACTAAAGCGCATTGAAGGTAGATTGACACCCCTGAGTGCCCTCACTACTAAATCGCATATAGGAAGCCAGAACTCTGCTTTCAGGGTGCCCTTTTCGCTGTTTTTCCCCCATCAAACGTGTGTGGGCGTGAAGTGGGGTGGAGAGAATCCCAAATGGCTCCCATGCTCCCAGAAGTACGACTCTAAAATACATGGTTTAAAATACAAAACAAACGAGATAGTGAGAAAACCTTTACCCTTAGAACAACCTCCAGTTTTGCAAGGTATTTGAGTTAAAATTTTAATAAATAAAAAAAGGGGGGAGGGACTACTCTAGAAATACCAGCTGGCATCGACTTAACACGAACAACTAAAATATTCACCAGTATATTTTTTTAAACCCAGCAACAAGCGAGGCCAAACCTCTCCATCACAAAACATTTTTACTACAGGAGGATTAACATTTTTGAAAACGCAGTGCACACAAGATTCGCAGGATGCCGACATGTCACCGCCATGTTTTCCTATCCTTCCATTGGTTTTTATTGACCTGATTGAACAAATTGCCTAGTTGGACAGCGGAGAGCTTACGGCAATTTCTATTGCAACTTTAGCAAAGTGCACAGCTGCAGAATGCAGAAATTGGGCCCCGAGATTGACAGGCAAATAAGCCGGCTCATTGAAAGAGAGAGGCCTCTCTGTTTGTCAGGCTTTCAGCAGGCGGGCAAGTTTGGAACAACCTGCAGGCGGCAAGTAAGGCCGGGGACAGACCTGAAAACAGACTCACTGCGAGCAACTGGTCCTCCGCGCGGCGAGTCAAACCCTCCGATGCTTATTACACACCCTGACCTGTTGTTGCACTGTGGGGGCACTGGCGACAGAAGCAGAAAGCAGTGTGTCGCGCTTTGCTCTGTTTACATTTCTGGGGGTGGTTGGTGGGTTCCCCGGGTCCTCGTATTCAGGCGCACACAGCAGCAGTGGCGCGGGTGTCGTTTAAAAGTGGAACTGCTCGGGAACAGAAGGCGGCGACGAGCCTCGGTTCCCCCCACAGCTGCCTCTGCTGCGGCAGCCACCTTATCTGGGAGCAATGGCCGCAGGCAGCAGGAAGCGAGCTTTCTGTTTGAATTCTTGGCAAGGCAAGGGGTCAGGGCCTGGGAGCTATCTGCCTTCTAGCAAGACTTATTGCTGTTTTGAACAAGCGTGGCCGAAGCGGACCCCGCTGGAAAAAAAAAAAGAAAGAGTGCTTACACACTTATAAATGAGACGTGTAACTCCGCGTGTACATGATCCAGTCCGGATGGGCGGGGCTTAAAGGTGACATGGCGGCAAGAAGGAGGGAATAAAAAACCTCAAGTACAATGGAAAGGAAGCGTTTTGCTTGCATGATGACGAAGGCCAATGAAAAAAAGGGGCCAAGCCTACACTCCACTTCATGAACTGTATCAATTACAAGAAGCCCTCGCAGAGCATGCAGTGCTAGGCGAGACCTGAAAAAAATAAAACACCTCACCGGCTGCAAACTTCATTTTGTCCCACTTCAGACTGGGGGATTCACAGCCGGGGTCAAGATACTCAGCAAGACCGGGAGCTGCTGCACTGTCAACAAACCCCAGCTTTATAATCTCAAAACACACTAGAAGGTTCCGAGAGGCCCTCCTCTGCACCAAGGAAACATACGGGAATGGTCAATTTCCATGCAAGCATTCCAAAAGCAAAAGAGTTTTCACGTACCTTCTGCGCTCTCACATATTCCATCCTTTATCTTAATGAAGCAGACGAAGGTCTCCACCAGAACAGAAAACAAAATAACCTTGAACGTGAATAACCTAAACAACTTGATTATTCTGGGGGCCTACTTGTGTGCGCATAAGCTCATGTTAGCCGACAGGGTCAGAATTCAAGATGGCGCGATGGCATGTCAAAGCCAGTAGTAAGAACTTCATTATACTTCCCATTTACAACACAATGCACATTTGTGCACCACTGCCTATAGCATAACACCCCTCACCTCCCACATTTGAGCACCACTGCTTACAACACTGCACTCCAAGACCAAGAAGTACATTCCACATCTCCATATCTCTCTCTCTCTCTCTCTCCATTTAAAAAAATGGTAGTTAAAGGTCATCACGTGGTTTCAATAAATA